>NC_138989.1:84617432-85336182 GCF_964341445.2 Mesoplodon mirus | reverse complement strand
AAAACTTTTACCATTTCCTCAGCGATAAGGCACTAGGAGCATCTCTTGTTCTAATATTTGGCCTTCGACGCTGGGTCCTGACACAGAGCTCCTAATGCCCTTGGGATTTCCCAGGTGAAAAGGAGTGTGCTTTTGTTCTAGTGAGGAACTCTGGAGGTTCCTGGGCATGTGGGCCGGTCACCAGAAAGACCGAGCCGTGATCAGACGCTCAGAACTTCCAGCCCCAGCTCCCCACCTCGGGGTAAGGACGGCGGGCTGGAGATGGAGCTAAGAATCGGTGATGCCTACGTGACGAAGCTTCCATGAACATCCCTGAGGCTCGGGGTTCAGAGAACTTCCGGGCTGGGAAGGGGTGCCCTGCAACCCACAGGACAGAAGCTCCCGTCCCGGGCAAACGTGTGGAAGCGTGTCCCTGAGTTCTGCAAGCTGTTCTAGCAAACGATGAGCCGGAGGAGGGGTCACCAGAGGCCCTGATCTGTAGCCGAGTCAGGCAGAAGTGTGGGCAACCTGCGGACCCACCACCAGCTACTGGCACCTGAGGTCGGCATCGGGGTAGGGGTGACACTACCTCCAGGAAGACAGTGTCAGAGGTGAGCCACATCACAGGACACCGGGGGGGCCCACAGAGAACTGGAGACTTGCTCGTTGTGCAGGAAACCCACACTCTGGGGACAGAAGAGGAAACACGTCTTTCTCGGTGAGGACGGAGTGAGAACGTGTACACGGGAGGCCCAGGCCGCAGCCTCGCCCCACGTGTACTCTGTAACCGCTGCTGATTCTCAACATTAGGAACAATCCTTCCCGTTCCAGGGTCCGTACCTGAGCTGCTTACACTGGGACAGCCGCAGTGTTTATTAAAAACCACACATGTGGGGCTTCCCTGGGGGCGCAGTGGTTGAGAGTCCGCCTGCCGATGCAGGGGACGCGGGTTCGTGCCCTGGTCTGGGAAGATCCCATGTGCCGCGGAGCGGCTGGGCCCGTGAGCCTGCGCGTCCGGAGCCTGTGCTCCGCAACGGGAGAGTCCACAGCAGTGAAAGGCCCGCGTACCACAAAAACAAACAAACAAACAAAAAAAAAAAACCATATATGTGATTTTAGACTCTACTTCCTAACTTATTTTAGTTTGATTTCTACCCTGGTTGTAGCACTTCTATTTTTATTGTAAAGAAATGTATTTGATCTGAAGGAATATTGTGTTTTACATTTTTAAACTGGAATTTGTAGGGCGGATGCTGCCAAGTTAGCGCTAAACTTAATGGACTGGGAGTATCTGAGGCCGCTGCACAGAGCAGCGTTTGGGCTGAAAGGCCCACACTGGTGCATGCTCCCACCGCATGCCTTTTCTCTCCCCGCTGTGAATTCCAGCCTGCACTGTGAACCCCAGTCAGGTTTCAACGTCCCAACAGGCACTTACATCAAGTTAACACGCCCACACAAGGAAGGATTCCATGAAGGTCAAGCTTAGGCACCGCAGCTTGGACACTGAGCTTTGTGCTTTAGTATGAATCATGGGGGATTCACGTCTGTTTGCACAGTAATATTCCTGACATGGGTTGGTTGACCCAATAAATGTACACTGAACACACATTGTGTGCCAGACACGGTGTCGGGGGCTCAGGGTCCAGGGTCCAGGGCGGCCTCAGGGAGTTCCCGGGCGGTGGAGGTGGGCCAGGCGTGCCAGGGGCACAGGAGAGCCAGCAGGAGGAGAGGGACGTGCCAGGTGGTGACGGAACGGGGAGGATGCATTTCAGCTCATTTTGCAGGTGGAGAGGGTCCCTGAAGGGGAGGATGGGCCACCTGACGACGGTCCAGAGCAAAGGTGAGCCCAGCGGAGCTTGCTGGTCATTGCTAAACAGACAGCCCTGGACCAAACGTGCTGGGAATGCCCGTTATGGAAGAAATGGCCGGAAGGGATCTCTTACCTGAACCTAACCAACATTTATCATTCTAAGTCAAAGAGGAGTCACAGGCATTTTAAATGGAGTTGTCGGGCAAAAAAATAATCCACATCTCCCAGCAAATAACCATTCTCCCAGATTCCCAAAGGGCACATCCAAGCATTTTGTGCGTGCCGTGTCTCTCACCTGTACAAATTCATCCTGATGGAGATCGATGTATTGGAAGACCTTCTCTAGCAGCCCGGTGGGTGGGGAGGACGGTGAGAACATGCCTCCGTCCAGCAGCAACAGGAAAGCAAGGAGAGATGATGCCTGTGAGCACGTGACAGGGGGGATATTTTAAAATAAGGACCAGGTTTTGGACTTTCCACCTTTCAGATACTTCAAGAAAGTTAATGTTATCCAACACAGCTGATTCCAGTCTTCTGAACTAAAATAACACAAGGTAGTAGAATGGGAAATATATTTTTTGCTGTATCTTCACCCAAACCCTTCATGTGCAACGCTAAGGAATTTTAATAAAATAGAAACCAAGTTAACAAGCTTGTATTTAAGCAATGCTGTTGTTCGGTTATTTCCTATGACACAGTCTTTCCTATGGGTTCACTTCCTATAAAGCTAAGTCAGCTCCCTACATCCCAGGTGCTAAGCGCAATAGTTATAAGAGAGAAAAACGTGAGATAATTAAAAACAACAACAACAACAAAAAAAACAGCAACAAGACTTCTTTGTGTGATTAACCACTTTATGTAACATTAGAAAAGGACTGACTAAAATCCTGTGCAGTGCTATAGGGTTTCTTTCCATCCGCTCCTGAGGTTAGAATACTTTGAGAAGAAACTTACAAGCCACGCTGTGATGAATAACATCGCAGGACTGGCGATCACGTGGACACTGCTGGCCACGGTCTCTGCCTGGGAGCCCCCGGGCCGTGGCTTTCTCCTCTTTCCCTCCCACCAATCTGGCCTCTCTGCTTCCATCCCTGACGGGTCCCTTCCTTCCTCTACCCAAGACCCCATTTCCTCCCTCCCCCCTCTCCCTGTGACCCCTTCCTAGTCTCCTCCAGACTCCCACAGCAGGCTGCAGGCTGGGTGCAAAGCAGAAAAACTGGGTCCAGAGAGAGGAGGACTTCCAGGTTGCAGACTAAACTAATTATCTTCTTCCAAACCAACTCTTCCTTCTGGATTGGCGCTGTTCATTTCTGAAATAGACTTTAGTCTTTAGAGACATCTTAGGTTCAGGCTGCTTCTTCCCTTGGCCTCCAGTTGCAGGCACCGACAGAGCCAAGGTGAGGACTTGGGTCTAGAATATAAAGAACTACTACAACTCAGTAGGAAAAGACAAATTACCCCAATTAAAAATGGGCAAAAGATTTGAATAGACATTTCTCCAAAGAAAACATACAAATGGACAACAAGCACATGAAGAGATGCTCAACATCGTCAGCACCAGGGAAACGCAAATCTAACTGCGACGCGACAACAGTTCACACCACTCAGGATGGTTAAAGTCAAAATGCCAGATGCCAACAAGAGCTGGTGAGGGCGTGGAGGGATTGGAACCCTCGCGCACTATTGCTGGGGATGTAGAATGGTGTGGCTGCTTTGGAGACAGCCTGGCAGCTCCTCAGACGATTAAGCGCAGCGTATCTTACGGCCCAGCAATCCCACTCCTAGGGGTGTGCCCAAGAGAAATGAAAACATACGTCCACACAACAACTTGTGCTTGCATGTGTACAGCAGCATTACCTGTAATAGCCAAAGCTGGAGACAATCCAAATGACCAGTAATGAACGACTGAATGAACAGAATGTGGTACAGACACACAACGGAATATGACTTACCCGTAAAAAGAAATGAAGTATTGACACGTGCTACAGTACGAAAGAACCCGAACACATTACGTTAAGTGAAAGAAACCAGAAACAAAAGACTACACATTGGATCAGTCCGATGATGTGAAATGTCCAGAATAGGTAAATCCTAAGAGACAAAAGTAGATTGGTGGTTGCCTAGGGCTGGGAGGATTGGGGGAAAATGGGGCATGACTGCTGAGGAGTTGGGGATTCATTTTCAGTGATGAGAATGTTCTAAAGTTGATTATGGCAGTCATTGTGCAATTCTGAATGTACTAAAAACCACTGAATTGCAATGCACACTGTAAGTGGGTGGATTGTAAGGAAAATGAATTGTATTGCAATACAGTTGTTATAAAAATAATAATAATAAATGTAAGCACTCATTCAACAATATAAGTATATTACTGAGCATGAGAAATGTCTATAAAGGAAGCTAAGGTGAGGGTAAAATCAGGGTCAAAGCGAGCCATGCTCCTCCGTGAGTGGATGAAGCACTTGGTCCAGCAGATGGCGCCAGTGAGCTGTTCAACATTCCCCCATCCTCCTCCGCGCCTCCCAATTCACCTTCTGAGGGCAACTAAGTCCCGTGGGCAGAGCCTAGAGCCAGGGGCTGCGAGGGCCCAGGAGGAAAAGGCCCCTGCAGACCCACAGTGGCAGGACGATGAGGTTCGTGCAAATGGAGGAGGAAATTTTTTGCAGCCGATCCATCTAAATTAATATTTGAACTGTTATTTTTATTTTTCATTCATTCAATTTGCATTAAAAATTATTTGGGGGCTTCCCTGGTGACGCAGTGGTTGAGAGTCCGCCTGCCGATGCAGGGGATATGGGTTTGTACCCCGGTCTGGGAAGATCGCACATGCCGTGGAGCGGCTGGGCCCATGAGCCATGGCTGCTGAGCCTACGTGTCCGGAGCCTGTGCTCCACAACGGCAAAGGCCACAACAGTGAGAGGCCCGCGTACCGCAAAAAAAAAAAAAAATTATCTGGGGGCTTCCCTGGTGGCGCAGTGGTTAAGAATCTGCCTGCCGATGCAGAAGACATGGGTTCAAGCCCTGGTCCAGGAAGATCCCACATGCTGCAGAGCAACTAAGCCCGTGCACCATAACTACTGAGCCTGTGTTCTAGAGCCCGTGAGCCACAACTACTACTGAGCCCGTGTGCTAAAACTACTGAAGCCCGCGTGCCTAAAGCCCGTGCTCTGCAACAAGAGAAGCCGCCGCAATGAGAAGCCCGCGCACCACAACGAAGAGTGGCCCCCGCTCGCCGCAACTAGAGAAAGCCCGCGCGCAGCAACGAAGACCCAATGCAGCCAAAATAAATAAAATTAATTAATTAAAAAAAATATTTGGTGCTCCTCACCAGTGAAATGAAAGGAAAACTTGAAGAGGAAAAGGAAGCCAGAGGAAAAGGAGAGGAAGGAAAAACCTCGATTGTGAGGACCAAGAGTCCTTCCTGAGGGCTGAGCTTCCATCAGGTTTGTTCCTGGAGATATGGTCCTGCCCACAGGGCCTGCACCACCACACCCCTCACCCCCAGAGCCCTCCCCCGCTATCTGTCTCCCTTCTCCATTCGCCATGAGGCCCACAGAGACCGGCTGTGGGCACTCATCCTGCTCTTAGGATCCGGGTGGGACCCCTGGGCATCCTTCGGTCTGCTCCTGAGTCTCTTGTGTTCCTAATCCTTCTGTTTGTTTTCTTGGGTTATAGTCATGCTTGACCTGAACGAATCACCCAACAAAACCCTGGGGACTTAGAAAGGGTATTCCTGGCCTTGGCCTTCGCAGGAAGGAGCAGTCGCTGGAGAAGGCAAGGTGAGGGTGAGGGTCAGGGAGCAGAGACGGAAGCCCAGGTCTTAGTGTCCTCCTGGGGGGCCGGTGGCCCAGCCTGGGCTGCAGGACCTTGCAGAGGGAAACCCCTTTGCTCCAGAGACTCCTGTTAATTCCAGCTGGTTGTTCTCAGACTGGGAACTGATGTTCCATGTGCCCCTGTGCTGAGTACTTACATTTAAATGTAAGGACCTACTGACTTCTCAAAGTCAGGCCACACCTCTGCGGTGTAACCATCCCCCACCCCATCCTTCCCCTAATCCAAAGAGCTTTACTTCCTCAAAGCCTCGCCTCCCACTGGACAGGCCTCAGTGGTCACTCTGCTCTCTCCCAGCCCCAGCCAACTACTGGAGACAGTTAGGTGAGCCGTGTACCTAGCTGACAGCGGCCTTGAGATCCCATGGGCTGCCTCAACCAATGACACTTCTCTATCTCCTGCCACGAAAACAGCAGGCATCTCAGAAGGAGCCTGGGTGGTTGTTAGTTTCTGATGCTGAACAGAATAAAGAATAGAAAATGAAAGCGCTCTCACCCCACACAGCCTGGGCCAAGGGAGTCTCCCCGGGTACATACAATGACCCATCAGCCAAACCCTTTTCCGCCCGGAAGAAACTTTAGTGCCAGCATCAACCTGGATGCCAAGAATTCTACTTACCGAGTCCTTTAGAGTTCGGTGTGACTTTTACAGAGGTCGCTCTGCTGGTGTCTGCTTGGATGAATTTTATAATACAGGAAAAATGCTTTGTTAGCCTAGTCTATCTCACCATGAGAGGATTAAAAACAAAAATTCCAAACCAAAACACAGGCTTTTCTGGCTTGTGTTCATTCCTTTGACGGCTCTGAACTGAGCCCAGCGGTTCCTGCTGAGGTTAACCAGTCCTGCAGGCTGGCGAGGGCGTGGCTTTCAGAGGGCAGCCTGGACTCACGCCAGGGCCAAGGAGGCAGTTTCAAGGAGCGGAACGCCCCAGAATGTCCCAAGAACTGCAGTGTGTCCACCATGCTCTCATGGGGTCTGCCGGGCGAGTCTGACCCCAGAGAGGAGGGGTCAGTGGCCGAGCCTCACTCCCAGACCCTGAAGTGACCGGCGCGCCGCATACAGGCGGCTGGGACGCCAGCACAGGCTCGGCAGGGCCGCGGAGGGCAGAGGTCACCAGAAGCGGGGACTGAGGAGGCCCTGAGCGCCAGCCTGGGGAGCAGGTGGAGCTGAGAACAGGCTCTGCCCCTCCCTATGGCCGACAGCCGGCTGCGGGCAGGGGCCACAGGCTCCAAAACGGGCACAAAGCACCACCACGTGCCGCCAGGAAGGGCCCGAGGTCAGTTCCCACAGCGGCCGGCCCTTCGAGGCCCGGGGCTCCGGAATGCTCCATCCGGGGCGGCAGGCAGTCAGTCCAAAGACCCGGCTCCTGACGGCGGGGGCCGTGTTTCTCCACCGCCTGTGGTCTTTGCCAGCGGGGAGCCGGCCGCCTGCACAAGCTGCGGGGACCAGGAAGCTGGCCTGCCAGTGAGCGAGGCCACCTCTTCCCATCTGGCCAGGGGCCTGAGCCTCTCCTGACCTCAGCCTGAGGGACCGCCGGGGCTCGCTGCCTCTGGAGCCTCTGTCTTCTGGAAACATCGGCAGCACAGAGACAAATATGCGGAGCAGAGACCCCTCTGCTGTTTCTCCCACAGACAGGCAGCCACGTCCACCGAGTCGGGACAGAGGGTCTGAAACGGTGAGAGCGCCGTCAGCACTTAGAGCTGGACGGTGAACTCCTCAGAGGCGAGCCTGTGGCTCTGATCCCGCACCTGGAACCCAGGGCTCCCGCTCCGAGGGGAGGGTGTCCATCCCGAGCGTCAGTGGTGCGGGGCCCGGCCTGGAGCCCAAACCTGCGGTGAACCTGAGATCTTCAGAGCTCCTGGCTGAGCCTACACCACAGCCGCCGCCCCCTTTTCCTTCTTCTAGATCCCTTTTGAGGGATTTCTGCATAAGACTGTTAACAGAATAAATCTAAAATACCTGTAGGAGTGACTGAACGATCTCAGGGCACAAGAGGTGAACTCAGGGCGTTCCGGCAGCAGAAAGAGAGGGCGTAGGGGAATGGGATGGCGGGGCTGAGGTCAGTGGGACCCGAGGGGCAGGGAGACCCAGACTTAGAGCCGCAGGAGGGTGACCAGGGAGGAGCAGAGACGCCTCGGCGGGCGGGAGAGGAGGACAGGGCTCCGGCAGGACCGGTCCGAACGGAGCCGTCACCGGAGGACACGTCTGCCTTTTACCTAGAGACTCCTTTAAATCTTATCTTCTAAAGCTGAGGTTCACAGCACAAACTTGTTTGGATTTCAAAACACGGGGCTTTATGACCTTCAACACTGGGAAGCAAGGTCCCAGCGATAAAGGGAAGGCTTGGCCTCCTCCTGAATCAGTGCCACGGGCTACTGGGCAGCTGGGGACGAAAGTTCAACAGGTGAAAGGTCAAGAACGAGGGCCATTTCCAGGACAGGCAGGAACTCTTCAATCCCTGTGTCCTGCGCTCCTGTAGCTGCCGGAACCCAGTGCCACGGGGCTTGGTGGCTTAGGACAACAGGAGTTCACACGCTCACAGTTCTGGAGTTAGAACTCAAAGGTGTCAGCAGGGCCACGGCCCCTCCAAAGGCTCTGGGGGGGGGTCCTTCCTGCTCTTCCCTCGGGCGTGGCTGGCAGTCCTCGTGCTCCCTGGCTCACAGCCTCGTCCCTGCCACCTGTGTTTCTGTCTTCACCTGCCCTCCTCCTGGGTGCATCCCTGCCTCTTCTAAGAAGGACTAGGCAGTGGCTTTGGGGACCACCCCAGACAGGAGGACCTGATTTTAACTAATTACATCTGCAACGGTCCTCCTTCCAAGTAAGGCCACATTCTGAGGTTCCAGGAAGACATGGATGTGGGGCCATTATCTGACCCAGTTACACTCTGTTAGTCTCTCGTCGCTAATACTCTCTTATTTGCTTTTTTTTTTTTTTTTTTTTTTTTTTTGCGGTACGCGGGCCTCTCACTGTCGTGGCCTCTCCCGTTGCGGAGCACAGGCTCCGGACGCACAGGCTCAGCGGCCATGGCTCACGGGCCCAGCCGCTCCGCGGCACGTGGGATCTTCCCGGACCGGGGCACGAACCCGTGTCCTCTGCATCGGCAGGTGGACTCTCAACCACTGCGCCACCAGGGAAGCCCTGTAGTTTGTTTTAATCATTAACCTTTCTTTTTGTTTCCTTAGAAATGCTTCGTATTAAATAGCTCGTTGCTTGCACCATAGAGAGCCCTGAATGAGATACAAGTAGATGAGTGGTTGCTTAGGGACGGGGCAGGGAGAGCGGAGTAGGAAAGGAACTGCTGAGGAGTGCAGGACTTCTCTGTGAGGGGATGAAAACAGCCTAAAATAAACTGTGGTGATGGTCACATATATCTGTGAATATACTAAAAATTATTGAAATACATGCTTTAAAAATGCAGATTCCTAGACCTCCACCTCAAAACTATTCACACTAATGTTTTGTGGGGGGGGCAGGAAGCAGAGTTCAGAGTTCAGAGTTCAGAGTTCAGCGAGAAAGGGCAGCGCACTGTACCTGGGTGTGTAGAGTTCTCCACATCACCCTCTAAGCGGTACTTGGACTTTTGCATTCAGCTGCTGGAAGTTGTGCTCTGTGGTTTTGATAAGAACATTGCTTTTCGTGGGAAGAAAAGGTGAGTATGGAGAAGTGTGCCGTTGAACGTCTAGGTCACCCCACCTGCCGGGGCCTTGTGTCAGCACCCCGGACCCCAGCGTTCACTGAGGGGAACTGGCTTCCAGGTACTGTATAAGATGCTTGAAAATAATGCCATTGAATTATTTGTTGGAACGTACAGCCACCCAAAGCGTGCCGATAAACTACTCCCAAATGCCGCAGGCTGAGACAGGCAGCACCTGAGAACATGTCTAAGTGCAGGTGGGGATCCGCTCCGTAACCTGCCTCACAGGCGTGGCCCACGCACCGTTCGGCAGGCGGAAGGCTAGCACGCTGCTCCCCTGGACTCTGGGCGGTGGAGGGTGTACTCACCATCCTTCCTACTTTGGGATCCATTGGGCGGCAGTTCTGTGGTCTCAGCAATTCCCCCGGACCTCGAAGGAAAGTGGAAGAGGAGGTCTCACCAAGGCCCTCAGCTGGTCACATTAAACACCCCCCCACGAGGTGCCTGTCTGCGCCCTCCCTGTTCCCCCAGAGGGAAGACAAGGCTGGAATAGTGGACCTATTCACGTTCGGAAAACAAAGCTGCTTCAGAGACACGCGTTCAACTCGCCAGCAGAGGGAGAGACGATGCGCCTCGCGTGCACAGACATGGGATGGGGCAGTGGCCCGGAAGTCATCTGATGTCGCTGGAGGCCAGGGAGGCCAGCCCAGGACGTGCGTGACAGCCCGGGGGCTTTGCCTGGCATGTGTGGAGGGCGTCACCTTTGGCAGGGAGCAGGTGCACGTGCCCAAGGCCGGCAGACCTAAGGGAGGCCACGTGAACACACGCTGTTACCTTTGGCAGGTGACACCTCGGCCCTGCAGTGGCACTGTGACCCTAGGACGCGTCAGCATGACAGGCTGGGCGTCAGTCTGCTCCGGCTGCCATAGTGAAGCATTTCTCAATAAGACCAGGCAGGGTATTCTCGTTAGTAGTCAGCTTCCTGCCGTGGAGTAACACCACTCAGGGTCACAGCTGGGGAACGCCTCTCCTCCCACGGGACAGTGGGATGAGCGCATTTCATGAGCACCGAGTAAAGCTTCTTCCCCTAACTTGAAACTAGAGTTAAAGTGCACTGACCCTGGGCAGGTAGCTCCAAGGGCTCGGTCCCTGGAGGGCGCAGGGGGACTGGTACCAGACTGCTTTCCTGGACAAGCCTCCCCGAGGACCAGCAGCATGAGTGGTGAGGATGGAGATGAGGAGGCTGCAGCTCACAGCGCTGCTGAGGACACTGTGGAGGCGACTCCAGGGGCGAGAAGGAGGAGGGCCCGGGCAGTGAGGGAGAGATCCAGGGGCTGAAAGCACGGCTTCCACTCCATCCTGTTAAGTGTCAGGTGTGACAGGGCCCAATAAACAGCACCCCTGTCCCCCATCCCAGGCCCGGCCTATGAGTCAGGAGGGTCAGCAAAGTAGACAAAACACAGACTTTATGATAAACAAGGGCCCGGTTCCTTCGGGGAGTTTAGTGTGGCCTCCTCCCTCAGCTGGGCCGAGGGACTCTGCTGTTTAAACCAGTCTGATGGGCTCCTCTGCGGCTCGGCAGCACCAGAAGTGGGGACAGGAGAGGACGAGCAAGACGGGCACCGGCGTTCTGAGCCCGGCCCTCAGCCCCGCCAGCCCGCACCGCATACCTCACTGCGTACAGGCACGGGGCTGCGCAGAGAAAGGCGCACAGGCAGCAGCTCCTCCAGAGGCTCAGTTTTTATTTTTTATTTAGCGACTCAGATTGAGATCAAATAACCCTCCCAGTAGGTTTAGGTTTTGAGGGATCGTAGTAAAGAGAAGCCGTGGAACACCAGTGACAGTGAAGGTCTTGAGCAGAGGACACAATGTGCCCTAGACAGCAGCGGACAGGAAGGGTGGCCCCCGAGGAGCCCGGTGCCCACGACTCAGCGCTCCAAGCATGTGCCACCCTGGCTCTGGGGGCGGAGGTGGGACCAGGAAGCACCAGGCCTCTCTTCAGCCCAGTGGACATCGACCAGAACTTTCTACAGAAGAACTTGTGCTTTTAGGCCTCGGCTATTTTCTGGAGACACCACTGAGAATTCAGCTGTCACCCAGGGTCGCTTACAAGCCCCCAGGACTGAACATTTATCGCTGCCGGGATAGGTTAACTCCATCCTGAGACAGGTGGGTGGTCTCACGTCCACTCCCGGAGGCCTGGAGAATCCGACGAGAGGGAAAGGAGAGAGACGGGCTTCCGCGTTCCTGAGCGAGGGCAAGAGCGCGAGGTGGCGGGAGGAGGCGGTGCTCAGTTCTGCAGCTGGGACACCTCGTGCAGGTACGCAGCCAGCATCTTGGTGCCTTCAATGTAGTTGTGCCTGACAGGGAGGAACAGTCACCACGCTGCCTGGTGTCCCGAGGGCCGGGCACACATGCTGCATTCCTTCCGGAAGCGGACGTCCCACCGTCCTGGCGTGCTGGCCCTGAGTGCTGCTTGCCTTGGTTCTCAAGTCCAGTCCGGCTGCCCCACCAGGGACCAGCCCTGGTCCTGGTCTAACGGAGCGCGCGGCTCTCACCCGGTACTGAGTGTGAAGGGCCTTACCTGGACCACAGCTGCTCCCGGTCTGTCTGGATGCGAGGTCTCCACCTTGTGTCCTAACACCCAGGGCTCTGCGCTCTCCCCGTGCCCTCCAAGCAGGGCCTTTCTTTGCCTCAGTCCCTGACTGGCCCACCCCAGTCACCCCAAGACGGCCCCTCTTTTCTGCCCTCACCTGTTGAGCTTTTCATTCTGGGAGTGGGCTCCGTCATCTGCTGACCCCACGGGCAACAGCATGACATTCTTCCCCGTGGCCTCCTGAAATGTCAAAGTCACAGGAATACTGCCACCTTCCCTGGTCAAGTCCGGCTCAACACCAAAAACTGAGGGGGAATGGAATAAAAGACACCGAGCTTTAGGGCTACGAGGCCAGGGATCCGCCACAGATCTACTGGCCCACAACCCCAAGTCCAAATCAGCAGCCCTGCTCTCAAGGTTGGAGGTGGCACAGCCCAGCCCGACACAGCCACATGCCCACGATCCGCCAGCGCCTATCAGCCCCCAAAGAGGATGTCTGACCTGTCTTCAGGGCTCTTCTCCCAGCCAAGTAATGAGGGTGGTTGAAGTCGGATACCCAGGGCTTCCCGCCGTGGCCCAGGTACACCTTGAACTTGTTGGGACTGTGCAGTTCAGCAAACTTCTTGGTCAAGTAGCTCGTAACCTGAAGCACAGGCAGGAGAGACAGTGTCTTCTAAGCCTGGCCTCTGATCTAGTGCTGGAGATCTACTCCACAGCAGCCTCTGGCGGCGAGTCCACAGTCGTCTACAACGGGTCTATAAGGGGTCTACAGTGAGTCTATGGGTCTACAGTGGGTCTCATCTGCTGCTGCTAAACACTGGTCTGCATAACTACGATAACAGAAAAAGGGATTTTATCATGAAACAAACTTCAGTTATTTAAGGTAAAAGGTCATGTTTTAATTTCAAGCAATTCACCCTTTACGTAAGTATTCCCATATGATGTTAATATTTAAATCCCATATGATGATAACACTTAAATCAAGTTTAAAGAAAACGCCCCTTGACTCGCTTTACAAAAATGATTACGTCTAAAGCAAAAACAGAGCCAGGTGCTGACCCAGGGTCACCTCGTGATGAGAAAGTCTCAGTCCTAGGCTTGGAGAGTGGCCCTCAGTTTCCCCTCCCAACAGGGAAGCTCTTGACTCCGTCTCTCCATGAAACCTCCCCGGGTGAGGAGGAGGGACTGTTCCTCCGCAAGCCTGGCTGACTTTCAGATACCAGACGCTGCCCCACTCCGGATTCTCCCCCTCTGGAATCTGCCCCCAATCCTGGACTCTCCCCCTCTGGACTCTTCCTCCTCTGCCGCTCACCAGGGACCAAAGGCCTGTGGACTCCCACCATAACACATGCAGTCCCAAGTCAGCAACTGCCTTGAGCCTCCGGATGAGGTCAGAGATGAGATTTTAGCAGGCCTCAGCAGTGACAGAGGCCACTCGCACAGGATGCCTTTTCATACAACCTTTACCTCTGATTAGCTCTGAACTGCTTATTCCAGCAATCGCTGAGCTGGCGAGAGCCAAGGACAGGACTGCGCGGGCGGAGGCACGCTCTCCTGCTGCCCAGAGCCCTGGTGGCAGGCGCTGCGTGCATGGCACACCCTCCCCGCACCCCTGTGCCCCACGTGCCTGCTCGGTGACCACTTCAGGAGTCATGTCTGGCACGAGCCTGATGGAGAACTTGCCGACCACCTTGCGAGGAATCACGGTCTTGGCCCCCGACCCAGAGAAGGCACCTTCGATCCCGTGGAGGGAGAGCGACGGGTACCGCCACCTGTGCATCAGGATGTCTTTCTGCAGAAAAACAACAAAGTGGGTCAGAGACGGCACCGCCTGCTCACATAGGAGCCCGGCCGGCCTGGGGTCCACACACCGTCAGGAAGGCAGGAGCGACCCGGCAGCCGCTACAACAGCCCCCAAGTGGGGGCCCTGTGCGTCCAGGACGGCCGCCAAGCGTGTCCCCTCCGCGCCTCCCAGTGAGTCCGCACCACCCGGGTCAACAGAACTGACCACACAGGAGCCACGGCGTTCTGGCCGGCCCCACCCATATGAGGGCTGTTGCAAAGCCAGGGGCACCAGGAAGGGGAGGGAGGCATGACCCCGGCCATCCTAGGTCCTAGGCTTACAGGACACCAAGGGTGGGGCAAGCTCCCCGAGGAGGGCAAGCCAGGCTGTGCACCACGTCCTAGGCCGGTGCCCACGGACAAGCCCGGCAGCCTCTGCCACGGGGACTGGCACAAGGCAGCCCCCCATCTCGCAAGCGTCTACTTGACACGACCGCCTCTCATGCCCCTCTTGTCCCAGCAGTGGCACGCAGCGTATCAGGAGAAGACACGCCGCCGCCTGAACCCCTGGGCTTCCTCGGCGACTCAGCACGTAACTCTGGACGTGTCTGTGAACCAAAGAGCCCAGTGACAGCCGGAAGGAGCAAACATGGCCCTTAAGCAGACACCTCACATAAAGGCAAACATTACCGGAAGGCAGCGGGGCAGGAGGAAATACACATGTGTCCAGAGCCCAACCTGCCCCAGACTCATCCCTCCCCAGGGACTAGTCTCTCTTGGTCACGGCGTCAGGACCCAACTGACTACTGCCCACGAGGGACCCGTCTCGGCTCCGCCTGTGAAATCCTTACTCCGCTCGGTCCTCTCCGATGTGTCCTGAGCCTGAGGGGTCCCTGGTCCCGCCTCCCCGTCCCCCCAGCGGCCCCTGCAGCCCCAATGCCTCAGCTCCTATCCCACCACACCCCCTGCTCGTAGTCTGTCCCCAGCGAGGTCTCACCAGCGCGTCCCTCTACTCAACACCAGTCACCGCCGTCTTCCAGGATAGCGCACGAGCTCCTCGGCAGATCAGAGGCCTTTGCGTCAGGCATCTTCACTCCGAACCCCGGGCCTCACTGGCCGCCCACGAGCGGGACAGCTGAGCCCTGCTCTGCGGCTCAGCCCCACCTGTCTCCTGCAGGCCCGGTGGCACTCCTGTCTAAGGAGGCCTCCCCCTTCCCCCAGGCGCCAGACCACCCCACGGTGGCCTCCGCACACCCCCTAAGCTTCTCTGCCCGTCTGTCACCTGGAGAGGTGACGCTCAAGGGCCAAGCCCGGGGTTGTGCCCCTCCTGCATCCCCAGGGCCTGCCGCTGCGGCTCAATGAAAGCTTAGTTAACCACGTGAACTTATAGTCACACCTTAGAAACCAGGAACTAAGCTAATTAAGAGAAAAGTCACAACACGATTTTCTCCTGACAGTTAAGTAAACATTTTGTGCAAATGGTTTCCACCTCAGCACCCAGCTCCGTCAGGAACGGCTTAAATCATCTCTGGGCCGGTGGTAAAGCGACTTGCCTGCACGTGCAAATGAGGAAAAGCCCCGCCTCTCTGCGGACGCCCCCCAGCTCCGAGGTCTCCACAGTCAGCACCTGACACGTTAAAGAGCTCCCAGCTCCCAGCCTGGCGCGTGGTGCCTTCCGGCGCCTGCACCGCCTGGCTGCTCCCGTGCCCGGGGTGCGCCCGAGTCTGTCCAGCCCTCAGCCTCCTCCCCGGGTCCCCAGGACCGGGGACACTGCAAGCCCGGCGGGGGGCAGGCCTCGCGGCGCCCGGGCAGCACCTTGCAGTCGTGCAGCAGGGTCTCTGTCCCCACATCCCGGGCGTACTCCTCCAGGTCGAAGTCGATCTTGTCGTAGAGCTCCAGCTCCTCGTCTGTCACGGAGGCCACCGCCTCGCTGATGCCGGGAACGAGGATCTTCCCCTTCCGGTCCGTCAGGCAGCCTGGAGGAGTGGGGAGGATGAGCACGCAGCGTGCACGCACTTCTTAAGCCGCTTTGTTACCGTAACAACCCAGGGAGGAGAGCGGGGTCACCTTCCGTGTAAGATAAAGGGATGGAGACACGGAAGGTAGGTGAGCCTTCCACGGTCACGGAGCAGGATACACACGGAGCAAACAGGCTCCCGCAAGCCCGCCCTGAAAACCACTCCTCTGTCCATCATGTCCTGTTTAAGGCACGTCCCACGAGAAACCACCTGCTCCCACGCTGAGGACGGAAAACCCAGTGGGGCAGGGTAGACTCCAGTCCCAGAAAAGTCCACTCCACGCAGGGCAGCCGCTGCCCGCCAGGGAAGGAAACAGGACTGAGCACATGGCGGGCCGAGGCCATGCGCCGGGGGGGACACCAGGCAAGGGAGCCGTGGCCTCGCTCTCAAAGGGTTGAGCACGCAGGAGACCGCTGCGGCCAGTCACAGCGTCAACTAGACTGAGGCAGATGCCCTCCAGGGACGTAAGACACAACGGCGTCCAGAGGAAGGACAGCCGTGATGCCAGATGAGAGGGCAGGCGGGGTGCCCGAGTCGGGCCGCGGAGACGACGTGGGGGAGAGGGGAGGCAGAAATGAAGCATGGGGGTCTTTTAAAGGGAACAGTCAGTTGCCGGGGGGGGAGGGACAGAAGGCATGAAGCAGCCTGGAAGCAGTGCCCGCACCAACCTCCCGCCCAACTGCCACGCGGTGACGGAGCCCACGCTCACCCATCAGCATGATGAGGTCGGTCATGGCCTCGTGCACCGAGCCGCCGTACACGCCGGAGTGCAGGTCCCTGTTGCTGCATTCCACCTGCGGACACACGGCCACCCTACTTGGCTGCTCACGGGAGCCCGTTCTTACCACACGACAGTAAAGTGAGCAAAGAACATTCACACGACCATTTTCGAAATCAAAATCTGCTCCCTCAACAAGCAAAGCAAGGTGCTTCCTCAGTGCCAGAACTCTGGCAACAACCAAAAAATCCTCTTGGAAACGCCAACCACAGGAGAAAGCATGGGCACCCAGAGCCCTCCCAGCGGCTCCCCGCACGACCCGGCACTGACCTCGATGAAGAAGTAGCAGATGCCCCGGAGCCCATAGGTGATGCAGGGCTTGGTCTTCCCCAGCCAGTAGTTGTCGGAGATGCAGACGTAGTCCACATCCTTAAAGAACGCGTCCTTCTGGGCAAAGATCAGCTCATCCAGGCCTTCGGAGCCAGACTCCTCCATGCCCTCCAGACAGAAGCGGACATTGACGGGGACTTCCTGGGCAGGAGACCGGAAGGAAGGCACTCAGCGCTCACGGACTTAGAAGCAACAGCCAGGAAGCCACCCAATGTTGTGAAGTCACGAATTTCAAATAACCGACTTCCTCCAGACCGACCACTGGGCGGGCTGTGTGTGGCCCACAGAGACCCTCAGTCCCCAGGCACTGGGCCACCAGGGGACAAGCGTGGCTTCGGCTAGTCCCCCTTAGAAGGACTCCTTCCAAGGAGCTCCGAGCCCGACCACATGTGCCACTCATCGGGGTCTCTGCGCTCACCCAGCGCAAATCAGCATCTCCAGCAAAGCTGAGCCGCTCTCTCTAAAACAAAGGCCGCGACACAGACAGCCAGAGCCTTCACCTGCGTGGCCACCAGCAGCGCACGCAAGAGCGAGAGAGCTTCCCGCAGTTCAGAAGGTGCTTCACGCACTGCAGGGCCTTCTCTTCCAGAGTTGACAGTGACCCTAAGGTGCCACCTGGCTCCTGCTCGGTGGCCTTCCAGGTCTCCCCAAGGCTGTGCTGTGAGGCACGTGGCCCTTCCACAGGAGAGATCGTGAAGCCACACCTGAGCGAGGTGATGCCAAAGGCCATGGAAGGCTGAGCCTGTACGGACTCACGTGTGCGGGGTCCTAGCTCAGAGCTGCCACTCCAGTGGAACAGGGGTGAGGGGAGGTGCACTGGGCAGCTCTGCCCTGCACATGGCCACCCTTCCGCTCGGCCACCAGGGGCCCTGGAGGAGAGGGGCCTTCCCGGCCCGAGCCCAGCTCCCTCGAACCCTTTTCAGATCCACCACCCCACGTCCCGACCAAAATGCTTGTCTCATCATTCTTGTCGCAACACAAGATAAAAGCAAGATGCACAAACTGCCTATATGTTATGATCACAATTAGATTAAAAAGAATTCTTGAAAAGATTGGTCAGTAACAAAATATTAAGTCTCTGAGGCCTGGATTCTAGGCACCTCTTTTTTCTCTCTACTTTTCTGTATTTTACAAACTTTCAACAAGGAGCAGATGTTTCACTTAAGGAAATATTTTTTAAAAATCAAATTTACTTTTAGGAGGATAAAAACCGCACAGAGAAAGTAAGGGTTTGTCGGCTAGCACAGGGCCTGGGTCACGCCCTGGCAAGCACCCACTTCCCAGGCGCGGTCAGAGTCCGGAACTCACCTGCCTGGGTCCCTGCTGAGTCACCAACAGGGTGACCTTGGGACAACTGTAAAACCACTGCACCTTCAATGTTTCCCCAAACTGGAAAACAACCTATAAACTGGAAGATGACCCAACTGTGCTGATGCAGTCTCGGGGGGAAGCCCGCTATCTCCTGGCCCATGCTCTTTGATCTTCATGGGCTGTTCTGGGAACAGAAAGTCCCACTCTGCATCCCCAGGTGGAGCAGGTGAATCGGGCACTAGATGTGGGCAGCGTACCTGACCCGTTTTCTGGAAGGCCTCCAGGGCGTTCATCCAGCCGGCCACCGGCCCCTTATCATCGGTGGCTCCTCTCCCGTACAGTTTGCCTGGAACAGCAACCAGCAAGTTCATCAGGTGACGGTCACAGCGCACAGAAAGGAGCACCTCTCGGTGAGCACCTGACGACATCCCAGCGCGACCCTGCGCAGCCATCCTAAGCCTCTTCTTCGTGTCAGAAGCCCCATTTCCATTCTATCAGGAGCCCCGAGTCTCCACCCAACACGATCGTTAGGATCTTCCAGAGAACTCGCCGATCTAAGAGCAAGCGGCGGGAGTGCGGCCAAGTCGCCGCCGCCTCAGGGCACGGCTGCAAGCCCAGCTCTGCGGGACCACTGCCACTTGGCTAGTGTGTTAAAATCTAGTCCACAGCCAGCCGGCGGCAGCGCACGAGGGAAACCTGGCTGGACGCAGGTGCACCGACAGAGGAGAACCACAGTCTCACCCACACCACAGCCCAGTTTGATGAAGAACAGAACTGGGGCTCGTCACGTACCTCCCTAGGTTATCACTAAAGGACAGGATGCCGCCCCTCCCCAGGGTGACCGGTCACCTCCCCTCGGCACAGCCACCTCTGGGACCCCCATACAAAGGCGGGCGTCTGGGCTGGGCACCGGCCACCTTGAAGGACACGAGGGAAACAAGCCCTGACCCCCCTCCCGGACGGGACGCAGTGTAAGGCCCGAGGGAGGCCAGCACCCCGGGCGCCGCGTGCTCGGGGGCCCCTCCCCTCAGTCTGTCCCGGTCGGTCCTCTGTCCTCCTCACCCTTAGCCTGTTTTCAACGTTCGCCGGGTCAACCTGACCCGCCCCAAAGCGGCGTGGGGCTTAAAGCCATCCCTGCCTCGGGGATTTCTTTTTAAAACTAAATCTGCTTTTCACAAAAGCTAAAGAGCTCGTCTAAGATGCATCCTCGTCCCTGGGGCAAACACTGACCAAGCGACCCCAGGGAGCAGGGCTGTGCGGGCCGAGGCGGACAGAGACCGAGAGCGCCCACCCCCAGCCCGGCATGCCAGCAGCCGTGTGTGGGCAGCTTCTCCGGGCTACGGGGCGCTCCAGGTTCTTCCATCCTACGTGTCTGTGTGTCTGTCTGGGGGTGGGCTGTCAGGGAGGGGCTGAGCAGTAGGAGACCAGGGCTGGCACAAGAGGAGGCGCAGTGAGGGGAGAGAAGATGGGGCCCGCTGGGTCCCCCAGGAGGCTCCGCTGTGGGGCAGGGCGGGAGGCGGTGCAGGACCCGCCTCCACAGGCCAGGGGAGGGCCTTGCAAGGGGGGAGAGAAGGGGCGGGACGAGGACGACCTCCGGGGGGTCCTGGTGCAGGGGGGAGCGGAGGAGGGGCGCCGCTGGGAGAGGGGAGAGGGGACGAGAGGAAGGGCGGGGGCCTAGGCCCTGGACTGAGGACACGTTAGCAAGCGCAGCCTGAGGACCGCTGTGTGCAGCAATGACGTGACTGTCCCTGAGCCAGGGAAGCTCCAACAGAAACTCAGAGTGCCCCGCAAGAAAGGCTTTACTTAGAGATGGTCTGGACTCGGCCCAAGGGGACGAGGCACAAACAAAGGGGCTGCTCCATGTGGCGAAAGGCTGCGTCCAGTGAGGAAATGTGAAGGTTCAGTGACGAAGGCAGGAGGAGCCTTTACCCGGGGCGGGTTTGGGGGCAGCGAGAAGAGGGGCCAGTGCGGGGGCCGTGAAGAGGTGCGCGAGGTGCCCGCGGGGCCCAGCCCAGGAGCCCTCGATGGCTTCACGGAGCCGTCACTGCCATCCTCACCAGGGCAGCAGGCATCGGGGAAAGGCCGACGCTTCCCTAAACCCTGATGGGAGCTGCTGAAATGCGCCACGGAAGCAGCTACGAATCGGCTCAGATTTGGATCCCAGGTTTGGGGAGGCTGCGTCGCCTCAATTCAGATCAGGCTTCCTGGGAAAGTGTCAGCAGGAGAGGGAAGCCCAGCAGGCCCAAGGCCCCAGAGACGTGGTTCCACAAAGAAAGGAAGACTTTCGGAGGTTTCAAGGACGGATGCACACGCGGGAGGCTTCCAGACCCCAACTTCTAGATCCTGTACAAACAGCCAGCTCTGGAAGGACAACCCAGAGGCCACGGGTGTACCTCCTAAGCAAATGCCACAAGTCCTCTTCCTCGGGGAAGCATCCTTACCGTCTCGCTCCACCAAGGTGAAGGGCTCGCTGTCCCAGCCGTCCTCCAGGGCTGCCGGCTGCACGTCCAGATGTCCATAAATGCACACCGTTTTCTTCTGCGGGTCGGAGCCCAGCGTGCCGAGTAAAATGGGTGGAAGTGGTATCTCCGAGCCATCAGGGAGCTGGGGGAGGGGAGGAGGCCATGGAGGACAGGCTTTGTTTCAAGAGGGTGGTGTTTACAGCAGATGTTATCAACATGCCCTGGACAATCTTACGTGTTCTCATCAACCATTTCTATTGCAGAGTTCAAGATCATACTGTTCAACCGAGTCATTAATTAACAAGAATATACCTTCCCATAATCCGGAGCACAGAGACTGGACTACGGCCACACCACCCCGAACGCGCCCCATCTCATCAGAGCACAGAGAGTGAATTACGTTTACCAACTGCAGGTGGCTTGGTAAACTTTTAAAGGTTGATTTTTGAAAAAAACTTTTATGTAACAAAACATATTACAAAGGGTGAGTTTGGGATGCAGCTTAATTCATTATTTTCTAAAATAATGTATAAAAACTACTGTAATCTTAAAGCAGAAGATACACTTTGAAGTTTTTTATGTAAATTACAATCATGCACAGAAAGGGCCGTTAGACCAGGGTATGATGAACTGCACTTTGCAGTAGGCCACACTGCATCAAGCCGCAGTAGCTGGGACTCCTGAGCCTCCTCCCAAAGGCCGTATCAGCCTCCCAGTCCCCTAAGAACGGGGGACAGATATTAATCTCAGGATTCCTTCCTCATCTAGGGTAGAAATGCAGGTGTACGAAGGCAAGTCAGTGCCAAGCCCCACATCAAACTCAGGTCCCTTCCGACATTCACATCAGCTGAGCGCCTGCACCTTTCATGGTAAACCATGGCCCACTAAAGGCCCTGCAAAATATCCGGCACCCCATCCTCCTCGCCCCTTCCTGCGGTCTAAGAGGACAACCCGAGGTCCTTACAAAGTGCCACCAACGGCAGGGAGGGTGAAAGGAGCACGTCCTGAGTTTCAACTGCAGGAGCGAGGATGAGTCACAGAGGAGCCATCACACACCTGGGTGTCAGGCTAGTTACTAGAAAATGCTCTGAAAACATACGTAACTAAACAGAACACACAAACCTAACTGGTAATGAAACTATGGTAACGACTTACAATTAAGAGGTAAAATGAGAAGCAGCTAAAACCGACAAGCAAATCAGGACAAGGCTGGTGATGGGCCAGTAAAAGTGTCCTTCTCCAAACTCCCAGGGGCACTGAGCACCTCTACGTGTCTGCGCACGCATCAGGGAACGCTCCAGGCCGCCGAGTGCTCTCAGGATATGGGATCTGTCTTTCCAGTGCACCCGACTCATAAATGCCAACTTAAGTAACCGTTGCTGGCCCTGCAGCTGCCCATGCGCAATCCTGGACTCCACCTCGCCACGCACCCACGCGAGCTGCCCTGGGGCTGTGTCCTCGCGAGGACGGCCTGTAGCCACCAGGGCAAAGAACCGTGCTCGAAACCAAACGCCCTGACCTGGTCACACGAGACACAGGGTGCTGCAGTCCCAGCTGGCCCTTAGCTCGCCTCAGAGGAAAGTGATTTTTAAACAACAGATTTTCTCTAAATAAATCTCTGCTCCAGGCAGCTCCTCCGAAACACTTCAGCATTTTCTAAGAAGCCACTTGGGCCCATAGATATTCATACTGCAAACTGCAAATCTCTCTCTGAGCTTCCCCACTTACTCAGATGTCACAGGACAAGGCCTGGGCGAGAGACACAGTGACGTGTTTACAGGGAGAACACGCTGTCCTCTCCCAGCACCTGTCTGGGCACAAGTCTGTGACACAGGGTCCTCACGTCTCCCTGCTTTCCACCCATTCTAACGGCCGCCACACGAGTCCAGCTCCCGACCCCTGACCCACTGCACCGGCGCCGGGGGCTCTTCCATCACTGCTCTGCTCAGGAGCCATGACTGCCCCATTTGCTGAGCTCCTCTGTCTGGCATTTGGGCCCTCAGGGACTGGGCCCGCCACCGCCCGGGGCAGCACTGGGCTGCACGCAGGCCGGACATGACAGCTCCTGCACCGATCCTGGCAGGGAGGCCCCAAGAGCCCCAAATCAGCCCTCCCACCATCACACCGGCCCCTGAGCCTTGCCCAGCAGGGACCGGGCTCCCAACATCATCTCTCCTCTGTGAGCCTGAAGTTACCCCAGCTTCTGCGCATACAAGTGCTGACAGCCACCCCACACCTGCCCCAAGTCACCACCACCTCCAGTAAAGGGCAACACTGCTGCCCGATGAACTGATGGGCAGAGGGGACCACATGCGCTATGGCTGCACCCCACGAGGACCTCGGCAGAGCTTCTCTAACAGTGATGAAAGCTGCCAAACTCCTGCCCTGATAAAAGTAGGCATCATGGAACTCAAATAGTGTGGCAGTCATTTAGTCTTTCGTGGAAGGTCCTTTCTGAAGAACCGCACTGTAACATCTGTGTTAAACAGAATAGATCCATCTATTTTAACAAAACAACTCTTAAAGATTATTTGCCACCTAGATTTTTTTTTAATGTATGAGGAAAAAAGGAAGAGGAAGCAAGTCAAGTATGCTCCTAACAGAAACTAACTCAAAGAAACTTGGTTTAGCCTCTCATGAGCGGGCAAAGTGCCAGGAAGCTCTAATGTGTCTTAAGTAACCTTCAGTTAACTATTAAGTCTGTGGTCAGAAGAAATCTCACACAAACACCACTGGACTGGGACTCGGAAGGCCCAGATTCTAACCTCCTTTGCCATATGGGCCTGTTATTGGTTCCCAGGGAGACGGAGCCCACCTGGGCCTCTGGGTCCTTCCATGTATGAAAAGAGCTGGATGTCCATATCTGAAATCCCAGGATATGGTTTCAGCGGACACGTCAATCATCAGGCAAGAGAACCAAGATAAACCAAAGCCAGTTATCACTGCAACGTAAAAGAGCGTTACAAACTTTGAAAATGCATGCCGTGAAACCTGTAATTAACACGGGACTGAAATCATCTGAAAGGAAAAGAGTGGAATAATGTACCATAAAGTGAGATCGTTCATGCAAGTCAGAATCTGTCAGAATCCTGCATTAAAATGCAACTGAGCCCCAAGTCCCACACATAAAGTAGCCCTTTTCCAGGAACCAAGTCATGAAAAGTGCCGTTTCTACCAACGGGGGACACAGTGGGTGTGAGTGGGAGTCTCCATTAGTTTTGCATCTGATTGGCAAAGAGCAACTTCCTGGTCTGAAGGCTGACTGACTTCTGGGAAGGAACATCAGCTCGCCCCAGAATGGCCATCATGTTAACTTCTGCTTAGCTAACACTCAACAGTTCTCCTTCCTAGAGAGCAGTGATGAGTATCACAAATTTCTCTCTAATCCAGCTCAAGAAATCACACAGCTTAGCATCCAAATCAGGCCTGCTTTGTTTGTTTGAAAGACCAGCAGGTTATCTGAAGCAAAGACGTGTAAGAACTAGCCAAGTCCTATCAACTCCTCAGTAAACCTGCTCGCTGTGGCTCTGCAGCGCGGAGAGCACCGGCCGCATACCTTCTGGTTCCCAATGTCCACCAGCTCCACGAAGCCCCCCAGCTGCTTGATGTCGGCGGCGGCGACCTCCATCATCCTCCTGATCTCGCCTCTCTTCTCCGGCCACGCAGACACGCTCTGGATGGCCACCCATTCCGCAAGTTTCTGTTTGTGGATAATAAGCACAAGAGATTCTGAAAAGGTGCTCCTTGAGGAAGGAAAGTACTCACAGCGTGCCACTGTCAGGCCCACAGAGGTCACTTACTACCTGCGGCCACTCCATTTGGAACATGCTGCCCAGACGCAGAAGAAGAGCTCCATGGCATCTGCTTTTTGCTTAAGATATAAAGGGACTGCCTGTACCGACCCTACACCAAGAACTATACAGCATGACAGGAAAACCGTCAACCACTAAGCATGATGTGAGTGTAACATGTACAAAGTTCCACAAACACGTTTATATCTGCATCTGACAAAATTACAACTGAAGGATAGAGAAAATACCCAATATTTTCAGAGTCCAAGTTGGCTTATTTATCATCCTGACGATGGCCAAGTTCTCTAAAATATGTTTTAGAATGAGAACTCTAAAGATTTCACCTGAAATATGTCTACCAAGGGTGATTTTAACGTATGATTCTTTAAGTTAACATCAAGAAACAGATTAATACATAACATTACCAGATCATTTAAAACATGCTAAATGTAAAATAGCTCTTTATATCTATCACAAGAATAAACAAAAATCTTCAATTAGCTTTGCCATTTCTAGAAACACGTGTTAAGAGTTTCTGTCAAAAGCCAACTTATATACTGTAATGAGAAAGCAGAGGAAAAGATCTCTAGAGAATACACATTTTTTAGTTACTTTTTTATTTATTTATTTTATTTTTTATTATTATTTTTTTTTAGTTACTTTTTTTTTGTGGTGCGAACACTTAAGATCTACTCAAGTACACGATACAGTATTGCTGACTATAATCACCACACAGTGCACTGGATCCCCAGAACTTACCCATCTTGTAACTGAGGTTTGTACCCTTTGGCCAACACCTCCCCAGGTTCCCACCCCCCGACAACCACCGTTTGACTCTCCACTTCTCTGAGCGCAACTTTTTCAGATTCCACATGTGAGATCACACTAGCGTTGGTCTTTCTCCATCTAGACAGTATTTTTAACACTTGATTAGAACAGCATAATTCATGTTAGCTTCTTGAAAGCTCCTCTGGGTGCCACGGAATTAAACTGAACTTGAACGTTTACCAGAAAAAACATTGCCTTACCTTAACGTAGCGATCCTGATTCTCATCAACGTACTTAAACAGGGCAGTGAGGGCCGACATCTTCCAACCAGACCGCAGGCCTTGGAGATTCTTGGAAGGAGGAAGAATCTGTCAGTGCTGCCTCGAGACAGGGTCCAACTGATCAACAGGCCTGGAGGCACTTGTGCAGGATCATAAACTGTACTCCACCCCCCGACCAGCACTGGATGCAGTCGTCACGAGGACTCCAGCAAGTGACCTAGGCAGATACAGTGGTTCTGGAAAGCAGTCAGAGGCTCAGGCTGATCTCCATTCTTTTTTCAGAAGGAAAAGGTACACAGAATTGTGTGTCAAAATGGAAGGTAATCGAAGGAAGGGCCTGAGTTGAAAACAATCTGATATAAATTAAAAGCAGGTACTCCCCAGAAGCACTGACATACCGGCATTTTAAAACGTTTTTTTAAATTTAATTTTACTCTCTTAAAGCCTACAACTTCCCCTTACTATTACCACAGAGGAAATAATCACGTCAAGGCTCCCAGCAAAAATGTCACATCTTGTCTCTCTGCCACAAACCAACAATACAGCAAACAAAGCCCGAGAAGAGGATCGTAATTCAGTTTAAGGAAACACAACCTGGGCCCAGAAACAGCCAAGTCAACATACGAAACTCCACTAGGGCCCGATTAAGATTAAAGAAACTTCCAGCCTCCCAGGTGCATTTTCTAACATCCAGTTTCTGCTCTGTGCGACCCAACACGTCCTGCTCCACCTTACAAATACAGGGGGAAAGAAATCATGTGACTCATCATCTGTTTTGGTTGTTTGGCCATGTCTCAAGGCATGCAGGATCCTATTGATAGTTCCTCAACTAGGGACTGAACCCGTGCCCACTGCAGTGGAAGCTCGGAGTCCCAACCAATGGACTGCCAGGGAAGTCCTGACTCATCTTCTTTAAAAACTGGAATCAATATGAAGCACAGAAAATCCTGGAATTGGCACCTTCAAAATTGGTTCTCCCCGCTTCCTCCAACTGACAACTCAGGTTCCATCACGTGGCAAGACTCAAACCTCAGCAGTGACAGGAAGAAAGTGCTCAGGGACAGGGAGCAAACTCAGCACCCACCGCAGTGACGGGAAGTATTTCAGAAATGCAGCTGCAGAGTCACAAGACCCTACTACATCTCTGTAGTTACTGAGCAGGACGCCAGAAAAGCGCCTGCGTGTGGACACACTGTAGTTAAAGAGCATCTTTGTCTTGGTATAGGATTCTGAAGTGACTTCTAAAGACAGGAGAGACTTTATCCACTGAGACACGAAGCCTGGCAACAGATCAAGGAAGTGCAGTGTGAGTTCAGTAAGGTCAATCCTCTTCCCACACCCATAAAAGAGCACACAAACCTTCCAGCCAACTCAGAGGGTTTCAGCTGAGGCTCTTACCTCAAAGACAGGGATCCCTGAATGCAGAGGCACAGCATACAAGTCAAAGTTTTCAATCACAAAAGAAACCCGATTTAGCAGGACAATATGCTACATCAGGTACTTTTCATTTGAGTTTCTGGTCATTAAATGCCACAAATCCTACACTCACTGTGATATATTCTCATTAATATTATGTTCTTTGAGGCCCAATTAACCAATGGACTTCCAGCAAAAGTCAAAGATTCAACTATCTAAGCTGCACCTTTTATCAAAGGAGAGTAAACAGAGACGGAGACCGACTGTTCAGCTCTGCAGGCCACCTCACCAAGGCTGGAGAAAAAGCAACTGCTCCCCTGAACTGATAACCGAGTCAGAGAGGTCAGGCCAGGTCCATTTCTCCTTCCCACTCACAGTTCTGGTTATTCCCGTTTCACCACCACTTCTTTTATATGCCCCGGGGAACTCAATTTATTAGGGTGAAAGTACTGAGCTGGAGTGAGCAAAAGCAAATATTTACCCTCTCGAAAGAAATGCCAGCCTCACTCTCCTCTTGGAATCTAAGGTTCTGGGGAGTAACATAACTTCAACAGTGAAACTCGTGTGAGAGGAAGAAGTGATACGGTAGCACCTGGAACCACCCAGCAATGCCTGCGAATGATTCTCCCAGTTCTGAGTGCCCCCATCCTGTCCCGCACTGATTCAAGGCACATGGTACCCTAAACAAATGCCTGAATCATGGCTTCAGATCTGTGTAAAACCACTGAAACAGCTGTGGAGACCTCCGGTTTGCCCAATCTAGACCTTCAATCCAAACGTACAGTTCTACAGAATTACTTCTCGCCACCCCTCCCTGCAAACACCAGGGACGACAAAGGCATGAATAAAACCTGCACCAGATCACTGAGCCAGCACTAGGATCCCTTGTCGGCGGCACGGGAGGCTTGTGGGCCCTGCCCGCGAGGCCCAGGGTCTCAAGGACTCAGTGCAGGCCGAACTGGGACCAGGCATCACTCCACTTGACAGGTGAGAAAACGGAGACTGCCTGAGAGCTGCCAGCTGCAAACTCTCAGCCTTAAATGTGGGCGGGGGCTAGAGAACCCTGACCCCGGGCCTCTGACCCCCGGGCGCAGGCCGTCCCGCGACACCAAACTCAGGCTTCACCAAGGGCTCTGCTGAAAGAGACAGGCTTTAGTTTTCTGCGGGCCTCGCCGAGGGAGGGTCGAGAGACCGGCGCGCGCGCGAGTCCTCCCCGCCGCCCCAGAGCCCAGAACCCCGAGCGGGCCTTCTGACCCGACACTCTCTTCTCCCGTCAGGCCGGCCACGCGCGAAGCGGGCCTGCGTCCTCGGCCCCCCAGCCGCGCCCGGCCTCCCCTGCTCCCCCGGAGGCGGCCCGGGGCCCCACGCTCCCGACCTCCGCCCAGCTGCCGCCGCCCTCAGGGGCCTCCCCGCCTAGCGGTCCGTGACAGCAGCTTACCAGCCAGCCGCTGCTGCCTCGCCGCTTCCGCACCACGTGCCCCGGTCACGCCCCCGGCGCGGGCCGGCGCGGGCCGCCGCCCCGCCCACCAATCCCCGCCCTTGTCCGGAGAGCTGGCGTCGCTCCGCCCCCGCCGCCGTGCCGTCCACCAATCGCGAGCCTTGCTGGGGACGGCGTCGCCCCGCCCCCGCAGTCGTCCCGCCCCTCCACTGCGCGGTACGGAGGCGGGGGGCGGGGGGGCGGAGCTGAGACCCGGGGAGGCGGGGCTCCGAAGCACCTGCCTGGGCGGCGATATCCTTCCGTCCACCGCCTAGTGCTTTCACGGTGAGGTTCGAGAAGTGGTCTTTAGTGCAAGGTGGTCCGAAGTGGGGGCGCCCACACACACCCCGAACCCTCCCGCCGAAAGCTCCCGTCCCCGCAGGCTCCTGAGGGGCGCGCGTTGCAATTTCACGTATCTTTGGCACTTCGCTCGCCAAGCCTTCACCAGCACCATTGCTGAGAGGGGGAAATATTTTAGTATTTAGTCTTCCAATAATCCTAGGAATTAATGAAGAAAGTAGACCCATCATTTACTTATTCAGCACTTACTACTTCTCTTTTTAACCCTTACAAGGATCCTTGGGGGTACGATTATCTCCGTTAGAGTATTCCCCCCAAAATTTGGCAGAACTTTTATCTCTCCCACATTCTTTCTTGTTTTAATAACAAGTTTAATAGTTGCAAGGGATGTCGTTTCCCACACCCTGTAAATATTTTGAAATAAAATTACCTAAATTTTTACATGGTTTGTTTTTCCTTCGAAATTCTATTTCCATCCATATCCCTCACAGAATTTTGTCAAATTTTAACACGTTTATACTTGAGAGTCTTTTATTGATGATACTATCATACTTCTCTGCAACAGAATATGTATAAAAATTTAAATTAGTATTTACTATAGCTAGAAAGTTCTAAGTGTTAAATCTTTCCTCTGGGCTAAATTCTCATTACAATTATTAGTAGTACATGATTGATTAAAAAAACCACCTACATACATTATACGCTTTGGTAAAGAATTTTTAGCTATTTAAAGTAATTTATCAGAAATATATCCTTTACTCATATCTATTAGGCTTTTAAAAAAATAGTTCAGTTATCTATAAATGAGATTATTGCTCGAATGAGACAGGATTCGGTGAAAAACACAGCCAAAAAAGGTGATTTAGAATAAAATCCATAATACATTACCCATATATTAAAATTTTATGGGCATGTGGTAGAAATAAATAAGAGCAAAGAGGAAGCTTGGGTCCAAGTAAAAAGTGAATGTGCATTTACAGTACCTAATAATCATTTGACAAAAGTTAATGAAAATGTTTCTCCTGCAAATCTGAATAAAAGTTAAGAAAACGCACAATTTAATCTTGATACAAAACCCTTTTACTTGGAAATATAATGTTAATTGTCAGAAGGTGGAACTTTCTACCTCCTACTCCCTGAAATAAAGCAAAACATGCAACAGACAGGTGGTCTTGAGTGAGGAGGCGTTCTCCAATAACATACTTTCAAACTGTATTTCAAATTGTTCCTTTGTTTGGAGCATTTTGGCTTTTAAAGAGGTAATAAATGTACAGCACTTAGAATGATGCCTGGGGTTGAGTGTCTGGGTCTGCTCAGGCTGCTCTAACAGAATATCAAAGACTGGATAGCTTATAAACAACAGAAATATATTTCGACCACTTCTGGAGGCTGGAAGTCTAAGATCAAAGTGCTACCAGGTTCAGTGTCTGGTGAGAGCCCGCTTCCTGGTTCATGGACGCTGTCTTTTCGATACAACCTCACATGGCAGAAAGCTCTCTGGGGTCTCTTTTATAAGGACGCTCATCCCATTAATGAAGGTTCTGCCCTCATGACCTTATCACCTCCCGGAAGGTCTAAATACCAAATACCTCCAAATACCATGCCCTTGGGGATTAGGTCTCAACATACGAATTTGGGGAGGACACACACCTGCAGTCTGTGTAGCTCTGTCTTGTAAAGGAATGCAGGAAGGCAATATGGACAGCAGGTGGCTCCACTGCCAGCAGGTTCTCAGGTTTATCTGCTGTAGGAGAGAGAAAACATGGAATTGGGGCAGCTTGAAATTCGTGCCCTTAAAACTTTCTGAACCCTTCTTTAAAAGTCTTCTTGTGCCCATGGGTATTTCCGTCTGAAGACCCCTGCCTTACCCAGCGATTAAGTAAATGAGCTAATATTTAAACCTAAGGGTGCACAGCTAGAAATCTCCAGCAGGTGGCGATGCAATCCAGTCCTTCTTGGGTAAAGGATGCTTTGCAGATTGCTCGGTATTGACAAATCTGATTTTAGTTTAAAGAGCTAAGTAAACAGGTTTCTCTTCTTTGCTGGATTTTTTTGGGGAACAGGGACACTATGAGAGAAGACAAAGAAAGAGTTATGTGGGCGGGTGACCAGAGGTTGGGTGCTTCAGAAAGAGAAATTACATGACTTATTCTGAGAACGTAGGGAATATCAGCATCACGAAAGTTACTATTGATTACAGATCCATTGATACAACATTAGATCGTGCTTCCAACCACCACGATTTCAGTTCCCAGCACGGTCACAGAGCTTAGTCTCCAGACTCCCAGGCAGTTCTGTTTAACCAAGCTTAACTAAGCACACAGACCATGGGAGCACCCATCACCCTGGAAGTCTGAGAATTTTCCTGAGCACAGGGGCCACTTTGGAGAGCCTAATTGTTCTCAGAAACCCAGATGCAGAGAAGTGGTAGGTCACCACGTTAGATGCCTGCCAAGTTGGATGGCACAAACAGAGAACAGCGGGGGAGGAGGCTAGGAGGGGGCAGCAGACGCCAGCCTTGCTCCACACGCCTCAGCCCCAAAGGGGCTGCTGAACTCCAGTCCCCCCCACAGTGGTCTCTGCGGGTCTCCCTCAGTGTGTCCGTCACAGACCGCCCCCCATTCTTTTTTTTTAATATATAAATAAATTTATTTATTTATTTTTGGCTGTGTTGGGTCTTCGTTGCTGCATGTGGGCTTTCTCTAGCTGTGGCGAGCGGGGGCTACTCTTCGTTGCGGTGCGCGGGCTTCTCATCGTCGTGGCTTCTTGTTGCAGAGCACGGGCTCTAGGCGCGTGGGCTTCAGTAGTCGTGGCTCACGGGCTCTGGAGCGCAGGCTCAGTAGTTGTGGCACACGGGCTTAGCTGCTCCGCAGCATGTGGGATCTTCCCGGCCCTGGGCTCGAACCCGTGTCCCCTGCATTGGCAGGTGAATTCTTAACCACTGCGCCACCAGGGGAGCCCACTGCTCCTCATTCTTTATGACCGGGACCAGGCAGCCCTTAGAGACTCAAAGGCTGAGACTGAACTGTCTAGTGTTCTCACCGTCCCCATCCCAGGGAGGTGGAAGGTCTGATCCAGAGCAGAGGCAGCAGCATAGATGTAGCGGCCGCGGGCTCCACATAACCAGGATTCACGTTTCATACGTCACCCACCTTATCCACCCCCCAACGTCCCCAAGTAGAGCATCCAGGAGCCACAGTTGGTGTCCTCTATCCTCCCTATGAGCTGGGGATTAGGTCTCTGCCCAGAACCCCTCTCTCCAGAGTGAAGGCTCTCACAAGCAGGGCATGCAGCAGTCTTTGTGGGCAATAGTTTTGTACTTAACAAATACCTTCATGTTTTCCTATTCCTGACCCAGGAGGATATTTCAAAAATAAGATAGAAAATGAGTTGGGAAAGGTAGGGCAGCTTCTACTGAGGACACTCTTCCTTTGTTCTGATTCCTCACCGGTTACACATCAGTCCAGGGTAAGGCCCACGCCCAGTGTGTCTTCTGAGCCCCGGGTTGAGGCCCTTAGCTCCCGGGGGAGAGAGAAGCACACAGGTGCTAAGACAGAAGGGGCTTCCTAGAGAGAGCTGCCCACAGACCGCTGGGTGCCACGCACGGCCACGGCCACTGGATGGCCAGCGTCCACCCTGATGACCCAGCAGTTACCCGAGGAGTCCACGGCACCCTTGCCTTTGGGTCCTGCTCCCCATGAGTCTGTTTCCACTTTCTACTCGGACACTGAGAATTCATTTCCTTTGCTTCAAGTTGAAATTTCTCAAAAGAGAACATATGACTGGTTTAGCAAGTCACAATTAGGAGTCAATTCCCCTGCCAGGCAGAAGATCTGGCCAGGTTCTCTCCAGGCCAGCAGCCTGCATGATGACGGCTGCCTCTGGGTCGGGCTCCCCAGCTGGGGCAACCCCAATCTGGCCGAGGGGGCAACGTCCCAGCTCAGCGCGGCGCTCTGTGCTGCAGGAGCCCAAGACAGATACGGTCTGCAGTTGACGGTGGACGGGGGGGCATGACTGCGGCCCCTGCCTGGCCTGGCCTGTTCCCCAGCATACAGGACACGGAACAGGAGAGTCTTCTCGCAGGTGGGACCCTGGGGGCAGTTGGCCCTGGCTCTCTGGGGATTCGAGCAGAAGTGACAGAAGCTTCCATTCCAATTTGGTGTCAGGTCAGGACGCTGTCCCAGCACTTGAAGAAACAGGACTGCTTTTATCCTCAAGACAAAAGCTACTGCTGACTCAGTACCGACTTCTTGACTTAATGGTTTCCAGGACAGCACTTTCATCCAAGAACCTGGAGGTGCCACCCTGGGCAGAGAAATGTGAGTAGGCAGGTAAGAGATGGAAACGAGAGCTTTTAAGTCACTACTTTGAAGAAAACTCCAATTATTCTGACGACTCCCCCCTCCCCACCCCCCAAACTAAAAAACAACTGGAACAGCAGCAGCTGAAAACCAGCAGAGCCTGGTCTTCACCTTTGAAATCAGCGTTTCCTGCTCTCTGTCACAATTATGTGACACCTTAACTCTGAGTATATTTAAGAACGTCACTTGAGTGAATTCATAAAAACCCCTGCAATTTTCTTGAATTCAATGAAGTCTATGTTGACTATGCCAAAGATTTTCAAGTTCAAAGAGCTTGGAAGAGCTTCAAGATATAAGACTTTGCTGTTTCCTCTAATATTTATGAGCTTTTTACAAAGGTCAATAAAAGCACCGTGGAACTGGAATAAGTATCCACGTGCCACGGTTAACGTTTAGACTCCATAGTTCTGGCTCTCTGCCTTGTGCTGTCACATCCAGGCATCCAGGACAGTCTGCTCTCTGTTTTACGGCAAGTGTTCTTAGCCATGTATTTTTTACTAGAGATAAGAGTTCGGCTGCTGTGTGTCTGACAAGGGGCTTTGTTGTCAGGTTAGCGCTGAATTTTCTTTTCTCATGTTTGCCTTTTCAGAGACATGTTTTTGTTGATGATCTCAATTGCCACAGAGATCTTCACAATGTAACACTTTTGGAAAGAGTGTTCTGAAAATCACGGTTGTGTCATATCAACAAAAAGCTGTAGGAACTGAGAACGTTGAATGTGGGTCGCAAGTCCTGAATTAGTCTAGTGCCTGACACACAGTAGGTGCTCACTAAACGTGGAGAGTGAGTGGACAAGTGAATGGACGGATAAAGCTATTCTTTCTATCATTCCTCCCTCCCCTGCCTCGCATGGTCCTCTTCAACAGGGGTATCTTAGAGGTGTAGTGACCGGGACGGAAAGTTACAGTGCTCTCCCTTCCCCCAGTCTTCCTGTGTTGGATGTCTTCTGTCTACAGGTGTTACAGCATCACCTTGATTCTTACAAAAACCCTAAAATTCATGGATTCATGGACTCCATGAATTTGCCTTTAAAAAAAAAAGTTATGACTCTCAATATACAAAAAAGTTAACTTTGGCAGAATTTCCAAAAAGTTTCTTTTTTACTGTAGTAAGAACAATAACATGAAACCTAACCTCTGGACAGATTTGTAAGTGCACAAATAGGTACCATGTTGATCTCTTGGGCTCGTTCACCTTGCATAACTGAAACCTTATACCCACTGAATTACATCTCCCCATTTCTCCCTCCCCAGCCCCTGGCAAGCACCAATCTACTCTCTGTTTGTGAGTGTGACTATTTTATCGATAGATGCCTCATAAGTGGAATCATGCAGTGTTTGTCCTTCTGTGTCTGGCTTCTTTCCCTTAGTACAATGTCCTCAAGGTTCATCCTTTTGTTGTATATGATAGAACTGCCTTCTTTTTTATGGTTGAATAATATTCTGCTATACGTACATACCACATTTTCTTTATCCATTCATCTGTCAATGAACATTTAGCTCATTTCAAAAAATTAAAAGTAGAACTACCATATGATCCAGCAATTCCACTTCTGGGTATTTATCCAAAAGAACTGAAATCAGGATCTTGAAGAGATATTTGCACTCACATGTTCACTGCTGCCTTATTCCAATAGCCAAGATGTGGAAACAATTCACAAAGTATTTTAATTACCATTTGGCATTTTCAAGTACAGACTTCACAAAGTCTTTCATTTTTTTAGACTTCAGAGAAAAACATTAGCTTCTTGTCCAATAAAGAGAAACAGTGGCACAGCATCTGTAAGTAGGTATCTGACCAAGGAAAAAGAGAACTGAAGTCACGGTGGCCCATGATCTGAAAGGAAAGCAGGGCCAGCCCACCCCACAAGCCAGCACAGGGAGTTCGTTTTGAGACCCCATGTCTCCCGGTCACAGCATACCAGGGTGGAAAGGTCTGGAAGCAGGGATGAGGAGGACTGCTTATCAAGTTTACCTGTTAGGGTTCTGTTTACACATCTACCTTTATTACGACACTAACGTCAATAAAAATGATTTTTCATTTTAGTCTTTTGCATCTATTCCACTCTAATAATGTGTGCCAATTTCCACACCATCATGAGACTTTCAAACTGATCTTGGAGCTTTTCCACTAATAATATTAATTGAGATTTGTCATCTTTTGTAACGTGACAAATTTTCAGGACTCACCTGTGAGCTGGTGATAACTCTTCTGGGTTTATATCATCTCTCTTGGCTGCAAGAATACTATTATTCATTTCTCAATTATATTTTTAAACTATCCAAATATTTAAGGGTTATATTTACTAATTAATCAAGAAGACACCTTTTAATGTTTAAGCCTATTCCTACACTCCCCATCTTGCACTGATTAGTTAGAAAGGGTCCACATGCTGAGTCTAATTAACAGCACACACCACTTGCTGCAACTTACTTCAGATTTAAACTAAAAATTATGAAACATAATGGAAACATGTTTGCTCACCAGGAATCATACCCACTTAGCAATAACTCACAGTAGATTTCCGCCAAAACAATTCTCTAAATACATGTTCTATTTTGTGGTCCATGATTTGTTACGTCTTCACCTATTTCTAAGCCAGTGCAATTAGGTGATAAGGGTTTCCATTTTCCTTTTTTTTTTTTTTTTTTTTGATTGAGCGACTCTCCAGTTATCTTTCAATTTCTCATCTGAGAAGCAAAGCATGTACTTGAGGATTTTTAAAAATTCATGATTTGTTTACATTTCATTGGCAGTTGGAGGCTATTTCCCAGTTTGTTTTTTAAGTGAGGGGAAGAAAAAAACCCAATAAAACCTATCCTGTTTCAGAATATAAACAGTTTAAAGACCCCCAGATAAGCAAAGGGAAATTGAAATGGTCTAATGTTCCAGCAAATATCAAGAATTCTGTGTGTCTTGAGTGATAACAATTTGTCCAAAGCTGGAGGAATAGACGGATGGAGGGTAGGTGAAGCCTGCTAAACAATTCTCTTTATTTACTGCACAAAAATCTGCAAACCCAGATTGAAAGTTTCATTTTCTTCTTTGGGAAAAGCAAAATAACCAAATGTACAGAGAAATGTCCAGTTATGCGACAGAAACGTCTGCTCACATTCAGATATTTGCCACCTTTGGTGTCCACAGGAAGGTTTCAGAAGGCTGCTTGGCCCAGAGCGTTATTTTCAGCCTCAGTTACGTCAGTACATTGCCTCTCCTGGACCCATTTGCACTTAGGTCTTACCTCTGACTGTGAAACAAAGGCCGAGTCAAAAAACTTCAGCCATCAACATAGGTAGGGCTTTCCTCTCCTACTACTGCACGTGTACTCAGCCACCGACACTGTTTCTCAAAGTGACTTATTATGTGCATATTAGGTTCCCGGGGCTCCTGCAGCAAACTGGGCGGCTGACAAACAGCAGAACTGTATTGTCTCCAGGTTCTGGGGGCTAGAAGTCAGAAATCAAGGCACAAGGCTCTGGGGAGGCTCCTTCACTGCCCCTTCCAGCTTCTGGTGGCCCCCGGTGTTCCCAGGCTTGCAGCTGCAGCCTTCCAGTCTCTGCCTCTGTCTTGCCACGGCCTCTTCCCTGAGTGTACCTGTGTGGCCTCTCCTCTTCTCAAAAGGACACCAGTCATTGGATTTAGGGTGCCCCCCCAATTCAGTCAGACCTCATCTTAATCAATTACACCTGCAAAAGACAGATTTCCAAATAAGGCCCTGCTCTGAGGTTCCGGGCAGACAGGAACTCGGGGGGGCACTACACAAGCCAGTGAACATGTATTTCACAATCACGTGCGCACAGTACACACCCCGCTCCGTGGGTCCCCGTCCTCGAGGAAGCCGCAGCTGCCCTCGTGCCACTCTGATGGGTCTCCATCCACTGAGTGAGCCCAAGAGACACCCCGATAATCAGTGTCCAGAGCAGTTTCTGACTCCTACTCGTACTCCAGAAGGAAGAAGAGAAACAGAAAGAGGAGGAAAAATAGGGGGGAAATGGGAAAAAGGAATACCTAGTGGAGAGGCGGTCCGGAGGCAAGGAGAGGGCAGAGCAAGCCTGGCGGTCAGGCTCGCGGCGGCCACACGTGTTCCGGTGGTGAGACCTGCCCCCACCCCCGGGTCCTGAGCACACCACTGGAGCCTAATAGTGCAGTGGGATGATGGCAGAGGTGGAGTTTTTACTCAACTGGGATATTTGTTAGCAGGGCACATGGCGCGTCACCACCCCACCCCACCCCCATGTGTGTCAGGCGCTCCTGGAAGATAATAAGGCTCTCGCCGCCCGCTGTCTAGAACCCAGTCAACGTGGAACACGCCAGTCCCTCCCCAGAGGGCTAAGGACAGCACGCAGGTCATCACAGGAGGAAGCAACCAAGGCTGGACGCGTCGGCACGCGCCTGGCTGATTGGCACCAGTAGAACCAGAACGTGATGGAACATTTGGACTAATCGGAGACGTCATTTACCTTGAAATCAGTGACATTCAAGATTCAGGGCTCCTCTCCCGCAGGCCCCTTCTAAATAAATAAGTATCCACTTTCGTGCCTAATTTGTATTCACAGTTCTGTATTCTTTTTCTTAAAGAGATCCCCTAAATTCCAAGATGTCAGGTCCCACGAAACTTAGTCCAGGCTGGGCTGACGAGGGACGACAGAGCTGCCCAGACCACCAGGCGAGATGCACAAGGCCCCCCAGCCTGGATCCAGGCTGCCGCCTGGAATCCCCATTTGGGCGACATGTGGGCTTCATCCCAGAGGTTTCTGCCATCTCCTCGTGATTTAAGCTGTGCTGTTTTTAAAAAACCCATTTAGCTTTTCCCTGTACTTAATCTTACAGAAAATAAAATGGAAGAAACCACGTGTACCGGCATTTCTGCTGTTACTTTTAGCTTGGCCTCTTGATTATCTTCGAGAACTATCTCAGCCTATGGAACATCCCCTGGGAAGATTTAGGAAACACGGTGTCTCCCTGTGGGCTCACGGTGCTTCTCGTGCAGCCGGCGGGGCTGGGAGCCAAGATTCCCAAAGCTCCCAGGCTCCCGGGTTGGGGGCTGCCCATAGGATCCAAGTTTGTTTGCCTGGCGTGGTTGTGTCATCAGGAGAGGCCGTTAGGGGGGAAGTGGGGGGATTTCTGTCCACCTGGGGAGGGTGATGGGGGTGGAGACGAGCGTGGATGGTTTCTTCCCTCGGCTACACTTCCTTCAGGACCCGTTGCTGAGACTCCTAGGGAAGGCCCTCCTGCCTCAGGAGCCGTGGGTCCAGCGAGGATTCTGAGCACGTGGGGAGCACAGGGGAGGGAGGACGCCGCGTGTGGATGGGTTCTGAGCACCTGTGGGGAGGGGCCCCAGGACCAGACCAGGCGGACCTGCTTTTCCGTGGGCAGGGGCTGCTGCAGGGCTGCGGAAGGAGCCGTTCTCCAGCCTGCACCCCAGGCCAGCAGACGCCTGGCTCCTGAGCCCCCCGACGTCAGCTCCCACAGGGGACCTCATTGTCCTGGTGGTGGGTGAGGCTTGGCTGAGGGGTCCTGCAGGCAGGGCCGCCCATGCGGCAACAGGTATTGGAGCTGAGGAAGAGCCAGGGGGTGCGGGGACTGCCTGCAGCCTGAGGACAGTGTGGGACCCTAGGTCACCCCACTGGGGACACTGAGAAGTAACGGGGGCACCACGAGGTGGGTGTTTATAGCACCAAGCAGTCTGGGGAATTGTGCAGCTGTAACATATATATAGAGAGAGGATGTGCATCCTTGGTTTGTCATCATGGTCTGCTAAGACCCGGGACATAAGGCCAGCAGCAACAGGAACTTCTTTTTCAGTTTGGTGGGTTCAAGAATTTTGTCGATGCAATCCAAGATGACAAGTTTCCAACTGAAGCTTTTATTTGAATAGATGGGGTTCCATTGTTGAACGCTGCCGGGAACCCTGAACAAAGTTTTATTTCTTTTTAAAGCATTTGTTTCCCATTGGGCAAACATGGGCAAGGTAAATGAAGTGCTGGGTTCAAAGGCGTCATCTGCTCATGGATGATTTTGCAAGTTTTCAAACTGTAAACAGTTGCTGTCACTCACAATTCAAGTGCCACTATTCACTGCGGTTAAAAAAAAGGAATTGGAACTTGGTTTTATGGATGCGAGGAACTCATCCTTAAATTAACCCAAGATGGAATTTCTGCTGAATGTTGAAGTGCTCCAGTTTTCTGTCTAAGTCTGTTGACAGTTTATAGGAGACAGTTCTCCAAGTAAAAGATGTGTGCATTAGTTTCCCGTGGCTATTGTAACCAACACAGACCTAGTGACTTAAACAGCAGCAATTCATTCTCTCACAGGTCTTTAGGTCAGAAATCTAAAATCAAGGCGTCCACAGGGCTGGCTCCTCTGGGGGCTTCGGGGGAGAATGCATATCCTTGCCTTTTCCAGCTTCTAGAGGCCACCCTTGACCTGTGGCCCCTTCCTCCTTATTCAAGTGCATCACGCCAGCACCTGGTCCATCACATCTCCTTTTCTGACTTCGACCGTCTTACCTCCTTTCACAAGGATTCTTGCGAGTGCATTGGGCCCCAGGGTAGTTCAGGATAATCTCCCCATCTCGAGTTCCTTCCCTTAGTCACACCTGCAAAGTCCCCTTTTCCATGGAGAGAGTCACGTCACAGGGTCCAGAGATAAGAACGTGGACATCCTCATGTGTGTGTGGTGGGGGTTATTATTCAGCCTCCCGCCACGTGTGAGGTATTAGTGGAAAAGTCTCCTGGAAGAAGAACAAGCTCAGATCAAAGACCCAACTCGAGGGACCCTGGTGGTCCAGTAGTTAAGACTTTGCCTTCTGACGCAGTGGGTGCAGGTTCCATCCCTGGTCGGGGAGTTAAGATCCCACATGCCTCACGGCCAAAAACAAAAACAACAAAAACAATATAAAACAGAAGCAATGTTGTAACGAATTTAATAAAGACTTTAAAAATGGTCCACATCAAAAAAATATTAAAAAAAAAAAAAAGACCCATCTTGAAAGTCCAACATTGCAGTGTCCAGACAACCAAGTGGGGTCACGTTCCCGCCCAGGGAGTTTGGCTTAGCCACTAGCTGCTTCCTTTTTACTCTATTCACATCCGTGGAAAAACCAGAGGAAGTGGCTGGGGCAGGAGTGGTCTGTTTCCAGAGCTTCCTGTGGGCCAGATGTGGACCCTGCAGAAGGGAACCCGTCTGGATCATGTGGAGAGAGAATCTACCCATGTGGAGAGAGAATCTACCCAATTGGGTAGATTGGGTGGACCACCTGGAGGAGGGGCCCCTAGAACAGGGCAGAAGATGGAGTGTAAGCACCAGAGGGGGTCTTAGACCACCAAGGAAACTGTGGGTCAGAGACTCCCAGCCCCAGGAGCGTTATCTCTGAAGATAAAGCATCTCTGGAGGAAAGAAATCAGCATTTGAAATATGCCATCTCTCGGGGGCCCCAGTGTCAAATGACAACCATCCTCATCCACTAGGGCCTCTTCCTCCTGAGGCTGCCATATACGTGTGAAAGTCGCCCTGTGGAGTTGTGTAGTGCACAGTCTCAGGCACGATTTCTCACCTCTCTTCCACAATGGAACGAAATAAGAAACCAATAAATGAAGACAATTTGAGAAAGTCACAAATATGTGGAAATGAAACAACACACTTCTTACAGGTCAAAGAAGAAATCATAAGATGAGAGTTATAAAACACGCTGAGATGAACTAAAACAAAACTACAACATGCCAACACTTATGGGCTGCAACTAAAGCAGTGAAATAAAGCAGCTAAAGGAGAGAAATGTATAGCTGTAAAGGCCTATATTAAAAAAGAAAAAAGATCTCCAATCAATAACCTAATCTTCTATCTTAAGAAGTAAGAAAAAGAAAGGTAAACAAAATCCACATCAAGCAGAAGAAAGGAAACAATTAGAGATTAGAGCATAATAAATAAAATAAAGAATAGAATAACAACACAGAAAATCAACAAAACCAAAAGCTGGCTCTTTGGAAAGACCAGTAAAATCAACAATCTTTAGCTAGACTGACCAAGATAAAAAGAGAGATGATGTAAGCTACTAAAATCATGAAAAAAAGAGGGGACACCACTACCAATTCTACAGAAATAAAAAGGACAGTAAGGGAATCCTATGAACAACTGAATAGCAACAAATTAGAAAACCTCAATTAAATGGATAAATTCCAAGGTAGGCAGAAACCAGTAAAAATGACTCTAGAATAAATAGAAGATCTGGGACTTCCCTGGTGGTCCAGTGGTAAAGAATCCGCCTTACAATTCAGGGGACTTGGGTTCGATCCCTGGTCAGGGAACTAAGATCCCACATGCCATGGGGCAACCAAGCCCACGCGTCACAACTACTGAGCTCATGTGCCTCAACTAGAGCCTGTGTGCTGCAAACTACAGAGCCCTCACGTCCTGGAGCCTGCATGCCACAACTAGAGAAGAGGAAACCTGCACACCACAACTAGAGAGAAGCCCGCGTGCCGCAACGAAAGATCCCACGTGCCTCAATGAAGATCCCGCGTGTTGCAACTAAGACCTGACGCAGCCAAAAATAAATTTAAAATAAATAAATAAATAGTAAAAATAAATCTTAAAAAAAAGAAATAGATCTGAATATGCCTATAACAAGTAAAGAGATTAAATTAGTTATTTTTAAACCTCCCACAAGGAAAAGCCCAAGTTGGCTTCGCTGGTGATTTCAAACATATGTTAAAAGAAAAATGAAAACCAATCCTTCATAGCTCTTCCAAAAAAATAGAAGAGGGGGAAATACTTCCAATATCATTTTATGAAGCCAGTATTACCCTGACACCAAAACCAGACAAAGATCACAAGAAACGAAAACTATATGCCATATACTTTATGGCATATTAACACAAGAACCCTGAAAATACTGGCCAGCCAAATCTAGCAATATGTAAAAAGAATTATATAACATGACCAAGTGGGATTTATCCCAGCAAGGTTGTCAGTAGGGTGAACAAGATGTTTCAGAGCCTGTATGTGTATGCTGTATGTTTATATAAATATTTATATATTAATAGCCTTAAATACTTGTATCTTTTAAAGAAAAGAAAGTAAAAAATCAGTGAGCCAAGTTTCAAACTTAAGAACTTAGGAAAAACAAACTATAGTTCAATTTTTAAAAAACGACGTTAGGAAAAGAACAAAAGAACTCCAAAAAATCTAAGAAGGGAGATAATAAACAAAAGACCGTATATTGCCAGACAGAAAACAATGCTATAAGAAGGCTTATAAAGCCAAATGTGGTCCTTTAAAACTTCTGGTAGATTCATTAAAGAAAAAGAAGAACAGTTCTAAATAAATAATGTTATAAATGAAAAAGAGGACAGGACTAGACAGAGGAGCTATCAGAAGGTATAATAATTTACTACATGTGGCAAAAAAAATAGAAAGCCCCAATAATCCTGTAACTATTAAGAAAAATAGGAGTAATTAAAAATCTTCCCACAAGAGAACCATATCCAAAAACTTCTGCCAACTTTTCAAGGACTAGCTCATTCCAATCTTATACAAACTCTCCCAGAAGAAATGCTCTCCAAATCATTCTATGAGGCCAGTATAATTCTGATACCAACACCAGATAAAAACAGTATGTAAAAGGGAAATTAGAGCCTTATTTTACTCATGAATATAGATGAAGAGTTCTAATAAAATATTAACTGAATCTAACAGCACATTAATAAAGATAACATGCTATGATCAAGTTGGATTCATAGGAATTCAGAGGTTCTTTAATATTTTCATGTCTATACATTTGATTTACTACATTAAGAGATCAGATGATCATATATGGTTATATATAACCATATATGAACATATCAATAGATGCAGAAAAAAGCATATGATAAAATTCAACATCCGTTCATGAAGGTACCTTAACTTGATAAAGAATATCTCTAAAACACTTGCAACATAAATCATCATAAATGGGAAATAGAATTATTTCTTTTAAAGCTAGAAACAACAATCTGGAAACAACAGGATCTGTGTGCTGAAAATACAGAATCTGTATGCCACAAACTAAAAATGTGATGAAAGAAATCAAAGAATGCCAAATAAATCGTGAAATATATTGTGTGCATGGATTGGAAGACTCATGATAGTAAAGGTGTCAAATCTTCTCAAAACAGTCTACAGATTTAATGCAAATCAGAGCAAGATCCCAGCAGGATTATTCTGCAGATAAAGACAACCTAATTTTAAAATTCATATGGAAAGGCAAAAGAATTAGAATAGTCAAGTCAACTTTGGAAAAGAAGCAGAAAGTTGGAGGAATCACACTTCTCCCTACTTTATGACTTACTATAGAGACAACAGGAATCACAACAGTGTGTACTGGCAAAGGGATAAGCACAGAGATCAATGGAAGAGAACAGAGTCTAGACTTAGACCCACATAAATATGGCCAAGCGAATTTCTGACAATGGCAAAAAAGTAGTTCAGTGGAACCAGGATAGTCTTTTTTCAAAAATGGTGTTAGAACAATGGGACTCCCATACGCAGAAAAGGGATCCCGACATCCTTCGGCTTTATTCAAAAATTAACTCAAAGACTGCAGTCAGCTGTTAGGAGAATGAAAAGACAAGCTCCTCACTGGGAGAATATACTTACACACCATGTAGCCATTAAAGGACATTTATCCAGAATACGTAAAGAACCCTCAACTTCAACAGTCAGAAAACTCAGTTAAAAATTGGGAAAAGGCTTGAGCAGACCCTTTACTAAAGAGGATCTACAGCAAATAAGCACATAAAAAGATCTTCGACACCATTAGATGTTAGGGACATGCAAACTAAGGCCACAGTGTGTTGTCTGCAAGCCTTACGGGCCCCTTCGCAACAATGTCGTCTCAGACTGTAAATTCCAAGAGGCTGGGGGACTTGTTCCCTGTTACAATGGCTGGAATAGAAGAATATGGGGAGGGGGAAGGGTAAGCTGGGACAAAGTGAGAGAGTGGCATGGACATATATACACTACCAAACGTAAAACAGATAGCTAGTGGGAAGCAGCCGCATAGCACAGGGAGATCAGCTAGGTGCTTTGTGACCACCTAGAGGGTGGGATAGGGAGGGTGGGAGGGAGGGAGATGCAAGAGGGAAGAGATATGGGAACATATGTATATGTATAACTGATTCACTTTGTTATAAAGCAGAAACTAACACACCATTGTAAAGCAATTATACTCCAATAGAGATGTAAAAAAAAAAACAAAAACTTACAATAGCAAGTCCTCGTGGGGATGCAGAACCCCTGGAACTCTCAGCACTTCTGGGAGAGACGTGAAGTGGCACAGCCACTGTGGAAGACAATTTGGCGGTTTCTTGTAAAGTTAAGCAATCCCATTCCTAGGTATGAGATTCCTAGAGAAATAAAAATGTATGTTCACACAAAAACCTGGACATGACTATTCATAGCAGGTCGATTCATATTCACCCCAAACTGGAAACAACTCAAGTGTTCTTCAACATGTGGATGGGTAAACTGTGATAACTTTCGTACAATGGAATACGACTCAATAATGAAAAGGAATAAATTACGGATACATGCAACTACTTGCATGAATCTCAAAAGCATGATGCTGCGTGAAACAAGCTAGTTTCAAAAATGTATGGCTCTGGGGCAGGAGACAGATGGGCCCCCAGGGCAAACAGTTTGAGTTCGTTCCTTGTGGACCAATACTCCGAGACGGGAATCACAGGACAATTGAGAGAGGAGGCTGGGCCCTGCCCAGGTAGAAGACAAGAGACCACATATTCCTCATTCTTGAAGTCAGGAGACCTCCCCGACTGCACATGCGCAGAAAGGCTCCTTGGAGGTCAAAAGGGGAGCGATGCCAACTGACGCTCACTTACCCATAGGCCTCTTCCATGGAATCCATCTTGGCTAAGAGATGCGCGCGCACACATGGGAGGATCCTGAGATACACCAAATATGGAGTCTGAACCAGGCAAAGCAAAATGACTGGACAAAGGAAACACGGAAGAAATGCCCCATATAAGTGATTTAAACTGCTGCGAGGGCGTGACTCTCTCTCTGAGTCCGCCCGTGTGTCTATCCACACGTACTCTTTTTTTCTCCTAATAAATACTTTACTTGTTTCACTACTTTCCATCTTTGTGGGAATTCTTTTTCTGCAAAGCCGTAGAGCCAGGGTCTTGTCACTGACCACTGGACTAGTGGCTGGGATTCGGTGTTCTCACTGCCGCGACCCGACCTCAGTCACTGGCCGGGAACCGAAACCCTGCTTCAAGCCGCTGCAGGCCGAGGCCACCCGAGATCAATTCCATTTCCGTGACGGTCTCGAAAGGACAAAACTCAGTGATTACCAGGGGATGTGGTGGAGCGGGAGTGCAGCATGAGGGGGTTTTTGGATGGTGGACCTATTCTGTATATACGGTTACTTGACTCTATATATACACGTGTGAAAATTCATAGAATGGTACACACGTTCACACAGAAGTCAGTTCCACTGTATGTTGGTTTAAAAATCAAACAGTAGAAGCTAAGATCAGTTAGAACTTGCACAGGCTATTCCCATGTACTTTCAATGATCAGCATCAGAAAGGCCCTCATTATAGCAAAATTACTTAAAGCGCCCAATACCAATTGCCCATTGTCTTCAGTTATACAAATAAAATAGTTGACTTAGTCACAGGGAAAAATAATGTAGTAGTAAGACACGGATGCTTATTACTTCTACTTCTAAACAAGCCTGATAGGAGGTTCAAAAAAATTAAAGACAGGGCTTCTGGTGGCGCAGTGGTTGAGAGTCCGCCTGCCGATGCAGGGGACACGGGTTCGTGCCCCGGTCCGGGAAGATCCCTCATGCCGCTGAGCGGCTGGGCCCGTGAGCCATGGCCGCTGAGCCTGCACATCCGGAGCCTGTGCTCCGCAACGGGAGAGGCCACAACAGTGAGAGGCCCGCGTACCGCAAAAAAAAAAAAAAAAATTAAAGACAGAAGGATTGGAAGGGACGAAATCACACCATCATTACTTGCAAGTAGGGAAGAAGGGAGGCTAAGAAATACAAAGAAAAGAGATGGCACCCCCCCCCCCGCCCCCCGCACAGGTGTTCTGGTCCGAGGCTGACCTGAGCCAGGAAAGGAAGGGATTTGTAAGTGAACTCTGGAGCACTCCTGTTCAACAGGATGAGACTCTTTACTACTTAGAAAACAGGCTATTGTTTAGTACCGAAACTGACTAAGCTGTGAGAATTGCCAAAAATGTCAGGAGCCAGGAGCATTGAAAACACTACATGTTATGGAAAAGAAACACCCAGAGATCTGCTTCCTGATTGCTCGGAACCAGACCAGCTCATTCATTATGCCGGTGAGATGTTCACTCTCTGATGTGAGGAGGGGATGGACGGAGCCCTGGGGCCACGACCTGCTCTGAGGCTTCCCCACCCTGGTTCCCTTCAGTGCATCCACCATCCAGGGCTGCTGGAGAGGCGGGGAATGCAGGCAACCTCCCAGCTCAAAGTCAGTAAGACCAGTACCTTGCCTGCCTTCTTGGAATTCACAGTCTAAGACGACTGGGATGTGAGGGGCAGGCAAGGCTCAGGGACAGGTAAGCAGAAATTCCCCATGAAAACGGCGATCTGTGAAAGCAAAAGGGTAAGTGCCCTTGGCGGAAGGAGCAAGTGGGTAAGGGAAAAACTTACAGGATAGAATGAGAAGACCTTGGCAACGAGACTGGAAAGGGGGCCGGGACGCTGGCGGAAGCTGCTAGTGAGGGAATTAGGTGAGGTAATCGGTCTGCACAATGAAAAGGCAACGTTTTCCCCCCTTTGGCTAGAGTTATTTGATTATTTGCATTGTCTGGCATTGGTTGTACGAGATTTTCTTCCTGAGTAATCCTGTATCTTGGCAAGCACGTAAAATATAGTTTTTGTAACTTAAAAAAAAAAAAAAAACATTGCTGGTATATGTTAGTTGCAATCAGAACAGCCATAATCTGTGCTTTATAGAGAATCCGTTTTCTGATTTCACAGAAGCAACCGTGCTTTATCAGAAGGCTCACTTTCGTTGTCACTTGTTATTTTCCTTTATTAACAATCATGCATTCTAGCAGGGACTCATGCAGATGTACGTACACCCATGTTCATGGCAGCATTATTCACAATAGCCAAAAGGTGGAATCAATCCAGGTGTCTATGGACAGATGAATAGATAAGCAAAATGCAGTCTATCCATACAACAGAGTATGATTCAGCCATGAAAAGGTAGGAAATTCTGACACAGGCTACAACATGGATGAACCTTGAGGTTCAGTGAAATACGCTTAGTGAAATAAGCCAGACACAAAAGGACAAATGCTGTAGGATTCCAATTTACGGGGTACCTGGAGTAGTCAAACTCATAGAGATAGAATGTAGAATAGTGGTTGCCAGGGGCTGGGGAGAGGGAGGAACAGGGATTATTGTTTAATGCGACAGTTTCAGTTTAGGGAGATAAAAAGTTCTGGAGATGGTGGTATTATTTGCCCAACAAAATGAATGTACTTAACGTCACTGAACTATACACTGAAAAATGGCTAAAATGGTAAATTTTATGTTATATATATTTTACCACAATAAAAAAATGTTTCCCAATGGGGAATTATATACCTTTCAGTTTATTTATCCATTCACATACTGAAGGACATCTTGGTTGCTTCTAAGTGTCGGCAATCATGAATAAAGCTGCCAAAAACATCTAGGTGCAGATTTTTGTGTGGACACAAACCCTCTGGGTAAATACCAAGGAGTGTAATTGCTGGATCATATGGTCAGAATATGTTTACTTTTGTAAGAAACTGACAAGCTGTCTTGCCGAGTGGATGGAGCCATTTTGCACCCCCACCAGCAAAAAACAAAGAGTTCCTATGACTCCACATCCTCACCAGAAGGATGGTTTTGTCGGTGTTTTGGATTTTGGCCATTCTAATAGATGTGTAGTGATAGCTTATTGTTGTTTTAATTTGCAATCCCCTGAGCACATACGATGTTGAGTGCATTTTTCAGTGGGGATCGTGAGCACAGGCTTAGGCCATATGGATGGCACGAAAACTCAAAATATGTGTTGAAAGTATTTAATTTTATTTTGGATATTTCATGAGAAGCAATGGAATAATCATCACGAGGAAAGCTAAATTTGTTAGACTTCCATGCAGTTAATTTACGGCTGAGGGTTATTTTTATGCTGACTTAGTTGGGGGGCGGGGTGCCACCACCCTTTCAGTGCTTTGGGGGCCACTAAAGGTCTCAGCTGGTCCTCTGAGGCCTCACATCCAGGTTTCCATCCAGGATGAAGGCCCTTCCTCTCCCCAAAGGCAGCCTCCGGTCCCACCTCAATAGAGCTATGAGTTACCTTCTTGGACAAGGAAGCCGACTGCCATGCTCCAGACCCAGGGTCCTGATCGCTCTGTGATGCACTGCCTACTGGGCCGTTCTGTCCCCCGCTGCATGGGCCCCACCCCAGGCCCTCCGTCTGCACCTCCGTGTCTTCACTGTGGAGGCCTGGGTCCTCCTTCATAACTGGTGGCCCCTGCTCCACCCTCAAGAGTCACCACCAGGGCCACCGCCTCAGGGTCTCACCTGACTCCCCTCCCCTCGCTCCACCCACCACTGTCTGAACACCTGGGTGTGTGTGTGTGTGTGTGTGTGTGTGTGTGTGTGTGTGTTTTACAAACCTGGTTCTCCCACCAACTGGGAAAAGCAGTGTCTCTTCGTCTTGAATTCCTCGGCATCCAGCCCGCTACCCTGAGGAGGTGAAAGCCGGGAGATGCTTTCTGGGGAGAGGGGCTCATGGGGCACAACCTCTTGGATGTAATAATGTGACCGTTCTCACTCATGAGGCCACCGCTGTCTCTCAACAGCACTTGGAGAGCCAAGGTTAATGGGGGCGGAGGGGAAATGGGGGTGACTTGACACTGTGTCTTCTCATAGGCTGACATCCGATGACCTGGTGAGAAGAATCTCATCCCAGAACTATCAGTATTTTCAGGACGCATATCTGGCAAAGGCATTAGGCTCTCCCGACCTCAGCAACCTGGACCCACCAGAGCTGAGGGCCTTCTGCTTTCAGCTGCTGGTGAAGGAGACCCCCTTAACAGGACCCAGCTCTGAGCTAGGTGAGCAGTTCCAGCTGCAGATTATTTCAGGCACGCTTTAGGGTGGAGCACGCTCCCTGCAGAGCGGCAGGTCATTCGCCAAAAGGGAAATAAATTCTGGAATGTCACCCTTTCCTAAGAGCCCTTGTGTAGGAGTCTCAAGGCCAAATCGCAGGCTGCATGTTTTCCTGGCGAGGTGTTTTCACGGGAATGTAATGGGCGCGATACCGATCTTTCTCCTGCGCTTGCTGGAAGACGGCACCGCACACACGATGTGGGCTGGAGCAGGGGCTCCGGGTGAGGGGGAGGAGTGTGAGCACTCCCATCGCTCCCCTCGTACTGGAGGGAAATCCCACGCAGCAGCTGTGTCTTGAGTTGAAATGAAAATGCAAGAAAGGAGGTCAGAGAAAGGGCAGAGATGTCCTAAGGTTTGTCCCAAACAATGTAGTGCAACTGTGTGGGGGGTTAGGAAATTCCAAGGCTTATACGACCAAGGCGAACCCTGCAAGGAAAACAGTGATTTGTTCTGTGCAAAGATTTCGGGCCAAGCTTAACACACAGCAAAGGCACCGGCAAAACAGCACAGCAAAGACTGCAGTGGGTGGTTCCAGAGTCTCACGTTCAAGACAGCTCGGGAAACCATGCTGAGCGCCTGCCGGCCTTTAGCTCACATCCCTTTAACCAGCATCACCGGTGCTCCAGACTGAAGGACAAGGAGCTGCACTAAAGGTCCTGAAACACTGTTCTATCACAAAAGGACCAAATTGCAGGACAAGGAAAGAGTGACCACAGAAACCGCGGGCTCACTTCTGGCCACGGAAAATAAGGCGATGACTCTTCAAGAGGAAAATGCACTTTAAGATCACAGTAAAATGCTGCTTTACAGCCACTAGAGCCAATATAATGAGTGTTGGCAAGGATGTGGAGAAACTGGAATCCTTGTAGTTTCTGATGGGAATGTAAAATGGTACAAGCACTTTGGAACAGTTTGACAGTTCCTTAAGCTAGAGGTAAATTTACATAAGACCCAGCAATTTCATCCCTACCAATTCAGAAAAATAAAAACATATGTTCGCATAAAGACATCTATGTAAATTTCATAACAGTGTTATTCGCAACAGCCAAAAAGTGGGAACAACCCAAATGTCCATCAACTGATGAATGGATAAACAACATGACTTATCCATACAATAGAATACCATCCAGTAATACAAAAGGAATGAAGGATTGATACTCTTATCACACGGATGAACCTCAAAAACATTAAATTGAGTGAAAGAAGCCAGAAGCAAAAGACACCTAGTGTAGGACTCTATTTAGACGACATGTCCAAAGAGAAGCAATTCTACAGAGACGGATCAGTGGTTGCCTGGGGCTGGGGGTGGGAACAGGCAGCAAATGCAAATGGGTGCCCGAGACAGATCTTTCTGGGGTGACAGAAATGTTCCCAAACCGGAAGGTGTGAGTGGTTGCACAGCCCCTGTAAATTTACTGAAAATCACTGAACTGTACACCTAAAACGGAGGAAATTTCATGTATGTAAAACATGCCTCAATAAATCTGTTAATAAATAATGACGACAACTATAGCCCAGCAATCTGAAAACCTAAGGTGTGGAGGGTCTCTGATCTAGGAGGCTACCTGCCCTTAGGAAGGAGGAAATTGTGTCCCCTCATCTTCCAGGCAAGAGTTGGGAAGAGCAGGAGCCGTTCCTGAGTTTCGGGCAGATGGAGAGAGGCTTTCTCTGGCTCCTGGAAGATGACAAGGATGAAAGAGAAAAGAACCTCTATCATCCCATGGCCTGGCCCACAGCCCCTCGCCCCCTGGGGCTCCCACTCCAGTCCTGGTGGGATCCCCGTGTGCACGTGCAGCACAAGGCCTAGCAGGTGGTCCTGGGTCCGGCGGAGGTTTGGCAACAGCAGCCCCAGACCTGTCCTTTGGCAGGGTCCCTCAGAGGGCCCGGGGGGCCACGAAGGAACAGAGAGGAGCAGAGATGCAGCAGATCCTTCTGCAGAGAATTCCAGGCTGTAGAGCATCTGCTCCCAGCAAAGGAGGACTGTGTCATTCATCTCGACGTCTTTAACACTAGAGTGGCGGCGCTTACAGAGTGAATGAATGAATGAATGAACTCCCACCACGGTAAGCATTTTTACAGAAAAAGGAAGAAGGCTGAGAGGTCACAGAAGACGAACTAGGCCTTACAAAGTGGTTCAGGATGGCCAAGGGCTGCACCTCTCAGATGTCCAGCATCACAGCAGCTCTTGAGACTAGAAGCTACTGATCCCAGAGCCCTGATGTCTGCTTCTCTTCCTGTAATTCATCTCCTTAAATAAAAGTGCTTTTTCATTACACAAATAAGGCATGCCTGTCTTACATAAAATTAGAAAATTAACAGAAGAAAAGAAAAATCACTTGTCATTCCTCCAGCTAGAGATAACATACATTGTGATGTCTCTTTCCAAGATTTTTTGTGTCTATAAGTAAGTATATGGTATGCTTTTAAAAACTAAGATGGAACATAATGTTTTGAAACCTGCCTTTTCACTCCATGACGTATCATGAAGGTCTACTGACCAAGACTCTGTCCACTGTAAATGTCAGAAACCCAACCCAAACTGGCTTCAGCCACAAAGGGAATCTATCCACTGGGTAACTGAAAAGTCAGGCGCTCACGTGAAGTCCTGAGGAATCCTGCAACCCATGCCCTCCTTCCTCAAGGCTGGCCTCATCCTCCAGCAGATCCTCGTGTGATGGCCCTCTGGCCCCCGCACCCTCAGAGCCCGGCACTGGCATCCTCGGGGAAGAAGCCTCCTCTTTCCCTACGGTTCCAACAAAGCTGAGAAGTGAGTCCCTTCCGTCCTGCTGGCCTGCTGGGAGCCCTGGACCAACCCTGCGGCTGGGAGTTTGTGTCTCTGTTCTCTTCAGTGGGCTTTCTCACAAGCCCTCACCACCGCTGCATTTCAGAACAAACCACAGGACTGAGCATGAGAGGTGTGATTCCCTAAGAAGACATGGGGTGTGCACTGAGAAGGGACGGTGCAGGGCCAGGAAAAAGGACCGTTTCTCCAATAACACCTTTCCTATCAACACAGGCTTCCTGTCCAACCTCTGGTGACAGTACACATGGTTCCACGGGTGGATGATTACCATTTATCAACCCAACCCCTAGGACACACACTGAGGTAACTTCCAGCTGCTGCTGTTAGCAATCATGCTGGAAAGGAAATCCCAACACTACATCTTTGCCCACAGCCTTCACCTATTCTTAATTCTCCCGAATTAGGGTAAAACAGTTATTGATCTTTATGAATTAGATGATTTGGGGAGTCTAGGCAAAACTGCAGGAGAAGCCCCACTTTTCTGCTAACCATTCTAAGCTCTTCTCTGCTCGGCTCTTGGAAGCCAGGCTTCTGGTTATAAAGGGCTCCCAGTGAGACCTACACCCAGATCTCCCATCCCCACCCCAAGGCTGGTCCCAGACAACGAAGTAACTTCTTCCTTTCCAAACAAAACTCTCATTTTAAAACAGGCTGGTCTCGCTCCGGAGGAAAGCAAGGTAAGTATCTGGATAAAGTAGAACCCCAACCACGGAGCAGCTTGAGCTTGCTGAAGTGCGGGATGAGTTTGAGGGGAGATGGTTTTGAGTGGGGAGGGGAGTCTGGCTCGCTCTCATTTCCTTCAGGCTTATCCTCCCTCACCCCGCAACCCTGCAGGTGACGGGAAACTCACCCCCTTCCGAAAGGTGGCCTCCCTTTTCCTGCACTTTGACCCTTGTGCAAATGTGGTCGCCACTGCTGGGAGAGGGCCACAGAGACCGTGGCAAAGCTGGGCATGAGCTAGAATCCTATTCCGACTGTAATTTTGCAAATGACTGGTAAAGCTGATAAATGTTTGAAACTTTCTTGGCCTGAGGCAGGATACGTCAATAAATGATTGTGAGATGCTTAGAACACTTCACCTCCTCCCTTCTAAGGTGCCCAATTCCAACATGGAAACAGGCATTAGAATATCACACCTAGAAGCAGGTGAGTCAGCCTCTAACCCTGTCACTCCCACTCCCACTAACAGATGATAGTAAAAAAAAAAAAAAAAAAAGGGGCCATTACCCTTTTCTATGAAATATTAGATAACAACATTCTCTCAATCCACCCTACCAGGTTGCTAGGCCAATTGTATGAGCTAATGTCTGGGAATATACCAAGTATTATACAAACACAGGGATATTTGTTGTTGTCAAAGTCCTTTCAGGAAGAAAAATACTTCTATAAGCTCATAGAAATGTAGTAGAATTGAGCACTAATAAACCTATTTGTCTAACATAATCAGAGTCGAAACCATAGAATTTTACCTTTTCTTCCAAGAAAGGCCTATAAGCAAAATATTCATATTGTTTTCAGTGACAAGTTCAACTGCCAATAGATGAGTTCAGAATCCAAAGGGTATGTTCAAACGTATTCCTAACCCTGTGACGTGTCTGGATTGCTCCATTTAGCCTCAGGAAATCAGAGAGAACTATTTATGTGTTAAAAGAACTTTCTCAAGAAAAATTCCAGGGTGCTCGAAGTTTTCTGATCTTTCAGAGGAAAAGCTAGGATACATATTCCACTCATTTCTTTAGCAGGTCTTTAAGGACCTCCTTTGATTCAGGTACCAGATTAGGTGCTGGGAGATGCAGTCCTTACCCTCAAGTAGCCTCTGGTCTGATGGAAAAAGTAAGTGAACAAATACAGTTTAGTCTAAGTGCTTAGTTAAAGCAGACACACCCTGGTTAGTACACTCCCTCTGCTTGGCTGTGGTGGTGCCTGAGTGTGGGCATGGGGCCCTGGAACCCCGGGCCTCTTTCGCCGGCTCAGAGGACTTTTTGCCTCGTGCGGTTAGAAAGAGACACGTCTCCATCTCCTTCAAGACAAAGGAAAACCAACTTGTGAATATCTGTGTGACCAGAGTATGATTGGCAGGGTCACTGCACTCAAGCCATTTCTAGTGTTATGACTTCAGTTTTCACAGTTTGGGTAAGGGAGCGGGGGGAAAGTGGTTCTTGGATTTCATACAGTTTTTTGAAGGAGTCAAAGACAATTCAGGTCAACTCCATGTGAAGCCTGCACGGGGCCAAGCCACTCCCCCAGCTCTGCCTGTCCCCTAATCCTGACCCGCAGGCTCCCTGCCAGGCCCCGCCAAGGCTGCCAGTCACTGGGAATTACGGCTGGTGCTACCAGCATGCTGGGCTCCTGGGAGATGAGACCAGACTCGTTTTACCTTGCTTGTTAAGCTAAAGCTTCACGTTTTATTGCTAATGTAATTATTTGTTTGGTCGTTTGCTGTTCTAGGGGAATATCCAGTACCAAGGGTACAGTTGGCCTGTAAGGCACTGTCATGTGAATCCCCAGAAAAGCCCCCTTTGCACAGGTCATTTAAAAAGGCATCCCCGGGCTTCCCTGCTGGCGCAGTGGTTGAGAGTCCGCCTGCCGATGCAGGGGACACGGGTTCGTGCCCCGGGTCCGGGAGGATCCCACATGCCGTGGAGCGGCTGGGCCCGTGAGCCATGGCCGCTGAGCCTGCGCGTCCGGAGCCTGTGCTCCGCAAGGGGAGAGGCCACAACAGTGAGAGGTCCGCGTACCACAAAAGAAAAAAAAAAAAAAAAAAAAAGGCATCCCCTCTGGTCGGATGGGGCCCCCAGGAAAAGGGCCTGGTGGCCTGGGCTCTGGTGGACTTCAGCCCCATTCACCCCTCTGCAGCTTTGTGCAGCATACAAACAGCACTAGAGGGTGGCAGCTGGTGTACGTTCTGCATTCTGAGCGTTTTGTTTTGGCTCTAGAGAGTACAGTATCTTCTGTTTTAAAACGATGCTCATGTATGTCAACTATATTTCAATTTAAAATATGCTGAATGCTTAAAGGATCTCTTTACTGTGGGATTATCATTTTCTTTGGTATACTTTTCTTTATAAAGATGCCAAAAGAAGTATTATTAATAACGTATTTTTAAAACTTACGAAAGTGGAACTTATCTTGCAAATCCTAATATTAATTTTGCTTTCATGTTCTGCTTTTCCCCTGTGGTTTTCACGCCTAGGTTTTAAAGGAGAAGTGTTAACACTTCTGTATCTTATTCTTCTTCCTATTCCCGCCCCCTCCCAATAAAATTCTTGGGACAGGGAATCAGCTTTACACCATCAAGCCAAGATTTTAAAGCAGCGCCCTAGGATGCCTCCTTTACTCCACAACTGCAATATTTTAAAAGAAGAGACCACGTTTTCGTAGAGCCAGCCTAGGGAAATATTCCCGCGTGGTTCTTCCCCTGGTGGGGGGTAGGGTGGAGGTGGGAGAAACGGTCACACAGAAGGAACTCGAACGGGCACTACTGTTACCAGCCAAGTGATCCCCAAATCCCAAGTGTCTGTTGCATTAGGGAATAGCTGCGGTGTACCCAAAGTGTTCCTGAGGGCTGAGCATTTGTAAATTGGATGCTTCATAATTCCTGGCGAACTCCACCAGTGGGCCACGAAACTGAAAGCTAAACCAGCAAGGTGCAGAATAGACAAGGTTAAGAAGCCAGTTCCTCAGGGATGATTACAGGATGCTCCATCAGGGTGACAGTAATTCCTGTTATCCCCTCACTGGGGGTGGAGGGTGGGAATATCTGAAACTTAGGTGCAGGGCGGTCAGGTAGGGCCTGACCTACAGGGATGGGCTGGCTGTACAACAGGCCTTGAATAAGCTTTTGTTGAGTGAATGCAGGAGCCTCGGGGGGCGGGGCAGCTTTCAGAGGCCTTGGCTGTGACAGTTCCCCCGCCCTGGCTCTCCGTTTAGGGGAGAAATGCTTTTAGGGAGCGGAGGGCAGCTGGGGTGGGGTCAGGGAGGGCTGGAAAGAACCAGGGGCAGCTCTGAAGGCCGGGGCTCCTGCCTACCTCATACGACGACTGCGACGGAACTTCGAAGCCTGCTCCCCAGAGGACGTTGCAAATACACAGAAACACAGGTTTAGATACATTCAGTGAACGATTTCTCCTCGCCAGGGGGAAGGGAAACGTTTAAAGCGTGCGGCGCTTTTTTACCCCTGGCAAGGACGCCCTGGAGTTTTTGGCAGCCTGGGAGACGGCGGTGGGATTCAGGAGCTGCCTGGGAAGGGCGGGCGGGGGCCGCCACGACATTCCCAGACTGTCCCGGACCCCCGACTCAGGATCTTACCCCGGAAAGCGCTCGGAGGAGACCCAGGTGGGGGGATGGGGGGCAGGGCTGCAGCCGAGGGCGCCCAGGGGTTAGAGGGACGGGGGTCTGTAAAAGAGAGTGCAGGGCGCCGAGCAGCCACCCGGAGAAGGGGCGAGAGCTTGTCTTCAGGGGAGCCAGAAGTCTAAACCAGGGCAAGCCTGAATCTACGCAGAGTCGGTACCAGGAAGGAGCTGGTCTTCTTGGGGAAAAGGTGCAAAAAAAAGTGCAAACGGTGGCGGGGTGCGGCAGGCGGAGCAGGGCGTCCCGCGCGCGGACACCCACTGAATCCCGGCTGCTCGGGCGGGCGCGGGTTGTTGCCGCGGGACACCCCCCCTCATCCCCGCCCCCCAGGACGGGCCGGGCGCCCGCGCTGCCTCTCCCCCGCGCCCCCTCCCCTCCGCCCGCGCTGCCTCTCCCCCGCGCCCCTCCCTCGCCGGACCGCCGAGCCCAGACGCGAGCGCGGGGCGCTGGGCGCGGGGCGGGCGGGCCATGGCGCGGGCGCGGGCGGCGGGCTCGCGGGGCCGGCCCGGGTGGTGCGGGCGGGGCGCGCTGCTGGTCTGCGTCGCGTGGACCGCGGGTTGGGTGCTGGCGGCCGCGCTGCTGCTCCGCGCGCACCCGGGCGTCCTCTCCGAGCGCTGCACCGACGAGAAGAGCCGGCGCATCCTGGCCGCGCTGGTAGGTGCCGCCGCCGCCGCACTGCCCCGCGCCGCGCGCCCCGGGGGCAGGGCTGGGACACCCTCCGCGGGCCCCGGGAGCCGGGGACTCGGGCACGGCCGTGGACCGAGGGGAGGGGGCCCGGACACGGTGCGTGGGATGCGGTCTCCAGCGTGGGACTCTGTCCGGGAGTCCTCCGTGCGCGGGCGGGGATGTCTCCCCCCGTTTCGCCCAAATTGGTCCTTTGTCCCAAGAGAGTCTTCCTGCCCGACTGCTCTCCCGCCGCCCCCAGCCCGCGCTCCTAAAGCAAGTGTTCGGGTCTGTTCCCAGTCTCCCGACTCGGAACAGCGGGGCTCGGGGCGCGGGCCGCTGACGGCTCGGGTCGGGGAGACCACGCCCCTGCCCCTGGACTCGCCGTTCGGTCGCTCAGCCGCTGTTCGGCGAGTCCAGTCTGGGCTGCACCTCGCCGAGTCCCATGCAGACGGCTCGTAGGGCCCCCGCCCCGCTGCGCCCCAGAGCCGCGGCTCTCCCCGGCGCGGTCTGCGGGACCCAAGACAGAGCGCGTTCAGGGGAGCGGAGCGCGAGGGAGGCGGTCGGACCCTGGGGTCCGAGCGGGGTCTCCGGACAGGGGAGGGCCTGGGGGCTCCATAGCTGAGCCCGGCAATTAGGGAGAGAAAGAAACGCCTGGGCTTGCAGGCTGCTGCTGTTGCGCGCTTTGGGCCCCAGAGGCGCATTAGCTGTTTCCGAACGCTGGCTGCTCTTTGGGCTCTCTGGTTCGGAAGATGAGGTACATTAGGAGACTTCGATAAAGGCAGGAATCCCTAAAAGGAAGGCCAAGGTGAGGGTAAAGGCAACTACTGTTACACTGATTGAGTGATTATTCACTTCCTAAAATACTGACCATCTAAGTATTTGGTGCGAAAAATGATCTATTTTCTAAGAGATCTTCAAGAAACGCATGGGAAGTTTTCAGTCCAATTGCTTACATCTGGGTGAGCCTTTTGAGATTGTAGGTTTTCAAAACGTGGTAGCATAAAGGGTTTGAAGTAAATGATTTTTTTTTAAGTGAGATTGGAAAAACTAAAGGAATGAGGTGAAATGGACAAGCTAGACCAAATCATTTTCCCTAATGGAGTCTGACAATCGATTCCTTCCATCCTATCTATCAATAATCTATCCATTTATCTGTTCATTGTTACAATGACGTTCTATCAAGTTTTCTTTAAGTTACAAGAGCTCATTGATTTTCCTCAATAACTCCTCTAAAAATTTCTTTCACTGATAAAGATTTTTTTCCCTCTGTTTTGGGGAGATTGATTGACTAATTATAATTAAAAATGAATAGCTTGGCCAGGATGAATATCCATGTACCAAAAATAATATAATAGTCTTTTAGATTAAAATAAAAAAGAAACACTATTTTTTCATTTCTTTACCTTTGGTTAAGTGAGAGAAGGCCTAATGGAAATTAAATAGCCTAGTATAACTTAAGTCATTGCTCATCATAACTTTCCCAGCATTCCAGCTCATAAATTAAAACCAATTCTGTTTGGAGGCTGAACCAACATATCTCCTGTGGCAGCCAATCTTTCCTGTTGCCAAAAGAACAATCTGAAATACCATGTCTGTCTGTCTGCCTGAAGTTCACCTGACCGGTTCTCAATGACCTGATTTGGGGGGGAGCATCATTTGGAGGCCCCCTTTGAGGCCGCCATTTCTCACGCTCTGCTCAGGACCTGACTTTCCCTCTCTACCCTCTCCATTCTGGATTTGCTGGCGGGAACCCCACACAGCACCGTGGCTCCCTTTCACCCAGGACACTGTGAACTAGACTGAGGTTTGAATAGGACCCCAGTCTCCACATCCCAGACTCTGCCGGGCCCTGGCGGCCAGGCAGAGGCTGGCATTGTGGCACTGTGGCCTCCCAGGACTGAATCGAGCCTCTGTCTCTCAGCTCCGCCAGTCCTTTCAATTCATTCTGCCTGGCTTTTATCCTTAATAATAAAACTGGCTGTTATTTTTCTGACTGGCCTCCAGACTCTCATTAGCTTTCACTCTGAATCCCAGAGCACCGAAGGAATAGCTGCAGCTGAGCCAGAGGGAACCCCTTTCCCTTGGATGGAGCCAAGGGAGTTGTGAACCTCTGAGCACGTTCCCGGGCCCTCATGCCAGGCAGGTGAACACTGCTGGCCCGTGGAGAATCTGAGGATGAAGCTGAGGAGCCGGTTAGGAGCGGGGAGTCATGGGTGCTGTTGCCCACCCCGAGCCTCACCCCACCTCTGGAGGGGCCCAGCACACTCCAGTCTCAAGAGAGAGTGTTGGAAGAGCCAACTGGATTGGTTCCAGAGTCGAGCCCAGGTCTTCCAGCTTCAGAATTTTCTGGGCAGACGGCAGCCCTCCTTTTTCCTGTGGCTTTTCAGCTCATCCCGTAATCAAGACATCTCTGTGAGGTTTCCAGAGCCCCACTTTCTCAGGGAACCGTGTCAGCAGGCTGTGCCAGGCTGACTAGCGTTGGGTCTGACCGTTCACAGGCCCAGCTTCCGTTTCTGCAGGCAAAGCGCCTCCCAGGGCGGCGGGGACGTATGCTGCGGGTGCCCGCTGAGGCTCCCTCGGGGCAGGCTCTGTGCTAAGTAGTTTTACGTGTATTAATTCATTTAATCTCAGCCTCTGCGGGGTAGGTACTTTTACTCCTCCCATTTCACAGATGGCGAAACCGAGCCCCAGAGAGGTGAAGTAACTTGTCCCGATTCACACAGTTACTGTGTCGTGGAGCCAGGATGTGACTCTGATAGTAGAGACCCCGTGACAGAACTGGCTCCTCCAATACTGAAAACCATAAGTAACAATTGGGCATACTTAACCCTTCCATAGCACATCACTTTCAAAGCATCGCAAAAAGATTCCCACAGACTCTCTGTTATTCAGAAGGTTTAAGTCCCTTCCGGCTAGTTAGGTCTTGATGGGACTTAATTTGGTTGCCTACATCTGGGATTTCTTTTTAACAGGGCAGGCTTATCTTTCTTTGCTCTGATAGAAACCCAAGGTCCCAGTGGGACTACAGCATCCAGGGCACATACCCAGAAAGATTTTATAGCAGGGAATGACTGCTTTCCTGAGTGCTTTGGCCACGTTTGTAATGTCTACCTTCTAAGCTGTCCAGGGGTCGAGAAGGGTTGCAGAGTGGCCTGGCTAATTGCTCTGAGATTCTGCAATGCACAGCGTAACTGCTCCGTGAAGGAATTCCATCGTGAGATATGAGGGCTGCTAACAGCATAGGAACTTAATTCTCCTTAAAAACAAAAACAAACACACAAAAGAAAACCCAGCCCTTGGGCATGACCTCTGAGACCCTGTCACCGGTTTCCCAGACTAGAAAGGACAGGTTTTGTTTTTGCCTGAGAACCGAGAGACAAGCCAGAGAGGGAGGCTCTAAGTGACCACCACTGAGCACGCTTTCTACAAGAACCGGGGCTGCTGGGAGTGTGTGTTTGCACACAACCTGTAAGAAATATGAATTCGCTGTGAGTTTCATTAATTTTTTTAAAATGCCAGTTAACTACAATGAGACTTTATTAACTTGGTTTTTTTCCCAGCTTATCTTAAAATCTGATACCTGTGGATTTGGTATGCACACACATTTGGGTACAGAAATGTACCTGATCAAGATGGCAGTTAGGGCCTCCTCATATCCAGAGGAAAGTGATTTTTTTAAAATGGAGTTAAAAGTACATTACTTCTATTGAGTTTTAAAAAATTAGCTACTTCAATAGGACATGCTGCTAATAAGATAATTTCACTCTTGTCTCTAACATGATGACACTGTTTAACTAGCTTGTAATCTGTAAATTTACTGGTTTTTAAAAGCCGAGCTAAGTCTATCTCTGAGTTTAGCAAGCACAGGCATGCAAAAAGATCCTGCAGAGCTCACTGGAACTCTGGTAACCAGAAGAGCCACAGTGGAGGAATTTTACATTCTGTATCAGAAGAGTAGGGACTGAAGTGCCAAAAAGGCTTCATCACAAAAGGTGACGACAAAGAACAGCTCTGCACTAACTACCCTTGCGTACACTTTACTTTGGTGTAAGCGATCTCCCATGACAAACGAGGTAGCCGGGGCACGGAAAGTTAGGTCAGAAACCTAGGACAACACCTCCAGTAGCTGGTGGCCCGGCAGGGCTCTGGGCGCCCAGCCCCACTGCCCACCCTTCCTGATCTGCAGCTTCCCTACAAGCTGCCAGCCATCTGGAGGCATGCCTATACCTCAACATGCTGACCTTCAGAGAAACAGCCAAAGGTAATGTTCCCCTCCCAAATCAGCAGACTATATGCCAAATTTCCTTGCAACCCCTGTTTGGAACTGCCTTCTAAATCCGCAGGGGCAAATCTCGTATGGGTTCGATTTGAATTCGATTTCATCAACACGGTACAGTTTCGTAGAAAACACCAGGCTGTGGGGAGCCAGCGGGGGCAGGGGATGGTACGGTGGCTCACGGGGGTTATTTAATGGAACCTGGGGCGGAGGAGACAAGAATTCCCACTGGCAGGTGGGGTGGCCTCCCAGGGAAGGTGGGTCCGACCCTTGCAGGGGGGAGCATTCTGTCAGGTGGAGACACAGGAAGTGGTGTTTCTGACAGGACGCCCAGTCCCTGATGCCCTGGCACTTGCTCTAACCCTGCCCTCTGCTCCCCTGAACTGTCTGGTTCTCTGAACACTCGAGCGACTTCGCATCTGTGGGCTCCTCGGCAGGTCATTCCCTGCCCTCTCCCTCCTGGTCCACTAGGCAGACTCACAATTCATCTTTCAAAACTGAGCTCGGGTGCATCTCTCCAGGAAGAGCCCTCCCCGGCCCCCTGCCTTCTAATGACCAGGGCTGGAGGGAACTAGAATTCAGAGGCCACCAGGTCCTCTGAACCCATGACCTTGGTTGACCTTTACAGGTCTCCCACGACACAGTGTCATCATCCCATGTTACAGACTTGGAAACAAGCCACAGGCCAGCAAGAGGCTGAGCCCAGAGGCAAACCCAGTGGGCCCCAAAGCCACGCCTGGCCGTGTGCCTTTCTTGCTTACACTCCACTGTCATTTGAGGAGTCTGAAAGGCAGCCACCTCGCTCTGTGATGCCTGAGCCTGAGCCGGGCACCTGTAGCTGGATCGTGGCTCAGCTCACACACAGCACTGTTAGCTGGAAGGTGGCTGGGTGTGCCCGAGGCAGCTTTCCCACGGTCACTCCCCGCCCCGGGGGTGTGGAGTGGGCTTCTGGGCCCACAGGTGTCTCTCATGGCCAGTGACAATTTTGGCCGCAGTTCCAGATGAGGAGAGTGAAGGCCCCGGACAGTCACAGCTGACACCCTCGGCACTCCCCGCTCTCGGGTCGTGGCCCAGCCAGGGCCCACGCCCCTATCTCGCCTTCCCCATGCCTCTCCCCTCTGCCCAGCACAGCAGGATTCTGAAGCTCGCAGTTCAGAACCCACCTCCTCCTACCAAACTCGATTGTATCACCTGCTTTTCTTTCTTTTCCAGTTCTGTTCTGTCCTTCATACAAAAACACCTTTGATTAAACTACAAATTTGACGACACTCTAAAAAGGATTATGGAATCGAATTAAACCATTTTGGATATACTCAAAGGGTCTAGGGGCTTTATAAGTCAATCAAGAAATAAATGTTGGGCTTCCCTGGTGGCGCAGTGGTTTAGAATCCGCCTGCCAGTGCAGGGGACACGGGTTCGAGCCCTGGTCCGGGAAGAGCCCGCGTGCCACGGAGCAACTAAGCCCGTGCGCCACAACTACTGAGCCTGCGCTCTAGAGCCCGCGAGCCACAGCTACTGAAGCCCGCGTGCCTAGAGCCCGTGCTCCGCAACAAGAGAAGCCACCGCAATGAGAAGCCCGCGCACTGCCACGAAGAGTAGCCCCCGCTCGCTGCAACTAGAGAAAGCCCGCGCGCAGCAACGAAGACCCAACGCAGCCAAAAATAAATAAATTTATTAAAAAAAAGAAAAAAAGAAAGAAAGAAATGTTGCCTTTTCTTGTCAGGCTTATTACAGAGATGTGAAACTCTGTAAATACCAGATAAAATAGGACAAAGCTGCAGCAAGTAAAATGAACACCCACGTTACCTCCATCATTCACATCTTTTTTTACTCTTGGGAGTCTCAATCATTTAAACCTTTCATTCCCACCTTACCTCTAAGATTATCCTGAAAAGTCTCAGAGGAACCAGAATCAGCTGATGCTTTCTTCCGAGGCACCGTGATATGGAAGCAATTCCAAGCAAAGAGAGTCACTCAGAGGGTCCTGATCCCTTTGATGCTCCTGTCATGACCCCACGCCTTGGAAAGAGGTACCAGGATGAAAAGTAAAAGGATGGCATTTGACCAAAATGGTGTTAAGTTAAATTGCAAGATGTACACAGCATCAAGTGTATTTAAAACAGTTTCATGGGTGTTTATTAATACAGCTTCATTATGGCTGTCTGTTTTCCAAAGACAAAAAGCCAGCCCCAGGCAAACAGGGTGCACTCCCAGACTCCAGGATCGGGACCATCGCGTGCATCTTTGGGTTTGGCAAGCGTGACATCCCCACCACCCAATACGGTGCGGTGCCGAGATCTAACGCAGCAAAAGAGAAGCAGCTTGTGGGAGCCCCTCAGCAGGAAGCTGGGGGGTCAGGCCTGATGGCTTGTCTTGGTCCTGTTGGACTGTTGTCCAGTTACTGCCTGAAATGGTCCCTGAAATCCAGATACTTGTTTTAAGAACAGGGAGTATATCTTTTTTTTTTTTTTTTTCCTGCGGTACGCGGGCCTCTCACTTGTGTGGCCTCTCCCGTTGCGGAGCACAGGCTCCGGATGCGCAGGCTCAGCGGCCATGGCTCACGGGCCCAGCCGCTCCGCGGCATGTGGGATCTTCCCGGACCGGGGCACGAACCCATGTCCCCTGCATCGGCAGGCGGACTCTCAACCACTGCGCCACCAGGGAAGCCCAGTATGTCTTTTTAATAAGCGTTTTGGTCATGTCATATGCTTTGAACAAGTCACTGAGAGTATTTATAAAGATCCACAGTCCCTTACCCAATGCTCTGTGGCCAGGCCTGTTTTGGAATTCACACTGTTTTGGGTGTTAGATAATATGCAGCATATATATACCTTCTATTCTGCATATGAGGCAGCGCCAGTAATCAAACAAATCCAGCTGATTAATAACTGCAGCAAAGTATATGCAAAGTCACAGGTCAAATACATTCAGACCATAAATAGGCTCTCATCTTTTCAGTCGGATTTGAGACTCCTTAAGGCGAATGAGTCATGGAAAAACTTGTCGTTTTCAGAGCTTTTTGGATTTGGGGATTATTTACATATCTAAGCATTGGAGGTATATTTTCCGACTTGAAGGAGCTGTATATAATCTACTTGGGGTTCATAAAGCTGAGCAGCACAGAACCACCAGAGAGAGTCTGGCCAGCATATAATTACATACCTGACCTGCCTTTGCCCACGTGGGAGGAAGATGCATCTGGGGGGAAACAGGTGGAGTCAGGAAATAGGCTCAACCCCTAATAAACGTGGGCCCAGAGGTTTAGGTTTCCTGAAAGAGATAAAAAAGAAAGAGAACAGAATAATCATCCTCCCTTTCCATCGGTTTCACACTGGCCTCTCCTGCTCCCCCTCTAGCAGGTCTTAAGGGCAGGGCCTGGCTGGACCGTATTCTTAGGACGGATGCTTGTAGTGTCGTGGTGGGGTCACCAGGTCCCCCATGTGGCAGGGGGGCCTAAGAGCCTGACGTTTAGGAGAAGTTCCCCATTTCAGGGTCCCTGAGTGCCTTCCTCACCACCCCCAGGAACCGAACACCCCCTGCTTCTGGAATTTACCCTGCAGGACTCCTCTTCTGCAGGCGCCTGGTGCCTGCCCTGCCAGCCACGAGGCCTCTCCTGCCTCCTGTTTCCTGCAGTGGGCTCTCCAGACCCCGCAGTCCCCCAGAGCCTGCTGGCCTTACAGCCACACCACCTCCCGGCGACCACAATGGGCGCAGGGAGAGGTTCTAGAGGAAGGGCCATTCCTGGGGTCGCCGGGGAGCCACCTCCTGAGGTCTGGCTGACCTGTACTTGACCGGGGGTTGAAAGCTCTCTGGGTGACCCTGACGTGAGGCCAAGAGTTGGGAACCACGGGCCTGGCCCAGCCCTTTCACTGACACTCAAGGAAACTGAATGCAGATGCCAAAGGCCTTTGCCAGCATCACCCACCTCAGCTGGAAGTGGGGGAGGGCAGAGACCTGCTTCCTAAGACCTGGGCCTGGGCCTGATGGAGAAAATAGCAAACTTGAGGCGCTCTTTCAAGTCTTTTTTTTTTTTTTTGACTTAAATGTATTTATTTATTTTGGCTGCGTTGGGTCTTCATTGCTGCACAGGGGCTTTCTCTAGTTGCGGCAAGCGGGCTCAGTAGTTGTGGCACACGGGCTTCAGTAGTTGTGGCTCGTGGGCTCTAGAGCGCAGGCTCGGTAGCTTTGGCGCACGTGATTAGTTGCTCCGCGGCATGTGGGATCTTCCCGGACCAGGGCTCGAACCCGTGTCCCCTGCGTTGGCAGGCGGACGCTTAACCAATGCGCCAGCAGGGGAGCCCTCAACCCTTTGACTTCGTAATTCCTCTCCGACCCGAGGAGCCTCGTGGTTCACTCTGGTGAAGGTTGTCTGCACAGCTGTTAGGAGCGTGCTGGGCGCGGGGACCAAGCTTGTGTCTGTTCGCTGCCCCTCCGCGGTGTGACCGACTGTCCCCTTCCTTCCAGTGCCAGGACTACCGGGGCGGTGCACTCGGGGGAGACCTGTGCGAGGACCTGTGCGTGGCGGGGCAGCTACGGTACCGGCGCTGCCTGTACTACGAGCGGGGCAAGAAGGTGCTGCAGGCTGACTGGCGCGGCCGGCCCGTGGTCCTCAAGTCCAAGGAGGAAGCCTTCTCCAGCTTCCCGCCGCTCGGCCTCCTGGACGGCCGGCCCCAGGCCGGCGGCCAGGGCTTCCCAGAGGCAGAGCTCCTCCTGCTGGCGGCCGGGGAGGTCAAGAGCGCGCTGGGCCTGGAGCTGGCGGAGGGCGGCCTGGGGCGGCTGGGCCTGGGGCGGCGGGGGCCCCGGCTGCGGGGTCAGCTGGCCAGCCTGTGGGCGCTGCTGCAGCAGGAGGAGTTCGTCCTGCTCAGCCTGCTGCGGGGCCGCAGCCCGCACGCGCCGCCCGTGCTGGGCTCCTGCGGCCACTTCTACGCCGTGGAGCACCTGGCCGCGGGCAGCCCCCGCCTCCGGGCCCTCTTCCCCCTGGACGGTGCGGCCCGCGGAGGCCGGGCCCAGGCGCGCGCGCTCAGCGGCGTGGCGCTCAGCTTCCTGGACATGGTCCGCCACTTCGAGCACGACTTCTCGCACCGCCTGCACCTCTGCGACGTCAAGCCCGAGAACTTTGCCATCAGGAGCGACTTCACGGTGAGTGGCTGCGGCATGTGTTTCGCCCGTGGAGGGCAGACTTGGGTCCGGGTGGTGCTAAACGAGGGGGTTCCTGAAATCGGGGGAGACCCTGCAGCGTTATGCAACCTTCTGGCCAGGACAAGTCCGACCTGCCAAACCTTCCGAGTGGGAATGAGAGAATTTAAAGAACAGAGGTGCCTGCCCGGTGCCGAACTGGGAGGACACCCGCTCGCAGTGGGAGGTGCGGTCTGTCGTCCTTAAGGGCTGCTGTGTTTTCTCCAAAGCGACTTCGCGCCTTCTTAGGGCTATTTGGAAAGCAAGCAAATTGTGCAGAAAACAGTCTTCAGGAGCCTCGGAGGATGAGGAGAGAGGACGGCCTTTGGGGGCTTTTGCACAAAGGCTCAGTAGGGGGACACTGTTTTCAAGCTGTCCATGCTCTAGGATGATGGGCCACTTTTTCTAATACTTTCTTCTGAAGACGTTCTAGTTTCCCTTCTGTGGGTAAGACTTCTAGAGGGACAACTGGCGTTTTGGTGCCTTACACAAGGGAGAATCCTGCCCGGGTGGTCACGTCAGCCTATGCAGGCTCTGCAGAAGGCAGGTGAATTTTATGTCCCACTCCAGGCAGTGCAGGCCTACAAAGAACGTACCGAGGTGGAGAAGCAGCCGCAGGAGGCCTGGGGCTCCGGGGTGGGATGCCGCCTCTGTGTTTTAAAAGCAAGCCCTCCAGGTGATTCTGATGCACACTCAGTGTGAGAACTAGCGAACTGACGGACCAGCAGGAGGGTTCCCCCTTTGGTCCCTGTTGCAGTGGGGAAGAAGCGCTGTCCTTCAGGTAACGTGTAAGAATTGATGACTCGCAGTCATTCACTTTCTCGGGTCCCCCCTTGCAGGTCTTGAGAATCTGTCCAGCGGTTGCAAAAGAACTAGGAAAACATCTTTACTTCTTGCTCCCAAACTGTTGCCAGAAAGTGCTCTTTTCAAACAGATGACGTTTCCTGCTCTAGAGGCACACTTTTCAGTGGAGAACGAAATAATCCTCATCAATCTGTTCTAGTCTGATGCTAGGACGATGTCTGAAGATGATGCAAGTTAGGTATTTTGTGCAGGAAAAATTTTATGATTCTCCCGATGTTATCTAAGAAACCTCAGGCAGGTTTTTCTGTTCATTTTGTTACTGTTCTTATTTTAGGTGCACAGAGTTACGCTTCCAGTAGCTGTAATCCATTCTACAGCATACACTAAAATTAAAAAATAAATCTGGCTCTTCCTGGGAGATGTTCTAGAAGGGAACAGTTAGAGCTGGAAGACAGAACAGGGAGTTGAAATTCCACCAGGGGCCCAGGGGAAGCTGGGGAGACGGCCAGGAGCTATCAAAAGAAGAGAAGTGTCTTGTAGCCCCCCAAATAAATTATGAAAGACAACAGACTCATTAGCACAGCCTCATATATTTTTAGTGTATTAACCAGTATAAATAATGAAATGAGCTATTTCTTTTGTCTGAATAATAAGATAGGAAAAATTGATTAAAATGATAATTTGTTTGCAGAGCCTGAATTAGTAATTAGACAAGGCTGTTAAATAGGGAAAAGTTCCCTGTTCTTTATTTTCATTATTCTCCACATATTTTGAAATAAAGTATTTTCCCTCCTCTGTTTTACTGAATAATCCCCAAGAAGCTGTACTGCATTCTGGCATCAATCTTGAAGGAAAAAACAGAAACAACAACCTGGGAATGTGCCTCCTGACTTTGCAGAGAATTGAGATGTAAATGAACACTTTTTTGAGACGCTACCAAAGGGAGAAAGGTGATATTTTGAGGTTGACCTGTGAAGGCTTGTGAAATGCCACAGACTCCATTAACCCCATCGAGTCTTCTAATAGCTCTTTAATACCTTGAAGCTATAAACTGCTTGATTTGGGCAGAGTCCAGGTTTCCTCAGGTTTGAGCTCATTTTTTTTTTTTTTAATTCAGGTGGTGGAGGAACATCTGCATAATTTAGACATTATTCTTTTTCTGGTTTTGAAGCCTATTTGGGTTGAAGCCAGGAAGATAAATCTGAAATTCCAGGGGCTCATCACATTTTCACGCTGATAGTGGGACTTAGTTTCTGATGCTGCTGGATCAGGGTACACACGTATCGACCCCAATTTGAGAACTTTGGCTTTGCCACTCCCTGCACTCCCCCAGCTCCCCGCAGTTGGAAACTGTCACCTCAGGTAACAGACAGCATAAATAGACGACCTACGTACTGCCCACCCCTCTCTCACCATCACACCCTCCACCTGTCCCTTGAATGTAGTTTTCTTTTGTTGCTTATATTCATAGGGATAGATTATCTGTATTTCACAGCTTTTGTATTCCTGAGGCTTGAATGTCAGAAACCAAAGTGATAAAGCAACAGAAGGGGAAATCAATTCATTTTAAAGATATTTCAGAGATTCAACTTTTAAATCTGAGAAAACTTTTAAAGATGAAAAGTGATACTGGTTCCACATTCTAGGCTTTCACTGGTGACCACGAAGGTCCTTTTTGCAGTTAAAGCCTTGCCATACCATCTGTGGCAGTGGCTTGTATGTCCCCAGCACAACCTGGCTCCTCTTCCCTGCTGGCAGATTTCTGTGACCCCTGAAGTCTGTGACACTGGCACCTGCAAAGGGGAACAGGGGTGGGGTGAAACTGCAGGGCTCCCTCTGTGCTGCGACCTTGGGGGTCCTCTTGAGAGGCATGTGCTGTTTCAATTACAGGTGGTGGCTATTGATGTGGACATGGCCTTTTTTGAACCTAAAATGAAGGAAATTCTTGAGCAGAACTGCACGGGAGATGAAGACTGCAATTTCTTTGACTGTTTTTCAAAGTGTGATTTGCGAGCGCACAGGTGTGGAGCTCAGAGAACCAACAGCAACCTGCAGGTGAGCAATGCTGCTGTCCTCTCTGGGGGGGGGACCCTGTTCTCTCTGGGTGCCTCTGCCTGCCACACTGTGACATCCCGGTGATGTAGCTGAAGGTCATCACCCTTGCCATGTCACCTGGGCTTAGTGTGTCCAGTAAGGGCAGGGATGGTGGGAGACGGGGATCATTTGTTCTTAGTCGTCTAGCCCGGAAGTTGTCGGCCAAGTGACCCCATGGGGCTAATGGATGGTGCTCCCAGCACAGCCTTTACTGGGTCCCCCAGAGCCATGGGGACTTGGGTAGCCCTTCTCTCTGGGTCTAATTTCTGCATCTACACACACACACACACACACACACACACACACACACACACACACCCCGAATGAGCACCCAGAGACTGATTCACCACAGATAAATCTAGAAAAAGGGCAAAGCAGTCCTGAAAATTGGCCAAACCAGAGAGGGTGGGCGACACCACAGATCCAACAGGCAAGAGGTTAGGCCAGCAGGTGGTTAATAGAGGGAGGAAGTGCATGGGTCCCACATCCAGGAGACCAGTGATAAGTAGGAACCCATCCTGGCTTCCAGCTCTCAGATCCAGTCTAGACTGGGGGAGACCCAGATGTGGGGCTGGAGACCCCTGCACTGGGAAGACATATCCCCTCTGCCGGCAGAAGCTGTCTGCTCCCGGCCCTCACTCCAGGCCCTCAGGTGGGTGTGGATGATCTGGGCTCACACGTGTTGATCACAACCAGGAAGAGGTCATAGCAGGGAAGCTGGGCACACCTCCACCACCGCTGATCTGTGCTCTAGCCTCAGCCTTCCTACTGTTTCATTCTCCTAGCCAGTCCACTCCGCAGTCTCACCTCCACCGCAGTCTGTGGAGTCTGTGTACAGTCCTCCAGCCCATAAGGCCAATATAACCCCGGTGCACACCTGGTGATGGGGCCAGAGCCTGGGGCTGAGTCACGCCAGCACAGAGGACTGACCCGGGGAGACCTGGACAGTCGTGTAGTTAACCTGGCGGCCCTGGACCAGGCCGAACAAGGCCCTGGCTTGGCAGCCTCTACAACTTAACGTGGACTCGCACCCTCGCTGGGTCTGCAGCGCAATCATTCTTCTCCAGATGTGGGAACAAGATGCTTTCACTAGAGCATCAACCACCCTGTGACCTCAAACCACAAAGTGGAAACACTAACACCTGCCCTCTGCAGCATAATTGGAGACTAGGGTTGTATCCTTAATATATAAACGGCTCTTACAGAGCCATTAAGCAGTGAGAGGTACACACACACAAAACTGGCAAGCAAAGAACATATGACAGATACACGGGAGCTGAAATGCAGACGGCCAGAGAACCTGGAAAATATTTAATCTTACTATTCAAAGACATGCAAATTAAAACCCAGCGATAATAATTTTTTACTTTTAACTATTGGGAATAGTTGTTAAAATGCTATTAATTAACAGGTGAGGCTTCAGAGAAATATAGGTAAGAGTCTATATTGTTAACGTGATTGTAAAATTCTACATCCCTCTGGAGGGTGCATGACTCTTGGAAATACTCTCTTTAGCTGAGCAATTTCATTTGTGCACCTTTTCTGATTATTGCCTTTGAATAAAGACCTAGAAACGAAATTTCGCTTCCTTTAAGGATATGAGAAAATATGAAGCATTCATTAAGCGAAAAAATGCAGGTTACAAATCAGTATTTACCCATGATCTCATTTTCGTTAAGCAGTACGTGATTGGGAAAAAAGGTATGAAAACATCAAAAGCAATTACTTACAGATGATAGGATTACAGATAATTTTTATTTTCTTCCTTTTGCCCTATATTTTATAAATTTTCTACGGTGGTATGTATTACTTTTCTAACTTACACTTTTACTCAAAAAAAAAAAAAAAAAAATCCCTGCCCTGCATCAGCTGATTGATAGATCAAAGGAATAGAATTTTTAAAAATTGCAGAAGTAGACCTAATGACATATGGGTATTTAGTACGTTATAAAGGCAGCCTCTCAGGCCGGTGGGAGGGAAGCTGGGTTATACAGTGAGTGGTACTGGTAAAGTGTCTATTCAGGAACAACAAATGATCACATTAACTCCTGGTTCACTCCTTATATCAAACTAAACTTCAGATGGTGCAAATACTTACACCTAAAAAATGGAATCCTGAATGTTCCAGAAAAAAACTGGGAGAATTTAAAGTACTACCCTAGAGTTCGGAAGGCCTTTCTGAGTACAGAACAAAGCTCAGAGGCTATTAAGAGGCACAACTGACACATTTAACCATTAAAAAAAAAAATCCACATGGCAAAAACAAAACAAAGTTACAAAAAATATGAGCAAATTTAAAGGTTACATGAGAAAATTGGCAACATATTTGCAACTGCTCTTACAGACGAGGAGCATAGAGGACACAGACAGCCCTTATCTGTCTGAGACTCAGAGCTGCTGAGACTCATGGCATCCCCCAGCATCGTCCTTGGCTCACGGTAACCCCGCATCCCAGGGGCAGCGTCTAGTGATTGGTCAGTGGGGAGGGGGGGAAATGCAAAGCCCAGGCCCCTGGCCTCGATAAGGAAAACTCTGTAGGCCATTCCAGTACCAGAAGTTTTCCTTCTCCCTTAGTTCCATGTTAAGATGGTTTCTGAGAACGCCCCTCAATAAATCCCTGCATGCAAACCTCCACCTTACAGTCTGCTCCCCAGGAAACCAATCTAAGCAGGGGGTTAATGTCCTTAATATATAAAGAACATTTACATATCAATATGAAAAAAGTTAACAATCTGATGGAAATGTGGGCAAAGAACATCACCTTGACCACCCACTGGAAAGGAAGCACAGATACTTTCAACCTGACTGATAAGAAGAGCCATACAAATTAAACCATTTTCATTCAGCAGTTAACAAAAAAGAAAGACGACAGGTGTTGTTGAGGGCATTCTTGTCATACGCTGCTGTGAGAGTGTAACTCGGTACAACTTTTATGGGGTCAATCTGGCAATATCTATCAAAACAAAAAATATGCATACCCCTTGGCCCAGAAATTTCATTTCCAGAAATTTAGTCATATGCAAAATGAAAAAGATATCTGCAAGATATGTATTGCAGCATTTTTCATAATAGCAAAAGTTAGTGAACAACCTAAATTTCCATCAATAGGGAACTAGCTAAATAATTTATGATATGCATTTGAGGTACAGCCATTAAAACAAATGGAATATCCTTATAAGGACTGATTTGGAAGGCTCTCCCTGATATTTCATTAAATGGGAATGGAAGCTATAGAACAGTGTGTGTAATATACTCCCATCCATGTAAAGTAAAAGAAAAAGGAAATGCATGTATATTTATAGACTCTCCAGAAGGACATTCAAGGGAGTGGTTGCCTCTCAGAGCCTGGAGCCGAGTGTCTGGTTGTCAGGAGTGGGGTGGAGACTTAAGATTACAGCCTATCTTTTGGGACATTTTCCATGTTTGCCCCTGAAAGTGTATTATCAACTCAAAAGAGAAATAAGATAATTTGTTTTTAAACAGAATCCTCAGTCTTGCAGAGGTTGGGAAACACAAGTCAAAATTATAGAAACAGTAGCTCTATAAAATTGAGGCATTTGTTAACTGAGTCTAATTTGAAGTGTGACATAGAAAAATGGAGAATATTAATTATGCAGTGCTCCATCCAACAGGGAGGGAACCATGAAGCTTGTAAAACAGACAGCGTGTTTAAATGGAGAATTTAAAGAGATCTTCAGTCTCATTGAATTTCATACCCAAGGAGAATTAAAGGCTGTGAGATAGTGGCTTAATTTTTACTTCTAAAATAAAACATCTCAAAGGCTCCTCAAAAAGAGTCTGCAGCCTTTCCCTTCCAATATACCTTTTTTTCAGTGAGCCTCAAATTACTATCACGTTTGCATACCCCTTGTCACCAGCGTGTCCTGGGGCCCTCAGGACAACCCTGCCAGGTGGCGATGACTGTCACCGTGACCAACCTATGGATAAGAAAGTGCGCCCTCAGGGGTGCGGTGATGGTGGGGCTGGCAGCCTCGGGCCTGCCCAGGGCCCACTCCTTATGCAGCAGCTCCCGCCTGTGATTTTTCTACTGCAGTGTCCTCAGTCCTTTCTGAGTGTCACCCGGAGCTTCCCCCTCGGCATTTCCACCGCACCCGCGGTGGCCTTCTCCCCGCTGGGCGGGTTAGGGTCCAGGAAGGGCCCTTCCAGGAGGTCCCCGGACCTGAGCTGACCGCCCCCTCCCGCCCTCCCCCAGGTCGTCTGCGACAAGATCCTCCGCCACTGGTTCTCCTCGCCCCGCGGCAGCCCCGCCGTCTCGGCCCCGCTGCGGCGGCAGCTGCGGGCGACGGTGCTCGAGTGCGCGGCCCCGGGGGCCCAGAGCGCAGCGCCCCGCGTGCTCGCGAAGCTGCGGCGCCTGCTCCAGGCCGCGCTGCAGGAGCTGCGGGAGGACGAGTAGCCGCGGCCGCCGCGCGGTGAGAGGAGCGCGTGCGCAGCGCGGACAAGGGCCTCGGGGACGCTTACCGTGTGCGGAGGGGGCCGCCCGGCGCTGTTCGTCCCTCAGCCGCCTCCTCTCTCTGCTCTGCTTTGAGGACCCCCTCCGGGCCTCGCCCGTCACCCCTTCGAAGTGACACGAGGGAGGGGGTCCCGGCGCCGGGTTCTCTGAAGGAGGCTCCGCTGTGCTGAAGCAAGAGCCCCGCCGGGGCCCTGCAGACGTCACCATGTCACAGAGCGCACCTGCGTGCGCACACGCGCGCATGCGCGAGGGTGAGTGCGCGCGAGGGTGAGTGCGCACGTGGCCGTGAAAGTTGCGCGGGTGTGTGGACGTGTGTGAGCGGGTGAGGGTGTGGGGCCTGTGCGCCTCCGGGCGGGGAAGGTGCCTTCTCTGGCGTATCCACTGGCACCGCGGGCCTCGCTAGCAGAGAAGCGTCACCTTGCTTTTGGAATTGAAAACAATAAAAAACCCAAGTCTCATCTCTGGGAACTGTAGTTTGTACTGGCGAGGGTGTGAAAGCAGAGTTTACAGTGTTTTTCATTTCGAGGAATGCATGGATTTTACGAATTGTAACATCACCTTTAGGGAGCACTTCATCTCTTATCACAGTACATCCTCCCTGGGAGCAGGCATTGCAGGCTTGGTGAATTCAAGGCAGAGCCAGGCCCAGCTGGCCTGTGCTCAGTGCCTGTCTGTGATCCGGCGCCTCAATGCCACTCCAGTGAAGACCAGGCCGCAGGCCCCATGTCAGCTGTTGGCAGAATTGGTTCCAGGGGGTTCCCGACGCTGCCGCTCTGCTGCAAGAGAGCAAACGGGAGGAAACTGCATGCTGGTCACTCCCCGGGTTGGGCACGTGGAGCCGGCCAGAGGTCTGTCCACCTTGGGGCGGGGGGGGGACACAGTCCTAGTCCACATCTGGGGAGGGTGAGAGCTCAGCAAACCACCACAGGCCACCCTCAAGGTAAACCCAGAAAGACGCCAAGAGAGGATTAGGGATTCTGTTGATGGTTTACAAACATGAGAAGACAAAGTAATCCGAAGTTTTAAAATATCACAAATTGACAAATTCCAAGTATTTGTCTTTTCCTTGCCCAAACCCCTTCTGATGCAGACAAAGAGCAATTGCCTATGTATGCTGGTTCGGCTGCATCTCCACTCACCCTGAGGAAGGACGTGTCTAAGGCCCCCCAGTTCTAACTCTGTAACTCCTCACACTCTGGTTGGAAGGACCCCTCCCCTCCCCCATCACCACTGGCATTTTCCACATGACTGAATTTCATCAACGGCCTCCTCTAATCAAATATATGAACGACCCACTCTGCCTAGCAGGCAGCAAAAATCCACGTCTGTCACTTTTGTGGCAGAAGTAAGTTAAAACTAAAGTTTGAGCACAGGCCCTGGATTAGTAGATTCTAAAAGGAAAGAGAATTGGCTGCGGTGTGCCCAGCGGAGGTTGTTGCACCTGAGCTGTGCTGTTCGAGGTTGTGTCTGCAGTGGTGAGGGTCTTAATGAGCCTCGGGGCCCTCGGGGCAGGTTCTCTTTCTGAGCCAAAGGTTCCCACGAAGACAGTGAGAAATAGACGGCGAGGGAGGGAGGCGCAGGGGCTTTGCGGTCTGTGCCCTCCAAACAGTCAGCTTTTGCATTGTGAGGGCACATGGGTCTCCTGTGGTTGCCCTGGGGTTACAGCCCTTCCTTGGCCTTTGAGCTAACCGCCCAGGCAGCGGAGGGAAAAGGTTCCTTTTCACTTCAACCAGAATGGAAACAAATGTTTCTGTTTGTCATGGAGGCTGTGCAATATGTAATTACCCAACACAATAGTGTTTTTATTGCTGAAAACTGCAGTTTATTCCTTCCCCTGCGTCTGACCACCCATCTCACACACAAACACACAGAGACACACACCACGCCCCTTTCCCATCCTGCCTGGAGAATTCCCTCTATGGCAGCATCTCTTAGACTGTGGTGAAGTTCAGTTTTTTTTTTTCAATATTCAAACCCTTGCAAAATAATACTTTCATCCACTTTAAACCATGTAAATCAATCCCTTCTGGCCCATGCTGCTGAAGGGGGCTCCCCAAAGAGCAAGGACAGAGCAGAAAGGGGTGGAGGCCGGTGGGGTCTGCTGGATGTGGCCCTGTGTGGGGCTGGCTAGAGCAGAGCTGGGAAAAGGCATTCATTCCTTGATAGGCACAGAAAGCATCTCTACTTACTGCTATTTTTTAAACTCCCCAAAGTCAGTTTTTCTCTCATCTTTTCAGTTTATAACTGAAAGAACTCTTTCTCTTGTGTCAAGAGTAAGGCCTGGCTCATAGAAGTCACGCGGAAAGTGTAGCTGGTTACAAGTATGATTCGATCACTGTTACAACTTCTACAAAAGCCACTCGTACTGTAACTACTAAGGAGAACTGGCCCCAGACAATCCTGGAGGGAAGAATTCTACTTTGGACCCAGTCTGGCGCAAAGCAGGGTCTCAGTCACAAAATTCTGCTGACAGAGACATTGGAACCTCTGCCACTATGGCAGCTCCATCTGAACGAGATGGGTTGACAGAAAACTGGGGAGTAGTGATTCTCTGGGAGTCGTCCCAGAATCGTGTGGAGGCTTCTTCAAAGTGAAAATTCCTGGGTCTGGAATCAGGATCTCTGGGGCTGAGGCTGCCCCCAACCCCCATGATTTCCAATGCACCCCAAAAGCTTGAGGATAGCTTCTAAGTCTATCGTTGCGGAGGCCGTTACCAGTTGGCTCCCAGGGGCCTTGGCTGGAGTGTGACTCCTACAGCAGGTCTTTCCTCAAGCAAGCTCCTCTGAGCTGCAGGGCACTGAGTCAGTTTTTCTACAAAGGATCATCTTTACATAAAATAATGGCCTGCTGACCAATCACTTTTGCATAATAGACATGGAGGTACGACTTTTGTCCTTCCAACTTCTATTCCTTAACGTCAACTGTCACCAGCCCGTTTACCAAACTCCCGACTGGTGGTCCAGAAGCACTGCTGCCCTGGCCCTCAGCTGCCTGTCCTGGCCGAGGAAGCGCCACTTTGTCCCCATTTCGCTGGGAAGCGCCCCCTCTGACTGCTCCTTGCTCCCTCCCTCTCACAGTCCTAAGAGAATGCCCCTTGCTCAGGGCAAGGACAGAAAATATGCAGTCGCCCACTCACTGTGTGATTGCTAATTGGGAAAGGTCCCCCCCAACTCCACTGAGATCGTTCTAACTCGTTTACTCTCTCTCACTCCACCTTTGTTGCCAAAACTTGATGTGCCCTGAAAGAAATCTCTGGCCTGGGACAAGCAGAGTCTAGGACACTTACCGGCTGTCACATTTAAAAACACATCTCAGGAAACTGCATGGCTGTTTTCAATGGCTATGGAAGGGGTTTCCCGGGATGCTTTTGCTCCCCTTCTTAGCAGGACCACGTCTCCTCCCTCACATTTCTGGACTGTGGGTGTTTTGATTTGGTTTTCCAGTGGTGATGAGGAGAAACTCGGGGCCATTCATCCCTTCTCACCTGTTCCTTTCCTGCGCAGGGTACCCGTGGGTGTTCTAGAAATATCTGCCTATCTGGAGAGGACCTGGCTGGCCTGGTCCTCGCCTTCCTTCAAAGCACATCTTGCAGGCACCAGGCGGTTTCAGAGAGCTGGAAAGAGCGGGCTAGGCTCCGCCCATTAGCAGAGCTTCGTGTTACGTCATCACACTGCTTCCCGGAACGGAAGGCAGCAAATCATCCCCACACCTCCTTTCTTCAGACTCTTCGGCCCTTCAAAACTTCATTCTTTGCTACTATTTTCCTTCTCTCTAATCACTTTTCCTTTTATCCTCTCCAGCCTCCTGACAGGCCTTTGAAGGCAGGGAGATGAAACTGGAGACGTCTAACAAGGAGGCATGTCATTCTGAGAAAGCTACAAAAGTCTCCAAATTAGTGCTTTTTTAATCAATACTTTGACTCACTATAAAAAATTCCTGCTTACCTTCGGCTCCTGCCACATCTTTAATCTTGCTGTTTCCTCTGAAAATACTCGGCTGAACCCCTGCAAGCCGGCCTTCGCCAGACACCCCCCCGGGACCCCCGGCCCTGTGGGAGCTCTGCTGTGCAGAGACCAGGGGACTCGGGGGCTGCCCTGTGAAGAGCAGCCTCTCTGTGGGCGGTGGGGCTGGGTCCCCGGGAGAGGAGGGGAGACCGCATCCCACGAGCACAGTTTCTCGGGGTCAGGGCGCTTGCAGCATCAGAGGGGCCGAGGGGCCGAGGGGCCTCCTGGTCCCTCTTCCTTGCACAGCGTCCTGTTCCACGGGTGTTAACGCTGTAGGCTTTCAGTTCTAGGAGGGCAAACTACAAAGCGTTTACAGGCAATTCTGATTTATTGCGTTTCTTTCCCACATGTTCTGTGCAGTTCTGTGCACCTGGGACCTCGCCTCATACCCACACGTTTTCCTAAAGGAGGCCAATGTCTACAGCAACGCTTGAGAAAGAAAGAGGCAAAGAGCAGGCAGGAACGTGTAGCTCGGACTTGACAAGTAAAATCGATGCACTCCATAGGTTTTTTTCTTGTGGTAAATATACATAACATAAAATTTACCATTTTCAGGTGTACAGTTCAGTGGCATTATGCACAGTGACGATGCTGCTGTATGACCGTTTCTATCTGCAAATTGAGACTCGTGCCTGCTCTGGGGCTGCTGGGCCGAGGCAGTGTGGACCCTGGCTTGGTGGGGACTCTGCACACAGCAGTGGCTCCTGTGACCCTCCCCAACACCCACTGTAGAGCAGGGTCCCGCGCCGTGTGGGTGCTCTGTGAACATGGGCTTATTTAATTCTCATCTCAACACTGAGGCTGGAACGAGCTCGTATTAGAGATGAGAGAACAATATGTGAGGTCAAATCCGAATTCTGTCCAAGGCAGAAAACCCTCAGTCTTTTGACCTTGGCCGTCACTGGACAGAGATCAAATGCTTCATCAAACTCCACCTACGCGTCATGCGTGGGGCTTCCAGCACTTCAGAGAGCTCCAGGGGCCTCTGAGCTGACTGGGGGTAAGCGCTTCTCTCAGGGGCCGCTCTTGCAGGGAGACCAGCAGAATCTCTCTGCATCTCCAGGACGTTTAGGGTGCTCAGGGTGCTAGGAGCACTGTTGCTGAGCCCAAACTCCTGGGAGGTCTAGGATGCAGCCTTGCACCGACCACCAGGCTTGGAAGGACGGGACTGACAAAGAGTGAAGACCCCAGAGTGGCCCTGCACGGACGACCCAGTGGCATGCACGGAGGAGGTCTGTGTCTGCAGGACGCAGGCTCCCTTGGGCTGGCATGCTTAGCAGGACCAGGCGGGACCTTGCAAAATCATGCCCCTTTTATCCCGTTTGCATCCACCAAGTTCTCTGCACTCACTCACAGCACCATAGGTTCTTACACAGGAAGAAAATGTCAGAGCAGCAACAGTGCCTGACATTGTTTCAGCACTAACTATGGGTCAGGCATTAAGTAAACACCTCACACGTGTTATGTCATTTAATCATCTCGATTCTAACGGGGATGGATGACTAACGTGCACATAACCCAGAGTTGCAGCCTAGGGTGTAGAAAGGCCAATAACTTGCCTGAATTCACGCAGCTTGTACACGATGGGGTTGATGCCTGGGCCCTGGCTTTCAGACTGAGCAGCAGTCATCGCCAGATGCTGCTCCTGAGATGATGGCGTTCGACCTTCTCATCAGAAAACAAAGGAATGCCAGGCCCGAGTGTGGCTGGCCCACGATCAAGGACTGAGAGCTCTACCGTGTGCGATGCTTGCCTTCCCAGGCTCGGTTGGCAGGAAGAAAACCAGGCGGTATGGATAACTGTAGTGATTGTACCATGTGATTTGGGTTCTGAGTCCTCTCCCATGGAAGCTGGGCTTCTAGGGGCCTCCCTGTTCTCTTTGAAGGCTGGGACGTTCTCTTGCTGCTCTGCCCATCACGGCCCCTCTCACCACTGCGTCTTCAGTTGCCTCTGGCCCTGCCCCTCTGTCCGGGATGGAGAGCACCGAGGACAGGGCACAATTAGGCGTCGTGATCCAGGTACCAGGTCATTAAGATGGGACTGTGGTCATGGGAGCTCAGAGTGTAGGGCAAAGCACATAGCCTGGAGCTGCAGCCTAAGGTTCCAGGGTTAAGATCGGATCTCCCCACGTGGTGTATTGAGGCGGGTGTGCCAGTTTGTCCTGCTGGGGGGGAGAAGCATCATCACTCCAAGCGGGTTTTGAAAGATACTGACAGATGGAGAGTGGGAGTAGGACCACGGCCAGGGGCAGCTGTGCTGTGAGGAACACAGGGTACACGATGAGGCCCTTCTCCCAACATGACGGTCCCCCCACTCCCGGGCTCTGTTTGGAAGAGTCTGAGAGAAACGGGGGAGGGGATGCCCAGTGCAGCTGGAGTTCTAATTCTAGAGGAGATGCCTTCTTTGAAAGAACAATCGATTCCCTCCTACACATTAGTGAGGGCATCCCAATCATTTAGGAGGCTTTAGCTACCACAGACAGCAGTGAAAGGGCAAAGAGGCAAAACTACTTGTAAAGACCTGAAGCGTGGCTGGCCTGAGGGATGAGAGCTGCAAACACTCCAGAAGACAGGAGCGTGAAGCTACTGCAGCAACTCCACCCAGAAAGGCTGTAGCCTGGAAAACAAATTACAGTGCTCTGTGTTCCATAATAAAGTGATTTATGCAGCCTCTTGGAGGGAAAATGGCCAAATTCTCTTCTTTAGTAGCATAATAATGCGTAACTTTAAAAGTAGAGTCATCTGGGTCATTGGGGGTATTCACAACCCAGTTTGCTGAGGGCAGGGGTGTGCCCCTTGTTTGCTTGGTTCCGCTGGCATCTGGGAGCAGGCGGTGGGGACAGCAGGGCCCGGGCCGGACTGGGGCACGACCACTTCCAGCAGCCTCTGTAAAGCGCGTCCTCAGGCCAGCGTCTGCAGCGCACGCCTCTGGTGACCCCACTGCTCTGTTCCCCCTGGGGTGGAGCCTGCGGGGCTCACTGCCCCCGCCCTGCCTGCCCTCCATCACCCAGGAGAGACGGCCTTGATAAATCCTGACATGACAACAGCCAGCTGCAGAACAGTTGGTATATTACAATCCAATTTCTTTTTCATTTTTAAAAGTTGAAATATAATTGGCATATAACATTGTGTAAGTTTAAGGTATACAACATGTTGATAATATAATATATATGATTCAACATATATTATATTATGATTACCACCATCATGTTAGCTAACAATTCTATTATGTTACATAATTACCATTTCTTTTTTGTGGCAGGAACAATTAAGATCTAATCTCTTAGCATACACTTCAATTTTTGTTAAAGAATAAAAAGCACCTCTGTGTGCATGTGTGTATACACTAATATTTGAGAATATATGTATATACAAATATATGTATTTAGAGCTCTAGAAGTATACGCACAAAACTACTGCTTGTGATTATCTCTTAGAGAGGGTGGGAAGGATATTCACTTCTTAAATTATATCCTTCTGCATTATTTCTGATTTTTTTGGTAATACTCATTTTTGGTAATTAAAAATTAATAACAAATACATATTTTAAAAGTCAAGGTTTTCAAAGTTTTCCAAGAGTCAGTTTTCAAAGTTTCCCAGGGAAACTTATTTTAAACTGTTAAATTTAATAAGATTATGGGCCAAGGCCTTAGAAAAAAATACAAGTCTATAAAAATCAAGGTTATTTTTGTTCGGATCCTTAGTACAGAACGGTTCTGTGAGTTGGGAAGCAAAGCAACTCTGCTCTTACACTCAAAATATGTGCTACCTATTGAATAACATAAGGGGTACATGGATATTTCTTTTCATGGAAGGGGCTTGGTTTCATATTTTCTGAAACTTAGAATTTATATTTATGAATACGATCCTATATAAACACAGCGTCTATGATAGGCTATGCTCGTAGTTTGAGAGAAAACTGCATTATTTGAATGTACTGTTCATTCTTGAAACGCTTTCAAATTCAAGGCACTATTTACTCAACTATGTTGACTGGATGGAATTTGTCTTTACTTCTGATATTGCCTTTTTTTGTTTTGCAGTTTTCTGAAGTAATTAACCTATTTTATTTTGGGGGGACAAGTAGACTATATACCTAAATATAAGTAGAGATAAAAGACACGCCTTTCAAATCCCTCTCTCTCCACAAAGATGTGGCAGGTTTCTGATTGCTGCTACAACATAATTGATCAAGGACATTGGCGTTGTGAAGCCTTTTCTTAAAATTTTCAAGATACAGGGAGAAAAAAACAGACATGGCAGACAAAGAAAGCAGGTTTGTAAAACTTTGAAGGTAATTCACCAAAAGTATATTTGGGGCCTTTGATACCTTATTTTGCTTTGGTTTGGTTTTTGATTTTTCTGCTTTAGGATTCTTGAGAAAATATATTTCCTTTCAAACCCAAAGGCTGTACCATAGTGATCTCTGAAACACTTTTTGGACAGAGGAGAGGGATGACTAAGCACATCTGTTTGGGTCCAGCATTAGCTGGTGTGCAGGAGTCCGCTGGAAATGAGCACCAGCACATCTGCGTCTTGGCCATACCTTTGTTCTTGGATCCATCTTTGTGACTCTGTTTTCCCAAGCTTCCAGGGATTGGAACCTCCCCACAGGGGGACCATTATGGGAGGGGCTCACGGGAGGACAGGAAGCGCCACATGGTGACTTGGAAAGTTCACGGCAGGGTGGGTGAAGAGGCCAGTGGTGCAACTAATTTTCAGGTCCATCGGCAAGGGCCCCAGAAGACAGCTGCTCCTGCTGCCGGTTCCCAGGGTCCACATGGGCTCAGAATAAGTTCTAATGTGGGGTTTCCTGGGAACACGCAGGCCTGAGACCCCTGATGAAGTTGTCAACGCAGCCATCTCCTCTCCAGCTTCGCTAAAGCTCCTCTTCAGCTGAGTCTGAAGATTAAAATGGGAGGCCCAGTTTCAACGAATAAACAGCCAGGTTTAGGCGCCTGTTCTAAGGAAATGGCTGGAATGTGTTAGATTAGGAGACAGAAGTTATTATCTTAGCTATCCATCGATCCATGGATCCATCCATCATGTATCTATATCTATCTATCTATCTATTTACTATACTTAAGATAGATAGTCTTTCCTTAAAAAACAGCTTGTACAGAAAGTAGAAATGACAGATCAGCACGGGAACTGGAAACCTTTCACAGTTGAGTGCCAAGTCCTCATAAACGCACTGGTGGAGCCTTTCAGCCAACATGCTTGCAGAACACTCAGTGTTCCTGAGAGGAGAGATGAGAAGAGTCAGGGGAACAGGAGCGAGGTCCTCCCTGACCCTTCTCCCCATCTTGGAAGTTTCCTTTTAAAATGCAAACCCTCCGTGTATAAGTGAAAGAACAAATCACACTCCCTTTCAATTTCCCACTTCCCTCCCCTCTTCCCCAGCTGGAGAGGATGGCCCAGCCCTCTATGCCTTTGTAAGAAATGGGCTCATTTCTCCAGCCCAAGGAAGCATAATCTGAAAAGGTGCTGGGGGGATGAGGGGGTGAGCAAACACACTAAGACAAGATGCAGTAATGCACCCACCCCTCTGATGGCATCACAACCTTGAAAACTGTGGGGTTCTTAGGAAAATGTTTGCATTCCTCTGTTTGGATTTGATTCCGTTACTCCTCACTGAGGTTGGATTTGGGAGCGGGTGTGCACGTGTTTGTGTGCGTGCGCATGGGTGTACATGTGTGTGTGTCCCTATGTTGTGCCAGTTGGCACCAGCTTGATGTTTGGAAGGAAAGGATGAAGAGACCTGAGGGGGCCACTGAGGGAGCCCATGCCAGCTTAGCCTGTTCTTCCGTCGGTAACACCCTCAGGGTCTGAAGGCAAACTCTAGCAAGGGGACAGGTACCCCTGGGTCGAGGACAGGTTATGTGCCCGGGGCAGCTTTGTGGCCTAGAGAAGGGGTGAGCCTGTGAAGGTCGTAGCCTGTTTTGGGTGGTCTTCCCCTTGAACCTATGGAAGTGATGCCATCTTGTACTGTTAAAAATCTCCTTCTTTGGGACTTCCCTGGTGGCGCAGTGATTAAGAATCCGCCTGCCAATGCAGGGGACACCGGTTTGAGCCCAGGGCCGGGAAGATCCCACATGCTGCAGAGCAACTAAGCCCGTGCGCCACAGCTACCGAGCCTGCGCTCTAGCGCCCGCGAGCCACAACTACTGAAGCCCGCGCATCTAGAGCCCGTGCTCTGCAACAAGAGAAGCCACCGCAATGAGAAGCCTGCGCACCGCAACAAAGAGTAGCCCCTGCTCGCTGCAACTAGAGAAAGTATAGTAACGGAGACCCAAAGCAGCGGGAAAAAAAAAAAAAAACAAAACTCCTTCTTCCACCGTGTAATTCTCTTTAGTTGTTGCTCTAAACCCTTCAGGAGACTCTTCCCCAACTTCACAGGCGGTGGTAGGCAGAATGGGGGCTGGGCAGAGAGGCAGGGGAGCAGGCCAGCATCTCCCCCTGCTTTGCCTGGGAGAGGAGCATGTGGTGTCCCCAAGTCTAGGAAGGGAGTTCTGTGGAGAAAGCTGAGGGGGGAGGGGTGCTCACAGAGGAGCAGCTGCAGAAGGACCCGGGGTGCCCCTAGAAGAATAACTGAACTTCACACCTAGAGTGGAAACAATCGAAACCTTTTTGGTCCAATAAGAAAGGACCCCAACAAGTCACTTAGCGGCTGTAAATAACTTATAATTGCTGAGTAAATTGCTGACATGGCCGGCAAAGTCGTCCATCTGACATCACAGGGAGGAAAAGAGATGTCCACACACAGCTGGCAGAACAAGTCATGAAGGGACTCTTGCCAAATGGACCTAATTTCTGGATGTGATAACAAGCTTAGTGGATAATGGGAGTGCAGTGAACTAGAGCATCTTTCTGCTTCTTTTGAGCATTTGTGGCCTCTCCATAAAACCTATCTCAGGGAAAACCAGCTAGTTTTATATCCATTGATTGCATGGATTTATTGGCTCCTATTTTTTTCCCAGTGAAATCATACACCAAGTAATCATTAATAGCTCAATGTCAAGTCAGGAGGAAGTATTGATCTGAAGAAAGCACTTTTCTCAACTGCTCCCAGGTTTGGAAATTGAAATTGACATTAAGCTTTCTGATTCCTTGGAAGAAATAAATGGGAATCAATAAAAGAAGACTCAGTGAGACCTAAACAAAGAAATTGGTTGGGAACAGAAAAACTAAAAAAGTAAATGAAAAATGGTGGAGACAGACATTTGAGCAGGAAAAGAGGAGCATGCCACAGAGAAAGACCAGCAGTCCTATGAGACTCTTTCTGGATGCCTAACATAACATGATTTGAGTTTATCCCTCATTCCTAAGGGGCATGGCCAAGTATCTACCAGTCATACGTGGGTGCTTTGTCATGCATGCCAGCTCTACCCTGAAGGCTTCCTGACCAAGTTCCGTAACTCATGGGTGGCACTCATCTCTGTTAATAACCCAGCACTGGTAAGGTGCTTACTCCTCTCTCAAAAAGAGGATGCCTAGAATCTATTATGGCAAAATTCAGGGATAAGGAAAGTAGATTGGAGTTTTCCCTGGGCCTGTGAAGAAATTCTGCTAGTCCCGCATGTTTCTAAGGTAAATGATTTGGGAGCATTGAGGCAGGAGGAGGCCTGCCACACAGTCCTGATGGGTCCCCGGATTCCTTGCTAGCTCAACTAATCCCCATTCAACCATCTTCCTAAAACCCACTAATCTCATCATTTTTCGGCTTTAAAATCTGCATTGCCTCTAGAAAAAGTCCAAGTGCCAGCTGGGATAACATGGGTATGAGCTGCTGGAGCTAGTCTGCATTGAACTGAGTCATGCTAGCTCTACACCAAGCCATGCCATCCAAAAAAAAAAAAAAGACTTTACTTCTTGGAGCAGTTTTAGGTTCACAGTAAAACTCAGCAGAAAGTACAGAGAGTTCCCATATACCCCCTGTCCCACAAAGGCACAGAGTCTGCCACTATCAACCGCCCCCCACCAGAGTGGTGCTTTTGTTATAACTGATGAACCAGCATCCACTCATCATTATAACCAAAGTCCACGGTTTACATTAGGGATCACGTTATGGGTGTTGACAAACGTACAAGGACACATATCCACTATCACAGCATCATACAGAGTAGTTTCACTGCCCTAAAAATCCTCTGTGCTCCACCTATTCACGAAGGAAGAAGGGGGATCTGGAGGGGGATGCAGGAAAGAGCCATAAGGTTGATGGGTGGATTGCGGTCCGGGCTGGACTGGAAGACGGTCGAAGAATAAAAGGATGGATTGGGTTTCCTCATCCTTGAAAGGAGAAATCAGACACAGTGGTCAACCCCTTTAGGGGGCCTTTCAGATTGGTGGGTGAGAGGATGGGATGCCCCAATGTGGATTAAAGGGCGGGGATTTGTATGTGTTAATTCACTTTTATATTCTGAGTTCCTGGCACGTTAACAGGTGCTCAATAAACACCTTGGATGAATAAGCCAGACAAACTAAAGAACAGGGAACTTAGCTGAGCGAGATGAAGGGTTTCCATGCCGCACCCATTACCAGCCTCTGTCACTGATGGTGAAATCCTGCCTCAGGAGGCAGTCAAGTCCCCGGAGGGTGTGACTGGACACGCATTTCCTGAGCGCTAGAAGTGTGGGGTGTTCGGCGTGACTAAACGGCTTCTTAAGTATTATCTGATCCGGGAAAGCAGCAGATGTGCAGTTAGCTATAAAAATAGAGCGAGGCAATGCTGTCAGAAGAAGGAATAGTGCTGCACGCACAGCAGTGTCTCCCCAAGCTGGCTGAGCATGAAGACTCTCCAAGACAGCAAGGTGCAGGCTCCATCCCACACCTTCCAAACCAGAATCTCTGGCAGCGACTCTGGAGTCCTCCCCCCGACCTCTTACAAAAGCTTCCCCGTGTGATTCTGATGATCAGCTAGGTTGGTTTGCCAAATGTTGGTACAGAAAAACAATCAAGTGGGACGTCTTTAAACACTGGCTGGCGCTGGCCTGTTCAAAGTGATCTTGGTGCAGTCCCTTCTGGAGGCCGGGGGGCCAGCCTTATGCTCGTGAGCTGAGGCAGGGTCTGCGGGGTGGAGGACGCCCCTCACAGATCTGCCCTTCTTCTGCCGAACACTCCACCACCTGCAGATGAATCCCCCATTGCGAGGACTCGCCTCTACGGAAGCAAATACTGCATTTCCGGGAGTGTAAACTATCATATCATACACCTGCATCTGTTCCCTGCAGCTGCTGTAACAAATTTCCACGAATCTAGTGGCTTAAAACAACAGAAGTTTATTCCCTTAAGTTCTGGAGGCCAGAAGTCCAGAATCAGTTTCCCTGGGCTGGAGTCAAGGTGTCGGTCGGCAGGGCTGGCTCCTCCTGAGCCCCCAGGGAGAATCCCTTTCCTCACCTCCTCCAGCTTCTGGCGGCTGCCGATTCCCCTCGGCTTGTGGCCGCATCCCTCCCCTTATCACCTCGCCTTCCTCTCTGCCATAGTCTGATCTCTTTCTGCCTCCCTCTTTTTTTTTTCTTTGCGGTACGCGGGCCTCTCATTGTTGTGGCCTCTCCCATTGCAGAGTGCAGGCTCCGGAAGTGCAGGCTCAGCGGCCACGGCTCACGGGCCCAGCCGCTCCGCGGCATGTGGGATCCTCCCAGACCGGGGCACGAACCCATGTCCCCTGCATCGGCAGGCGGACTCTCAACCACTGTGCCACCAGGGAAGCCCCTGCCTCCCTCTTTTAAGGACACTTATGATTATTTAGGGCCACCAGGTAATCCAGGATAATCTCTCCATTGCAAGGTCCTTAATTTGATCACATCTGCCTTTTGTCACATCAGGAAGCGTTTGCAGGTTCCAGGAATTAGGATGTGGGTCTCAGGGGGGGTGGTCACTAGTCAGCACACCCCAACATCGGTCTGAGTGAAGGACCAAACGCAGGCATTAAGCAAATTCACTGACTTCCTAAATATAAGCCAAACCAGCTGCACGGAGTGACAAGCATTTTGTTTGATGAGAAGGAGAATTGTAGAGCTGAGAGGAGGCCTGGGCTGTGCAAACAAAGGCAGAGGATGCTGGGTTCCCCAGGAGTTTAGTGGACTCTGGACTCCCGGGCTAGAAAGCAAAGCTCAGGGCTTGGAGTGGCAGGGGAAGGGCAGGAAAGCCCCAGGGACAAAGGCCCCCCAGCTTCTGCAGGGATGTGCCTGGGGGTCCTGCTCTGCTTACCTCCACGTGTGACAGCGAGGCCCGCGGGAAAGGACGGTCGTGAACGTCTTGGGCCACGTGATAGTTATTACCATCATTGCTTCAACCTGTTCCGAAGATCGTTTCTGGGCTGAGCTATCCAGTTCCCAAAAGGAGATACTCAATTTTCACTTTTTTTCTTTTGTCCTTTTAACCTAAAACCACACTGCTCTGAGAAACTTTATTCTTCTGTGAAGCAAGAGCTCACTAACGCAAACGGTGGGGGGAGTTGCTAAGCGTCGCAGCTGCAAATACTGAAATGGAGACCAGCAGGTTACAAATCATCAGGGGCCTATCCACAAGTCTGTCTGATGAGGTCGGAGGGAAGGGAGTATTTTTAAAAAGTGCCTCAAGACTATGAATAGAAGGTCACGGAACTTAAATAACTGTATTTTAAAAAGAGACATTCTTTTCCTTAAAGCAATACTTGAATAATAATGTTTTTGTCTTTGACACCAAATAAAGTCATTTAAGATGAAAAGCTCCTTCGAGCTGCTAATGCTTGGAACTGACTTAGACGTGAGTGCCCCTGCCCCCGGCCCTGAGTGTGTGGGAATGTGTTCTTCTCTCGAGAGTGTCCCAAAGGGCACATGCGCTGTGGGACCAGCACAAAGCCAAGAGGAGAACCCGGGTAGGTTATCGCCAGCAGGGCCCCTGGGGAGTGGGGTGGAGTCTCTCAGAGAACCCTCTCAAGTCTGTGTCCTCAAGGAATATGCAGGGATGATTCGTGGGGACTGGCCCTGGTTCCTGCGTACCAACCCCGGGAGCGGCCTGGGTTAGAGCCGCGTGCTGGTCTGATGGCCGCGGGGAGCCGCCTAGGGCGCTGAAAACCCGCACCCAGACTGCTGCTGGCCCGGGGGTCAGGCCACTCGAGATGGCTGTTCTCTTGCTCTCTGTACATCCCCTGCCCGACCAATCCCTGCCTCACCGACACTACTCCCAGGAACCGCTTGTCCCCTGCCCCAGCTAGTGACTGTTCTAATCCTCAGGCCAGAACGGCTCCAACCGGCTAGTTTATTAAAGGGACACCTCTGCCCTGATGGTCATTAACCTGCGGGGCTGGGTGGGACGTGCCCCAGCTGCTGGTTTCCCTGGTAACTGATGAGCCCACCTGACATCAATTCCCCTGTAAACTGTAGCCTCCTCCCCGAGTAGCGAAGATTGCTGCCATGTCCCGCCTGCCGTCTACCGTACTCGGTGGGGCGTCGCTCCAGGACCCTTTGTTTTGGGTGTGTTAGGTCCCCTGTCCACTAAGCCATTGATGTCTCTGTTGTTGTCTCCCGGCTCTTTCTTCGGTCTCAAGGTGGGGCAACTACAAGGCTTGCAGTTCTGCAGGGTGCAGTCCAACACCCTGAATGAACACTGCGTCTTTTTGAGCTCTGTTTTTGTTGGTTGGTTTGTTTTTGTTTTATAAGGTAGAATCCAGTGCCCCCAAACTTCATAGGGGTCTGAAGGCAATAAGGTATAGTGCTGAAGTGTGCATGTCACCACTCGTGGATGTGTGCCTCAGTTTCCTGGTCTGGGATCGGATGCTGTGGCCTCTGAAGGGCACTGGGCACAATGCCTGCCAAGCTGCCAGGGCCTGAGCAAGTGGCTGTCTGCTCCCCAGCGCTACACAGTGCCTGGCACAGGGGTGGTGCTGAAACGACTGTGACAGTGTTTTCCAAACCAGAGCACTCCATGGACGGCTGCTCCCATCCCAGGACTCGGTTTTCCTACTTAGGAATGGCCCCTCTAACTCATCTCTTGGCTGTATGGACGGCTCTCTTCACACAACACGGTAATGCAAGGACTGTTACCCAAACGCAGTCATGGTGGGGGACACGGCCCCATTGACACTGGCTCTGAAGCTGGGGAGCGGGGCTCCGGGGCCCCTTCTCTAGCTGCCACTCCGCCTGTTGTCCTGGTTCAGGTCTGGCCTGCAGAGTCGCTTGAAGGGGCTGTGGCTCCTGGGCTAAAGTAACCAGGGGACTTGTGCCTCCATGTGCAGTAACTTCATCTGGGGCCTTCCATGTCCTGGCTTGGTGCTCTGGAGGTTTTAGCCAGAAAGTGGCCCTGTGGCTGGACACCAACAACATCGGAGAGAGGCCCTGGGGCCTGGCTCTCGTCCAAGTCAAATGACAGAAGTCAGGGAAAAGCTGAGGCCAGGCTGCAGAGTCAAGACGAACAATGCTACAGGGCCATTAGGAGCCGACTGAGAAACCGACTGGGGCCCACCTGCATCATTAAGGAGTTCGGTCAATACCAGCCCTTTAGCTGCTGCCTGGAGAGCTCATCGGATTACAAAGGAGTCTCACCCACAAAAACACAGGGATTCACTCCTAAATGGTTCGTGAGTGGTTCACAAGACCATGTCTACCTGAAAGAAATAAAAGTGTATTTTGCAAGGGACAAACCCAGCAGGCCCCCAGGGCGGGGAGTGCTGCAGGATAATGGGAATCTCCATCTTTGGAACTGTGTGGGTCTACTTCTCTCTAGGGTTCTTCCTTCCTGGTCTGTTCCAGTGCTTGGATCAGGATGACACGGAAAAGCCGATTTTTAGTGCAGAGATCTTAGGCTCCGTGAGCAGAAGGAACTGTTCGCTATTTAAGTAGCTGTAGGCAGTCCTCTAGAGTAAACCCCAGATCTGAAGATGAGCACTGATCAGGATAAATTCGTCAGCACTTTATAGCTGTCTGCATCCATTCAGGCTGCTATAGAGAACAGGTTCGACTGACTCAGGTGGGGGGCTTATAAACAACAGACATTCCCTGCTCACAGTTCTGGAGGCAGGAAGTCCCAGATCCAGGCAGATTCGGTGTCTGGTGAGGACCCACCTCCTGGTTCTTAGACAGCTGCCTTCTCACTGTGTCCTCACAAGGTGGAAGGGGCAAGGGAGCTCTCTGGAGTCTCTTTATAAGGATGCTAATCTCATCCATGAGGGCTCCACCCTCATGACCTATCACCTCCCAAAGCCCCCACCTCCTCATACCATCACCTTAAAGGGTAGGTTTCAACCTGTGAATTTTGGGGGGACACAAACATTCAGACCATAGCAATATCCTCTTTAAAATGTTAATTCTGGAATGTCAGTCCATGTGCAGGTTTCAGGAAGGAGAGCCTTCCTAAGACAAGAGCCGTGGCAGCATTTATGGCCCTCCTCTTGAATTCCCAAGGTCAACGACCCTGGGGGGAGGGGAGGGATGGAGGCCAGGGCCCCTGGAGGCCGACGGTGAAGGCGCTACATGGAACCACACTGAGGCTGAGCCAGCATGAGAGGACATGGTGGAGGAACCATAACTGCTCCCACTAAGGCCCTGTCCCGCGGGGCTCAGACACAGGGCACTGAGCTCTGTGTGTGGCTGAGAGAAAGTGCCGGGGCTGGATCTAGCAACCCTGCTCATAAACAAGTCTGCTGGACAGTCACGCTCGCTCGCTCGGGGCTTCGCCCCCTCAACCTGGGTGATAGGCATGTTCTGCCTTGTGGACCCCAGAGCAGGGAGCTAATCTCTCTCGTTGGACTGGGGACTAACTGGGCATCAATACTGTCACCTGAGCCCCTGAGTCAGCACGAGCAAAGTGAGCTTCCTTCCGCAGGGGTGAAGGTGGAAGGTGCTGGGAAACACTTTCAAAAGGCTCTCGCTCCCTCCCTACCCCCTTCTCTCTTTTCTCCTTTTTCTCCTTCTCAGTTCTACTCCCCTCTGCTCCCTGGTGAGGTCGTGGACCCTCACGTGGGGACAGGCTGGGGCCCTACCAGCCAAAGATCTCCTTTAGCCTGACGCTGGGGGGCTGCCAGGCCGTGCCAACGGTAGAGAGAAAGCACTCCCAGTGTCTGCAGCTCCCTGAACTGGATACCCTGCACAATGGCTGGGCCACCTGCTGAGAGCTGCTTAAAGCTATTTGGGTCATCAATTAGATCAAAGAGGCATTATAGTCCAGTGAATGGCCGGCTCTGAATAGATGTGAAAACAGCTTTTGCTAGAGTCCCAGAGTCCCAGAATCCAGGGATTGCAGAGGACCTAAAACCTTCCAGTCTAATCACTCAGCTCAGCTGATTGCTGGAATTCCTTTGGCAATATCTCTGCAGGTTATCCAGTCAATATCTGAGCTCTTCTAATGACTGGGAGCTCATTACCATCCAAGGAGGCCCATTTGGATGTGTTAACTGGTATAAAAATTTCTAATGTGAATCGAAGTAAGTTTCCATTTAGCTTCTGCCCATTAACCCCATTTTATCACTGAGGCTGTGCAGAGTAGGTCCCCTTCCTCTTCTACACTCATTTGTTCAGCAAACATTTGGAAGATTCCAGAGAGCAGTAGAGGTCAGAAACATGGACCTGGGGCTCAGACAAGCCTCAGATAGAATTCCCAGCTTTGCTGTTTTCTGGCTGAATGACCTTGGGCAAGTGACTTAATCTCACTGGGTCACAGTCTCTGCATTTTTAAGTGGGGGTTAAAAACACATGGACTTCAGAAAGTTAGGAGCAATAGAGGAGACATCTGTGAAGCTTAAGCAGACAGCAGCTGCTGCTGTCTGAGTACGTAGGCTGGGCACGGAGTGTTGGACCCCGGAACTCAAGGGAGATGCACAGACTGCCGCTTCCTCACGGCCCAGGGCAGCAGAGCAGTTTTCAGGCTTAAAGAGTGAACTGCTGGCACTAGGACAGCATCCTTGGATTTTCGTATCAAGCTGGACTTGGTTATTTTATTAACTGAAAATTCCAATTCTGCCCCCTGATCTCAGACTTCTGGTCAACACACACATGGTGGATGGAGCTGATATGGGAGACACACGCCCCCTCCATGATGGCCCCACTCCAAAAACACACAAAAATGCTTGATAAAACAACAACACATTTGCAAACTCAGATCCAGGCTGAAAATTCCCCAGTGACAGAAAGAAGGGAACTCAAAGCCATAGCTGAGAACCAAGATGGAAACTTAGTGGACTGTGAGGCTCTCGGACCTCTGCTTCCACCTGCAAGAAGGAAGGAGAGGAGACACAGGTGCCCTTCTTGCACTCTCGGCACAGAGCTGGGGTTTGACGTTCACTGGGGAGCCAGGGAAGGACCCTACAGTAGGGAGCTAATCACCTTGAAGGTTGGGGGTGAGCAGGGGTAAGAAACTTCTGTTCATCTGACTGAGGACATGGCTCAGAAACACACCACTCACTCTGGGTCATGTGTGTAAAAAGAGTCAGCAGAGTTCTGGACTACTTGCAGGTGTAGAGTCTGAATCACACCACCTATGAGGTGCAGAAACCCTCAGCTGAGAAATTAACATGTGAATCTGGTCCAGAAACGATGAAATCCAGGGAGTCCCAAGGGATGTTCCCACATCCCAGGGCAGGTGCAGGGCTGCATGTGGAGACAGCTCATACTGAAGCTGATTTCACAGCCAAATAGTACACATGATGTGAAGAAACAAACTACCACTTGAGAGTAATCAGATGTAGCAACTGGGATAAAGAACCTCCCAGGAAGCACCAATGACAGAGCAATCTGGAAGAGACATCACCATAAATATGCTTGAAATCTCAAAAGGGAGGGGAGGCAATGAAACAAGTGCAGGAAGATTTAGAAAGGAATGAGTAGAAACTCTAGGAATAAGAAATACAGTTATTATAATGAAAACTCAATAGTGAGCAACATAACAAGGTAGATGTCACTGAAGAGATCATTAATGAATTGGAAAATAGATCAGCACAGAGTTAAAGAGAACGAAGATATGAGACGTTAAGCAACATGGAAGACAGAATGAAAACTTTCAACATATCTACAGAATATGTCAACTGGCTCAGAAAGGAAGGATCCCACAAGGTTTCCTTCCGAAGAAAGAAATGCAGAGAACAGGGAAGATAAACTATTTGAAGAAATAAAGACTGAGGATTTTTAGAATTTAAGAAAGACCCAAGTCTTCAAGTTGAAGAAGCACACAATGTCCTGAACAGGAAAAATAAAAGCAACTCCACATTAGACTCATCATAAAGAAACTATGGTATATTAAAGATAAACAACCTTCAGAGAAAAATCACACATCCCTTACAAAGGAATGACAATTGGACTAAAAACAGACTTTTAATCAGTAATTATAAATGCCAGTAAATAATGTTGAGAGAAAATAACTGTCAGCCTAGAATTCTATATTCAGCTACCTTATCATTCAAGAATGAGGGTAAAATAACATTTTCAGTCTAAGACATTTGCCAGGCCAAACCCTCTCTGAGAGAATTACTAAGGGGTAATGAGAAGAAAGTGGAACCCCTAAAATACAGTGGGCAATGCAAGACCCAGTTTGTTAAAAATGATGAAGTTTGAGAAACTTAAAAACAAGGTGGAACTAAAATAACTGACAAAAAATAATGTGGAAATGGAAAGGACTTGGGAATGAAGACATTCTGAGGGAGTGGTTTTGCTCCAGAAAATGATAGAAATTTTAACTAAATTTAAGTCTGAGTGGGAAGAATTAATTGCAGAAGATTTAATTGATGGAGAAACCTACTGTGCAAAGGGAGAGAAAGGAATTTAGCTTAGCTACTAAAATTTAAAGGAGTTAAATTAGGAACTTCAAGTCAGCCAGACCTTGAGGGGAGAAAAGTCAAGCTTTCGTCCTATTATTAAATTGGAATTCCAGTCTCCTGTTTCGATAATAAATATTGAAATGGATTCTGACCACCTGGATGCAACTCTAGGAAAATGTGAGTTGTGTTTGTTTAGTTTAGCTAAGGAGAATGGCAACCTTGATGTTTACACTCCCCAGTATTTTAGTGAAAGACTGGGGGATGTATCATGGACTTTTAGATAGAAGCCATTTGAAACTGGGAGTCTAGTGGCAACTCGTCAGAGGTCAATCTCTGCTAACCACTTTTCTGAAAATATTGTGACCATTAAGTAGGAAAGGGAGAGGCAGTCGCCAGGTACTGCTGATCAATGATTTGAGTGGAATCAGCATTAGATAATAAATCAATATACAACATCTACCCCGTCGTCTTGTCTTCCCTAGCATTACTGCTTGAAAAGAGCTCCAGAATCCAGAATCTCCAAGACTGGAAAAGGCTGAAGCTATTCCTGATGGCTTGTCCTTCAGAACAGTTTGATTCAGAGTGAGCCAGGAAGACTATTCCAGGGTGTTGAGCCTGCCCAGAGGGGCATATAGATCGGGGGTTAACATTTAGAGCGTTTAAAAGAAATTGCTTTTTAAGAATGCATGTTAAAATAGATTAGAAATACAAACTGTAACTTCCCGATCAGGAGAAAAAAGGAGGGGAACTAAAGAAAATTTGATAAACCCAATAGAAAATAGAAATGGTGAAGTAAGGAGCCAAATAAAAAGGAAGGCAGACAGAAAACAAAATGACATGGCAGAAATAAATCCACTGTACTAAATGCAGGCGTGAGCCAATGCAACATTACAAGGAAAAGGAATAAAAGTTATAAAAATTAGAAGAAATAAATAAAAATGTCAGTATTTTTAGATTGCATGATTGCATACGTAAAAAACTGGAAAGAATTTATTATTTAGAAAACTCAAATTAATTAAAGAATAAAACATATCAATCAATTAAGAGTTAAATATAATTAATATGAAATTTAGTCTTTTTGCTAGAAGCAAACAATGGTTAGAAAATGTACTTGGTAGAGATGTTATTTATAATAGCAAAAGCAACAAAAGTCTTTAGTGATAAATCTAATAAAAGATGTGTACACCCTTTATGAAGAAAAGACATAATTTTAAGAAGGGACATAAATGAGACTTAAGTAAGGGCAAAGACCTACAAAGATCTACATGTATTCAAAGACATACTGTAAATATGTTTATTTTCCCTCATGGTTGCTACTGCTGTGGTAGTATAAAAACCAAACTTTTTTTATGCTCACAGATTCTGTGGGTTAGAGTTTAGAAAGCCAAACTCAAAACAGCAGGAACAGGCAGGAAGGCCCACTTCCAAGACGGCGCCTTCCCTCATCAGTCAGGCCCTGGTATGAGTGTAGCCCTGAGCACCTGCATGTGGTCTTGTCAGGGGCCTGGGCTTTGCATGGATAGTGCTGGGCTCGGAGCAGGAGCTTGCAGATGACATTTGATCCCAAGTTAGAAAGGTCTTGGATTTTTCTGTTATATGCAGCCTAAATTTAATGTTAAGTGATACACTTGCATATCTTTGCACCCCAAAATTCCCTCACAAACTCCAGCAGCATAGATGAGTAATGTTGATTTTACTTATGCTGGAGAGGGATATTATATCGCAAATCATATGAATTCCTAAAATCCTCTTTAAAATGTTCTTTCTCGGGACTTCCCTGGTGACGCAGTGGTTAGGAATCCACCTGCCAATGCAGGGGACACGGGTTCGAGCCCTGGCCCGGGAAGATCCCACGTGCCACGGAGCAACTAAGCCCATGCGCCACAACTACTAAGCTTGCGCTCTAGAGGCCGTGAGCCACAACTACTGAGCCCACGTGCCACAACTACTGAACCCCATGCGCCTAGAGCCTGTTCTCTGCAACAAGCCACCACAATAAGACCACTCACTGCAACAAAGAGTAGCCCCCGCTCGCCACAACTAGAGAAAGCCCACGCGCAGCAACGAAGACCCAACACAGCCAAAAATAAATCAATTAATTAAAAACAAAATTCTTTCTCCAAGATTCTTTTTCCCTACAGCAGCTGTTTCATTCCTAGTTTTTCTCTCCCATCCCTTATCTCCTCTTATCTCCCTCATATCTCCTCTTAAGCTTAGCCAACCATTCTTTTCTCCCACTCTGCCTCAAAGTTTTGTCAACCTGCACACTCTGGCCCGGCTGTCTGCTGAGCAAGACAAGACCACCAATTGCTCACCAGGTATGTTCCTCTGGGGCTGCATGTCATTCTTCCACATTTTAGATCATAATTCATGGCTTACACCTTTCCAGCCACTCCACTCCCACCCCCTATATCACATGGTAGGGTGTGGAATGCACAGAACTGCCATCTGCATCTGTGTGTCCCCATTGGCCAGCACGGTGTTTGGCAGCTCGGGGAACGAATGATGGGTAGAATTCAGCAACACCTGGTCCACTTTCTTGTCGCCACACTTCCTATTGCAGCCTCCAAAGCAAATAAGTCTGATCTCTTTGCCACATAAAGAAACCGGCTGAACCAAGGTTATGCTCAGAGCCACTGGGAGTTCTTCACTCCTCCTGACCTGCACTTGGGGGGGCCATGTATTTCCTCCTTTTGGGCTCCTTCTAAATAGGGAGCAGGACAGGGAGGACCAACTTCAATTGTTTGGTAAGCTACAAATTTTGAAGCAAATGTATGTCAGGGCTTCATGTATTTCTGTGGACTTTGCTCTGTGTTTTTCTTGGCTTTTATCCCAAGCCTCTTGGGCAATTATTTTTGGCTCATTCAGTGAATGGCTTTAAATCAATTTCTTCTATCCCGAATGCTTAATATAGGGCTCGTCCACATGTAGTATTCATAGTACTATTGGAGAGTGTCCCTTGTTAATAAACCTTTCTGTCCCTAGGCCAGTTCCCTCCTCATGGGTGCTGTGCAGTCTGTTTTCCTGGGCTGATGGAGAATTCTAAGTGGGTTCTCCCCTGGAGGAGCTGTTTCTCAGACCCCATTTCCATAGGGTGGTAGGGAAAGGTCTGAAAAATACTGCATTGGAATTTCCACAATTTCTAATCTACCCAGATTAGCATAAGGCCTTTTAAGTCTCTAAAGATTTTTGGGCAACAATGGAGGTAAAGGGGCCAACTACATGTTTTGTGGGTGAAGAAAACCCTTGGGCAGGGCTGCTTCCACTACAAATGGAAAGCCAGGTCAGTGTCCACTCCCCCAGTCCCCAGGTGGGAACAGATTATCGTGCCCAGGCCCTGATCAGGGCTGGGGGTGCAGGACTCAGGCTGGTGCCCCAATCTGGGAGTGTGGGCCTCAGGCTGCTTGACGTTTTCTAATCCCCTGTCCCTCTGTATCAGTTTCCTATTGCCGCTGCAGCAAATTACAACAACACATATTAATTATCTTAGGGTTCTGGAGAAGTATGAAACGGGTCCTATGGGCTAAATCAAGGCGTCGACGGGATCATGTTCCTTTTAGAGGCTCTGGGGATCCTGCTCTTTCCAGCCTCTGGAGGTCACCTCATTCCTTGGCTCACAGCTCCTTCCTCATCTTCAAAGCCAGAAACATGCCATCTTCAAATCTCTCTCTCACACCTCTGCTCCATCCTCACATCTCCTTCTCTGACTCCCCTGCCTCCCTCTTTCCCTTAGAAGGGCCCTTGTGCTTACAATGGACCCACACGAGTATTCCAAGATAATCACGTCTGCAAAGTGCTTTATGCCGCATAAGGTGACATACTCAAGAGCTTCTGGGAATTAGGTCGGTGCGTGTTAGTGGGGCCATCATTCTGGCCCCTCCCCGTGTACTGTGAGACCCTGAAGGTAAGGCCTGTGTTGGTCCTTCCAGTTTCCACCCTTCTCACCCCCAAGTCCAACACCGGCAGCACTACCTCCAATGGCTGGATGGCTGGTAAGTGTAAAATGACTGAGTCTGATAAATGGCTTCTCTTGAACATTGATTTTCCTCCACAGAATGATGGCTGCGCTGTCTTCGGAGGGCCCATGGCCCTCCCTCCGCCTTCTTTGTTTTTTATCTTCATTTCTCTATTATCAACTTCCACCTCATTTTCACGTTTTTTGATTGCATGAGGAACTTCCAGAACTTACCAGCGGAAAGGGAGGAGAAGGGCCACTAACTGAGGGACGATGTTTCTTCTGACTCTGTTCCCCAAACGCAGCTGTGGGTAGAGTCGGGGGGTCACTGTGTGGCAAATGGGCCAGCCTGGAACTGGCTTTTTAAAGCACAGAAATGTGCTAGAACTTCAAATCATTTCTGTATCTGCTGTCTTTTTCCTCTATTAGACGGGGCTCTAATATTTCTCTGCTCTTCCTTTAAAAAAAAATCAGTAACAGCCCTTATATAATTCAGTGGCTGGAAAGACAAGATAAACTCAGCAGTTGTCTAGGAAGTATGAATTTTTTTTTTTTTTTTTTTTTTGCGGTACGCGGGCCTCTCACTGTTGTGGCCTCTCCCGTTGCGGAGCACAGGCTCCAGACGTGCGGGCCCAGCGGCCATGGCTCACAGGCCCAGCTGCTCCGCGGCATGTGGGATCCGCCCAGACCAGGGCACGAACCCGTGTCCCCTGCATCGGCAGGCGGACTCTCAACCACTGTGCCACCAGGGAAGCCCGGAAGTGTGAATTTTAAGATTAGGAAGCAGAAAAAGAACACACTGCTTGGGGAGCTCGAGATTCTCAACAGGAATAGATGGACATGATTCCAGCTTAAAGGTGACAGTTCCAGAGCCCAGGAATTTTCTTTAAAGACAAAACCCAAAGCAGTTCATAGTCTCTCTTTTTCACCTTAAAAGCTTTTTCCCCCTTAAATTATTTGGCCTACATCACTTTAAATACAGAAAATATGGGGGTGGGGTGCCTTTTGGGTTCCCAGACCCAATTCCAACACACGTGTGGAGGCTCCCTCACACCAACATGCAAGTCTTGGACTCCAGCTGACGACTTCAACTCAATTCTGATGCCATCCACCAGGAGACAGAATCACATTCCACAGGCTAAGGTCTGATCCATAAGGCCGCCCTCCACTTCAGACGCCAATCCCAAGTCCAGGTTGTTACCTGTGCTTCTGACCGACTGGCCATAAATCAGAGGTCCCCACAAGCCCCTCCTCAGTTTCAATTAACTTGCTAGAATGGCTCACCGAACTCGGGAAACCTGTTTTTTCACTAGACCGATTTATTACAAAAGGATATTAAAGGATAGGAATCAACCGCCAATGAAAAGATACACTGGGGAAGGTACTGGGAGGGGTTGTGGAGCTCCCACGCCCACTCCAGGCGCCACTCTCCCCAGATCGCCACGTGTTCTCCAACCCGGTGCTCTTGGGTTAACTACACAGGCACGACTGGTTACATCATTGGCCACTGGTGATTGAGTCGACCTCCAGCCCCTCCCCTCCCAGGAAATCAGGGGGTGGGACTGAAAGTTCCGTTCTTTAATCACACGGGTCACACGGCAACCAGCCCCCACGCTTGCGTGGGATCCAGAAGTCACCTTCCCTGAAGTGTTTTCAGGAACTGAGGATGAGAGACTGAATATTATCTCACTGCCCTTATCGCTCAGGGAATTCCAAGGGTTTCAGGACCTATGAGCCAGGAACTGTGGATGAATGACCAAATATATATTTCTCATACTGTTTCTCATCCAAATGGCCAAATATACATTTTTTCTGTAAATCACAATATTGCAGGTGGGCATTGCAGCACACACCATGGTTCAAATCCGATGCTCGTCAACACAGTGAGTAAAGAGAAGGCAGGTTTATATGCTTTTACAAGCACATGAGATTACCTGAGAAAGGTGCTTGCAGCCCAGTGGTTCTCAGAGCAGCATCACCTGGGAACGTGTAAGAAATGCGGGTCCCAGCCCAGACTGACACGTTTGAGAACCATCCTCCTCTAGTACGGTCAAGGAGTCTAGTCTGTAGGAGCCGTTGTCATCTTCAGGGCCAGCTTGCACTGTCTGAGTTGAGATGTTCAAGGACAGGATCCCTCTTCCAGCCTCCCCAAGCCCTGCAGATACATGGAATTCCACAATTAGCAATGCATTCCTTTTATGTTAGGCATTACCTCCCCCTTTTAAAATAAGGGACATTGAGAAACACACTTATGCTGTGCTCCTTCTGGGACCACCAGGGTACCCTCAGACCCCCAGCTATTTTGATTGTACAGCCGAAGAGAGAGAGCCACAGCTCCTGCAAGGACATTGGTGTCATTTGAAAGACTATGGCCCTGTAAATTATTTTAATGTTATAGAATGGCATGAAAAAGTATGAGGAAGTTAGGATTCACCACGTCAGAGAAAAATAATACAAGTGATCAGTGCGTTCTGCGTACGAAAGTCTACCAGGGTGAGGGGTTTCCTTCTTCTATTGCTAATGGGGTGGAGAGTTGCAGAGGGTGACCCCTTGATTCTGGGTTTATACCCAGCTTTGTGCTGAGGAAGTGCCCCCCTAAATTTTACACAAGGAGGTGAACCTGGACTGTAAATCTGGAGAGTTCTAAACTCCCTCACCTGTACAATGCTTTGTGGAAATTACCCAGTTTAACTTTTCTGGAGAAGAGCTACCTTCTCATGGGAGAGGTGCTGAGAAATGCATTTTTTAAACATTTATTTACTTATTTTTGGCTGCGTTGGGTCTTCGTTGCTGCGTGCAGGCTTTCTCTAGTTTTGACGAGCGGGGACTACTCTTCGTTTGCGGTGCATGGGCTTCTCATTGCGGTGGCTTCTCTTGTTGAGGAGCATGGGCTCTAGGCACACAGGCTTCAGTAGTTGTGGTATGCGGGCCCAGTAGTTGTGGTGCATGGGCTCAGTAGTTGTGGCTCACGGGCTCTAGAGTGCAGGCTCAGTAGTTGTGGCACACGGGCTTAGTTGCTCCGCGGCATGTGGGATGTTCTCAGACCAGGGCTTGAACCCGCGTCCCCTGCATCGGCAGGCAGACCCTTAACCACCGCGCCACCAGGGAAACCTATCATATATCTTATAAGCAAAAGTGCTTTTGAATTCTCTGTTTACCTTTCTGGTTTTTTCTTAGTGTTTAGACTGTAATTCCTTATGTCATTTTGGCTCTTGGATGTTTTCATGAACTTTAAAAAATTCATCCAGCATTATTAGTTGCTTTCCATGAGACGGTTAGTTTGAATAACCTAGCTTGTCATTATCAAAAACAGGAACTCCAGAAAGAAAGCTAGTTTTCAAATTCTGATTTAGACTAAAACAAGCATTTACCAAGTTGAGAACCAAAGGGAAATGAGGGTAGTGAGGCTGTCATTGCTTCATAAAAGTCCGATATTTATTTCTTTTTTTCAGTATGGCAGTATTGGTAAGGAGGAGAGCTAGAAATGAATTTGAAAAAGACAATTTATATAAAATTTTTACTCTTAGCAATAAAACCTTATAATGGTTGAAACAGCATGTTTATAAAATTCCATTATGTCATTCATCTTAGCTAAATGATTATACTGACATATGTTCCCTTTACATGCAGACCCAGGATTTTATTTTAAAGCAGCTTAACTCCTGTTCTTCAGAGATTTAAATATTTTATTCCAAAACTATTTTAATGATGAGATAAGTAGATATATAATAAACCACAGAGCCAATTATGTTTTGCCAGATTTCTCCTTGAATATGACTGCAGATTTCTGCTTTTTTATACAGGAATGTAGGCTACCAAATGTAAATAATTCCTATTGATCCTCTGGAAAAAAGCTAGGGGAACAAAATATTAAAATATTACTTGCATACTATATATAATTTCTTTCATCTTTGAATGTTAACAGTAAAACATTCCTTCAATATTTAAATTCAGAAATTTAATAATATAAAGTAGCAAGGATGATCTCTGTGGAATACAATAAAACATTAATGCATTTTATTTTTTGTAGAAACTAGGAAAAGTTTCACTGGCAGAAAACATATGAAAGATACAAGTAATATTAAAAAAAATCAATCATGAGCATTCTTAAAAACACAAGCTGATAAACTACGATGATCAACTGTTTATGAGTGTTTCTGTTCATATTTAGTGGTAGCAGTTTTCAGAAATTTTACAGATCATAGACGAAAAGCTTAAATGGAAAAATCCTATTAATTTGTTATATTCTCAGCGTTTCCTTTTCTTCTGGTTATCCTGAAGTGTTTGCACTTTTGTTTCAGATCACACATGTTCCTTCGATCTTGCCATCTCTTCCAATGACCGTCCTCCCTTCACAGCCGAACTTCTCACAGAAAACTCCAGCACTTGCTTCCTGCACACCTGACCATCCTCTGTGCTTCACCTTTGAACCGCAGCAGCCATTAGGGACTTCTGAGACCGAAGCCTTCTGCCTCTCAGGCCTCCTTCTCCTGGGCTTTTACTGCCACCAATGTTGCCACCACATACCCTCCTTTTCCTTGGCTCTGGGACTCCACACCTCTGCTTTCTGACCTTATCCTGACTGCTTTTCTCTGCACCTTCGCCCTCTCCCCCATTCCTTATGCGTTGATATCCTGTCCTCAGAACTGTCATTTGTGTTCTTCTCTTTGCTGCTTACACACGCTCACACATGCCTTCAACTGACATTTCTATGTGGACGACTCCCCAAACGATACCATGTCCTGAATTTTAATCTAGTTGTCTACTGATTCAGTCCAACCCAGTTTATGATGGACGGAATCAGTCATCTTCCTGTTACATCTTCCCTACCACTCATTCATTTCTGCATTTTTAAAGGGGAATGCTCTTCTTGCACTGGTCAAGTTTGAAAATCCAGCTTCATCTCTGAGCCTACCTCTCCAGCATGTGCCATCCACAGCCAGTTTCACTGACCAGCCATTTCTAGGTCTGTTAGTACTGTCTTATTCTCCATTCTCTGCTCCTTGGTCTAGGTTTCTGGAATAGTCTCCAGATGATTTCTACATGCCTAGAACTCTCCTTGACCACCGTGGCCCAGTCTACACTCATTCTGGTCCCCGTATGAAGCACATGCTGACCACACCAGAGTCAGTATTCACTGTTCCTTAAACACATGTAACCTCATCGGGCCTTTGTTCGTTTTAGTTCTTCTCTTTGGAATGTCCTTCTTACTGTTCCTCCCGTGTCCCAAATGTGTCAGGCATAACCACTGTTTATCCTTCAAGGTCTTTGAGGTATTTAATGCCAGCGAGTAAAGGAAACAGAAAAATTGTGTCCAGAGATGTAAGATGACAGAGGCCATGGGAGAACAGTGTTTCAAGAAAGGCGTAATCACAGGATAATATTGTTAAGGAGTAAATGAAAATGAGTTAGGAAAGTCCACCGGTGACTATTCTCAAGTGAGTAGTCTACACTTGTGATTTCCCATCCCCCCCCCGTGCCCCCCTTCTCTCTTAAACTCACCCAGTCAGGCTTTCACCTCCATCATGACACAGAAATTGCTTGTCAGTCATCAATGACCTCCATGCTATGAAATGGTCAATGCCCAGTCCTCCTTGTACTCCAAAGCCTGCTCTTTTTCATCTCAGTTGATAACAGTTCCATCCTCCCAAGTGACCAAGCCAAAAGCCCTGGAGCCCTCCTCAGCACCTCTTTCCCTCACATCCCTAATCCTGTGGACCTCAGCCTTCACAACGTATCCAGAGTCAGCCACTTCTCATCTCCTCCTCTGCTACCAGCCACTTTCATCTTTGCCTGGATTCCTGCAACATCCTCTCAGCGGGTCTCCCTGTTTCTTCTCCTGAACTCTCCTCTACCCCAGTCTAGTCTAAACACAGCAGTCAGAATGATGCTGCTGAAATCTAAGCCAGGTGTGTCACCCCTCTGGTCCCAACTCCATTTCACTCAGGGTAAAAGCATGTGTTCTTGATCAGGTCATATCTCCTGGCTTCTCCTCTCCAGCCCATTTAACTCTAGCCACTCTGGGCTCCCTGATGTCTCCCTGAACATACAGCCTGTTCCTTACACCTGGAGAGCTCATCCCTCAGATATCCACGTGGCTAACTCCCTCTCCTCCTGCATGTCTTTGCTCAAGGAAGGCTACCTAAACCATGTCTCTTACTTTACTCTATTTTTCTTTTTATCTATACTTGTCACTTTCTAATACATTATATAATTTATTTATTTGTTATGTTTATTGTCTGTCTCTCCCTGCCAGTGTTCGCTGATATATCCCAAGCATCTACAATAGCTCTTGGCACATGCCAAATACTAAATAAATGTCTGTTGTATGAAAGAATGAAAGATTTTGAGAATAAAGGTTCTGTAAAGTGGTGAGAACCTAAAATAGTTTACGTGGGTCCAGCAGCAAATGCATGTGAAGAAATGGAACCACAGAGGTAAAAGAATTTGTAATTTATCTAAGCCTTTCCATTCCTATAGAATCACTCTGACATAGAAAAATACATCTATTTGAAATAGTTTTTTTAACTAAAAATAAGACACTATGACACTATGTAGGATACAGCATAAATATTTTAAGCATCAATAGATAATGACCATGACATCTTTAAGCATTTATCAATACTGACCATTCTTAAGTACCAATAAATACCCAATATATTGTCAATTCCAGCAAAATAGCAGATGATGAGCAATTTGAAAAAGAGAGCAAGAACTGGTTAGTGAACTGGTTAGTCAGATAAAAGCTAATCATTGACCTACCCGTATTTTTTACTTATTTGCTATGTAAGAAACAAATAAAATATAAATAATATAATGTATAATATAGTAATATCTAATAAAATATAAATAAAAATAAATAGTAACATAGTAAGCAACAAATACTGTGAAATTTAAAATATGGAAGGTACAAAAAAAGCTTTTTTACATTTCTATGAAGGTGATTTTTAGCATTAATTTCAGCATACTCGGTTTTTAAATGCCATGGCTGATCTATACATAGGCAAACAAAATCATTTGTTTATGGTTTTAAAATTGTAATGGTTCTAGAACTGACATATAATTGGAATGTGAAGAATGATTTGGGGGCAGGGTAAGGGGTATTCCACAATGCATATAAATTAAAACAAGGAACCAAAATCTTCTTTAAAATGAACCAAAATCTTCACTGATTTCTCCAGTGAATTTGAGCACAACAGTTTGGTCTGGACTCTCGTCTCTGAACATGGAGTAGTAAATAATCAGTCAATCAATCAATCTATCTTTACAGTAAATTACATACACACACACACATGTATATGTCTTTATATGTTATATGTGTATACATATTTTTGGTAAATTTTCATTAGGATAAATATTGTCAGATGAAAAATAAACCTACTTTATACCAGAAAATAGACTGATTCTAACATAAGCAGGCTTTGCCATATAAGTTAATATTTATCTGAAGAAGTGCTTTCCTATAAATTCTAAATTTTAGACACTAATGGAGTACAGGAGGGGCTATCAAGATTACTTATATAAAGAATTGGTAGATACTACACACTACTTAAGCATTGGATTTATCTTTTTAAATTATTTTGCTAAGTCTAATAGTAAAATAAGTTTTTATTACCTGAGACATGATAACTGGACAGTAGCAGGAAGGCAGCCTAAAGCTCCACAGAGCAGGAGGAAGACTGGTTTCAAGAATGAGTACAGGTTGTGGTCGACTGACCAAGTGACCAAATATATATCCTTATTAACAGCACCTTCATAAACAAATATTTTCACCACGCCCTCACAAACAAAGTGACATACTGTTTTTTACTGCAGTCTACTAGTTATCTATCATACTAGTTTTAGAATGAGAAAGGCACACTCAAAATAGGCTTTAAACCAGATGTATTTCCCTATGAAAATGGTAAAATAATTATAAAATAGAGATAATTCTGGAAAATAGAAACTTTTTCAGTAAAGGTATACAGTAAATTAATAGGGCACAATTTCAAGAACAAGAATTATAATTACAATTTTGAAGTAAAGTTTGTATTCATTTTTGCCTTTAATTGCAGTGGTTTAGTGAAGTAGCAAAAGCAGTAAGTCACACTAAAAAAATCTAAGTTCAACTTATACTTGACTCTCTGCTGGCTCTTTTTTAATGAAGGATTATTTCAGTGGAATATTAATGAGGATTTTGGTTTCTTTAAATATCTTACCACAACAATTATATCACATTTTGCAAATTAAATTTCTAAAATGTTTGAAAGCCAGAATAATACTAGTTAGGAGAGAAGCTCCATTTCTGTTTCCCTCTTTTTATATATTAGATAATTTATTTGTAATATGGACCAAATATCATTGTTGACATTTGCTTCAATACATTTATACTCCTATGTCTTTGCCAGGCACCCAGAATGGGTTTGCTGGAGAATAGACCACATGGCCGATTGCAGTCTTATTTCAGTAACCCAGTGTATAACCTACTACCTGGCACATAGCATATGCTTAATAAATAAGGATGAACAAATAAATCTCCCTCCAATATTTTGATTATATGATTGAAGGCTCTAGTTCTTCTGTGAAATAGATTTTATTTTTATTGAGGGCTTCCTGTTAGTTTGCATATTTACACTAAAATGAAAGTTAGTGAATCAGTGAAGATATGGTAGACCCCCAAAATTTAATGTATATACACACATTCTTTTTTTTTCTTTAAAAATATGCTATACCTTATCTGTAAGAGATATATACTAAATTATTTATGGGTAAAACTATACGACATATTGAATTTGCTTTAAAATAGTATAGGAAAAAAAGTGTATCTGTGAGAAATAGATGAAACAGAGTGGCAAAATATTAATAATTGTTGAAGCAGGGTGATAGGTACTGAGAGGTTTTTTTATACTATGCATGTTGTGTGGTTTGAAAATTTCAACAGTAAAAATAATGAATTCAAATACATTTCAATAATAAAAAGACAAAATAAAGATATTTCCAACTAACAAAACTACTATATAACTGGGATTTTGCAAAGATCTGTACTAGACTAATTACATGACGCTGTTATAGTGAAAGGCTGTGAACAACTTAAATGTCAATCAGTAGGGACAGTTAAATATAGGATATCCACATTGCAATGGAACACTATCCAACTATGAAGAAACCTGTTGAGTGATAAAAGAGTTTCCACAGCAGCGTATGGAGCCTGATTCCATGTTCACAGGAGTGTGTGTGTGTCCATCCACTGTTCAGAGTGGTTATCTCTGCAAAGAGGAATTGCAGGTGGTTTTTTGTTTTTGTTTTTTTACTTTTTTCTTGAAACTGTTTTTTATTATTTAACAATTTTACAGGGGTATATATTAATTTTATATTTTGGGGAACTTCTTTTCCATTATGATATCCTATGATTTTTCTCATTATGTTATTCTTTCTAGCTGATGGACAGATGTTTTAATTGTTAAAAACTGTGTTAGGTCTTAAGTAATTCAAAGTGGGAAAGTGCTATACTTCTAAAACAATATGAAATCTAGAGTAGATTTCATTTATTTTTAAAAATGAAAATAAAAAACTTTTAAGGCATTCTAGCTAGCACATACATTTTTTCCTCAACCACCTACTGACTGCATATAGTAAGCTATCAAAAACTACATGAAACTTAACATTATAAAATATATGAAAATATACTTAAGTATCTTTTGGTAATTCAAATCAGGCTGAAAACTCTATTAATTATAGAAAGAAATAGCATTTGGAAAACAAAATAAGAAAATGCTTGGTAGTTTGTTCATAATAAATTTGAATTGAAAATATTCCAACAGTTCTATGCAAAAAAGTATTTGTGGGTATTTTAGTAATATGTTTGTTAGATTAAACAGATGGCAGAATGGAATAAAATGTAATTTCCAGATGCATGGTTTTGTGATTTCAGTGCTGTGGACTCAGCCTTATCAGCTAAATCTCAAGTTTAACTTCAGAGAGCACTGCAAAATTTTTTGGAGTAAACTTGAACTTAATGATTAACTTTTGAAACATTTAAGGTTAATCAACTTGGGTAAGAGTCCAAAAGGTAGGTGTTCTAATGGCTATGAAATCCTGTATCTTCAGGCAGTCTGCGCCATGCCTTGTTCTTAGTCTGCAAAGACCCCAGTACAGAGTGGGTGGGAGCCACTGATGGGACCTCTCTCTACCTCATCCTTCTTTAGGGGCCTTTACAACACATTACAGTTGCTGTGTACAGTCCTTAGTCAAGGACTGTAGTGTCCCCACCATTTACTATTTCCTTGCTGATTTTAAGGCTTCAAGGAATTAAAAGTAGCTCCTTTGGTACATGAGATCGGGGATCCCTAAACTTGGTAATTCCAATTGTGTTAATAAAAAATAAATCAGGGACTTCCCTGGTGGCACAGTGTTTAAGAATACACCTGCCAATGCAGGGGACAAGGGTTTGATCCCTTGTCTGGGAAGATCCCACATGCGGTGGAGCAACTAAGCCCACGAGCCACAACTACTGAGCCCGCACGCAACAACTACTTAAGCCTGCTCGCCTAGAGCCCATGCTCCGCAATAAGAGAAGCCACCGCAATGAGAAGCTCGCGCACCGCAACAAAAAGTAGCCCCCGCTCACCGCAACTAGAGAAAGCCTGCGTGCAGCAACGAAGACCCAACGCAGCCAAATAATCAATCAATCAATCAGAAGATATCACCTAAGTTACCTGGTGGATATTTCCTTCTTTCACATCCATGTCCTAAGCTTTAGGAATGATGAGAGATTTCTTACGTTTTGATTTGTCCAAGTTATGTATCTGTAACCAGATGAAGAATCACATTTTGTTATAAATTAACTGTATATACTTGCAGTTGTGTTAGACACTGTTTCTTAATGTTTCTAGATGATCTTGGGCAAAATCATTTAAATCTTTATTTAGAGGTTTTAAAGGTCTATCACATGGTCAATATCCCCAGATTAAAATTGTTTTTAGGTTTTTTACCTGGTTCTTAGAAGAACTGGATTGTCTATAATGGATAGTATTGGAGTGAGGCTTCTTTGAAGTTTCTGAAGAGTCCTGACATAATCTCCTTTTAGACTTGTGGGCTGTTCTGCTTACTATTAATCCACGGTCACTTACATCAGCTTCTTTAGTTTGATCAACTGATTGTTGCTGCAGCAGTTGGGCATCTTCTGTTTCTGTGTCTGATTCAAAAATGTGTGGTGGTCTTTTCACTTTTAGTGACTCATGGCCTTTCCCTAAAATTTGTGTTATGTATTTCCTTGTCAAATTTTCTTTTTCATTCACTTGGAAGTCAACAGCACTTTTTATTACACCTAACTTGTTATTTGACATCTGAAATACTGAACTATTAGATAGTTGCTTAATTTCACTTAAACTCATGACTGGTAATTTTCCACTAGAAGGGGGATTTTCTGTCATATTTTCAAAGGACTCAGTGTTTTTTTCTTGCAGAGATCTAGGAGTCTTCATCTGAATGCTGCGATTAGATCTTTTTTTAATAGCTGGATCTAAATTCAGCTGTTCATCCTGGATCACACTAGTTTTAAGTGAAAGCAACTTGGATTCTGTAACAACATGTTTTCTTTTCAGGTTGTCAGGTTCTAAGATATTTCTGTTCATCTGTAATTGTCGATTTTTGAAAACTGGTATGAATTTAGGGGCAATATTATGTTGGGAGCTAAAATCTGTGTCTTGAACTTGAGTACTTCCTCTGTTGAGCTTTGGTACTTCCAGATGTACTTGTGCTGCCTTGTCAGGCAGGGATTTCTTTCTGCTCTGAACAGATTCTGGCTGGAGGTGCAGAGTTGAGGACACATAGGGCTTCGGCTGGCTGACCGAAAGCTCCACCTTGTGGTCCATGGCTACTGAATGAAGTGGAATACTTTGAGCCTGGACGGGTCTTGTGGAAGGGGCCTGAGCCAGAGAGGACCTGAACTTTTGTTTAGTGGTTAGATTAGGCGCCTTGACTTTGTTTTCCTGAAAGGATAAAGATTAGGAAATTTAGAAAATGTAATAATGTCCTTAATGGAAAAGAAATGAGATATAAGATATCATCAAAATAAGGATAAAAAGTAACACGGCAATACATAGAACAGGTAAAGAAAAACAAAAAACAATGAGCCTTAGTGAGCCTTATGATTTGTATCCTTCTTTAGATACCATCCTTTCAAGATAATATTTTAAGATGAAGTTATATTCTAAATTGTCTATAAATCAACTATAAAAACTATACCCTTAGCTGCTACCATCGTCCTCCAAACGTGCTCGTTCTGCTCTCTCAGGATGTCTTTCCCTCTTCTCTCCATTTTTCCCTCTCAACTTCCCAAGGATCTTCTATCAGTTACTATTTATTTGTCACCAAAAAAATAGGACAAGGTAATGCTCTTATCTTTTAGTGTGCATGTTCAGTCTCCCTAAGTAGATACTAGATTCTCTGAGGGCAGGAACTATGAGTTACTTATTCTTACATCCTTCACATTCTTAAATCTTTCACACAGTTACTAACAAAACACTTACTCAGAAATTAAATTAATGGAGGAGGTGGTTGCATCTACACTACGCTTTTCAGAACAAGTAGGATTTTGAGTATAGGGCAGTGACTGTGTCTTAATCATTTTGCAGTCTTATTGCCTACTAGAGTGCCTGGTACCTGGAAGCAATTCAGCAAGTACTCGTCAAACTGACTTGTCAGATACATCAAAGAGAAACAAGTGTTCACAGTCTTCTTAAAAAATTGTTGTAGAAAAATATAAAGCATGAAATATACCATTTAATCCATTGTTAAGCATACAGTTCAGTGGCATTTAGTACATTCCCCACTGTACTTCTGTTGTGTAATCATCACCACTATTTCCAAAACTTTATCTTTATCCCAAACAGGAACTTCATAGTCTTTAAGCAATAACTCGTTTCCTTCTTCTCACAGCTCTGGTCACCACCATTCTCCTTTCTGTCTCTATGAATTTGCCCACTCTAAGTATTCCATGTAAGTGGAATCACAATATTTGTCTTTTTGTATCTGGCTTATTTCATTTAGCTTTTCAAGGTTCATCCATGTTGTTGCACATGTCAGAATTTCATTCATTTTTATGGCTGAATAATATTCCATTGTATGTATATACCACATTTGTTAATCTATTCATCTGTTGCTGGGAAGGGCTTATAGCCTTTTAAAATACATACCTATGGGCCTCCCTGGTGGCGCAGTGGTTGGGAGTCCGCCTGCCGATGCAGGGGATACGGGTTCGTGCCCCGGTCTGGGAGGATCCCATGTGCCGCGGAGCGGCTGGGCCCGTGAGCCGTGGCCGCTGGGCCTGCGCGTCCGGAGCCTGTGCTCCGCAGCGGGAGAGGCCACGACAGTGAGAGGCCCGCATACCGCAAAAAAAAAAAAAATAAAAATAAAAAAAAATAAAAATAAAATACATACCTATTAAGTCTTAGTGTCTGTAAAAGAGACATGTGACAATAACCTGAAACACTGAACACAGAGTTCTTTTCTCACCCTCTGACATAAAAAACACATAGATTCACACCTCAAAATAAAATTAAAAAAACAATCTGGAACAATATTCAAACCAGAACAATTGTTTTTTCTCTCCCTTACTGGAGATTCAGTTGTTGAATATAGTTGGGAGTACAGTAGGACAGAATTTTAGGAGATGAGTTGTGAACAGGCAGAGGAAAAGTGAGTGAGTGATCCAGTTACTTATCAGGCAAATCATACCAAAACTTAGTGGCTTTAAACAAAAATAATTATGTTTTATCTTTAATGATTCTGGGATTTTTAAAAAAAATTTTATTTATTTTTTGATTCTGGGATTTGACATGGTTTAGCTAAGAGTCTCTCAGGCAGTTGTGGTTAGATGACTCTGGGGCTGGAATCACTTCCTCACTCACATGTGTGATGATCGACACTGGTTGTCATTTGGACTACCTACAGGTAGCCTCTTCATGTAGACTGGGATCCCTCACATGTGGCACAGCAAGTGTCCCAAGAGACAGGCAGAAACTGTTTTTCTTTTAATGACCTAGTCTTGGAAGTCATGTAGCATCACTTCTATCACAGGCCTGCCCAGACCCAAAGGGAGGGAACACAGACCCCATACTACAATAGGAGAGTTGTCACTGGTCAGAAGGGCATGTGGCTGGGTGACCTTGTGGCCACCTTGAAAAATGGAGTAGAATGTCAGACAGCAGTTGGTCTCTTCCCAACTTCAAGCCTCTGACATCATAGTACAGGTGACCTACAAAAGGGCTGGTGCACTTGGCAATGGAGATGCATACAGACCCGACACAGGATTCAGAGAGCTGAAGGAGGAGATGTGGTCTGGGCAGATGGAGCTATGGCCCACCTTCTGCTCCACATCAACAAGCTGCCACAGCTTATCCCGATGAGGCTGAGTTGCAACACTGGCCTCACACAGACTTGCTCTGTGTGAACGTAGCTCTTGCTTCGCCTCCACCTTCCCAATCACGGGCCACCCTAAGCCAGAACGATGTAGGAAGGAATTCAAGGACACATACCTACAGCGTACTCAAGCTGACATAACACAAAGTCACCACAGAGAACAATGCTCCTTCTCCCACCATGGCTATTCGTGGGAGAAGTGGGAAGTCCCCAGTAAAGTCCTGGGTAAGGTTCGGGTGATACTCAAAGTAGGTGACTGGATTCGCTTTTGTCTGTAGATTTCTCAAGCTGGAGTCTTATCCATGTCAGGAAGGCAAGAAGACACCCCTCTTTACTTCCTCATAATTTGCAGAGGGCACAGAAGAGGACCTAGCCAGCTTTCATGACCCTGAGTGAAGTGATGCAGAAGCTAACTGAGGAATGGTTTATAATGCCAGGAGATTGCTAGGCTGAGTGAAAAAGCACACATCAAGAAGGAGTTTGTATTGTTTGATAGGGCTGCTATAACAAAGCCACCACAAACTGGGTGGCTTAAACAACAGAAATGGATTGCCTCAAAGTTCTGGAGGTGAGAAGTCCAAAATAAAGGTGCTGGCAGAATTGGGGCCATGAGAAAAGGATGTGTTCTAGGCCTCTTCCCTCGACCTGGAGATGGCCATTTCATATTCACATGGCATTCTTCCTGCAAATGAGTCTGTGTCCAAATTTCCCTTTTATATAAGAACACCAGTCACATTGGATTAGGGGCCCACATATGCCAGTATATAATCATTTCTGTAACAGCCCTATTTCAAACAAGGCCACATCCTGAGGTACTGCTGGTTAGGACTTCATCATGTCAATTTTTTTTTGGGGGGGAGGGGTGCACAATTCTACCCATAACAGGGTTTGACATGTAGCTCTAGAGAAATTCAAGAGGGGGTACAGCTGTTCTTCTGAAGACCATCTGTACAAAGGAGCTAGAAGAACACCTTGTACACCATCTTTGTCAAGATACCATATGAGACCAGAAACATCAGACTAATGCAAGTCAAGAAGTTAATGCCTGCCCTCTCCCCTCCACTACTCAGCTGTGACTGTGTGATGGATGTGACAGATACGGTGGACTGATGTTCAATACCCATTCCACCCTCCTTCTAGAGCCTGGAAATCTAAAATGAACATTTTCTCCTTTGCAGCTAGGGATCAGGATGTGATTTAGGATCAACCAGTCAGATGCACTCATACAATATTTGGAAGAAAGAAGTGAGGTAAAGCCATACTTCTGTAGTTTCTGCTGAAAAGTTTACTTATGAATGCCTTTGGTTTTTCAGTTGCAGAGTTAGCAGAAGCCCAAGTGTCCACTCACCAGCTTTGCAGGTGTCTGGAAACAGAGCTTAGGGCATTCATTCTCCTGATGTGGACCATTTGAGGCAAACACACCAAATGCCCTCACCCTATATAGGCTTTCCCCTGTACGTAGATGCTATCACGGGGAGAATGATTCTTAAATTTGAATGAAATTCTACCTCAAAAAGATGTTTTGTCATAAGCAGCTGAATCATCTTAAAATGTCTAGATTGAATTTTTTCCATTTGATGAAAAAACAGGTCAAGAACTAAGTTGAAATCAATTATAGAAAATCAAAGAACATTTTTTAGACCCTTGGTTTTCATAAACCGTAGTAACTGTTAAACAATATACCTACTACTTGAGATACCAAAAGAAAAACTCATTCTACGCAGATTCATGTAAGAATAGATTACCTGTATTTTGATATAAAACTTATCTAGAATATGTATCTGAAACGTTTATATTCACACCCAGTTTCATCTTCATCTGTCTCTCAGGAATATATATCTGGTGGAAATAATTTCCAGGAGCTTGTTTTGCTCCCTAGCCTGTCAATGTATTATTTACTCCTTCTTTCAATTTCTAAAATATAGTAAACAGCCCAAAGGGGGAAACCTCTTCTAGGTTTACGTTCAAAAATTTAAAAAAGACTACAAAAAGGGCCAATGTAAACAGCAGATGAAATCATAAGTAATTCACAGAACTTAAAATACTTAAATTGTCAACAAACCAAAGTTTTGTGAAGTCATAACCTAACAAAAAAACATATGCTTTACCACATGATTACCATTATTCTGCCAGGGGTCAGTGTGGCTTAGTTGACTTTTAACTTCTAGAACTTTACATACAATTTATATAACTTTGTACATTAACATAAAATTATAGGGAAACCAAAAGCTTTAACTTATATTTAGATATGAATGGACATCTAATGGAGGCCTAGAATTAAGGAAATTGTTAAAGGAAGCTTGAGGACTTATCAAAATGATGGATCAAATGTGTTTTTTTCTATTAAAATTTGGTTCTGTGTCTTGCACCACCTGAGTGTTTCTTGATTAAAGTCCAACCAGGATTCAGTTAAGCTTAGGATTTAAGTACAGGTTTGTAGGAAATATGGGGCTTGGAAGAATGTGTTAAGTTTAAAAGACATGACACAGCAAGGAAGCCATCATTCAAATGCAAAATACGGGACATTTTCCAGGTAAATGATCCAGTTTTCCCAGCAAATAACTGGCATAAATAAAAGGGAGGGGAGTTTGGAACGTTATTCAATAAAAGAGATCTAAGAGGTAGAACAACCAAATTATGTGGACCTTGCTTGGATTCTGACTTAAACGAAACCTCTAAAATAAATCTTTGAGATAAATAGGGAATTGCAGTATGAACTGGTATTAGGTGATATTAATGAATTATTGTTACATAATATTTTTAAAAAGTTCTTATCAGAAAAAGACACATACTAAAGTCTTTACAGATTAAAATAACAGCATATCTTGGATTTGTTTTAAAATACTACAGTTTACCCCCACCCCAAAAATCCGTCAAGGAGGAGCCAGATGATAGGCATACAAGAGTTCGTTATACTATAGTAATTTCTTCTATGTATCTTGGAGAATTCCAGTAAGTTAAAAAAAAAAAGCTAGTTTGGCTAAGCACTCCTACTAATTTACTTTTTTAAGTCAGCTGAGTTTTATCAAGTAGTTTGATCAATTTGTTTTTCATTTTTTTAATTTATTCTTTTTAGTACTTCATGAATCTTAGAGCTAAAAAGGTTGTAGCAATAATAGGAACTAACATTTACTGAGAGCTCAAGTACAAGGAACTGTTCCAAATAGGATTATCTAACCCCAAAACAAAACACAAAAAACCCTATGAAGTACCGGGAAGGAAATGGTGATGTGCTGCTCAGATCCCCTTCAAGAAAGGGCTGCTCCCCCGCTGCCGGGGCACTGTCAGCAAACCACCTTTGGCAGTCAGCCCCTGCAGAGACTGCCTCAGTTATGGAGACCCGTCTCACCCTATAACCTGCCTGTCTCCAGGTGGCCCAAATCCAACGACAGATGGAAGAGGTATGAAGGCCTGGCTATTGTGGCCAATGCAGAACCACTGTGATGGGCCGTTTTGGCCACTGTGCTCCTCAGAAGGTTGGCCGTGGCCATCTGGCACCTGCTTTGCTTTCGACTTCTCCCTGTACCCATCCGTCCTCCTTCCCTGCTGTCTGTAGGTGTTGGTCCCACGGGCACTTCTCAGTAAGCGTCACGCGCACTGGGCTCCACTGCAGAGCAGGCCTCCTCGAGCCCAATTTGTGACAAGTGCTATCACTGCCACTGCTGCTACGCCCCACTGTGCAACTGGAGAAACTGAGGCACGGGGAGATTAAATAACTTGCCCAAGATTACACACGTAGTAAGGAGTTGGAACCTAGGCAGCCCGTCTCTAGAGCCTGGCTCTTAACCACAAATCTGAGCTTTTTCCAATTTTAGAACTAAGAATCCATTCTTTGGGTTTCAGTTTTAATTTTGCAATGTATTTAACTGTGTGGCTTTGGTTAAATTACTTAAATGCTGTGAGCTTCAAGTTTCTTCTGCAAAACTGAGAAAACAATTTTTTACCCCAAGAGTCTATTTTGATGATTAAGTGAGAAGGCACAGAGAAGGCACTCAATAAAACTGAGGAGAAATTCTTATTGTCAATGTACCAATTGTCAGAAGCAATATAAAGAACAGAATTTCCAAATAAGTGTTATTTTTCATTTAAGAAGCAAATTTTTGCAAATATATTGTCTGGACTCACCACTTACAAAACAGATGTAGGCTGGAAATATAAGGTATTCAAAAAATATATTCAATAAAAATGCATGATGGGCCTCCCTGGTGGCGCAGTGGTTGGGAGTCCGCCTGCCGATGCGGGGGATACGGGTTCGTGCCCCGGTCTGGGGGGATCCCATATGCCGCGGAGCGGCTGGGCCCGTGAGCCATGGCCGCTGGGCCTGTGCGTCCGGAGCCTGTGCTCTGCAACGGGAGAGGCCACAGCAGTGAGAGGCCCGCGTACAGCAAAAAAAAAAAAAAAAAAAATGCATGATGTAATGACATATCTTCTAAATTCCTCAGATCTGGACTTGGCCAACAACTAAACTTTTTAAAATGTTATGTCAGGGCAAAATTTTAAGATTCATAAAGATCATAAAGATGTCAATTGGTATTTGTCCATGCACACTCCCTTCTAAGGAAATGGCCTTGCCTTATAGCACCTGATATCTTGGCTATTACGTTTTTATAGCATTTATATGAGGTGTTAGCCCCTAACCCAAGGATACCAGATCCACAGGCTGGCTAGTGACAGATAGTGTGACCTGGCTAGAAAAGATCAAAGGGGTCTATCAAATACTGGCTCTGGTGAATTTTACTTGAGGATTATAAAGAGAATGAAACAAGTAGTATGGCGGCAAAAGCTGAAAAAATGCCATGAGGCATAGTGTTTGAGCCATAGCAAGTCAACACCACAAGAAAGCCTAAATCACTAGTATTATAAGTCAAGAAAGGAGACTCAGAAGACACAGAAATATTCAAATAATTCATATTACATTTCGAACTGTTCAAATTATTCAAACCTCCGTCTTTCCTTTTGATGAAAACACACATATTTGTCATTTAAAAGAAAGATCATTTTTGAAAAATTTAAATTGAATTTCCACTTGTTCTTCAGAAACTTCCCTTTTGTTTCCTTTTGACAAAGAAATCTTATTCTATTGAGTGTGAAGATAGGCCATCATATTTTCTTCATCAATATTGCTTAATTGCTACTTATTCTTTTTTTTCATAAGTAAGATTTCACTTAGCATATCATCTTACAATGAAAATGCTACCAAGTTAATTCAATTTCTATAAATGGAATTATTCAAAGGCTTTTTCAATCAATCAGACTCAAATGAAGTGGCAGAATTTCAAAGAAAACTTGGGTTTGTATGAGGCAAATGTTTCCAAACTATCCTATACGATCATTTATTCATTTATTCTTTGAAAAAATATTTAATGAACACCTATTAAGTACCAGGAACTTGGAATAAGAAGATGAATATGCTCTTTGCCCTCTAGGAACTCATGTTAATTAGAAGAAATAGAACAGTAAACAACTACTACCATAATACCAAGTTAAATACAATAATAATAATAATGACAATAACAAATGGTTAAGTACAACAATGACAAATAGTATTAGGGAAACACTGAACTGAGGGAAAAGACTTATAGCACAGTGGGTAGGTAGTCCATCACTGAAGCCAAAAGGTACATAGCATGTCTTAGAGAACTTGGTAGGATATGGAATCTCTTACCTGCAGATACAGCTTGGTTAGTTCTTGTGTGTAGTAGCATGGTTTAGTTGTCATCTTTATGGGAAATCCACATACATGGGGCAGTTTAGATTTTAAATCTGAAAGAAAACTTTTCAACACACTTTCCATATCTACCCTTGGAAAGAACTGTATGGGCTGACTTCTGATGCAACTGAGAGGGTATCTGAACATTGTTAAAGAACAGTGGGACATTTTCTGTAGATAGAAGACAGCATTTTTTAATGGAAATAAAACGGTCTTAAAATAGTAACTGCTAAAAAGGCACATAACTAAATCCTAACTATTTTATATATTGCTTATTCCATGTTATCCAAAGCTATAGAGAACGTTTACTCACAGGAATCTTAACTGCTTAAACTTTAACACTCACAATAAAGATGACTCACAGTACCCTTACTATATGGCTTTCTACACAGACTGGCAAACTAAGATTTATAAAAAAAAGATTTATAAAAAAGATACTATGACCTTTATAGATTATAAAAATAAGTGTTTATAGTAAACAATAAACAGGCTGCATCTCCAAGAGCAGTAAAAATTCAGTACAGAGAAACAACATGTATAGATTGTATTCAAGCTCTGAAAGCAGCTCTTTGAGAAAAGCAGTTACTTTTTCTGATGAAAAATATTCGGAAGACTTGGAATAATGTCTTAGCACCTAATGAAGGGGAAAAATTGATACCTGTCAACCTCAGCTGTATATTATGATTTGGGTTAGGAAATGCAGAATACAGAAAGAGAACATTAGGCTCCTCCCTCTTCCATTTGGAAACTCCCCCTGGTCAGAATATAGAGACAGAAATGGTGAAATAAGTACTAATTAAGATGGAAGAGTTTCACCTGAGCGCTGTGTGCTTTTTGTATGTTGATTTTTAAAAATAACATTAAGAAAAATATTTTCTTGAATCAAAGGGGTGCATTAAGTGCAACTCAAATCCTCTAAACTTTGACCGTAAAATTAAATACCCTAAAAAGAAAATTTCATTAAATAACTAATTCTTTTAATTCTACCCTTTCAGTAATATCCAGCAGGCCACAGGAGGGAGCCCTTGGCTAAGGAGAAGCCTGCAATTATTTTCTTACTTTCTACTAGGAATCATGTAAACATCTTTCCTATCTACTCTAAAGTTCCTTCTGCTGTCTAAATTGTTGCAGTAGTGTTTAAGGGGAAAAAATATTTTTATTAAGCTCATCCTCAAATAAAAATAGCAAAATTCTAAGGAAAACGAAAAACACTTATTCAGATAAAAATAAGTAGAGGGAAAGTAGCTTCATTTGAACTTAGAGAAGGTTGAAAATGATGACATCAGGGCAGGAGTAAGCCTGGATCATAAGGTGGGCAGAGAACATATATAAAGGATACGTGAAGATCCTTCTTCCTATCATTTTGAAGTAGATGCTGCAGTATATTTTAGTTCCACAATTTTCTGGAAGCTTATAGCTATACTAAAAATTAAGAACAAAGTTGAAATTCTCCTGAGAAAGCTAAACTTAAGGTTAAATTACAAGAAGTAAAATCAAATAGCTACTAATGTAATATATGTTTCTATTCCTTACCAGGTCATCCCAGTGCATCTGGAAATCTTCATATGAGTGAAAAGGACAGTCAGGGGGTATGGTGTGAAGAATACTTATTATTTGTCCCATTTTCATACTATAAAAGATAGAGGTGGTGAAGTATTATGAGCCAATGCTTAGATACAGTTTAACTATGTGATCTGGAAAGCATTCAAAAATTTTAGCAACTATCAACACATAAGTAATAAGCTCCCAGTTCTAAATTAACATTGTACTAAATTCTTAACAACTAGAATTGTTAGAAAAAACTAAGTTGAACTGATGCAAACAATAAGCCAGTTATAAACACAAACTAATGAATACAGTGTTGCCACACAGAGGTATGCCTGGTAATTGTTACACTTTAGGGAAAAGTCTGTTAAGAGCTGAATCAATCAGAGTCAAATCTTGTTCCCTACGTACCTCTTCTTGGCTTCAATGACCAAGGCATTGTGTGTATGCTGCTTGAAAGTTCTTTTGCCTAAGCAGGTTAAAATTTCATGCCAATAGTCATATTTATGTTAATAATAAGTCATTTTTTCCCCTGAAGACAGTACAAACTTAAAACAGCTCATATCAAATGATAATGAATCATTAATTATATGTACAAGTTTATAATATTCTATTGATATTATAATAGTTGTAATTTTGTAATGAGATACCTAGAAATTTTACTGTTTTAAAACTAGGTCTAATAAAAATGTAAATGTATATCAGAGGCCTTTAGAGTCATGCACTTTAAGATTCTCTCTCTAAAGTGTACTGTGTTTATGTGGTCTGTTTAGCAGAGTTTACCAAATAGAGTAGCATTTTTGGCTTATCAGTATAGTCCCAGGTACTAATGTATACACAGTAAAATGATGCTCTCCCTTCATGGCAGTTTGAGGTTTTTCAAGCTGTTTGCTGACCCAGAATGGGGAGCTGTTTGAGTTCTTGTTTCTACTTGTTATTGTCAGATTCTAGGCTATATATACATTCCCACTTTTAATCATGTACTTGCCTATAGTATCTCCTCCAGGTAAAAAAAAATTTGTTAAACTCTTACGTAAATTAAAAAAAAAAGTAGATAGATATTTTTATTTTTTTGGCCACATCCAGTGGCATGTAGCATCTTAGTTCCCCAACCAGGGATCGAACCCATGCCCCCTGCAGTGGAAGCGCAGAGTCCTAACCACTGGACCACCAGGGAATTCCCAATAGATACATCTTTTTAAGCAGTTTAATTGAGATGTAACTCACATACCATACAATTAATTCACCCATTTAAAGTATACAATTTAGTGGTTTTTAGTATATTTGCAGATATGTGCAACCATCACGTCAATTTTATTTTTGTTTATTTTAAACTTTTTTGGCCATGCCACGTGGCTTGCAGAATCTCAGTTCCCCCAACAGGGATTGAATCTGGGCCGAAGCAGTGAAAGCCTGGAATCCTAACCACTAGGCCACAAGGGAACTCCCACCACAGTCAATTTTAGAACATTTCATAATCTCAAAAAAACAAAAAATGAGTTGAAATGAGGTAGTTTTTTGGTTACAGTTTTATTGAGGTATGATTGACTCTCAATAAACTACATATATTTAAACTGTACGACTTGGTACATTTTGATCTATGTATGTACCATGAAACCATCACCACAATCAAAATAGTAGACATACTCATCACTCTTCAAACTGTCCTTGTAATCCCTCCAATTCTTCCTTAGTTGGCATTTTCTAGATTTTTATATAAATGGAATAATATAATACGTACTATTTTTTGGTCTGGATTCTTCAGTCGTGTTGTTGTGGTATCAATATTTCATTCCTTTTTATTGCCAAATAATATTCCATTGTGTGGATATACCACAATTTGTTTACCTATTCACTTTTTAATGGGCATTCCAGTTTTGGGCTATTACAGATAAAGCTTCTGTGAATATTTGTGTCTTTTTTTTTTAGATAAATTTTAATTTAATTTTAATTAATTTTTTTATACAGCAGGTTCTTATTAGTCACCGATTTTATACACATCAGTGTATACATGTCAATCTTTGTATGGACATATGCTTTCCTTTCTGTTGGGTAAACCCCTAGGAGTAGAATGGCTGAACTGCACGGTAGGTACACGTTTGGCTTTTGAAGACACTGCCCAGCTGTTTTCCACAGTGGTTGCACCATTTTACCTTCTTCCCAGTCGTGTGTAAGTCTTCCAGTCCCTCCACAGTCTCATCAATATCATATCAGGCTGTTGAGTTTGGGCTGTACTAGTAGGTGTGTACCAGGATCTTACTGTGGTTTTGATCTGCATTTCCCTAATGGCTGCTAATGATGTTGAGCATCTTTTAATGTGCTCATTTGCCACCCATATATCTGTTTTGTGAATTACTTGTTTAGATCTTTAATTATTGTTTAATTGAATTGTATATTGTTGAGTTGTAAGAGTACTTTATATATTCCATATGTTATGTATTCTCAGTAAAGGTGCTTTGTTGGATATATGTTCAGCAAAAAACAAAAAAAGTAAATGTATAACAAAATTATTTTAGTAATTTGATGGCTTCTGTATGACAATATTGTTTCAACACCTTTTTAAAGTGATAATTCAGTTTCAAAAATTCACAAAAACGGTTCATACTTTTGCACATATCAATGTTGAAGCAAAATAAGAGACAACTACTGTCTTGAACCCACCCTAGATGTTACAAATTGAAATCTTACCTTGGCAAAACATAGCACCAGTTGCTCAAAATCGAACGTCCCGCAATAACATCATTCTTGTTAGCTTCAAAATCCTTTACGATACTTTGGGAAATATCAAATTCTCTTAGCTTTTAATAGAAATAAGATTTTAATGCATAAGTCCTCCAAAGAATTTGGCAAACAAAAGGAAACATTAAACAACACAGATTTATTACACAGTCAGTTACGCATTATATAGTTTCAAAGGCTATTACACTCAATCATACATAACCACTTTACATACTGTAATCAGTGTTTCCGCTCACCCTGTTTCTCCTCTATACAGTATATCAAATATTTCATGCTTTCCCTCTTATCTTCCAAACCCAAACTCCTATTTTGTACTTATTTGAACTGGTTTTCAGTTTCTTTAATTATGTTAATTTATAAGAAGTTGAATCTCTGTCCAAAGGAAGGTATTTACATTTTGTCAGAATAGCATCTTAATTAAAGTAAAAAAAATTTTTTTTAACTGGAGGATGTGTTAGGGAGTTACACCTCTATCTGGTCTTTTGGAGGGGAGAGAACAGAGCCAATACTCTCACTCTCCTTTTGTATCCCTTTTTCATGTCTTGGAATGCTTTTTTCTCTGGTCCTCAGGTGCCCTGTCTGTAGGGTATTTAAGCCTGTAGGCAGCCAACAACTTGCCACTTACAGTTTTCTCACCCTAGGAAGTGTGGGGCATTTTCTTACAGTGAGACAGAGATTAGACAGACCTCAAGTGAGGTGGAAAATAAAGTATTAATGGGTGAGAGGACACTGTATTAAGATTAGAGAGAACGGTTCACAATCATTTGCCCTTATCATCCATCTTTTGGGAAACAACATTCTAACTTTATTGCCTACTGCTTTTCAATGAACTCCAGCTAACCTGGCCAATTTCTTATTGCCTGGACAAGTCATAAGCATTTTAACAATGCACTGGCTTAAAGCATTGCCCCCACTCTGATTTATCTGAGTTCTACCAATACAAACCTTACAGGCCTAAATCTAGACCCTTCTCCTCCACATTCAGTGACTTATCCTTCTCTGAGTTTCCATTGCATTTATTAGATTAATGGAAATGGGGAGCAGGGCAGAGCAAAAAACCATGGATGTAGGAAGAGGAAGATGATAAGCACTGGTCATGTTGAAAGGACACCAAGAATGAAAAGATACCTATTGTGCTGTACACTGGAAATAAATCTTGTGCTGTGATATTCTGTGCTTAAGAGATTAGTTGCCTGAGCTGTGTGTTAAGAAAAAGATGGTCAGTGCAGGAATGGCTATGATTGTTAGAAAAGACTGGCTGCAGGTGGATGAATAAATTGTTTAAGGGAAAACAGAACCTGAAATCGAATTCAGAGAAGGTGGGTACCAGTTCCAAATGTTTGCAGTTTACGAGTTCTCACATACATCTACTTACACAGCTTGAGTTTATATCCTTCTGAGTATTTTCTACACTATTCAGGGACTCAAGGCAATTGCTGCAGGGATCTCCATGATACTAGCACTATGTTTATATTGGTCTTTCTCAACTTAGAGTTTTCTGAAGTTATTTACTTAACAAATATTTGTGTCCTTATGTGAGCAAACCCACATAAGAAGGTACTCAATAAATATCACTTCCTCCTTATAATGCCAACCTAAAGAATTTGGACTTTATCTTCCCTAGGCAACACTGAGATACTAGAGATATTTAGGTTGGGGACCTCTGTTTTAGAAAGAGAACTCTGCTGACACTGTGAGGAAAAATTAGAGAAGAAGAAGGAAAAATGCTGGAAACAGGAAGGCCAAAATGGAGACCATTTTAATAGTTCAAGCAAAGGAAAGGAGTCTAAATTAGAGCACTGGAAATGAAGACAGAGAGGAAGAGATTTCAGAGACAAAGGTAGACTATTGAAGAGTGACTGGATATAGCAAGCAAGAACCAAAGATGACCCTGAAGCCTCTGGCTGGGTGACTTACTGGCTGTGGATGCCAGTGACCAAAAGAGTAAATTCAAGGAGGAGCAGAGCTGGGGCTGGGGAGGGTGACAAGTAAATAATTCAGTTTTAGACACAACTGGGTCTGAGTACCATTAGTGCATTCATGTGAAAGTATCAGAGAAAGGACAGACAAGCTGAAATTACACAAGGATGTCTGGGAGGTATCACTGTATAGGTTCACCACTGGAATGGGTGAGCCTGTGAAGGAGAAGAAAAGAGGACTGAAAATGGAACCCAAAGGTTCCATTTACAGTGTGATAAGCAACATTTACACTGTGATAAGAGAAAGATGAGCCATGAATGAATGGAGGAGATTCTGGGGAAAAAATACCAAAACAGTTTCAGAGAAATCAAAAAAGGAGCTGATTCAAGAGAGGAAAATTTTGTCAAAGTTCCAAAGGTTTCAAATATGAATTCCCTCAGATATCTCCTTTTTCTCTGAATTCCTAAAGAAACATAGTTCCTATAACAATTATTTTGATACTCTATTGCCAAAAAAACTGCGATTCAATTGTTGTGTTTTTTACTCAATACTTATTAGGTATGTACTTCTGTAAGGCTCTTTGGGACATAAAAATTTGAGCCAAGGAACCCAAGGCTAGGTGAAGGAAGTATGTAGTGTAGTAGAAAGAAGGGAGTGGAAGGACAAAATCTAAATCCTGAATCTATTCACCTTTATGACCTACAGCAAATTACTTAAACTCTGTGTCTCAATTTACTTATGAAGTAATAACAATAGCCATCCTTTATGAACCTCTACTATGTACACTTAATGTACTTTATCCCATTAACCTCCTAACATTGTATGAGGTAAATCTCATTACCTTCAATTTACAAGAGATCCAGGGCAATTAAGTAACATGCCCAAAGAGGCACTGCTAATAAGTGCAGAACTGGGGACTTTAATGTAGTTCTAAGCCTACAGTGAATTTTTTCGGTGTGTGAATTTAACCGGTGCTGAGGAAATGTTCCTTTCTCCTGGTAAGTTGTGTGTGCATGCCGTTTCTTCTGACCAAGATAAAAACTTCTGGAAGGAAAAGATGTCTTCCATCAGCACCGTGCACATATACATAATGACAACCAATAAACAGTTGTCTATGGAATAAATACAAATTTGTTTCCAGGTGCCCACTTCTCAAATTTTCCATATAATTAAATGATCAAGGCAAATAGCTTAAGATTACATAATGCTATTCTGGAATCTATTCCTCATGTAACTGTGGATTCAATTATAATCGCAAAGCATCCACCAGTAAAACAGCAGTTTATGCATATAAATTTCTTTTTAAACACTTAACTGTCAGGAATGCATTATTTTAAAGTTTAAAATAGTCTAAAATTCAATAAATGAGTAAATTATTGTTTCAAATACTTCTTGAATCCGTTTAAACTCTAAAGATAAAGGCTAAAATCCCATTTCTCATAATGAATTATGATAAACTGTCTTAAAATTTGCCTAGATAGGATCAAAGATCAGAATTTAGAAAACTACAATTTGTAGCCCACAGGAGTTAAAGAGGATATAGAAACAAATGTCACTTAGTTCAACATATAAATTAGTCTTCCACTCCACTCAACCTTCCACTCATTCCACAAGTATTTACTGGAGTGACAGGTACTATGGTAGGCTCTGATGATAGAAAAATCCATTAAGACACAGGCCCTTCCTTCTAAGACTTCTAAGTTTAATGAGATAGTTACACGGACAAGAATATGTGATACACGTGGCCAGGGGAGCACAGAGAGAGGTGAGTCTTGGGAGTTGTGTAAGTCTTCACAGAGGGGTGATATCTGAAATAAGCCTTGAAAGACGAGTGGGAAGATGAGCCAGAGAATGGACACGACAAGCTTGGAGAACAGTATGAGCAAACACGTGTAAGTATGAAAGACCATGTTATCTTTGAGAAACAATTAGTAGTTTGGCTACTTGGAGAGCAATGATGGGGGAGATGAATTTGGGTCAACTGGTATATTATACTAAAGAGTTGAGATTTCATCTTATTGATAATAGAAGCCATGGTAGATTTTTAATAAGGAGAGTGAAAGTGTAGAAGATGAACTAGAAAGGAGAGAGATGGTTAATATCCTCCTCCTCACCTTTATTCCCCCCTCCGGACCTATAACCAATACTAGATTTTGATAAAATGAAAATTCAATCCAATTATCTTTTAGTATACTGGGAACAAAGGTAAATAAGGCAGGACCCAGACTCTCAAAGAAATTACAACTTAGTAGGAACATAGACATGTATGAAACTAATTTTTATAGCAGTCTGGAGGTGAAAAATGACATATCAAAAGTATAAGCAAAGTGAGATTTAGAGGAACTGATGAGCAATTATAATTTAGGGAATCAATTTAAATAAACTGAACAAGCATCTGTTGAGTGTAAATGTTGAACAGAAGAGAGGAGCGTATCGCCCCCATTTCTGGTGTTTGCTTCCATGTCGAGAACGATCTACTGACACATATTCATGATGTAACTCTCCTTCACTCACCCCTCCCAGGGCAGATGGGATGGCTTATCTGGTTGGTAAAATTGGGACAACTCCTACCTCGTCCTCTTGGGAGCTGGCCTGCTGGCAAAGAGTGGTGTTCTGTATTCTCTCAGTCATACTGGGAATGGTGCCTGATCTCCCAAGTGAATCTGTGGGTTTCTGTTACTGCCATAAGTTCGTGGGTCAATCTACCTAATTCTAGGGTTCAGACAGGTCACATTCTCCAGTAGCTGTTTTTCTTTTTGAGTAATAAACAGTGTGACCGTATATCTGTTAAAATAATTAAAATGAAGACCAAACTTGAAAATTCCTTAGGCAGACAATACCAGTTAAGCTACAAAGGCAAAACCTAATTTAGCTTATTCTGCAACACAAGCAAAATTTAACTTAGATTATTTCTTGTAAATGCCTCCAAAAATCATAAATGAACCACACTGTTTTCCAAAGTGGTATGCTACAATAACTTTTAACCAATCCCCTGTCATTTGGAAACCCCACTGCTATAACCAATCATTATAAAGATTAAACAGCTTCCACATTTTTGCTATATAAGCTGTCCTATAACAACACACCTCTAAGCTTCATTCCACTGTTGGTTTGAAGACTCCCAGTTCACAAACTATAGCTTTATGCACAATAAACTCTTAATAAATACAATTTTGATTGATCTGCTTTTAATTTTTAACATATCCCAGTTCATACACATTGGGCCAGTATCCCATTAGGTTAGCTAGTGTCCCTTTCACTCTCAAAAGTGTTCATTTTGGATGATAAATTATATTCTCATCCTAGTAATAAAGGTGGTGTTCTGATCTCTATACGTCATACTCTTCTTTGTCATTCTCTAATTGGTTCAAATCTCAGATATATAAAACAGAAGTATCATCTGTAGAAAATTCAAAGGGCAGTAAAACAAAATACTGGTCACTAAGAAGCTAATTATAAGGCAACTTGGAGATACAGAAATGAGTATAACTCTAAAAATACAAATAGGGGGACCTCCCTGGTGGTCCAGTGGCTAAGACTCCGTGCTCCCAATGCAGGGGGCCCGGGTTCAATCCCTGGTCAGGGAACAAGATCCTACATGCCGCAACTAAGAGTTTGCATGCCGCAACTAAACATCCCGCATGCCCCAACAAAGATCCTACGTGTCGCAACTAAGACCAGGTACAGCCAAATAAATAAATAATATTAAAGTAAATAAATAAACAAAAGTACAAATAAGTAGGTGAGCATGGTGAAGAGTAGTGTGAAGGTTTAAAAGAGAGTGAGAGATCACAGTGGGTTTGGAGCCTTGGGAAGGTTCCTCATCAGCACCAGGTATTCATGTTATGCCACCCATTCTGTAACAGAGAAGAACAAACCTGAAATATACACGATGGCCCATTCTCAAGGCTCTGCCTCCCAGGTTTGACCTTTAAAGGTGTAACACTTTTCCTTCATATAGAGATAGAAAGTTGTGGAACAGAGAATAACATTTGTCTTGTTGGAGGTTTACAGGAACATCGTGACCTGACCTACATGGACAGCCGCAAGAACAAAGGATTCGGCACGGAGAAGTTTGCAACAACTAGCCACACCCCTCCCTTTTTAGTATAAAAGAAGCCTGAACTCTAACTCGGGTAAGATGGGTCTCTGGGACACTAGCCCACCAGTCTCGGTCTGCTGGCAAGTGACTACTCCTTGCCCCAACACCTCATCTTTCAATTTACTGGACTGTCGTGCAGCGGGCAGTACGGGCTTTGACTCAGTAACAGTTCCAATTATTTATATTCAGGTCAGCTTTCCTACTGGCTTACATAACTCTTGAAGGCCAGAAAGTAGATCCTATTCATTTTTGACTTGTCTATTGCCTCAACATAACAGGTAATCAAAAAATTATAGAGAAATGAATAAAGTAGCATTTGAGCTGGCCCTTAAAGAATAAGCATAATGTATAGCCAATCAGAGGGGCACTCTAAGCAAAGGAAGAGTCATCTGTGCTATAAGTGGGGTATCTCAATCTGGACGCTACTTACAGTTTGGGCTGGAAAACTCTTTGTGGGGATGGGAATGGGGTTGCTGTCCTGTGTACTGTAGAATATTTAGCAGCATCCTGGCCTCTATCCACTAAATGCCAGTAGCAACACACCCCTCCCACTTTGTGACAGCCAAGTCCCCCTCCAGACATTACAAATGTCTCATGGGGAACAAAATCACTAATTTTGCCCTCCACCCTTCTCTGTTGAGAACCACTGTCATAGAAGAAGGAAAATAACATTTACTGAGTTACCATTAATGTGTAAGATTCTATGCTGGGTGATATGAGAATCAGCAAAATAAAAGACATATCCTTCCACTAAGAAGGAAAAAACTGTTATGTGTAAAAAATAGATGAGGAAAAAAAGCTCTAATAATGCCAATGGGGGGTTATTACATTTAGTATGAGCTGAAATAGCATTTTTAACATTTGGAGATGAAAGAAGAGGCACGTAGTGGGTGCCGAGCCAGGGCAGGGTTGTGGAGTCTTGAATGCCACCTAAAAAGATTTTTGAGCAAGGGAGTAATATAATTAGATCTGTGTTATACTGACAGAATCGTGTTTTCTTTGGTAAACAGATTTAGGACAATATCAATATAGCAAGCATTTAATAATATGGATTTTGATAATAAAAACTTTCTTATCACTCTTCTTGTTAAAAATTAAAACCTCCTAGCATATCAGTAATAATAATAAATATATTAATTATATAGTAAGTATAGTAAGGTTAATTATAGAAATAAAATATGTGGTACCTGAGGTGGTGGCAGTCTGATTGTGTATGCTTCTATGCTTAGACAAACTTGAGTTTCTGTTACATTGATGTCTAATACTGAAAATAAAATTATTAACTGTGAACTTTCCGGTATTATTACTCTATCCTATCAAATTAAGTATTTTAGTAACAAAAGAAATTAATTTAACTCAATTTATTCAAGTTGGAAACTCAGTTAAGAACGGATTTTTTTCACACATGGTAAAATTCAAATAATCACCATATAATATTTGATGGTCTATAGATACGACATCTAAAAGAAGACAAAAGCATATGTGGGTACGTAATTGTAGGGTAGGGTTACAATAAGAAAAATGAGACATCCCACAATGGAGAGGAAAACTCAACAAAATACTTTTTAGAAGTCTGACATCTATTATATGTGACAGATGAAGGCTCTTCTTAACTTAGAAGAGGAACCAGGCCATGCTTTTGACTTCACTCGTCTTACTAACAAATGTCCTCAAATATACTGGCAGATATATTCCAGATCTTTCCGAGCCCCAAGGCTTCTATCTTGCTTTCTTGTGATTAAAATTGCTCATACACGTCAGACAGTGGTACCTGGAGTAAAGCACGAGGGGGCTTCTGGCGTACTGGTAGTGTTACACATCTACAAGTTGTCAGTTTTGCCACAGAATATTACATTCAGTAAAACTAGAAGAAAAAATTCTAACACATGACTGAGGAATTGTGCTCTCCTAAACTGTTATCTTTAACCTCTGACAGCTGTAGTCTCCTGACAGTGTTTGGGGATGGAACTAAATTTAGGTAATGAACCCGTTCATCCAGACCTAATGCACAGTGACTGCCACCGTCCAACTTAAACATAAAACCAGAGCAAGGAGGGCAAATAGGCTTCAGCTTGAAAGTCAACTCAGAGCAAATACTCTGTGGATTATAGGTGCTAGTCTGAGAGTTAAGGCTATGGCCAGATGGTAGTACAAGCTACCATGACTGACAATAATGTCTACTTGGCTCAGGATTTCCCCCATCTGCTATCTCTGGACTACTATTTAGGAACATGTCTACCTGCAATACAACCATGCACATCAATGAAAGAATCAGATTAAACCATATTGTCAACTGTGTGTTTTAAATCATCTGTGTCTCTTTAGACAATCTTTTTTTTTAAGAAGAAAAAGAATCATGTACTCAAAAGAAATAAAGTTTTTACTTACAACACTACTAAAGAATTCTTATGATATGGCTATGGAAACTATACTTTATAAATGCCTGCAGAATTAAACTCCTTTTTGGTCACAGTTTTCTTTAAGTAGAGAAATTTAAAATATAGCTTTTATTCCAATTAAGAGAAGTGAATTTTTTTCTTATGTAAGTAGAATGTATATTTTGAACCAGAGGTGATTTCCTGAGTAAAACTGTGATTGTAACAATATATGATTAAATTCTGATATAACCTAATCAAGATTTTAACAACCTAACCATCTGTACCATTCTTTAAACAACTGTTATTATATTAATGTTTTAACTATTAACTTACGTATTTTTACTTACCAACAGCACTTTGCTTTCCCATCTGAGAAAGAAATTCTCTTCCTTAAAAAATTCATAGGATATGCCATATCATTAAAACTTATAAATCATGCTTAATATAACCTTTTTATGTAAAATTATCAAAGCTATGGAAAATGTTTTAAAATACAGTTTTAGGGACTTCCCTGGTGGTGCAGTGGTTAAGAATCCGCCTGCCAATGCAGGGGACACGGGTTCGATCCCTGGTCTGGGAAGATCCCACATGCTGCGGAGCAACTAAGTCCATGGGCCACAACTGCTGAGCCTGCTCTCTAGAGCCCATGAGCCACAACTACTGAGCCTGCGTGCCACAACTACTGAAGCCCATGTGCCTAGAGCCCGTGCTCCACAACAAAGAGTAGCCCCCGCTCTCTGCAACTAGAGAAAGCCCGTGGAGCAATGAAGACCCAACACAGCCAAAATAAATAAATGAATAAATAAATTAAATGAAGTTTTATATGAATATCTAATGACAATTCAGAGAAAAAATATAATCAGTCAAAAAGTATCTCTTCAATTTAAAGGACAGAAATACCCAGTTCTTCCCTCAAATATTTATTCCTGGTATAAAATATTTAGAAAACAGTTAGATCTCAACAAAAAATTCGAACAGACTTTTGGTTCCAACAATACTGGTAATCTGTGTTCATTTTATTATAATGCTCCATAACTTATATTTATTCCTCTTTAAACGTCAAGTATTCTATAATAAAAACATTTTTTTTCAAAGAAACACTAGGAGCCCTCTGGATATAATCCCAAAGTAAGGAGATGACACTTATGTTGATGTGGGCTTGCTTGAGAATGCTTGGTTGGGGCTATGCTTTAAAAACCATTCCCTAAAAATAATATATCTTAAAATTAAAAACACATGTACATAGTAGCAGTAAGCTAGTTCAGAAAGCTCCAATGACTGAAAGAGATAAAGTCACCTTGCACCAAGAGATGGCCAGCTTTATTCCAGGCTGGAGCAAGTCTAGCTGTGAGTGAATATGAAAGGCAGTTCTGAAGAATTACAGGAATTACTTGTTGTGGAGCCTCCACCTAAAATATTAAAGCACAAAATATGGGCAAGTTCACAGCAATTGTTATGTCCCTATAAACTCAGAGAAAAATGTCTGTGTGTTTAGATCACCACCTAACAAACTGGGCTATCCTGGATATAAGTTACAGTCATCACTACAGCTAATCCTATCTGGTTCTAAAGTTAAAGAAGTGTTAAAATATATTCACTTTGAAATTATGACTATAATGGGCAAATTCTACCTGCTTATCCTGGCTCAATCAGCCTAAATTTTTGGAGCTCCGGTGCTAGGACCTTAAACTTTACTTTGTATTTTGCTGTACACAAAGGAAACAAGTCCAGAACTATATTGTAGTATTTCTCATTATGGTTCACTCTAGTTCAATAACACAAAACAATTAAATATTTACATGGGCACACATGCAACCAGCAGAGTATCTCTACTTGTATAGAACTTTTAATGATCAGATGGGAAACTCATGAGTACCCCTAGCATATTGATTAAAGAGGGTTTCCAGGCTGCAGTGCAGGGAGGAGGAATCCTGGAAGAGGCAGTGGGCTCCGTGGGTTGAGCAGACAGAACTGAGAGTCCAGGGAGGCCAAAGAAGCTAGAGTTTGGGGGTTAAGTACTGAGAGAAGAGAGCTGCATAGAGAGAAAGCTCTGAGATCAGCGGAGTCCCTCCTTGAGTATTCAGTTACATATGGAAGAGCACATGCATATGAGGAAACTTCTCAGGGCTGTTTGCTATACAAACGTCCTTACAAATGTAGCCCAAAAGAAAACATTGCCATTGCCTTTGCTAGCATGTAGAAAAGTGAGCGGGCCAAAGATAACTGTCACCCAATAGGTAAAAAGGAGGGAATTATTTCCTACTTTAAGATTCACGAAGGCAGGAAACCATGAAAGCTGGTTCACAGCTTTATCTCCAGAAACAAGTAAAGTGCTCGGTATATTATAGATGTGCAATAAATCTCTGCTGTGATTATTATCATGTAGAAAATATCTATATAAAGAAAAACTGAGCATAATCATGAAGGCTCCACAAGGGTGGGAAAGAATACTGCCTTCCCACAGATTGTAAATGATGGCTAAAACCAGCTTTCAGGTTATTCAAACATTTCTCAGGGAACTTCAAAGAATCTCCGGGTATTGTTGAGATCTTATCATCCTCCTAGAACTTAAAGAAAGCATCTCATCTTGGAGATGACCGAAAACCTCATTAACCCGAACCCCACTAGGTCTAGGAACAGAAGCCAGCAGCGATGCCTGGATGGGCTGCTAGAATAACCAAGGATACAGTGCCTCAGAGATCAATGCAGACACATGAAGGGAGCCCCAGCAAAGTCTCCACGGCCTAAGGAACTGAGACATGACAGGTGCTCAGCTCCACGCATTCATTTTTGTTTCTTGCTAAGATCCAGACACTCACCACCACGGGAAATACAATCTATACTGTTTCGTTCCTCTACTTATTAGCTATATGATTGTGGACAATACTTTCACCTCTCTGGGTTTCATTTTCTTCATCTGTAAAAATGGGGATATTCACTCCTTGGAAGATACAGATGATAAGTGAAATTATGCCACATAAAATGCCTGCAAGAAAGTACCCAACAAAATTAAGACTCTTCCCCTCTTTCTCTATTAAATGTGCACAAAATAATTGTTCCGGGGAAAAAAATGTTGGTTCTTTCACATGCATAGCAATAACTTATGACAAAGGTACTCCAATTTTTATTTACTGACAAAAGAAGTTGAATACAAAATCAATATAAACAACATCTGGAATTATTATCCTTTTTAAAACTTACCTTAGCTCCATATTTTTCAATATAGGCATTGAGTTTTCCAGCTTTATAAAATGGTATCTATTAAAAAAATCCACATTGATAAGAAGGACTTAACATAAATATATTATGAAATAATGCACTACATAAAGAATTTAAACATTATACAGCACAGCAAAGCAGAGGGCCATCATCTTAACAGTTTCTATGCCCAGGAGAAAGAAGCAGGTAATAATCATTCCCGTCCTGAAATAGAATCTGTGGGTACATTCCAAAGTGAGGAAAGCCTTTCTGGGAGTGACCTGAATCCAGAAACCATATAAATGAAAAGGCCAATAAATTTCATATAATAAATATTTAATACCTTTCTTAATAAACAATAATTTCTTAAACATGAATAAGGAAAATGGACACAAGTGGAAGATCAAGAGAAAGTTCAACAGGCCAAGGTGTTCCAACTAACCAATGAAACAGAAATTAAAAGAAGATATTATTGATATTTTTAACCTAACAAATTGGCAGATACGCAAAGACTGCTAATATTTAGTGTTTGTGAGGATGTTGAAATATAGGTTCTCTCATACACTATTTATTAAATGTAATCTAGTACAAGCTTTTCAGAGCACAATTTAGCAGCATGTAGATTATAGTTTAAAATGTACTGCAATCCAACATCTAAGAATTTAACCCACAGAAACTACCAGATAAATAAAAATGATATAATTTCCACTTTCTGAAGCATTGTTTATAATAGCACAAGACTAGAAACTCAGATGAGCATTAGAAGGTAATAATTAAATTATTATACACCCATACAATGAAATATTTCACATCCTTAAAAATGAGTAAAATATATATACTGACACAGAACAGGCTGTTAAAGGGGAAATAAAAGGTAAGTTTCAAAATAGTATGTATAATAATCCCATTTTCTATTTTAAATATTTTTGCAAAAATTTTTACAGCGTGTAATATCTTTGTAAGAAAGTAAAACATATTTTTAGATGGCAATTTTCCTTTTACTATTCTTGCTAAGATTAGGGTACTAGAATTTACTAGAACTCTAAAACAATGTCCTCCTTGTTTCATAAATTTTTCAGGTAGAAAAGAACACAAATAAGAGACTTTACTGTCTACTTGTTCACCAACAGCTTGTCTTTCTTAATAGCTATATTAAGGATGAAAAGATAAAAGATGGACATACAACCATAAAACCTAGAAGAGAAATAAAAGGCCTGAAGAAGATTTTGAATGGCTTATCAGCATTGTTATTAAATATTGATTTCACTGGATTCTGGGGAATTAAAATCTCAGAATAAGAGGATTTTCAGAAAGATTTTTGACAAAAATCTCAGGATAATATAATTTTTATAAAGATTCTTGGTACTTCATTTATCATTCCCAGTTATATACAGCACTGGAAATATATTTCTTGTTCTAATTTTACTAAGAAAAAATTTTAATGAAATTTCCAAATTAAAAAAAAACTATTGAGCATGTGGTGGTATGATGAATTGGGAGATTGGGATTGACATATATACACTACTATGTATAAAATGGATAACTAATAAGAACCTGCTGTATAAAAAAATTAATAAAATAAAATTCAAAAATTCAAAAGAAAAAAAAAACCTATTGACCTAAGTTCTTTAAAAACAATTGGAGATTTGCTGGAACAAGAAACTTCTTCTTTTATATTAAATGTAATTCTAAAGAATAAAATATAAGAAAAGGATTAAGTCTGTGCTATCTTGAAAATTATGCTGTAACGTACTTTATTCATTGATAATCTTTATCTTAACATTAATGACAGGGAAAACTAAATATGAATTTAGAGCCACAAAAATGGATCTTAAACATCAGGTATATCAAAGTTAAAGTCTGTTAATGGTTTGATCAACCTATAACACAAGATAATTTGTCTTCATAAACCATGTTCAATTTGAGCTTTAATTAATACATGAATTAATGTTTATCAATATTGCTCCCAATAATTAGTAATAATACTTTATAAAATGTTAAAATACTAACCGCCATCACCACCCAAATTTGAGTAAATATTTCAGGTACAGGTGATGTCAGGATATCTTGGTGCAAAAACAGCAATTGCCTGTGGAGATGAAATGTATTCGTTTTAAAGTGGACTGCCCACTCTCTGTTTTTCCTTTTCCAGAACATTTAAAAATTGCTTAGTTCGGGCTTCCCTGGTGGCACAGTGGTTGAGAGTCCGCCTGCCGATGCAGGGGACACGGGTTCGTGCTCTGGTCCGGGAAGATCCCACATGCCATGGAGCGGCTAGGCCCATGAGCCATGGCCGCCGAGCCTGCGCGTCCGGAGCCTGTGCTCCGCGACGGGAGAGGCCACAACAGTGAGAGGCCCGTGTACCGCAAAAAAAAAAAAAAAAAATTGCTTAGTTCCAATCAAAAGTTTAAGTTTCTTCTAGCCAAGGACTGTATATAGATTTCTGTATCTCTCCCCACACTTAGCATGTTACCTTGACCCTGTAAGCAATCAGGCAAGATTTGAATTAAGAGAATTATAAAGTTTTAGATATATTAATATGAAAACTTGTCCATGCATCTGTTTCCTAACTCCTTTCATCTGTGAACCAAAATTTCTCTTTAACTTTATTTATTTATTTTGGCTGCGCCAGGTCGTAGTTGCAGCACGTGGGATCTTCGTTGCGGCATGCGGACTCTTAGTTGCAGCATGCAAACTCTTAGTTGTGGCATGCATGCAGGACCTAGTTCCCCCACCCGGGATCAAACCCAGGCCCCCTGCATTGGGAGTGCAGAGTTTTACCCACTGGACCACCAGGGAAGTCCCCCAAATTTCTCTTTTAAAACTCCAATTCTATCTTAAGTATAGACTTGAAAAAGTCAAACCACTGTGAAGAATCCAGCTCTTTTAATTCCTGTTTCTTCCATTTTCCCTTTTTTTTTTTTTTTAAAGTAGTGGTCAGAAGCACTGGAGGAAAGAGTCTAAGGATTCACCCATCAGTGAAGTTATCAACTACTTTAGTGTGAGAACTATTGACTAGATTCTTTTTCTTCAAAAAGGAATTTTTTTCCAAGCCAGAATGAAGTGGGTAGTGGTTTTTTTTTTTTTTTTTTTTTTTAAGAATTTTTTTTTTTTTTTTAAGATGTTGGGGGTAGGAGTTTATTAATTAATTAATTAATTTTTGCTGTGTTGGGTCTTCGTTTCTGTGTAAGGGCTTTCTCTAGTTGTGGCAAGCGGGGGCCACTCTTCATCGCGGTGCGCGGGCCTCTCACTATCACGGCCTCTCTTGTTGCGGAGCACAGGCTTCAGACGCGCAGGCTCAGTAGTTGTGGCTCACGGGCCTAGTTGCTCCGTGGCATGTGGGATCCTCCCAGACCAGGGCTCGAACCCGTGTCCCCTGCATTAGCAGGCAGATTCTCAACCACTGCGCCACCAGGGAAGCCCATGGGTAGTGGTTTTAGTACAGTATTGAAAAGCCAAATGAACTTACAACAACAATCATTACAATTCAAATTACCATCAATAATTTTGTTGGAAAAAATGGGAAAAATGTAAAAGGGAATAGAGGTGGAAATGTAAAAATTTTCAGAACTATTAATCATCAAGGAAACAAATTTTAAAAACCAGGAGTGTGTGGGGGATTACATCAAAAAGTGAGATGGGTCAATCTGTTTCTGGTGGCCTCATCTTTTCTGGAACTGTGGTGCAGCAGGTACGTGCTTTTGCAAGGCCTGCCTTTGTCTGACACGACCACATCTCTGCTCTCTCTGTTCCAGCCTCTTTGTCAGTGATTGGAACGATGAGTCAAAACACCCCTCTCTATGGGCATGACCCATATGAGGGTGAACAGCAAAAAATCTCTCTTAAGGTTTTCTACGTATTTGTTTCCCAAAGGGGTCACAAGTGAATGCTCAATGGGTATTAAATTGTACCTTAGCAGGAAGGGTACAGACTCCTGGCTGCACTCGAGTGGGAAAATATACAGTGGGCAGGAGAAAAGTTTTATAAATAAGAGCAAAATGGAGGACACCCCAAGAGTGTCTTATTTCTGGCCCCTAGCAATCTTATACGTGTTTGTTCCTCTCCAAGAAATTCAGTTACAGATATAATATTGTTATGTATTCTAAGAGTTCTTTTGTGAATGTCTCAAACAATTTAAGGGACTAATACATGGTGGGTCCTCAGTAATCACAGTGACTTTAGGCTTCAACTAAGCTGTTTTTCAAAGACTACCTTGGGTCAGATATTTCAAGATAGTTCTTGGAGAAATACTCTTGAGAAATACTCTTATATCAACCTGAAAATTTTAAAATTATATTAATCTAAAATGCTTACAGTATCTCCTAAAGTGTTTCATAAACAGTAGGTACTTCATATATATTTATTAATTACTGTCTCTATGTTTTGGGAGCCTGACTTAATTCATCAATGTCTATAAAATATTTAAATTAAAATATCACACAAGAAGCCGCAAATATAAAATCTCAACAGTGAGATGGTCTATCTCAAGTATTTCAAGTCCTCCCCTGAATGTAATTCAATATACCTGATTAGAACAAAACTGGATTCCTTTATCTCAAAATTATATAAACAAATTGAGTAAATGAGTATTTTGCTTTAAAGGAGATACTACTAAAACAGCTCTTAAAGGTCTCAAAAAGTTATAAGATGTGTTTTTTTACCTGCATATCTTCAACTGTGTACTCCTCATCTCAGTATCTGCCACTCCATTACTCAATATTATCCTGACAGCACAGAGTTTGTGTAAATCTGGAAGTGTGATGAAGAACAGTGACTGCTTCCTAGAGTCATTCATACTTTCTTGTTGACTGAATGTCTCAGTAATCAGGCCTTTAAAAATAAACAACAATAAAAGGGTAGCAAACTATTTTACCAATAGGGTTTCAATACCAATCCATTACAGAATATTTGATATTGTGTTAGTATAAGATGATAAAAACAAGTTAGCAAACATCAGCAGTTAAATATCATTCACATTTTACCTATGAGGTTTTCTAACGATAATCTAGAATTTGGGGGAGGGTACAAGTTTTATAAGGATGTAATGCATATAACATAAAATTCACCTATTTAAAGTGTACAATTAAATGGTTTTTATTATATGCACAGAGTTGCAACCATCACGATACATTTTAGAACACTTTTGTCACCCCAAAAATATAAGCTAGAATTTTAAACCTGCAGTTCTATACAACAAGTAGAATAATTTGAATACAAATAATATAAAAACCCCACAGCAATGTGTATTAAATGCCTACTCTGTTCTGGGTACTACATATGTTTCTACTATATTGTTTTTATTTAACAAATTCCTTCTAAAGTTTCTGGCTATTCTTAAGTTTCATTTTGTTTTCAGGAAAATGAAATCTTTCCTATGACAAGAATAATTTAAAAAAATCAAAATGTATAGCAAAGTCTTCTGCTGTTTCACGTTATCTCTATAAAGCACTTCAAAGTTGAAGAATATATTTTCATTATCTTACACGAAAGAAAATGTTTACTGAGATCTCTAAATTTTTATCTAGTTTCCTTTCCCACTAATTATCTGGCTTTCAAACTTCTATGTGGGACACATTTTACAGTTGATAATTCAGAGGGCGTACGTTTGGAGTCTATCTTATGTACGACAGAAAAGAAAGCTGCAATGTAAAAGTAAAGCATATAATTTAAGCTCAATTTCTCTAGGGCACACAAATACATCCAGGGAAGGTAACTGGTATTCTAGTACTTCAAACCTTTAAACACCTACATAGTTTCTCTCTTTAAGAAGAAAAGTAGTAACATGTCAGTCCTGGAACCTGGAGTGTGACCAGCCTTAGGTCTGATGTCAGGAACCAAATGTCTCTATGGTGCCATTCGAGGAGCAGTGGCAATGCCCTTCTGCTGCCCACACATCTTTCTCACTCAAGTACCACAGTGCTTGAAATTTTCATCATTAAAGATCACTTAGGTTCTTTTAAAAGTGGAAGTACTCTTGGAAATGATTAACACAGACAAAGTCACACAAGGTGTTAAATACCTAATCAAGATGATTTCTGATATTAAAAATAGAAACAGTCCTTCCTTCTCTCTGCTTTTCTACTCTCCTATGTAAATGCTTCCTGTTGTGATATTTTTTTTAAAAAATGAAGTACAGGGCTTCCCTGGTGGCACAGTGGTTAAGAATCCGCCTACCAATGCAGGGGACACGGGTTCGAGCCCTGGTCCGGGAAGATCCCACATGCCGCGGAGCAACTAAGCCCGTGCGCCACAACTACTGAGCCTGCGCTCTAGAGCCCACGAGCCACAACTACTGAGCCCACATGCCTAGAGCCCGTGCTCCGCAACAAGAGAAGCCACCGCAATGAGAAGCCCGCGCACCACAACGAAGAGTAGCCCCAGCTCGCCGCAACTAGAGAAAGCCCGCGCGCAGCAACGAAGACCCAGTGCAGCCAAAAATATAAATAAATACAATAAAATAAAAATGAAGTACAAAGTTCCAAGGCCAACACAATCTACTTCACAATTCTGCTAAAATTCACTTCCTCTGAAGCGTTTCAGTAAAGGGCATCAATAATAAATAAAGTAAAATATAAAACAAAGAACTGATTATGGCTTGGGGCCAGAGGTACAACTGTGCATATTTTAATGGAAGTAGGTCAAAGACATGGGCGAAAGTTAGAGATCTGTTACTTCCATTTCTAAAACACATTTCCCACTAAAAGTACTTTCTGCCTCACTTTTCCTTTAAATATCTTCCAGCAAAGTCACCAGGAAATTCCTGCGAGTGGTCCTCCCTTTCTCTTGTCAATCCTCCAAGAGTGCTCGGACAACTGTATGTAAACAACACTGACCTGTTCAGGAATAGGTGAGAATTTACTTAATTTTACTATTTAGAACTACATTAAAACAATTTTTTTTAGTTCATAATTGGCAAAATTTACAAATTAAAAGTTTGTTTTCTTTTCCTAGATTGTATACGAACTGTAATGTTAAGGCTCGAAACCCGGATATACTATATATAACATATACGGATGAACTGTTAATGAACATACGTATCAGAGATTAGCATCTTTCACGTCCAAGCTGACAAATGGAAAACTTGCTGACTCCAAAATAAAATTCTGCCCACATTTCTGCCCTGGTGGAACAGGTACCTACAAGATTCTCCGTGTGGTGACTCAAGAACCCCAAGAGAACCAAACTCGCTGTGAACGCCCAGGCTGTGAGGTCTAAGCAACTTTCGGACCCTCTGGAGCTGCAGTTTCCCCCTCCGTTGGGGCGCTCGGTGGGAAAAAGCCTGCCTGCAGGTCGGACTCCTGCTGGCCCACCGATGCCTTCCAAGGTCAACAGGCCAGTTTCCACGACCCCCACCCCCACCCCGCAGCGCCGGGCCCCATCTTCCTAACGCACAGCATGGAACTGGTGGAAACATCTCCAAGGTCTTTATTTAGCTTAAGCACCTTATTTAAAAGGCGGTTCTATAAGTTACCGATTAAATAAGGTGCCCTACTGTTGGAACCTGTGGGCCTTCGTAAAAGAACGACTCTTTGTTCCTTACGTTTTTCCTTTTCACAAGCTAGAACTAGCTCTTCAGCGCGCGCGTCCTGTCAAAGCAACGCCCTCAGAGCGTTCGCCCCCGGACGCGAACGCACGAGCTTCCCGGTGAGGCGGCCCGGCCTGCAGCGACCTCCCCGACTCACCCTCTCAGTCTCTGGCTCAGACAAGAAGTCGGTCTCCCGGGTCACGGCCTCCTCACCTCAGTCTCCCGGGCCGCGGGCCCGCGATCCTCAGCACCCTCCCGGCGGCTCTGAAGTACCGCTCCCAGCATGCCCCGCGCGCCCCGCGACCCCAAGCGTAACCCCGCGCGCTCCCAGAATGCCCCGCGCGCCCCAGTTTTTCCCGCCAAAGCTTTCGACTGCCTGCGCTGTTCTGCCGGCGCTCGTCGTTCCCCGAGAAAAAAGCCGGCGTTGGCTCTGGTGTGGCCCGTCTCGAGGCCTTTGCTGGCTTGCAGAGAGAGGTAAGATGCATCCGCGCAGTATGGTCGCTGGGGAGCCACAGGTGCCGAGCCCCGCGCTCGCCGCACTGACGGGCTGTCCGGCCTCACGCGCACGGCGGCCCTTGGATCCGCTGAATGTCAGGCGGTGGAACTTCCTGAGTGGGGCGCCCTGCAGCGTGTTGTGGAGCGGAAGCCCGGCGCAAGGGCTAGTGCCTAGGTATTTATTAAGCGCCTGCTGTGTGCCCGGAGCTTTTCTAGGAGTCACTGATGGAGCATTGAACTAAGAGCATTCCCTGCCCTCCTGGAGCTTACATTTTTCTTGAGGGTTGGGGGATAGATTAATACGATAAGTGTGCAAAATGTCGGTCTGGAAGATGGTGATAGGTGCGCTGGGACAGGGAGACGGAGTGCCGGGAGAGGCCCTTTCGGAGGTCGCGAGGCCTCATGGAGAAGGTGACATGTAGGACAGAAAGGAGGTGGGAGTGGGCGGCCACAGGCAGGTCGGGGGAGGACGTTGTAAGGGAGGGAATCGCGAGTACAAGCAGAACGCCTGAGGCAGGTGGGAAGGTGACCAGCTGGCTGCAGTGAGCTGGAAGGAGAGGTAGGGACGCGAGGCCGGGAGGTTAAAGCGGGTCAGACAGTGTTAGGCTTGATAAGCCGTATGTATTGTAACGGGCGCACCCAGGCGCTGTGCTGAGAATGGACTGAAGGGAACAGAGGGACAGAAAGGAGAGCAGCTAGGAGGCAATGGCAGTGGTCCAGGAGAGGGAAGATGCGGCTGGGATCAGGGCAGAGGCAGTGGAGGTGATGAGATGGGATTGCACTGTGAAGATCCTTTGAAGTTAGATCTAATAGGCTGTGGATATGGATTGACGTGGAGTCTGAGAGTTAAGCATAGCTGCAGGGTCTCTGTACTGACTTGGAGGATGGGGTTGCCATTAACTTAAGGGGAAGACTGGGAGGAGAAAGTTTGTGGATGAAAATAAGAGGAGGTCAGTTTTGGGGACACGTTAACTTTGAGAAGTGAAGAGGAGTAGTTCTGGGGAAAGATCTGTATGTAATAGATGGTATTTAAAATCATGAGACCAGAACCCATGGGGAAGAGAGTGAAAGGGTAGAAGGAAGGAGGTCTTCACACTGAATCCTGGGAGACTCCTGTATAAGTTCAGGGAGATGAGGAGGAGGAAGCTCACGGGTGGAATGTCAGGAGATTTTCATCAAGTAAGAGAAGATTTGCCACTTTTTTTTTTTTTTTTCCTGCGGTACGCGGGCCTCTCACTTGTGTGGCCTCTCCCGCTGCGGAGCACAGGCTCCGGACGCGCAGGCTCAGCGGCCATGGCTCACGGGCCCAGCCGCTCCGCGGCATGTGGGATCTTCCTGGACCGGGGCACGAACCCGTGTCCCCTGTATTGGCAGGCGGACTCTCAACCACTACGCCACCAGGGAAGCCCAAGATTTGCCACTTTTTAACCTCACATCTTACCAGGTTCGAGAAGTTATACTGTGAAAGAATGAGGTTTTGTATTGTGCTTAATGTTTCATCTATTAGAGTAATTTACTTATTTTATTTGAAAAATGAGTTTTGGCAAAGAGGAATGCTTTTAGATATCCTGACTTGGTAACGAAGTGCTCCATACTTACATATTGCTTGGTTACTTACAACCACAACTGTGAGATTGTAGTAAAGGTTGCTGAGTAAAATCAGCCTCCTGTGACAAACAGTTTACATCAGACATCCAAGTACTAGACAGTCCAGTTCTCGTCACGTAAAAGGTGAACTGTATGGCTTTTATTTGGATCTTGATTTAAATAAACTATAAAAACTATTTATGAAACAGTCAGAAGTTTGCACACTCTGTATATTTAATTGTACCAAGGAATTATTTTCTAGATGGCAAAATAACATCTACAGGTAATACTTATAAGATCCTTATTTCACAGACGTATAGAAGTATTTATGGATGAAATGACATATCTGGGATTTGCTTTAGAATGATCCCGTGGGAGATGAGGGTGGTGACAAAGAGGTAATAGAATTGGCCATGGTTTGATAATTGTTGAAAATGAGTGAAGGTTCCTATTATTATCTGTGCTTTGATATATTTTACTATCTTCTCCACTTTTGTGGTGTGTTTGAACTTTTCTATAATAAAAAGCTTTTAAAAAACTTTCGTTTTTCAAAAGTAAAATAAAGTGAAGAGACAGGCCACAAGTTGGGAGAAGATATTTTCATAAAAGTAACCCACAAGTGATTGGTTTCCAGATTATATAAAGAACTCTCACAAATCAATTAGAGTAAGACAGTCAGTCACAGAAAAAAAGCACTAAGGTCATGAACAGGTATTTTGCAGAAGGAGGAAAAAGGATGGCTTATAAGCCTATGAAAAGATACTCAACCTCATTAATTATTAAATCTAAATAAGACCACAACGGAATACCATAGTATTGGCAAAATTCTAAGGGTTAGTAAGGATGCAGAATACGATCTCCATACACTGTTGGAATGTAGGAATGTGAATTTGAAAATAATGTGATGTAATCTTCTGAAGTTGAATATTAACATACCCTTAGACTTACAAATTCCTTATATACACTTCCCCTAAAGAGACTCTTACATATGTGCACCAAGAAATATGTTTGTAGCAGCATTGTTTGTTGAATAAAATAAGTAAATGCAAAAAAAAACAAACAAAATCCCGAATGTTCAGGGACGGGGAACAGATAGATAAATTGAATTATATTTACAAAATTGGATATTATACAGCAAAGAAAAAAAATAATGAACTACATTTTTATGCAACAATATGGGTAACACTTTCAAACTTAAAATGTGAACATATCATAAGTACAGCAGATCCTCTACATACGAACAAGTTCTGTTCCAAGAGCACGTTTGTAAGTCCAGTTAGCCTAGGTACCCAACTAACACAGTCGGCTATATAGTACTGTACTGTAATAGGTTTATAACACTTTTCACACAAATAATACATAAAAAACAAACACAAAAAATATAGAAAACATTTAAAATCTTACAGTACAGTACCTTGAAAAGTACAGTAGTATAGTACAACAGCTGGCATACAGGGGCTGGCATTGAGTGAACAGGCAAGAAGTTACTGACTGGAGGAGGGAGAGGAGGTGGGAGATGGTAGAGCTGAAGGATCGTCAGCAACAGGAGACGGAGGGTGAGCTGCTATGTCACTCACGCCTGACGTTGATGGCACAGGTTCTGGTTCCTCGCTGGATTTAATTCTGTCTACCCTCTTGAGAAAACGATCCAGTGATGTCTGGGTAGTAGCTCTTTTTTTCTCGTCATAGGTGACAGTAATACTGGATTGCATTCTGAATGGCTGTTGCAACCTTCATTTACCATTTTACGTTTGGGTCCTGTGCCTCAAAAACTAACACTGCCTCCTCAAATGAAGAAAATCCCCTTGCCTTTTCCTGCGTCGTGAATCTCTTCGGTTCTTCAGTTACTTCTTCTTCCTCTTGTCTCTCTTCGTCCTTTCTCTGAGCCTCCAATTCCATCGGGTCTTCATTAGTAAGCTCCTTGTGTCGCACAGCAGCAGTCCTGTACAGTAAAGTACACAAAAGCACAACCACTTGTAGAGGATGCACACACGTGACAATGTACGCCAGACACGTGAACTAACTTACGTGACTGGACACATGAATGCACGTTCATATCTTTGAAAGTTCGCAACTTGAAGGTTTGTATGTAGGGGACTTACTGTAGACACTTAGACGGTTTTTCGAATTTTTTTCGAAAATGACCACCCTTATGTACCTACCACCCAGATCTAAAGATAGAACATTACCTGTATCCAGGAAGTACTCGCATGCCCTCTCCCAGCCACTTACCCACTTCCTCTAACGTAACTACTGTCCCAACTGCTAACACCATACATTAATTTTGCTTGCTTTGAAAGTTAATGGAATCATACAACACAAACTCTCTTGTGTATAGCTTCTTTTGTAAATATTATATTCATAAGATTCATCCATATTGTTGAGGGCAGCAGTATTTTATTCATTTTCATTGCTGGATAGGGTTCCATTGTGTGTATATATTTATCCTTCCTGAGGCTGAAGGACAATTTGAGTGCTTCCAGTTTAGAATTATTATGAAGGATGCTGCTAAGACCATTCTTGTTCTTTTGTTTTGTATTTCCTTCTATTCAATATGGATGAATTTTTAAAACATAATTTTGAATGGAGAAGGAAGTTCCAGAAGACTACATATAGTATAATCCTATTTTTATAAAGCTCAATAGTTCTCCAGGAAAGCTGAATAAATTGTTTGTTGATATATCCATATGTGCACAACTAATTTTTTTAATAGGCAAGGACATCATGAACACAATTCAGGATAATAATGATTTGGGGGAGGCAGAAGAATGGGATATGGGAGGAGCCCACTGTCCCCAAGTCGAGTGAAGGGTTCATTGGTGTTCATTTATAGTACTATGCTTCAAAATATATATGCACATCCATTTATATGTATAAAACATTACATCATAATTTTTAATTAACAAAAAACCACAGAATGTTATAGGGCCAGCAAGAATTTTCATCCAGGGAAAAACTTTCCTCACAGGATACATTTTGATGACAAGCTTGTGGGCAAGCTTATTCAATTTTCCAAGTATATGAGTTACTTAAGTTTCCCTTTATCTCACTCACAGGCATTCAAGATGGGAAGGAATGCTGTTAAGGATTCCACCCACTAGTTACCTGTATGTATCTTTTATAAAGATTAAGGTTCTTGCATTGTGTTAAATCATGTTTAAACCGTTAGGACATGCAAAGATGAGGCCATACTTTGTGGGTAGCCAAGTACCACATGAAAATGAAGGTCATTTCTCAGAAGAACTACCTGGGGAATAGTCAGATCTTTAGACAGGAAACTGGAACTAAGATGACAAGACCTAGATGGGCGTTACGGCTGGTTCAGCATGCACCTTGGCCTGGAATTTGAAGAACTGGGATGTCTGAGATTGTATTTATGGGTAGAGTATAATCATCTGCCCTCAAACATACAGAGGGAGACTGGGACTTAGAAGGAAGGGTCCCTAAAAAGGGTCCTCACTGGGTGTGTGCCTCACAGTCATCTGAGGTTTGACAATCAGACAGACTTTTTTTGCGGTACGCGGGCCTCTCACTTGTGGCCTCTCCCCTTGCGGAGCACAGGCTCCAGACACGCAGGCTCAGCGGCCATGGCTCACGGGCCCAGCCGCTCCACGGCATGTGGGATCCTCCTGGACCAGGGCACAAACCTGTGTCCCCTGCATCGGCAGGCGGACTCTCAACCACTGCGCCACCAGGGAAGCCCCAGACAGACTTTTTGAATTGGCATCACTGCTTCATTTATTAAAGGTGAATGAACTATGTCAGGCTCTCATAGTGGAAAATTCTTTTAGGTTATTCTTTAGCAAAGTTCATTTGAATATTCTGGCTCTGCTGTAAGGAGGCAAAGAAAGGGCTCTTTATCCACACTTATGCCAGAGTGTCAAGGAGAGTAGCATAGTGGTAGGTGGTGGGGAGTGGTATCGGTAATCAGTGAGAGAATCAGGGAAGGAAGGATATGGAGGGATGCAGTTGCATACCTAGAAAGAAGAAACTTTGACTTCCTTCTAGCATCAGCCTTGGAGGCCCTAGATGGTATTCGTATTTAGGTAGGTAGCTGTGTTTCTGATATGGGGCTCCCAGCGTTCGAGAACTCCACGGCCCTCTCCATCATTCATGTTACTGGTACACTTATGTGGCTGCATTGAGCACCTTGGACTGGTGTTAGGTCCACACACTCATTCATTTTAAACTATTTTCATGCTGCTGCTGCTGCATTTGGCTTCTTTTCCCCAGTTTCCTAGACTGGGAAAGAAATAAAACAATTTTACTTTTTGTAGTGTTACCGAGCCAGGTTGGTTTGTCTGACATGCAAGCCAAACGCTGAGACCCTGAGGTTTGCAGCAGAGAAAGGGTTTATTCTCGGGGCCACCAAGTGAGGAGATGGGAGAACAAATCTCAAATCCACTTCCCCAAAGGCAAGGGACTTGGGATATTTATGGAATAAAGCTGGGGTGTCAGGAGCACGGGGAGTGTGAGGAAAGGTAATTAGAGACACGAAAAAGGTAAGGTAATCATCGTTGTGCACCTAAGCTACAGGCTTCTTCTTGGGACACGTGCTCAGAAAATGGTGGCATTAGCACGTTCTGAGGGTGGAGTTTTTGGCCTTCTGACATGAGACATTTTCGCCATCTTAACCAGTCTTAACTGTCTGGAGCTTGAACTGGACACAGCTGACTCCAAGTTCCCAATAAACAACCTGGGCAAACATCTCTTATTATTTGGGCTGTGTGACACTTGGAGGACATGCAAGTTTTTGTAAAAACAATTAAAGCAAGCTTGATCAGTGAGGGCAAGTTACAGGTGTAATGGATCTAACTGATGATTACTCCCCCCCATTTCAGTAGGTGTCCTGGGAAAAGTTAAAAACTTGGCTAATACTCTTGCTAGTGTCAGATAAATGAATCCACATTTCTCAGTATGATTATAGTGTAATTATGATTTTTCCAAGTACTCACATGCCATCTCCTATATCACATTTATACCCTTATTCATTCAAAAACATTTATGGAGCACGTGCTGAGTGCCAGGCACCGTGCTAGGCTCTGAAGATGCAGATGTGACTAACCATTCCTGTCCTTTAGGAACTCTTGGTCCAGTGAGAAAGACATGTTGACCGATGATGTAGTGAGTGCATGATAGCCATGATTGGGGAATAAAGGAGCAGAGAGGGCACTACTTGGAGGGGAAGGGTGTGGTCAGCACATGCTTCCTCCACAGTTGACTCCTAAGCTGAGTCAAAAAGGATCCTGAGGGCTTCCCTGGTGGCGCAGTGGTTGGGAGTCCGCCTGCCGATGCAGGGGACACGGGTTCGTGCCCCCGTCCGGGAAGATCCCACATGCCGTGGAGCGGCTGGGCCCGTGAGCCATGGCCGCTGAGCCTGCACGTCCGGAGCCTGTGCTCCGCAACGGGAGAGTCCACAACAGTGAGGGGCCCGCGTACCACAAAAAAAAGAAAAAAGGATCCTGAGTCCTTGGCCAGGATAAAGGAAGTAGGAGAAAGGAGGTAAGGAGAGTAAGAGGAAAGAGGTAAACTTAAGGTAAAAGGCAAAGGACAGGGCTTGAGCAAGGGTATGGAAGTGAGGAAAGAATGCAGTGTGTTGGAGATCTAAAAATAGTTCACTGTTGCTAGGCTATAAGGCTTGAGGGGGAAATGACAAAGGATGAAGCTAGAGAGACAGATTTTGAATGATCTTGGATGTTCTGGTAAGGAATTTGAACTTTAGTTATTGGGAAACATTGGAATGTCTTAGGCAAATAATGATATGATCAGATTTTAATTTTGGATCCATTACTCATGGAAGATGGGTCTGAGGAGTTCAAGACTAGAGGCAAAAAGCCTGTTAGGAAGTTATTGTAAGCAGATAGGCAGGTAATCATGAAAGGTAAATCTGGGGCAGTGGTAGGAGGGATAAAGAGGAGAGACTGACCTGCATGATTCCCAAGCTTCTGACTTGGGTGACCTGATGATGATAACACTATCAGCTGTATTTCATAGAACTGTCTAGAACCCTGAAGCCTTTACAGAGTTAAATAGGATATCTGGAACTTTCCTTATCTATACCATTTTACTCTTGTTCTGTTTACTTGTGCTGGAGACAAAAAGATTTTTAAAAAGAAGTTTAATATTGCAACCATGTACAATCAAACATCTAATCTTTTTATTTACCTGCTCCTACTTAAAGATGGACATACAAGGAAAATGTGCCTAAGAACGTATTTACAATAAGATGTCCTACATATAATTAACTTGTCGTTGTCTGAAGTTACTGAGGAAAGTTGCCCTACCTCAGCAATGAACTTAAGACCTTTGTATTGGCTTTGTGATCAGGTATCTATTATTTTCTGCTCATTTCTGCCTTTGCTATTCAACTGATGAGAGATTATCAACAGACATTCTGGTGTGTTATAAATATACATGGATTAAAAAAACTTTAAGACATAAATGCTTTATTTAAAATGAATGAAAATTTTGGATATTATTGCTAATAGATGGGGAATTGTTTGGAAATCAACTAAATAGGGTATACATACTAGAGATAGATATTTTTAGAAGGGAAAAGTTAACCTATGCTAACATATTTAAAAGACATGGATTTAATACAAATTATCCATGTAGATAACTTGGAGTCCATCTTTTTAGAGTGCCCACTTGTTAAGAGGGAACCTGCTCTCTATGGTTATGGCAAATGTAATGATTTGTCAATGGGAAGGAAAGAGCTGATGACGTGTTTCTTGTGCATTAGTGGCAGAATTAGAAAAGCAAAAAAAAATGTAATAACGTTTGCTTATGGTAGAAGACTGAGTGCTTTCTACAGTGTATTTTACCTGAGGAACTTCAGGAGTAGAGTTGGCTTTCTAAATGTTTATTAAAATTTATTTGCTGGAGGGGAGGTCCGGAAGAGTTTATAAATTCTTATGTTCCTTTAATTTCTAAGGTTTGTTTGTTTCTAAATTTGCCTAAATGTACTTCATCTTGGAGCACCTTCCACGTAGGATGTTTCCTTATACCTGTGTTTTAGAATAAGGAAGTCTTGATGGATAACAGCACTTGCTAAAATCTATTGATTGCTTTCTATGTGCCAGACCCTGTGCTAAGCATTTTATAAGCAGTGGCTTAGATGAGTTAACTGATTAGGTCATAGTCATGCATTTGATAAGTTACTAACCCAGGGGTAGGACGAGGTCACTGGCACCAAAGTTTTGTTTTAACCACTTATGGAATTATTTGGAACTGGGACTGAAATCTGAATCAGTCTTGACATTGGATTATAGAGGTAGCTATGCACTCAAGAGACTCATTGCTCTGCCAGAGTCACGGGGAGGTTCAGCAGACCTGGGAATTGTTAGGAAAATAGTATATACATAATCTGGTTAACTTTTTTTTTTAATATTTATTTATTTGGCTGTGTTGGCCCTTAGTTGCAGCACACGGGATCTTCATTGAGGCATGCAGGATCTTTTGTTGTGGCACTAGGGCTTCTCTCTAGTTGTGGCATGTGGGTTTTTCTCTCTCTATTTGTGGCACAAGGGCTTAGTTGCCCCGTGGCATGTGGGATCTTAGTTCCCCGACCAGGGATTGAACCTGCATCCCTTGCATTGGAAGGCGGATTCTTTACCACTGGACCACCAGGGAAGTCCCTGGTTTACTATTTTTAAAGCATTTAAGAAAGTTGTAACACTAAATGCATGCATTTGGAAAGAGGAAAAGTCTCAATTCAATAATCTAAACTCTCACCCCAAGAGACTAGGGAAAAAAAAAGAAAAGAAACCCAAAGCAAGCAGAAAGAAGGACTCAATAAAGAGCAGAAATCAGTGACATTTAAAAAAATAAAAAGAGAGAAAATCAGAGACAGAAAGCTAGCTCTTTGAAAAAATCAATAAAACTGACAAACCTCTAGCAAGGCCGACAACAATAACAGCAAGAAGAGTGGTCAGATTACTACTACCAGGAATTAAACAGGATATCACTGCAGACGTTGCAGACATCAAAAGATAATAAGGGACAACTACGAACAACTCTATACATAGGTTTGACAATTCAGATGAAGTACACCAATTCCTCGAAAAGTACAGACTACCACAACTCACCCAGTATGAAACAGATCTGAATAGTCTTATAACTGTTATGGAAATTAAACTCATAGTTTAAAACTTCCTGAGAAATACATCTGCCAGCCCATATGATTTCACTGGAGAATTCTATCAAGCTTTTAAAGAAGAGTAACACCAATTCTACACATTCGTTACCAGAAAAATAGAGGAAAAGGGAATACTTCACAACTTATTCTATGAAGCCAGTATTACTCTGATAGCCAAGCCAGACAAATACAATGCATAAAATGAAAACTACACACCAATATCTCTCATAAATATGTATTAAAAAGCAAACAACCCAATCAAAAAATGGGCAGAAGACCTAAATAGATATTTCTGCAACATAGAGATGGATAATAAGCACATGAAAAGATGCTTAACATTTCTAATTATTAGAGAAATGCAAATCAAAACTACAATGAGCTATCACCTCACACAGGTCAGAAACAATACAAATAAGTCTACAAATAATAAATGCTGGGGAGGGTGTGGAGAAAATGGAACCCTCCTACACCGTGGGAATGTAAATTGATGCAGCCACTATGGAGAACAGTATAAAACTCTAGTTTTCTTAAAAAAACTAGAGTTACCATATGATCTTGCAGTCCTGCTGGGCATATATCCAGAGAAAACTCTAATTCAAAAAGAGACATACACCCCAATCAGTATTCATAGCAGCACTATTTACAATAGCCAAGACATAGAAGCAACCTAAATGTCCATTGACAGATGAATGAATAAAGAAGATGTGGTATATGTGTATATATATATACGCACACACATGTACAATGGAATACTACTCAGCTGTAAAATGGAATGAAATTATGACACAGCAATATGGATGGACCTAGAGATTAACCTACTAAATGAAGTAAGTCAGAGAAAGACAAATATCATATGATATCATCTATAATATGGACTCTAAAATATGATACAAATGAACATATTTACAAAACAGAAGCAGACTCACAGACATAGAAAACAAATTTATGGTTATCAAAGGGGAAAGGGGGTGGGATAAATTAGGAGTTTGGGATTAGCAGATACAAGCTATTATATATAAAATAGATAAACAACAAGGTCCTACTGTATAACACAGGGAACTATATTCAATATCTTGTAATACACTATAACGGAAAAGAATATGAAAAAACATATATGTATGTATAACTGAATCACTTTGCTGTACATCAGAAACTAACACAACATTGTATATTAACTATACTTCAATTTTTTTAAAAAAGCAAATAAAGAATTATACATCGTAAGCAAGTGGGGTTTATTTCAGAGATGCAAAGTTAGTGCAGTATTTGAAAATCAATGTATTCCATCATATGAAAAGGCTAAAGACTATTTGGAATGTTTGGAAAAATGTCTTTTCCGTGGCCTTGCATTCCTATGGAAGAGGTAAGCAGGGGGACAGGAAGCTAACATTCATCAGCAACTAGCGTGGAAGAACTGTGCTTAGTTTCTGAGAGGATGACCTACATGTGTAACCTACTGTGTAGTTCTTTTTGGAATTAAATACCACTGCCGAAAAAGACCTTAATAAATATCAGACGACTTTTTAATATGCTGGAATTCTCTCCCCCGCCTTTTAAAAACAGAACATTTGTAAATCTTCCTATGGGTGCCCAGCTGGGGAGGTACTGTTCCAGACTCTATTCCAAGAGCAATCAGTTATTTAGGATTTACCTTAAACAATATACTGTTGAGAATAGACAGGAGACACTAATACAAGTACTCGCCTAGTCAGGGTCAACAGCGAATAACTTGAGAGCGACATACGTCCTACGCACATTAAGACGTTTTTGCTTTTATAGAACAATTTCCCTGGGTTTGTTTATCCTGTGAGAAGGGGGCAGTTCTGCGGATGGGTCGGGGGCAATTACAGAGCACTGTTCTGGACAGCACACTTGTTTTGTCGAGGCTAAATGAGGTAACTGCGTCTTTTACCGTCCACGAGGCTCGTTTACATCTCCCCTCACACTAACAGTCCACCCCGACACTCGCAGCGGAACGACTTTGTTACAAATTAACGCCCAGCTCTGCCTGACCTGACCTGATTGGGAAATCGCGGCGATTTTGATGCGCGGTCGCTGCCCTGCACAAGATGGACTCTGCGCCCGCCCCGTCGGACCCTCCCTCGCCAGCCACCTCGCCTTGTCCGCCAGGAACACCCACACCCGAGGGCTCCGGCTCTGGCGCCGGATCTCCGCGCCACCGCTTTCTGCGCAGACACAAAGGGAGCCCCGCCCTCCGCGTGCTCCTGCAGCTGTGATTGTGAAGGGCACCTTCTGCAGCCAATCAACACTCGCGAACTGGGCGCGGCCCGTTGGAGTTGGTGGAATGTTGGCCGAGGGCGGGACCCTTGAGTGACACGAATTTTGGCCAATCAACGGAGGCCTTGCTTCTGCCTCCCCGCCCCCCCCGCCCACATCACCCCAGTGCCTGCCTCCCTGCCCAGGCGCTGAGCAGGGTATTGGGAATGTCCCGGGGTAAGTTCGAGGAGACGCCCGCTGAACTCCGCCCGACTCCGCTGCTCGTTTTAGGGCCTGAGGCTCGTCGCGTTCCGAAATGGCAGAGGAGTCCGACAAAGCCGTGAAGTACTATACCCTGGAAGAGATCCAGAAGCACAACCACAGCAAGAGCACCTGGTTGATCCTGCATTACAAGGTGTACGATGTGACCAAATTTTTGGAGGAGGTGAGTTGGTGGAGGCAGGATGCCGACCGGAGTTTGGGGGTTCCCTGTCGAGACTTGTCGTTCGCAGCGTGGTGGGATTGACCTGCCCGGCTCTATGTGCGCTCCTGAGTGTGTTAACCAGTGCGTGCGCACCCGGCTTTGCACACCTGGGAGCTGCTCCCCGCGTCTGCATACTTGTGTGTGCACCCCCTGAGTCTGTACACCTGGGAGCGGACCCCGAGTTTGTACACCTGAGGCTGCGCGCCCGCGTTTTCACACCTGGAGGTGCATAAGTCACTGCCGCGACCAGGTGAATCAGTTTAGCAGCCCTTGTAGGGCAGAAACTGTCTCCCGAGACCCTGCGCGGGCATGTAGGAGAGCACCACTTCGCACTTCGTGGGAAACAAAATCTCATCTGGAGCTGTCTTCCTAAGAGAGAGCGCAACTACGGAAGGATTTTTGAAGATCCTTTTTATCCTTGAGTGTGCATAGACCAGGTCTTCATCTAGGACAGGGGTCGTCCCACTTATTATTCCTGGAGTGGATTCCTAATTGGAGCCGGTTGGAGACCACCCACCTTGAGAGCTGTGGGATCCCACAAGAGGGGACCTTGAGTTCGGAGGTCCAGGTGTGGTCTGCTCCGGCTCTCCCGCTGGCATCCACAAGCCCACCCCACCATCCACGCCCACCCACCCGGTGTTCACCTAGAAGGCGCCCAGTGGTGTTTAAGGTATCCAGTGACGACTTCGGTGAGGTACAGTAGTGGACTCCTGCGAGTGAGCATGGGGGTATGTGTATGGCTTTGATGAGGAGCAAGGGAGAGGGACCGAGAAGTGAGAAATGCCGGTGCGACGTCATCCTTAAGCAGCTTTGGGAATTGTAAAGTAACTTTGCTTAACTTTGAGGAAAACATTCCTTTGATAAGATTCTTTGCGCTGATTATAATTTTTGCAATAAATTCTAAGGAGTTTTTCTTTGCTGCCTCTGGCTGTGTTATATCACTGTGGGGGAGTTTCAGTCATAAATCTTAATGTGACACTTACTTTCCTTCATTTCCCCAGACAATAGACAGGAATGCTTAGTGATGGGAATTTTCTACATAGTTTGTGAGGAAAATGAAGATAGAGGCCTGGTCTGAGCTGGATCACAATTTATATCAAAGGACATTGGTTTTGTAGAGAATGTTTAAAAAAAATTTTTTTAAGGTTGAAGTTGATGGTTATTAGTAAGACATATTACTGTTAAATTGTCCTCAGGTGATGTGCCAGAAGATAAAATAGTGTCCTGATGTGGTTAAGAGTGGGTTATAGTAGAGGGTCAGGTCTGATCTGTCCTGTTCCTTCTGCTGAGCTACAGAGCTTATTTGCTATTAGAGATTCTTGAACTAATAATCCTGCATCATAACATCAGGTCTAATTGATACCAGATGTCTGCTTAAAACTGTTCCTTCCCCCTTCCCGTGGTATATGTAATTGTAGAATTTTAAGATCCATTGTGTGCTTTCTTTATTTGTGTCTATAAAAAAGAATAGCATTTATAAAATAATAGGATATTTTATGTTATGAAGCGTTGCCATTTTTTCCTTTCTGTTTTGTGGGGTCTGCCTTATTCATTGTGTCGTACAGGGGGCCTCCATGGTCTCCCCACACCAGATGCCAGTATCACCCCCTCCCCCCGTTGTGACAACCAAAAATGTCTCCAACTATTGCCAAATGTCCCCTTGGGGACAACAAAGTCACTGCTAGTCAAGAATCACTGCCCTAAGATATATTTTGCATAACTTTTATGGGTACATTTCTCAGGAGATAAGGAAGAGAAGATTATTAAGCTTTACTATAAACCATTTACATTTCATTCTTATGAGGCAGAAAAGGAATTGCACAAGGTTTTCTAAGCGAAACGGGAAGAGATGCAAACCAGCTGTTCAGTGGGTGAATTAGCTGACAGCAAATTCCTCTGTTTTTCACTCAGTTTTCAATACTCTTTCTTTAAAAGTAGCTTGGGGAGAACATCTCTCAAGAAAAACGCGATGAGTTGAGTTTATCGCTAATATTTGATAACTAATACTTATAGCAAGATAACTCAAAACTACTGTTTATAGTGAGATACATAAAAACAAGTTTACAGCGGTTCCTATAAACTAAACTTTTCTTAATTGCTTCTTGGTAGAAACTCCCCAGAATAGCCTATCTGTGACACCACTGCTCTCTGGTACTCACTCACGCCCTTCCTTTTGAGCAGTGATCCTGCATCTGCTGAGTTCTTCTAGTGGAGACTGTGGAACTCTAGAGGAAGAGATACCAGTTCTATTCTCAGAAGTTTCCGTTTGAGGAAGCAGGAATAACACAGAAAACAATGCATGGGCAGGGATTATTACACACAAAGCTGTGCTGTATCAGCCAGAGTCTAGTTCAGCGGTGGGGAGTGGACCTGGAGTGGCCGTGTGAGGCGTCAGGCATCGACTCTGGTGAGTAGGGCCTAACATCAGCGGTGACAGAGCGGCTCCCAGAGCTGGTCTGGATTAAGGTAGAACAGGACAGTGGCTGACATTGTGAAATGGGACCGATCAGAAGGATGAAGGTATGCAGCGAGGAGGAGGCTCACGCAACCTGTTGTAGCTGGTCATCGGCGGTGCCAGCTTTCCCAGAACATCTGATTCTACTTTCAGGGGACATACGTTCTATTTACTGTTTTCACTATCTGTTTTCACTTTTTGTGACCTCTGATTAATGCAGTGTCCTAGGCTTTGGCTTCCTGCCCCAGCTTAGCCATCCTAGGATTCCCTGCCAGTGGCTTCCTGCATCTTCAACACACATCTCCTTCAGAGACCTGCAGGGCGCTCTACCAGAATTTTCACTTCTTCCTAGATTCCTCCTGTTCCATTATTAGGGCAGTGCTATTTATCTCATCCCTTCTTTTGAAACAGGGAAAGGAGCCCAGAAGATCTGTTTCTCCCCCCTTGCCCTTCCCCCTTTCTTCCATCATTTAAAAGCTCCAGAAATTCATGAAGCCTTTGCGTGGTAACTAAAGAAGATTCTACTTTCCCTAACTTACCCAAATATGAAAGAAGTTTTTTGTTTTTTGTTTTTTGCCTTCCTACCTCTAAATAGTGAACTTTCATTATGGGCTAGATCTCCGCATATATCATAGATCTATATGCGTGTCTGTATTCATGTTGAGACAGTATATACTGTGATGGCTGGAAGGGGGTCCTAGTCTGTGCCTACGCTCTCTATGCCTCCTATGCCTTATTTAACATAAAATGGGAGGATGACAGTAGTGCCAACTTTGAGGGGTTACAATAAGAAACAAAATAATGCTGGTTAAACATATAACACAATGGCAGGTGTATGGTATTCACAGTAAATACAAACTCCTATACCTGTACAGGTCAGCGTGGGGTGTGGCTTTCTTTCTGTAGCATCATATGCAGCTGAGTGCTAACATGAGATTTTAGGTGAAGGTGACAATCTGGCAGGTGATGTTGAAACAGGAGAGCATTATAAAAATTATACCCTCTGGCCAAGAACACAAGTGAAGTTTCTGAGTTGTGCAGTGAGCTCCACCTCCTGAAATAATAGCCTTATAAAGCTGTTTTGTTTTCCAGAGAAGGGTAGACACCTGAGAGGGAAGATTGGCTCCTTGTTGCAGCAGGTGTTCAGTTACTATCTGATACTGATCTATGAGATTATGAGCCTTGTTGCCTACGTATTTTTTGAAAATTTATTTATTTAATTTATTTATTTGTGGCTGCGTTGGGTCTTTGTTGCTGTGCACGGGCTTTCTCTAGTTGCGGCGAGGGGGGGCTACTCTTCATTGCGGTGCGCAGGCTTCTCATTGCGGTGGCTTCTCTTGCTGCAGAGCACGGGCTCTAGGCACGTGGGCTTCAGTAGTTGTGGCATGTGGGCTCAGTAGTTGTGGCATGTGGGCTCAGTAGTTGTGGCTCACGGACTCTATAGAGTGCAGGCTCACTAATTGTGGTGCATGGGCTTAGTTGCCCTGCGGCATGTGGGATCTTCCTGGACCAGGGATCGAACCTGTTTCCCCTGCATTGGAAGGCAGATTCTTAACCACTGTGCCACCAGGGAAGTCCCTGCCTACGTATTTTGAAGTGGGTGGGTTTTGTTCTTCAATTCTGAGTTATAGTTTTTGAACTTATATTTGTGAATTTGAGTCTTGTCATTTCTGATTATATCATTAGCAAGGTTAACGACTGTAGAACTTTGAATGAAAATGCAGGCATTTGGGGCCAGGGAGAAAAATGGTTTGCTTTTCCCTTTCTGTGATTTGGGCAGTAGCATTTATTCAGGTTTTATGAGTGGTGTGGAATATGAGAAGAAAATATCACATAATTGATGGCAGTAATATTAACTTGCTTTCAAGTCTTTACATGTTTAATTTGTAAAATAGACACCTTCCTGAAAAATATTATAAAGCATAATATTTTGTGTCAAGTTGTCCTCCTTTACATGATCAAAATGGAAACTTGTTTCTGTAGAACTTTTTCTGGTGATCTTGGGATTCTGATGCTCTGTATCTGCATCTTAGATATTCTTTAACAGCATTCTGCCTTACAAAGCTGTTGGCTTCTGACTCACTTATGCCTTTTGAGTCTTAGGCAGTATTCTCTATAGCAGGTTTTGTTTTAGGGACTTACTTTTTGTTGTTTTCCTTGAACATGGCTGCCTGCTTTGCAGAGACGAGTGGTTCCAAGCCTGGGGGACCTCAGTGCCCTGGGGAGCCAGCAAGAGAGTGTGGGTGCTTGAAACTCAGCGTCCTTAATTTTGAAAAACACAGAGGACCCTACATCTTTACTGTTGGTAGGACTGTCATATTTAGTGCTAAAATCCCAAATGCCTTTGCTTTTTTCAAGGAAGTTTGATAATATCCTGAATCTTATACTACTAAAAAGCTGCAGTTACAAATATGTCTTTGATGAGTGTGAAATGGAAAAGTTATTATTATTTAACATACATAGTTTGGTAAATAAAACTCAGAAAATATGAAATCCATAGGAGGAAAATATAAAGGGATCCTTGGTGGTAAAGGTGGTTCAGGCATCTTGGGTAAATAGGCATCAGAGCCTCATCTCACAATGGTGAATGTGAGAATTTATATGTTGAAGAAATCCAGGAGCTGTGAGCACATTTAAAGTTGTGACACTGGATGAGATGGCCGAGGGAAAATGGAAAACACTAACTCTGTGACTAGGGCAGGGGACCTAAGATAACTAGTACAGCTTTAAAAGAAAACAGACACCCAGTTGGTACACAGCTGCTGTTATTTGCTTTGAGATTCCCCCCCACCCCCATATCCAGGGTTCTCCATAGGAACCAGGGAGAAAGCAAAGGGAAGTTGCGAAAGAATAAAAAGAAAACCTTTGGAAGGTCAAAGGGCTAAAATGAGCTTTTCTTTCCATCTGCTGTCGTTTTACTGTGTTGCCTTCTAGAAGGTGGAGAAAACAGCCATTCCAGTGCCCATGGGGAGTTTTTAAGTAGAGAAAGTTCTGAAGGAGTCTTCAAGGATGCCATTTGTTCCTAACACAGATGACATCTGGATGATTTTAAGAATCTGTATTATTTCATTCAAGAAAGAGATTGTTGGGCATGTGTGCAGAGGTTAAATGTTGTTTTCTAAAGGCCTCTTAAATAACTGGCCTGGAAGGGCTTGTTCTGAATGGAAATCTGATGAGGTTACTGCTCTGATAAAATCCTTCTGTGGATTTAGCTAATCCCCTGCCCTCTCCTTCCCACCCCCTCGCTGATTTCCATCCTGCCCTCTGAGTTGTGGGTGGTACCGTGTTTCCTTGTCTGCCAGTGTCCCCGTCTCACTTACACGTGGTTCCTGGGGGCCTCTGGAAGGGTCTCTCCCTCCTTCCTTCACACTGTCATCCGTCTTCACCTTCCTTTCTTGTGGCTCTAGCTGTTAGACTATCTTCCTCTTCAGAGCTCATGTCCTGACATAGTCTTCAGGATTTCAGTGGTTCCATCACATTGGTTGTTGATTTATGAGTTTTCAGTTCAGGTAATGTATGTTGTTATTATGTTAAAGAATGTAATTTCTAGAAGAATATAAAATTCATTTTGTAGAAACAGACTGTCATTTCTCTGCTTAGTCCCTTTCCATGGCTTTCCAGTGCATTTAGAATAAAATGCCATCTCTCTCCTGGTGTAATAAACTGCGTGATCTGGCCCCTTCCTTCCTCTCCTACCTCAGCTGGTAACACTGTCGCCTTGCCTTCCACACCTTTCTGGGTCCCTAACAAGTCGGGCTTGTTTCTGCCTTAAGACCTTTGTGCAGTTTTCCTTCTGCCTGGTGTGCCCTCCTTTCACCACCCTCTTCAGGTCGCCGCCCAATGTCTCTTGCCAGAAAGGGGGATGTTCTGTCTCATCCTGCAGTGTCGGCGGCCCCGGGGCCCAGTGTTTTCCACTTTCCCTCGGCCGTCTCATCCAGGGTCACGACTTTAAATGTGCTGACAGCTCCTGGATTTCTATCTCCAGGTCACAAAGATGTCTCTCCTACACTCAGGATTCTTGTATCCGAAACTCACTTCATATCTCCACTCGGATCTCTAACATGCCTCTCAGACCCAACGTGTTAAAGACTGAACTGACCTTCCCTCACACATCTTGCTGCCACCTTCCCTATCTCAATGATGACGCTTCCATCCATTTGCTCAGATCGAAAACCCTGGGGTCATGTCTGATCCTTCTCTCTCTCTCACACCCACACTGAATCCCCCAGAACATTCTGTGGGCTCAACTTTTCTAAAGGAGTCAGAATCCGACTAATCTTTCCCCTTCTACGCCGTCTCCCTGCTCCCGAGCACCATCACCTCCAGCCTGGTGGCCCTCACCCCTGACTATGTACTTTTGGTAGTAGAGTGCTATTTTAAGATGTCAGATCCTATCACTTTCCTGTTTAAACCCTTCAGTGGCTAATGACACCACCCAATTTAAGACTTTGGATATAGCTGCGGTAATCAAAGCGTGGTCCTGGCAAAGAGACGTATACGTGGATCAATGGAACAGAGTAGAGGAACCAGAAATAGACCCATGCAAATACTTCTGACTTTTGACAGAGATGCAAAAGCAACTTGATGGAGGAAGGACAGCCTTTTCAACAAATGGTTCTGGAACAATTGGACAACAGTAGTCAAAAATATAAATCTTGACCCAAAACTCACACTTTATATAAAAATTAACCCCAAGTAGATCATAGATCCAAATATAAAATTTTAAAATTTTGAAGAGACTTAGGATTAGGCAAAGTTCTTAGACACAACAGCAAAAGCATGATCCATATAAGAAAAAGTGGATAAATTGGACTTCATAAAAATTAAAAACTCTGTTCTTTAAAAGATCCTGCTAATAGAATGAAATGACGGGGCCATTGACTAGGAGAAAACTTTTTCTATTCTCATATCTGACAAAGGACTTATATCCAGAATATATAAAGAATTTTCTAATCTCAACAATAAGGAAACAAATAATCCAAATAGAAAATGGGAAAAAGACTTGAATAGACATTTCCCCCAAGAAGATATATGAATGGCAAATGAATACATGAAAAGATGTCCAACATCATTAGCTGCTAAGGAAGTGCAAATTAAAACCACAGTGCGATACTATAACATACTTGTTAGAATAAAATATACTGGTAAGCCAAAATTTGGTGAAGATGTAGAAGTGCTGAATTGGTCATGCATTGCTGGTGAGAATGCAGAATGGTACAGACACTCTGGAAATCAATCTACCTGTTTTAAAAAGCTAAACATAGACTTACTGTATGACCCAACAGTAGCACTCCTTGACATTTGTCCTAGAGAAATGAAAACTTATGTCCACATAAAGGCCTGTACGCAAATCCCAGCAACTAGAACAGTGCTGGCACAGAGAGAGGACTCAAGATTGATTGACTGAATGAATAAAAGTTTATAAGTGGGCTTCCCTGGTGGCGCAGTGGTTGAGAGTCCACCTGCTGATGCAGGGGACGCGGGTTCGTGACCCGGTCCGGGAGGATCCCACGTGCCGCAGAGCGGCTGGGCCCGTGAGCCGTGGCCGCTGAGCCTGCGCGTCCGGAGCCTGTGCTCCGCAGCTGGAGAGGCCACAACAGTGAGAGGCCCGCGTACCGGAAAAAAAAAAAAAAAAAGTTTATAAGTGTAAACAATATCAGACAATTGATACAGAGTGGCTGTTGGGCTGGCAGCTTTATTTGTAAAGCCCCGAACTGGAAACAACTCAAATGTTCCTCAGTGGGTCCCTGGTGAGACTGGTACATGTGTAGAGGGAAGACAACTCAGCAGTAAAAAGGGAATAAAGCAACCTGACTGGGTGTCAAGGGTACTGCGCTAAGTGAGAAAAGACAGTCTCAGAAGATTGCACACAGTGTGCTTCCATCTCTGTGACATTCTCAGAATGACAGGGTCTCAGAAGTGAGGAACAGATGATAGGCGGTGGGGGAGGGGGCTGCACAGGGGCGGCGGGGGGAGCGCCTTTGTGGTGGCAGAAGGGTCCTGTGTTCTGTGAATCTACATGTGGGAAAGCGCCACAGACCAGGCCACGGAGATACACCAGACAGACACACAAGTGCACTGAGTCAGGCTAGTGACTCCTATGTCAGATATTTGCTGGTTTTGACGATGCCTTACAGTTATGGACAATGTTGCCCATTGAAGGGATCTGAGTGATGGGCACATGGCACCCCTCTGCAGCTATTTTCAATATAAAGAGTTAAAACAAAAAACACGTTCATCAGCTCCCTCTCCTTCGTGGTTAAAGCCAAGCCTGTAAGGCAGCTGCAAGGTCCCACCGCCTTCTGGACGTCCTGCGTCATGCATGCTGATGCCCTTGCTCTTCTAAGAGCGTGCCACGAACCCTTCCACCGTAACCCTTTGCGCTGGAAGGTTATCCCCCAGATAGCAGCATGCTCACTCCTTCACTTTCTCAATGAGGCCTCTCCTGAACCCCATTTACAACTGGACATCCCCCCAGCCCCCTGCATTCTGGACCCCACCACCCTGCGCTGGTTTTTCTTTTTCCTATAGCACATTGTCACCTTCTAACATACCGTGTAACCTATTTCTCATGTTTACTGCTTATCTGTCTCCCTCCACTGGAATGTAGACTCTGTGAATGCAGGAATTTCTTTCTGCTTTATTCCCCAGTATACCCCAGCAACTGGAACAATGCTGGCACATAGAAAAGACTCAATAAATAGTTATTTATTGAATGAATAAGTGAAAGTTTACAAGTGTAAAATATTAGAAAATCGATGCAGAATGGCTATTGGGCCAGCGTGGATAATTTCCTGACAGCTTGTTTTATTTCTCTCTTGCCTCCAGTTGCCTGTTTTAGCCAAATATTTTTATTCTTAACACTAGATATAAAAGGAAAAATAGGCCTAATGATTTGTATTGAGGAGGACTGGTTCCACCCTCAGTCCTCCTTTTCAGTCTCAATTGTAGCCTGTCCTGTCCTCTCATCTTTTGGCCATTCCAACTCAAGATGGATCCTAGCGTGGATAGAGTAATAGCCCCTCTTAGATCATAACCCACCTTCCACTGGGCCCTCAATTTTGGTGGCTTTGCTTGTTCTTATGAGGAGCGTTGGGTTGAGCTGGGTCACAAGGCAAGCGGTGTGTGTTCTAACTCTCCTGGCCTCGGTGTCCCCTGCTCTTGTCCCTCGGAGGTAGACCTGTCTCTGCCCCTACCTCTACCCCAGGGTCATTACTTCTCAGTCCAGGACTTACTCTTCCCTTCAGAGATCCCAGGAGTTGTTACGTCTCCAGTGAACTCACTTATTTTACCTAATGAGATAAGTTTAGTGATGGTAGAATTAAAATTATTGGTCAGGGCCCACTGACTAAATGCAAAATTATCTTTGATTCATGGTAAATTTGGGGCCAAACATTTACTGTCTCAACTCTAAAAGTAACCACGGGGCTTCCCTGGTGGTGCAGTGGTTGAGAATCTGCCTGCCAATGCAGGGGACACGGGTTCGAGCCCTGGTCCGGGAAGATCCCACATGCCGCAGAGCAACTGGGCCCGTGAGCCATGGCCGCTCAGCCTGCGTGTCCGGAGCCTGTGCTCCGCAACGGGAGAGGCCGCGACAGTGAGAGGCCCGCGCACTGCGATGAAGAGTGGCCCCCGCTCGCCGCAACTAGAGAAAGCCCTCGCACAGAAATGAAGACCCAACACAGCCAAAAAAATAAATAAATTTATTTTAAAAATAAAATTAAAAAATTAAAAAATAAAAATAAAAGTAACCATGAATGATTTTGCTTCTCTTTCTTTTCAAGGAGACAGCACTCTGTAACAGCACTCTGCAGGATAGTTACCAGCTCACAGCTGCATTGCTTATCTGTTCTCATCCTAATGACCTTTAAGAATTATTTCATGAAGCGAATGTTCTTTGTCCTTATGGTATGTTGTTTCTATTAACTCTTGTCATTGGGTCTGTGGCTTAGCAGGATCAAGCCAGTTGATTTAATCCACAGAAATCTCTTGAAGATGACAGGCAGGGTGGAAAGAAGGGGTCCCTTGGGGTTTGGAGTTTGGTGCTGGACTTGTGGCCTCAGCAGTTTACAGGGACCAGGCGCTGTGCGAGGTTCTGTGCAAGGTTCTTTCTGGCAGTATTGAATGGGCAGTACTGAATAAGAAAGGGAATGAAATTGATATTGATGGAACACCTATTACATGCCAGGTATTGTACTAGTTCTGTGACTTAATCTCTGTAGTTTAAATGGGAGAGGCATCTAATGATGGAGAAATGGAAGCTCAGGAAGAGCTGCCACCTTCCTGGGTCGCTCTGCTAAGACGTGGCAGAGCCGGATCTTGAATTCAGCTTCCTTTGCTTCCAAGCCTGGACTTCTTCCATAACACAGTACTGCCTGGACGTGGAGGCCAAGACAGCTGGAGACCAAACCGCAACAAAGGTGCAGGGGCTATGGCCAAATACGTGACTACTGAGGGGTCTGCTTTAACGTTTTGTCGAGTGACATGGGGGAGGGTTATTGATAGTAATTGGGAGGTGACATGTGCTTGATTCTCTTTTCTCATTGCCTCCCCCAAACAAAAACAAATAAAAAAATGATCAGCGGTGCATTTTTATCCATGAGAAATCCGGCTATTTACAGTGCCTGCAGTTCCTCCAGGGTGCCATTGTGTCTCTGCCTCCTGGCCTTTGTGTTCTCCATTTTCTTTGCATAGAACACCCCCTTCCCCACCCCTTTTCTCCTGGCGAACCACCAGTGTACCTTTCACACCCCCTCCTTAGCGACCCCTCCCTGGCCCCTTCTCACCTCCAGCTCTGGGAGAGCTCATCCTTCCCTCCGTTGTGCCATGGCTCTGCACCTGGGGCTTACTATGTTTAGCTCTTACTTGTCTACATGTCACTGGAGTGTAACTCCCTGAGGGCAGGGACCATGACTTACCCATCTTGGAAACAACAGAGCTTGGCATGGCACTTGGCAGATGTTTGAGTGAGCGGGTGGGTCTCATAAGCCGGCATCGGGAATGCAAAGATGGGCCTTGTTTCATGTTTCATCTCATCATTTTCAGAGTGAAATGAGGAGAAGTAATCCAGATGATGCCTGTGAGCCTCTGGTCCCTAAGCTTTGAGAGTTCAGTGAGAAGGTGCGCAGAAAGCCCCGAGGCGGTGCAGACGCAGGTGCCAGCCCCTTCACCCAGTCCACAGGAGGGCAGAGCAGAACAGAAGTCTGGGGAACCCAACCAGCTTCAAGGACATCACCCTTTGCCTTATCAGAAACAGTGTCTAGAAATGATGGGAAACATTCGGCTATCTTGTTATTTTTTTCTAAATTTTATATAAATTGATTGCGCTCCAAATAGTTGTTTTCATTTTTGGCTTAACTATTGAAGATAATCTCTTTAGATAAACTTGTTTTGCCTAGTCATTGTTTATGCACAGTCTTGTTTGTGACACCGTTTTTTTGGCAGTGTTAAGTGTTTGGATTGAAAGATCCTATTTAAAACTCCAGAACTGGTGGACTTTGGGTCCATATAACATTACACTTACATGGAAAGGGTTTTTCTGTTATTATCATTTGCTTTTGCTGAGTTACGCAAGCCCTCGATGTGAACGGCTTTGACCTGATGCGTATTGCGAGGCTGCAGTGTGGTGCTGCATACCCTTCTGGGTTTTTATTGGGACAACGTCGTAGCCAGACAGAGCCCTGAGACAGAAGCATGTCCATCCTTTGAATTGTCCTTAGTTATTAAGGCCCAGGAAGGCAGGGCAAATGACAACATTTCTTGGGGTCTAGAAGTGAGAGAGATTCCCCAACAAAGTCCCCAAAGAGAAATGTACAAAGAAACTTTATTTTTAAGGCATCTAAAGTCACTTTGTTCAGAAACATGAAAAGGGCCATTTACTTTGCCCATTCAAAAAAGGGAGGGGAGGTTGCACTATAAGTCAGACCCCAGCGTTCTGGTCCTGCTACTCCACGAACTGTCAGTGTGACGTTGGGCTTAATTTCTCTGGATCCCCGGTTATCCATCCGTGAATTTAAGGATGTTGGGTCTCTGAAGGTTTTTTTAAACTCTGAACTTCTGGGGTTTTAACATTTATCCTAGCCTTTTGAGTTAAGATCTCCAGTTGAGTTTTATGCTTTTGATGCTGTGTTCACAGATGAGGTGGAGGACAGCCGACTTTTGGGAACCCAAGAGTGGTTTATCATGAAGGCTGGTGCCTGTGGGCCGGTAGAGGGCAAGAGGGGGGTTCGTGCCGCTCGTGCTGGTCAGGTTGCTGCGTGTCTGCAGTGGTGCTCTCCCTGTCTGGATTCTGAGCCTCTGTTCTAACCATGACAGGTCCATCCGGCACTTTGTCATGGTCGCTCTGCTCTTCAGGAGCCCACAGTGGTCCTCAGTGTCTTCCACTTCACACTGGCTCTCAAGGCCCTAATGGTTTGCTCCTTCTAACCATCCAGCCTGTGTTAGGATTCTCCAGAGAAACAGAACCAATAGGAGATACTCATACATACTTCATATATATATTTATGTATGAAGATTTATTATAAGGAATTGGCTTCCGTGATTATGGAGGGTGACAAGTCCCCCAATCTGCCATCTGCCAGCTGGAGACCCAGGAGAGCTGGTGGAGTGATTGTCTGAGTCTGAAGGCCTGAGAACCAGAGGAGTCAATGGGAGGCTGAGGGCGGGGGAAGGAGAGATGAGATATCCCAACTCAAATAATGATACAGGAAAACAGGTGAATTCTTCCTTGCTCCACCTTTTGTTCTATTCAAGCTCTGAATGGATTGGATAGTGCCCACCCACATTGGGCAGGGCCATCTCCTCCGCTGAGTCCGCTGATCCAAATGCTAATCTCATCTAGAAACAGCTTCCAGAAATCAAGTCTCACCTCAAGTTGACATGTAAAGTAAGCCATCACACAGCCTCACATATTTTACTTTATTCACACTTATCTCTTCACTTGCCCCAAGTATGCCATGTATATTTCAGCCAGTAAGCCTTCATATTCATGTTCCTATTCCTCTTGAGCTTATTCATCTTTATCTACTCTATTTATCCAAGTACTCACTCTCCTAAAGCAGCCTAGATTATTTTTTAAAAGCATCTACCTTTCTAGACTTCTACTCTGTTCAGTCAACCATTAAGATGATCCCTTAATATTTCTCTAATGTTTTATCATACATGAAGATCATTGTCCTAATTTGGTTTTAAGTTTCTTGACACACAGTATGTTTATCTATGTCTTTTATGTGTTCAGGACTTAGTACAGTGCCTGCCACATGGTATTTTTTTGACAAAGTGATTGATGTAGTAATAAGAATTAAGCTCAGAAGAACCCCCTTGTGCTTGAACAAGGTAGATGTTTATTCATCTGTCATAAAGAAATGAGCTTTGCAGTCCAGGTCTGGTGTGCTAGCTGTGTTCCATCAAGTCCCCTGGGGCTCTCCTTCTGGCTCACTTCTCACTTATCTCCAGAGTCAGGCCCTCATCGTTATTTTCAAAGGCTGCATTCCCATTCCATACAGCAAGGTGAAAGAAGGGATGAAGAGAAAGGGCAAAGGGTGCACATCACTCTGAAGGTTCTCCTGACACTTCTGCTCACATTAGGCAGAATTTAATCACATGGCATACCCAGCTGCAGGGGAGGCTGGGAGAATCTTCTATTCTAAGTAGCCATTTCCCAGCTAAAAGTTTAAGTGGGGTGGGGGAGGGTCAAAACAATATTTGAGGTTGAATATTCTAGCAGCAATATATAAGATGGTTAAGAATGTGCTGCGGGATTGGAGAAGGGAAGACTAGTTTGGTGGCTGGAGCCATGAATTTGATGAGAAGCACTTCCCTGGTTTATTTACAAGAATGTCGGGCTTTGCTGTCATACTAACAAGACCTTCTAACCTTTGACTTTGAAATTTTATAACTTGTTTTTCTAAAGCCACTAAAATGTAGGAATTCTAGGAGTTAAGTTCAAAGAATAAGTAAAACATTTTTCTGTATCAAGCCTAAAAGTATCTCATTTATGAAATTATTTGTATTAAAGAGGAATATAACTAGCAGAGGCAATTTCAAAAAGATAATATAGACCCATTTTTATTTTCTGGGTAGAGAATCTAAGGAACTGTAAATGGCCATAGAAGCAAATAGTAGGAATGCAGCAGAATGGACCTGGAAGGTATTTTCACTCAATAATCAGTTTCCCAATTAATAGTAGTTACAGACTGCATGTTCGAATCTAGAGTGATTCAACATTTTGATTTTACCCACAACATTTTCTTTCTGATTAAGATTATTGCCTTCATATTAAGAATTTATTTATTGAAAGCATCTGTATCAGGAGTGGCATGTAAGTTTATCTTTTTTATCTTCCCAGCTTTTCTAGATCCATTTTTAATGTATTATTATTATTTACTGTACTATTAAATATGAAGTAGAATTTACCTATAATGTAAAATAATCCTTGATCTTGTGAAATCTCTAATAATGCATTTATTGCTTTATTTAGCATTTCTCTTTGGCTTCATTCTAAAAAGGACGTGAGGCATAACTCTCATGATGTTGACTTCAGAATTCTTGGCCTCGTAACATACAAAAGTTATCCAAGACCTTGCCTTCATCGATTGTAACACTTATTCTGTACCTGACCCCTTATATATTTGTACTTTTGTGGTCTGGTAAAGCACCTTCTGCTCTTTTACGCTTGATACTCTCTTTTTTTTTTCTTTCTCCCCTGTATGTGGGAAACTGGACTCTTACTTTTATTTGAAAAAAAGTTACATGTTTTATGTGGTCTCTCTCTCAGTGCCAGTTATCCCTGAAGTGGAGAATATCCAGGGGTTAGAGGATGAGGTGCAATCCTCCTAAGGACTGGACTTCACCTCTTGAACAGTGTGGTGTAGCATTGCTGGGCCATGAGGGCATTGCATATCAGGTTTGGGTCACATACTGTTTTGTAACGTCCTAGGGGATACACCATGGAGCTTTGTAGTTTTCAATGGGCCACGTGAGGTTCTTGGAACTTTTGTTATGAATGAGGCGTATCATGTGGTCCCTGACGGGAGGTGCTGCAAATGTGGGGTTAACCCTGATAAGCTTGGTATCTCTCCTGAAGGAAGCAATCCCAGGAACACTTGAACTCCACCTGCACTGTGTGTTTTTTCAGATTAAAGCTGATGCCACCACTTCTTTAATCATCATCACATTACGCAAAGGAACACCCTTCTCAATATACTGAGCTCACCTTTATTCACACACACACACACACACACAATAAATAAATGTTCATGTCTTTCACTGCAAATGAAATGCCTTTTCAGTTTTCACCTAGGTTGGCTCTATCTCTTGAAAAATGTTTGCATTGTCTATAGCTACACTTTTCAATATGGTAGCTAATAGACAAAAATCACTAGTTAAATTTTTTTTTTTTTTTCGCGGTACGCGGGCCTCTCACTGTTGTGGCCTCTCCCGTTGCGGAGCACAGGCTCCGGACACGCAGGCTCAGCGGCCATGGCTCACGGGCCCATACTCTCCGTGGCATGTGGGATCTTCCCGGACCGGGGCACGAACCCGTGTCCCCTGCATCGGCAGGCGGACGCTCAACCACTGCGCCACCAGGGAAGCCCCACTAGTTAAATTTAAATAAATAAAATTTACATTATTTTTCAGCTCCATTTCAAGTGTTTAGTAGCCACTTGTGGCCACCATATTGGACAGTTTAGATATAGAGCATTTCTATCATTGCAAAAAGTTCTAAGCACAAATCTGGAGCTCTCACTAAAGCAACTTTTGTGAAGGAACCACGTTTTTGGTTGGTTGTTTCCATACAGATAGGGTATTTGGTGCAATCGTTTACATCACTATTCCAAGCCATTTCTGAATTCACATCTTATTGGAAACCAAATTTCTAATGTCTGGCACTCCTTCTTGTGAGAGCACCAGAGCTAACTGCTGAACAATCACTGACAGGAAAACACGGGGACTCCCCAAAAATGATACCCCACATCTAAAAACAAAGGAGAAGCCACAATGAGTTGGTAAAAGGGGCACAATCACGATAAAATCAAATCCCATAACCGCTGGGTGGGCGACTCACAAACTGGAAAACAATACCACAGAAGTCCACCCACTGGAGTAAAGGTTCTGAGCCCCACGTCAGGTTTCCCAACCTGGGGGTCTGGCAATGGGAGGAGGAATCCCCAGAGAATCGGACTTTGAAGGCCAGTGGGATTTGATTGCAGGACTTCAACAGGACTGGGGGAAACAGAGACTGCACTCCTGGAGGGCACACACAAAGTCTTGTGTGCACCAGGACCCAGGGGGAAGGAGCAGTGAGCCCACAGGAGACTGAACGAGACCTACCTGCTACTGTTGGAGGGTCTCCTGCAGAGGCGGGGTGTGGCTGTGGCTCACTTCGGGGACAAGGACACTGGCAGCGAAGTTCTGGGAAGTACTCATTGGCATGAGCCCTCCAGGAGTCCACCATTAGTCCCACCAAAGAGCCTGTAGCCTCCAGTGATGGGTTGCCTCAGGTCAAACAACCAACAGGGAGGGAACCCAGCCCCACCCATCAACAATCAAGTGGATTAAAGTTTTACTGAGCTCTGCCCACCACCAGTCCCTCCCATCAGGAAGCTTGCACAAGCCTCTTAGACAGCCTCATCCACCAGAGGGCAGACACAATCACAGAGAGACAGACAAAATGAAAAGGCAGAGGATTATGTCCCAGATGAAGGAACAGGGTAAAACCCCAGAAAAACAACTACATGAAGTGGAGATAGGCAACCTTCCAGAAAAAGAATGCAGAGTAATGATAGTGAAGATGATCCAGGACCTCGGAAAAAGAATGGAGGCAAAAATCGAGAAGATGCAAGAAATGTTTAACAAAGACCTGGAAGAATTAACAGACAAACAGAGATGGACAATACAATAAGTGAAATGAAAAGTACACTAGAAGGAATCAGTAGCAGAATAACTGAGGCAGAAGAATGGATAAGTGACCTGGAAGATAGAATGGTGGCAATCACTGCCGTGGGTCACACATGAATAGTCAAAACTCTGAGGCTATATCTGTGTTTTTCTTCTTTAACCTCAAATTAATTGTTTGCTTTTTCAGGGTCAAATCATGTCTATTTTTCATGTACTTTTGTGTGTCCCAATGCTTTGCACATAGTATTCATAAATATTTTGATTAAATGAATTAAACAAAATTGAATATGAAATTATATGGTTTCTGAATGGTAAGAACTATTATAGTTCAGGAGAAGGAAAGGGGTGTGAACTAGAATAGTTGGAATGGGAAAGTTGTTGTCAGTCACTTAACCAGTTGTATATACTAGTTCTAAGACCAATGTGTAATCAGCTGTGCTCATCTCCTTTATGTATCCAAACTTGCTTACAAATATTTCTTTGTATCTGCCATGTGCCCGGCATTGAACTAGGTATTGGGCAGCAGGGATGAGTAAGACAGACAAAGGCCTCTGTCCTCATGAATCTTACAAATGATTGACAAAACAGAGCTTCAGGAGTGCTAGGTGCTGTGCAGGAAAGAGCAGGGAGGGGATAGAGACCGTGGTGTGAGGACGGGGTAGGCCCTTCTGGACGGGCAACTCAGCGAAGGGCTCTGGAAAGCTGACATGTGAGCAGGGATGAACAAGGGGCAGATGAAATCTCATCAGGGTTTGGGAGAGGAGCATTCCACACAGAGGCAGATGTAGGGGTTCTGAGATGGGGAACTAGTTTGGCAAGTCTGAGGGCCTGTCAGAAGACCTGTCACTGAAGTGTGTCTGTTTTGCTTTTCGATTTTACCTGTTACCTCTCTCGCTTCCACTATGACCCGCTACCCTGGACTAAGCTAACATCTGAAAATCCTCGGATGTTAGCTTAGTCCAGGGTAGCTGGTCATAGTGGAAGCGAGAGAGGTAACAGGTAAACAGGTAACAGGCATGATGGAGTAAGCACAGTCGATGGTGGGAAGGATCGAGAAGAAGCAGGAGACCCGTTAGGGGTCAGTTGTGGTTGTCCATTCAAGAGATGCTGGTTTGGTCTAAGGTGGTAGCGTTGGAAGTGGGGAGAGGTGGATAGCTTCTGAATATGTTGTGAAGATAGCCAGCTGGATTTGCTGATGGATGGCAGTGAGAAGGAAAGAGGAATGAAGTTTGATTTCTAGTTTTTGGCTGCAGCAACTGTTTGCATGGTGGCAACATTCACTGAGAATAAAAAGACTGGGAAGGAGTGTATCTGGGGGCAAAGTAAAACGTTCGGGTTTGGTTATGTTATGTTCAGGATGCTCATTAGACATTGAGTGAACAGGTAAGTAGGCTGTTGCATTTGGGAGAAGTCTGGAGCTCAAAGGAGGCCTAATGAACTGCACTCACTGGAGAACAGGTGATATTCTGGGTCGGAGACCAGGTAAGATCACCAGGAGAGCTAGTACAGGTGGAATGGGAGAGCGCCAAGGACTGAGCATTGGGGTTGAGACTCGGAGATCAGGAGGGGAAATAAAGTTGAAGGGAAACTAGGAGAGCCTGTTGTACTGGAAGCCACGTGAAGAGAACATTTCAAGGAGAAGAGATCCACTGTGCCAGCATTGCTGAAAGCATTTATGCTGTGAGCAGTAGAAAGCCAGTTGTAATTTCAGGACCTGGTAGCCACCATTCTCTTTATATCACAAGAATTTACCACGTCTTTCTGAAAGTGTTCTTAGGAATGGGTAGAGATTGTGACAGTTGATGTCTTCTGAATTATGGATTATGCCAGTGTTTCATCTTTTAAAATCTATTTCCTGTTTATTTGCTTGCAAATAACCCTTATATACAAAAAGATGTAAAAAATGAAAGCTATTTCCAGTTATTTTATTGGTATTCCCTAGTTTGTATCTGGAGATTCTCATATGTTATCAGCGCAAGGTGGTACTTGGGGACCTTATAATAAGTAGAGATTTCACAGAAGCAGACAGGGAATTATGCACATGGAAAATGGAATCTTCCTCTGGAAAAATGGGAGATTTTTTGTTAGAAGGACAATTCCAGTGGGAATGGCTTGTTTTGCCATGGCTGCCGCTGATTCTGTCCTTCCTGGGTCCTCCTACCGTCACCGCTGACGTTCCCTCCCGTCTTTCTCTCTCTCTGGGCTCTACAGCAGCTGACTGCACACGGTGGGATGAGTGGAGGTTCTAGCGAGTGACCCTTTATCAGGACAGATTTCTGATACAGACTTCACCAAAATTTGTCTCAGACTCTTTTTTGTTACCTCTAATCTTGCCTGCCTGTAGCTAGGCATTTTGGTCTTTTCCTTATTCTTTTAGAAAATCCTCAGATAATTTTGCTTTGCATGCCTGTTCTTATATCACTTTCCTTTTTCAAAGCCTTGCCTTTTCTTTGGGCTACCCCAAATTCTGTAACCTGCCCCAAGGATAGCAGTATGTTCTCTGAGAGTTTCTGGAAAGAAATGGGAGACATAGACCATCTCTGGGAATAACCAAGATGGCGCCAACACCAGCGTTCCCAGTTTTCTTTCTTTGTCACTTTCGGGCGCCAGCAGGTAAGGAAGAGCATTTCTTTTAGTCTTCACATGTGATGGTTGCTTATTAAAACGGCAGCGTGAACTTAGTCACAAGAGTGAGGACAGTGACAAGATGAATTGCGGAGTTCCACACCATCATGATTTAGACTTGATTTCCTTGGCAACGTGTCTCTCTCTGTCTCTCCCTGCAACATAACAAGCCAGTCCCATATTTATTGTCTTACCAAGACTTGAATTATTTTTTTCCAAAAATCAATGTTCAGGCTTTGTTTCCTTACTACTTGTTTAAAAAAAACAAAAAAATCTAAAAAAGTAGAGCAAATGTATTTTAGCATCAATTCATTTATTCTATATTTTTTCCTAAACAGTGGTCATTCAAACCAATATAACCCAAGATGTTTCTCTCATTCTCTATTTTTTCCTTAGAAAACTGCCTTATAAATGGTTTAGGCAGGGTCTGAATCATAAATGGTTACATATGTGCATGCATACACATATGCATAATGCATACACACTTGCACATGCAATGCATGTGTGCATACATACATGTAGACACATACTTTTTTGTTTCCTGAGCTTGATGAGAAATTAAGTTGAGAAGTTGTCCTTTTGTTTTAGGTGAAGCCTATTGTGTTACTGTCTATGAAGTAGAATGTTTACTTTCTTTATTTTAGCACTTTAAAGATAAAATTCTATATATATATATTTTTTTTAATAAATTTATTTTATTTATTTATTTTTGGCTGTGTTGGGTCTTCATTGCTGCGTGCGTGCTTTCTCTAGTTGCGGCGAGCAGGGGCTACTCTTCCTTGTGGTGTGCGGGGCTTCTCACTGCGGTGGCTTCTCTTGTTGCAGAGCACGGGCTCTAGGCACGCAGGCTTCAGTAGTTGTGGTGCCTGGGCTCAGTAGTTGTGGCTCGTGGGCTCTAGAGTGCAGGCTCAGTAGTTTTGGCGCACGGGCTTAGATGCTCCGTGGCATGTGGGATCTTCCTGGAACAGGGCTCGAACTCATGTCCCCTGCATTGGCAGGCAGATTCTTAACTACTATGCCACCAAGGAAGTCCCCAGATTCTATATTTTTAAAATTTGTATAATTTTCTGATTGTTTACAAAAGGCCAATCTATGTTTTTAACCTCATTTGAAATTTTCCTTGTGAAGATGGGCTGTAACTGGAAAATAATGATTTAATTTGGGAGACTTGTCTATGGTCACATATCTTTAACAGGACCCAAAAGTTAAGGAACTGATGAATGAAGCCACCCACACAGAAGAAACAACAATCTGTGAATTTGCATAATTTGTGGGTGCTGCATAAGTTAGTCATTTTGTGTCTCCCACGTTGTTGCTTCTGTGCCTGTCAGGCTGTGCCTAAGAATAAACAGACTGTTCGAGAATTAACAAACCACATTTGTCATTGCCACGGCCTTGGAGATGCATCAGGAAGCTTCAAGCTGGCTTTCAGAGTGAGCCAGTCAACAGCCTGTACCTCCAGGGCGGCTTCCCATGTTTAAGTGGACTCATATTCTGTGCCCAGTGGAAGGCTTTTAAATAAGTGTGGAAATGCGTTCAAGATGTAGATTGGGTAAAGACTGAGAAAATCTTTTTGAGATTTTGAGAGCTTTATGGAAAAGCAAAGAGGACATTCCCAAAGGATGAAAAATGTGTGCCTAATGGTTTTGTTGTCATGTGAATAACCAGGAAATAAATGTCTTACTATTGGAGAAAGTTTGTCTGCACTTTCAAGTAGGAAACTGAATACAAAGGAATCGTTTTCATCCAGGTTATGAATGATTTATATTGCCACATTGTCATCTGTGACTTCTGGAGTAGCCTGTTTGGTTAAGTAAACTGGCCGCTTCCTTTTAATTCATTTGCCTGGAAAACATACTCATTTTTCTGTCTGTCCTTCAAACAGCACCCTGGTGGGGAAGAAGTCTTAAGGGAACAAGCTGGAGGTGATGCTACTGAAAACTTTGAGGATGTCGGACACTCTACGGATGCTCGAGAATTGTCCAAGACGTTTATCATTGGAGAGCTGCATCCAGTAAGCACCTTTTGGGGGCCTTGTTTCTCTTTAAGGCTGTGGGTTGACCTTACTCAAGCCTGTAGGCTTACATATTACAAAATTTAAAAAGGAAAAAAGCAAAAAACAGTTCCTCCTGACTTTAGAAATAAATTGACCAGAAATTTCTATGTATTTCCCTGGTTGCACTTTTCACCAGCACTTAGAATCCTCTCACTCCAGGGTCACATCCTGGGGACGGTGCGTCTCAGACTCTGAAGTTTCCCTGAGCAGCAGATTTTAGAAGGTGGGATATTGACCCAGAGTAGGGTTATTTTGTCTTTCTTTCTTCTCTGACCAAAATATTTTTCTTAAGAAACTCCTTTCTACTTTCATTAGTTTGAGGCTATTTAAATTCTAAAAAATGATTTAGAAATTAAAGAAAAATCAGCTCTGTTAAATGAATAAACGCTGCCTTTTGTAAAACCCACACATGGTCCTCCTCCTTCTCACTCTACCTGAGACCTTTGAGAGCATCACCTTTGGTGGCAACCCATGGACTGATTGTGCAAAAACGTAGGCTTGTTTTGGCTTTTATGTAAATCCAAGGGCTGTGATAGGAATTTAGGCCCTTCTACAGCATTTTAAAATGTACATTTATAACTTCACTCATCTGTCACCCAAAGTTATCAGGAATATAGCTGCAAACTTGGAGATGTGCAAACTTGGAGTCTGGAGCAGACAGGTAGATCCCTCTCACCTCTACAGAGAGCCTGGACCTCTCCTCCGAGCCAGTGCCTTCCTTCCTCCTCCCCCAGCTCTGGGCACGTTACCAGTGGCCAACCTGAAGGGGTGGAGGTGCTCCTAGAAGCGGCCTCCAGCAAGAAAAATGCATAGCAAGTAGCCTCCATCCCAGTGAGCACACCTAGAAACCATATGAAAAACACCCATACAAAAAGTTTTGTTGCGTCTGATTGATGCTTCTTGTAGTGACTGTGAATAAAGGGAAGGTTGAAGTAGGGTTGAAGGAAGGTTGAAGTTGGGGAAGCCTGAAGGTAGGAAATCTGTTTTTAGAGTAGTTTCCGTTGAGTGGGATGTGGTTTTTTTGGTGGTGGGAGATGGTACTTTGAGAAACGAAGCTTCATTTATCAGGAAGGTTTATTCATCCACATATTTTCATCTTTATCTTCATATGTCACCAAAGCGAAATAGTGGTATGGTAATTGGAAAGGCCTTCCCTTAAAATGTTCCATCCTCTCCTTATTCTTTCCATTCCAAAGTTTGTGAGGGTAGGGCAGGTGGGATTTCAGGCTGTGACTGCAGCGTTTCTGCCTCACCTGTGATCACCCTTTAGAGAGTAGATTATAACCCTATAATTGGGAGACTGCAGGAATTCACTGAGGATACCACACAAATTACACACACACACACACACCCTACCCCACCCCCCACCTCAAAGTGAATTTCAGAGGATAGAAGGGAAGAATCTAATTAGGTCTCAGCTGCTCCCTGAATTACAGATCAGAATCCGGGTCTCATAAATATATATACAGATCAGCATATAAATATGACTATCATGGATGCTATTTTAAATATGACTATCATGGATGCTATTTTAAACTTCGGAACGCTAGATCGAAGTAAATCTAGGCACTTAATCTGCTATTAATTTTTGCAGTCAGATGGATCAAACTGTGTATTTGATAACCTAGATGGAACCTAAAACGCTAATTACTGAATAATATTTTTTTTTTAAAATCTCAGTAAAAGCGAGTACTTTGGAAATGGTAGTTTTACAGATGTTTTTCTTTTCATAATGGACCTTACTTGTTTTTTTCTTAATTGCAGGACGACAGGTCAAAGATAACCAAGCCTTCGGTAAGTGTGACCATCTCCAGTATCTCGGCTATAGTTATCTGCGCTGTATTTCATACCTGTCAGACTGGAGGGCATTTATTTACCTGAGGCCAGCATAGGTCTTTCTAGGTTAGATGAATATGTACCCTGTTGTCTCAGCAAAAGTTTTTGTTTCTTTAGGCCGCTCAGTATATTTCATTAGGATAGCATGTGTATTCTCGTCACAAGACTCTCAATACTTAAAATAACTTTTTCACCATAATGATCAACAGACACCTTTGGAAGAGGTACTTTTTATAAGTAGCATTGTGCTTCTGATCTGAAAGATTTGACGTAAGCCTTCTTTTCGGAGAAGTTAAAATCTGAGCAGAGGTCCTAATACTTAAACCTTTAAGGACACTACCTGTGTCTTCATCTTCATAACAGGTGTTCGGTAAATGTTTGTTGGTTGAATTTAATGCTAATTAAAGAACTCTTGGCTGTACCTTCCTTAAGGAAGGAAACTAATTCTCGTAGTGCTACTTTTATGCCCTGGTTCACTAGCCCTTCTCTCTGAGCTGATCACCTCACTTAGATGACTTAGTACCTTTTTTGAGGCTCCTCTTTGGACTGTTGAAATTCCGTGATACATGAAGTTTTTTGCTTTTTCTCTAAAGTCTGTCAGGGAAAAAGTGTCATTTTTCCCATTAGGTGTTCGGTGTGTTAGTAAGCTTGGTGCATATCATTCAGCTGTAGTAAAACAAGGATTTGCTAAGGCTTGTTACCTGAACTTGGAACTAATGTAGGTCCAACCATGTCCTGAACCACGATTCCTTCCAGCAGAAGCAAGCACCAATTAGAGCTAAGATCTCCTACGTAACTTCTACTTCTGAGAGACAGACTCTTCCTTTAGAACATATGTGACTTTGCTGACTTCAGAGCAGAACTGGAGGAATATGGAACAGGAACTTGCTATTTTTCTTAGAGGCCATAAGCAAACACAGTGAAAGAAAATACATGACCACTTTCCTAGATTTATCTTTTCTGTGCTTCTAGTTTATCAGAAGAGATTGTTCCTTGTTGGGTGTGTCTTTTTTTTTTTTTTTTTTTTGGCGGTATGCGGACCTCTCACTGTTGTGGTCTCTCCCGTTGCGGAGCCTGATGCACAGGCTCAGCGGCCATAGCTCACGGGCCCAGCCGCTCCATGGCATGTGGGATCTTCCCGGACAGGGGCACGAACCCGTGTCCCCTGCATCGGCAGGCGGACTCTCAACCACTGCGCCACCAGGGAAGCCCTGGGTGTGTCTTATAACTATTCCATCTATCTCCAGTCTGATAAATGTACACTGTGGTCCGAATTTTTGAAATTTTGCCTGCTGAATATATTCGAATTGTGAAATAAGCTGCACCAAAGATTATTAGCTTGAACCTTCCCAAAGGGAAACAGGTGAAGTTGCCAAGTTAAGATATTTGTAGACACAGAGATGCTTTTTTTTTTTTTTTTTTTTTGCGGTACGCAGGCCTCTCACTGTTGTGGCCTCTCCCACTGCGGAGCATAGGCTCTGGACGCGCAGGCTTAGCGGCCATGGCTCACGGGCCTAGCCACCCCGTGGCATGTAGGATCTTCCTGGACCGGGACACGAACCCGTGTCCCCTGCATCAGCAGGCGGACTCTCAACCACTGCGCCACCAGGGAAGCCCGAGACGCATTTTTAAGTAAGCAAATCCATATCTATCAATTTGGCATGGATGATATCATTAGTGGCAATACCTACTGATAGGTTTTTGTGGTTGCAGTCTTCAGAACATTGCTATGTTAGTGAATTGATTTGGTTCTCATGATATCATGGGGGAATCCCTGGACCTTCTAGGGAAGGTGAAGGCAATGAAACGCAACCTTGTTCCAAGCTTTGACCTTGTTCAAGGTCACACACTGCAGAACCACTGCTAGCGTCCACTTAAGGCTTGGCAGTTGCAAGTCTCTCATGCCTCCGTAGGCTCTAGCCTTCGCATAAAAGGCATCACTCCATCAGCAGTATTTTTAGGAAAGCCTTCCAGTGAAGAAATAGGCTAAGTGAGATGAAGTTATAAATGAGGTGACTTTGAGTTGCAAAAGCTCGATGGGCTTTGCATGCTTTTATTGAGAGCTTATCATGTACTGACCTCATTGTTAACCTTTTCCTACTTGAAATTGAACCCCTCAAGGTCACGGAGTGAACAGGAGGCACAGCCTGTAATAAAGACCAGAGTCTTTTTTCCCTGTTCTGACAAATTTGTTCGTTACACACCAAAACCCAACTGTGGCCCAAGTGCTAAGTGGTAATTCAAACTTGCCTTAACTCTTAAGCATCCCTGGGTTAAGAGTCTAACAGATAATAAGCAATCAAAAATGCATACTATCTTTTACAGCTCAGCTCTTAGAGGACCCTTGTTGTTGCTGGTGGTGACGATGCAGTAGTAGTGAAAGGCAAGCCAGCCAAGTTTCCATGCCGAGTTGTCAGCACGTTTGGCGAAATGCATGTGCTCGGTATAACAAAATAACAGATCCGTGTCGCCTTCGGTGTACTACTTCAGGCTTAGCTTTCTAGTGTGACAATAACATTTTACCTTAAATGAACTGTTGTATTTGTTTCAGCACTGATTATGTCTTTCTTTATATGTCTCTAATAGCTAAGTAATATTTTCTCATTGTCCAGTTACTTCTACTTATTAATTTTATTCATCTATACAAAATTTGAAACCTAACCTTGCAGTAGTTATGAATACTTTTTGTAGTCTCTTAAGATTTAATATTGCTTAAAAAGATAATAACTGTGAAGTTTGCTTTTAAATGACTATTTTTTTCCCTCCTCCTGTGTCAGGAATCTTAAAGGCCATGTTACCAGGTTGGTGGGTCTCATAACTGCTTTGCTTGCTCTTCCTGGAAGGTTTCTGCCTTTTCATGGGAATGTCTTTAACTCGCCTTGCTGTGTGTAGCTTTGCCTCACTGCAAATCGCTGATTGTTTTGCTAATGGTTTTTTATCTTGTGTTTTGGGAAACTACAGAGATAGAACTCTCTGTGAAGCTGCCTTATTTTTGGCTACCTTTCTTTGAGGCACTAATACTTTTGCTGGTGTGGCGCTTCAAAAGAATGCTTCTTAACAAGTTTTTAAGCCCGAAAAAGCTTACATTTCACTAGGCCTTAGTTACCCCACTGTTTGGGGAAGTATGCGTCTTCCTAGAGCCATCCATAGTTCATTTTCATGGTACTGACAGGAAGGACCCCTCTCAGAAAGTGCTGGAAAGTAATACAAGCTGTAACTGTGAAAGACCGTGGCATTTGAAGGTTTCTTGGTGGGTGACAGTGTGAAGTCAGCCTGTGACGCCTCCAGTGTCTTTTTAGAGCCTTCTTGACAGAGTTAAAGAAGGCCAGGAAAGGTGGTCCAGACTGTTATAATTTAAATGATACTTCTTATTTTTTCTTTTTGGTTGACATGTCTTTTTATATAATCTGGGTACACTTTTACTTCATATGAGATTTGGTGAAATAACTGATGTTTTTATTGAACATTTCATTCATGCTTTTGAAGAATGAAACTTAAAGGTAATGAAACCTTAAAGATAATGATAGGTTCTGTGTATGTATAAATGATACCTGTGTTCGGTTTCTATGTTGAAGTATTTAGATGTGCAGAATATTTTAGGTAGCCTATTAATTTTTAACATTTTCTTTCAAATTATCTATTTTTTTTTCTTCTGAAAAAATGGTGAAATTAGGTATTCAGGTGAGAAATTTATGGTATAATTTTCCCTTTCAACTTTTTTTGAAGAATGCACTGAATAAGAAGAATGAATTGAATACACTATTGTGATCTTGTTGGGGTTTTTTTTTGCGGTACACGGGCCTCTCACTGTTGTGGCCTCTACTGTTGCGGAGCACAGGCTCTGGACGCACAGGCTCAGTGGCCATGGCTCACGGGCCCAGCCGCTCCGCGGCATGTGGGATCTTCTTGGACCGGGGCACGAACTCGCGTCCCCTGCATCGGCAGGCGGACTCTCAACCACTGTGCCACCAGGGAAGCCCTGTGATCTTGTTTTAAAACAGGTTTTAGTCAATTGAATAAATGTTTAGATGTTCCCTTTAACTTACTTTACTTTTTCTCTTGCGTTTCAGGAAACTCTTATTACTACTATTGATTCTAATTCCAGGTATGTGGTAGTTTTCTTTAAAAGCATTATTGTGATCAGAAGGCTCCTAAAATCGGAGTTGGACTGGGGGCCTCTCCCCTCATCCGAGGCACCTCTGTTGCTCCAGCTCCCACCGTGTGCCTCTCAGTGGACAGGCCAGGGGTCATGTCCACTTAGCACCGGACTACCCAGGCCCTTCCTTCCTCAACTGTCTGACAGCTCCGACCGTGGACACTTTAGAGCGACCCCGCTGCATCTACCTTAAGGAACAGAACAAATGTAGTCTCCTGTTCCCCTGTGGCAGTCCTGTGACCCGGGCAATCTTTTAATCTCCAGGCGGACATTCCTCATTTCCTTCCTCATTTGATATGTGGTCAGTTTCTGAAATTGTCATGATTATACCTCCCTAAGCATGGCTCAGTTTTCTCTTGTCCCTTTTTTAGGTTGGTCTTAAAATCGAACGCAGTAATCCAGTGTAGCATGAATCACTTGTTCTAGGGACTAGATTCGTTTATTATAGTTTAAGATCATAATGACAGTTTTGGCAGCTCTACCATCATGACTTGTTTAGTTGCCATTATATACATTTTTTTGGACCCAAGCTGAAAGCTACACAGTCCTGCTTATTAATTTTCCCCTGTCAAATTTTGCTGCCCCCAGGCTGTCAGTGTTCTGGTACATTCCCTGCAGTATTTCCTTATTTCCTCTTGCTTTCCCCTGAAATGTCAGTCTCCTTCTAAATGGAAAGTGAAAACCTACCAAGTTACACTTATAATCCTTTTGCAATTTAAATCTTTATTTTGAACTTGATCTTTGAATGGGTTGATATGTGACGAATATTAAAGGGTAGAAAGTTTATGACAAAATATATGTATACATAGCTGTTACCAGCTCTTTATTCAGATTCTAAAACCTATACATTAATTTCTGTTTTCTAAGAAATTATAGGTTCAAATCTGTATTGAAGATCTTCCTAACCCTGCCCCTGATATCATCTGTCATTTACAGTAGATCAAAAATTCTGTGCATCAGGACTGAACAATGTGTAAATTAGGGATTTTCGTGAATTTACACCTATGGACCACAGATTAAGTAATTTGGGCATGTTGTTTATTACACGTTAAACCTACTACACACACGTAAAGAGTAGATTTTCAAAACAGAATCACAGAATGTTGAGCTGTGGTGCTAGGAGCAACCGTAGTAATCCCATGCTTCAAACTCCTTAACTTTATTCTCAGGGGATGTGATTCGCCCTTGGCTATAGCGCTTGCTGATGGCTTTCTTGAAATGAGAACGCTGGTCTTCTGGTTCTCAGTTCAGTGCCATTTTCAGTTCTTCACTTATGGATGTCACTAGAATAAAACCTGCTAGGAATATTCACTTCTGTGAACTTGTGATGTGTAACCCAGAGTTGATGTCTTTTCGATAAGTCACTAATTCTAGGTGGCATCTGTTGGGGGAGTGATTCATAGCTCTCTGTGTAAGTACACAGAAACAGATCTAGATGGAACTGGGAGGACATTAGTTTTCTTATAAGGCTGGAAGGACAGACCAGTCGCCCGTATACCAGGACGTGTGTTGTACTCACTGCACTTTCAGCAATTCAGAGTTACCTTTTCATCCAAAACAGTTAGGTAATAAAAACACGCCATGGTGACTTTCATGGTGAAGGGCAGGAGCACAGTTTTGAGTCCCCTCCGTCGAACACCATGCAAGCATCACTGCTGTTTCTTTCCAGCTGGTGGACCAACTGGGTGATCCCAGCCATCTCAGCACTGGTTGTAGCCCTGATGTATCACTTCTACACGTCGGAACACTAAACCCGTTCTCAGCAGCCAATGGAAGAAAAGACTGCTTTGGTCTGGGGAGAAAGAAGCCACCGTTAACTGCTTCAACTGACAGAACTCTTCACCGGAAAATGCTTTGAATACACCCGTTTTCCTTTCCTCCTACGTTAGACACAGAACCAACCACAAAGAATTGTTCTTTCTACTCCTGAACTTTTAGAGTGTGTCTTTTTATTCATCAGCTTTGTTTTGATATTCCATCACTATGTCATTCGCTTATTGTGGGCACAATCTTTTAAAACATACCACCATGTTTGGCTGTCTGTTTGACATGTAATTGTCTTTAATGTTTGGAATCTGACTATTTGGCGGTCATTTAATGTGCTAATCTTTCAGATCCAAGTTGTCTGTCTGATGTGATCAGGGGTGTCCTTGGATCTCTTCTTGTGCTACTTCATCTAATTGAATAATCAGGTATTGCATGTTTCCAATGTAGTTTTCTTTTTTTTAAGGAAATTAAGGAAGGCCCAGAAATAATAGCTTAAAGATTTCTAATAATTGTTCTACTTGAACAATCATATAGAGGATAAAAAGAGAAAGTGGCCTGCAAGACCTAGAAAAGATACTCCATCTTTTCTTTGATTAAAAACACCAGCAACATCACAAAAGCCTGTGAACCACGAGAGAACATTACCACTGTCCATTCTCTCAGCTTAAACATGTCATTCCGAAGAGATTCTCAGTTATACAGGTTCTCAGGTTTTACAGACTCCTCTTTCAGAGGTGAAAACTGTTTACGTGCTCCTGTAAAGAAATGTTGATTCCCTAATTTGTAAAAACACACATTTGAAAGAGATTGTGGGACATTTGGAATCTGATTTTTAAAGAAATTTAGCTCTGGTGATGGGCCATGAAGAACTCTGGTGTGGACTGATTCAGTGGACTGATTCAGTCATCCCGTCTTTGTTTATTATTCTCTTCCCAGTTCTTTTTTCTTTAAATGTCGAAACTTGAGAGTTGAATTTATAGACTCGAAGTACTTTGTAGTTAGCGATGATTGTCTATTGGCCTTCTAGCCGACTGGCGAGCCATGGAGGTCTTCAGAAATAACTAAACACATTGGCAAGGAATTTGTTTAAATTACAGAGCATAGATTTTTATAATCAAAGACATGTATTACCCTCTGCCTTTTTTGTCACTGGAAGTTAGAGCAAATGTAGGAGGGCAGTGGGGCAGCTGTCTCTATCACATGGGAAAATACCTTGCAGAGGAATCCTTTGTTTAGATTTTAATAAACATAAGCCTGGAACAAAATCATGCCTCTTGTAATGGACTTGAAGTGCCCGACACATCCCTCTGCATTTTGATACATCGACAGACGAGTCAGCAGGCTCTGCTGTAACGTGCCGTCATGACTGTGTAATCATGGATAGGTCAGTAGCTAAATAAGAATGACTGTGGGACCTTCACTCTGCTTTTTGATGCTACCATATCAAGGATATCCATGTCGAGTTCCACAGTTCTTCCTCTAAGATAGGAGAGCAGTCGGTTCACTGCTCTGGGCGTGGTTTTCAGCATCATTATGAAGCGTGTGTCTGGAAATAAACAGTGTAACCAAAGGGATTAAGGCAAGAAATTAGTGCCCTGGCGAGCGTTTCTGCATCTGCCCTCTTCCACTCCCCCACCCCACCTCACCATAGATAGGGGCTCTGCAGGTTCCTGTGAGGCTTGGAATGAAATCACCACCAAGCTTGCACTCCTCTGCCAGGCCCACACGTGCAGTGAATGTTTGCATGTCCCCCATCTGGATCTCTTAGAGAAGAGCTTGCTTTAAATTTGGATGAGATACTTGGTGTGTGAAATTTGAACAAAGCGAATCGTACAGTAATTGCGATACTTACAGTTAAAAGCCATGTCCTGTCCATGTGCAGAAATCTCTGTGAGGCTGGGTCAACCCAACCTCCAGACTCCTTTCTGCTCTTTCTGACTGCATGTGTGTTCACTGTCGCCTTATCTGGAGGCCCAGTTTGGTTTGGCTCCATATCAGGGTGGGGAGCTCTGGTACTTGGGATAGCCCAACATTGCTCTTAGGGGTCAGGGTCCACTCCTGTGCCATCGGCATTAGCAAAGACAAGCTTTCATATTGTCCCTGCTCTCAGCAGGCCTTACCAAGTTCCTGGGAGGAGCAGGCATGGAAGAGAAGACATAATGGTGGGGATCGGGCTGGACTTCTATGTCTGCCGTGTCCAGCTGCTCAAAGGCTGGGCAGGCTGGGGGAGGGGCAACAGGAGAGGAAGATGTTTATGTAGGAAGCTTGGCCTTAGTCTCAGAAACCGTAGAAAAAGATAACAAGGGATTCCCGTAGTGAGTGGGGGAGGGGCAGAGGGTTCATCTGGAAGCACATTTTAAAAGATCAACAGATGTTTGAGAATTTCATTGATCACGAAATCATTATGTAAGTTTTAAAACTAAATCACAGTCTTATATGTTTTTTGAATGACAAATGTGAACATTTCCATCAAGATAGAAAATGAAGCCCAAGTTGTAGGTGGGAATGATGCCCCTGTCAGGGAAAGTCCTAAAAAATGGAGAAATGGGTAACCCTTGTATTCCTGCTTCTGTCTACTGTTGCCTCATGCCCGGGTATCTCTACCTAGTCACTCCTTTTTCCTACTAAGGCAGATGACTCAAAGAATCCCAAGTCATGAAATTCACTATGAACCAAACAAAGCCCATGTGACGTTTGGAAGCAGAATTTCTTAAATAAAAGCTGGTTGTTCTAAGGAGGGTGGGTGGGCAGCAGGTCTTTCTGGTCCCACGGGTGGTCTCTCCACATCTGGTGGCATTTGGCGTCTCGAGGACCAAGCTGAAGTTGACTCAAGGTTTCAGGTTGGCCTTGAAACAGTTATACTTCCAGGGGTGGGGCCGTGGGTTGACTATACTTCAATGAAAAAAAAGTTAAACATAGAGTTACCTATGACCCCAAAATTCGATATGCTCAAGAAAATTGAAAACAGGTACTGATACAAAAACCTGTGCATGAATGTTCACAGCAGCAGCATTCATAATAGCCAAAAAGTGGAAACAATCCAAGTATTTGTTCATCAACAGACGAATAGATAAAAGATGTGTTACATTCATGCAGTGTTGAATTATTTGAGAACAAAAAGTACTATGCGTGATAAAACATGGATGAACCTTGGAAACGTATGCAAAGTGAAAGTGTTACCGAACCCAGGTCCGGTTGCTCAAGGCTCGGAAGCCAATTCTTGAGAGACAAGTGTTGGTAGGAAAGGAAAGTTTGCTTTATTTCGGAGGCCGGCAGCCCAGGGAGAGGGTGGACTCCTTTCGGAGAACCAACTCCGGATGACTACTCAGGGAACAGGGGCTTTTAAAGGGGAGTTTCAGGGGGAGAGAGGGAGCAGAACAGCACAATCTGTTCTGACAGTCATCTTGAAACCAGTAATGTGATGGTCTGATCAGCGTCACCTTGGTTGTTTTAAGTACAGTTAATCTTTAGTTCCAGGGTTTGTTCCTATTTCTTTGAGGCTAGTTCTCGGAATTGTGGCAGCTTATGTCATGGCTTCAGTTTGGTCATCGTGTAGTCATCCTCCTCCCCCTGGTGGGGGGCTTCAATATCTGCAAAACAGATCACAGGAGATGGCTCAGAATATTATCCACAGCCCTTAAGGAGGAACTAAAGGTCCTTGACTGTGCTTAATGATTAGACTATTCTTGTCTGGTCTCCTTGGACTTTGTTTCTGCATTTTCTCACTTCTCTGATTAAACTTATTCTTTGGCTAAAGTTTTTCCACAGACAAAAGGCAGGCTGAGGACATGGTCGGGGGACAAGGACCATAGGGTGCTGCTCTGTTTTGAAAGTAGTCCCCAAAGGCCACATATCATATGATTCCATTTATATGAAATGCTCAGAATAGGCAGTGGTTGCCCGGGGTTGGGGAGAAATGGGGAGTGACTGCTAATGTGTATGGGGTTTCTTTTGGTGGTGATGAAAATGTTCTAAAATTGATTATGTTGATGGCTGCCCATATCCGTGAATGTACTAAAAAACATGAATTGTATAATTTAAAATGGGTGACCTGTATGGTGTGGGATTATAATATAGTTCAATAAAGCAGTTATTTAAAAAATTCACAAAGTAAACATCCCCTACCCCCAAGAAATTGGTCTTCTCCCATGTTCGTTGTCTTAGAAGCATCTGCCCAGTTCATGCCAGCAGTGGGAGTTGCTCACATCCCGCTCACCCACAGCATCACTTCCTGAAATCAGCACTCTGTTAAAAGTGGCCTCCTGTGAGATGTGGGATGTGAAGCTAGAGAAGAGACTCTTGTTTTTTCACTTTATATTTTGTCCTCATATATTATTTGAATGAAAATGTATGACTTTTGCAATTAAAAATAAGAAATAGCTCTAATGGTCTGTCTACTCTCTACCCAAATCCATTTCCCTTCTCCACCTGCAGTGTCACTGCCTTAGTTCAGGCCTTCAGCTCTTCTAAATTTTTGCTACAAATCCTCCCTGGCTTTTCCCATCTGGATCTGTCCATGCTGTTATTTCTGTTCCATGGTGCATCTTTTAAAGCTTGTCCAATTCCTGGGACATAGGAGCTGTCTCTTTGTTAACTGAATAACTAAACTAATAAATGACTGAAGTCCCTTAGCTGGTCTCCCACCTCACATCTCTCTTTCTAATCTCTTATTCCCATTATCGGATTATTTTTACTGAGACACCACTTTGATATCACTCTTGCTCAAAAGCCTTGGCAATAGCACCAAGTCCAAGGCGGTGCTGAAGGCACTTGGCAAACTGCTCCTCAGCCTGAAAGGATATTGAGCTTTAAGAACAGCAGCCAGAAGGCTGGCTCCCGGTTTTGTATATTGGAGTACAGGTGCGTTTAGACTCTAGTAGTTTCTCAGAAGTGGCAAGAGGCGGAGAAAGACGTTATCTGACAAGCCCCTGATATTCTTAGCATGTCGGATCCTGTTAGCTGGTGAGGCTAGGTTAGTACCTAGACCTTGGAGCCTGTCCAAAAATGGAGGGCGAGGGAGGGTGGGAGGTTATCAGTTGCAAACAGGAAGGAGGGCAAGGCTGGTTACACACCCAGGGGTCAGGAGAGTTCTATGCTCTTGGAGCTGAGTCTGATTAACTTCTGCTAGTTACTCTTTATCTCTGCTGAGCTGCAGTATCTCATGACTTCAGCAAACCTGCCCCAGACCTGAACCTGTAGACTCTTCCAAGCTGGTAAAGTTTACTTGGCAGTAAGCCCAGTCCCTAGAAGCCTTCATTTTAACTAAAACCTATAGGCTTTAGGGGCCCCAAGTGACACTGTCCTCCTGGGAACATAGTGATTATTTCAGCATTCAAGACTTACCACTGAGGCCCACAGTAACTAGAGAAAGCATATTTCTCTTTCCTCTTGGTGTGAGCTTGGTCACTGATTTGCCCCGAGACACTGAAACACTAACTCATAGGCAAATTCCCAGCAGATACAGCTAGGAGCATCTCTCAGTGTTTTTTGGCTAAAGTTTTCATATATTAGAACAGAATCCTTTTAGGGAAATCGTGGGGTTGATCATTGCCTTTATCTCCAATGCTCTTCACTGCTTGTTATTTTTCAGAATCATCTCTCCTGGGCATTATGCCCCTTCTTGGTTGGTCCTCTCTTTTTCAAGTTCAGATGGGATTCCATAACCCTTTCATTTCTCTTCTCATGAACCTGTTCCCTCCAGAGCCAATGTGTGGCCCTTTTCACCTGTGCCCCTCTTCTGTTTAAAGCTCTCCCCCGCTGAGGGATTACAGAAGACCTATTCTTCCTCAGTTTGCTGAGTCATGCCAGGGGAAAAACAAAACAGCTCTGATGCATTACATCTTTATAAAAATTAATTCCATAATGCTCATAGGATGTCCTTTCTTTCCTTTATGATTTTGGGTTGCCTGTCTCCTCTTCCTATTTTTAGAATGTAGTCGAAGCCCCTTTAACTGTATGGTTAGATGGTTGATTACTCAAAGTCGGGTAAAGTGGAACATCATCATCATTTTTTTTTAAGTTCATTCAAATGTTCATTCTTTTGTCCAGTGCTTTTGTTTGAGAACAGGTCCATTACATACAATTAAATATTGTAATTGCAATTATAGATACAGCTACGATAAGCAGACTGGGAACTAACGCAACTGATAAACCTACATTTAACTAGTTAGAGTTGGGATGTGCAGGCCCTCAGGAAGGCAGACTCAGTTGAGCGTATCAGTGTGTCATGGGCGTTGGTAAAGTATTTCAAAGGATGAGGAAAGAGACAATCTGGTGACTAGATTCAGTAGAGATAGGTTGATAGAGCTCCTACTATAATTTATACTGCTAAATCTAGCCTATTGATTCTCACCCATCTCAAGTTCAAATTGTAAATTTTCATTTATAATGTGTGTTGGTGTTATGTGCATTCTCATAATCAACTGCCATCCTGTGACAGCCGTAGTTATCTGTTAGTGGGAGAAACCCAAAGGAAAGAGCTTTCTAGTGACTTCTGGCCCAGCTGAATAGCAAGTAGGCTTAAATGAGTGGCACTGGAAGTTTGGGGCAGCTGATTGCAACTTTAAAAAGCAGCTCCAGCAGTTGTTAAACTCCCAGAAATTACATGTAATGTCCTGTTCATGTGCATGTTTTTCTGAGAAGCGTATTAGTAAGTTTTCTTAAATTCTTAAGGGGTCTGTTATTCCCCAAAGATCAAGAGCCACTCATTACATAAGTGTAAGAATGAAGGAAAAAGTGTTCCTCTTCACTTCACAACTGTTGCCTAAAACCAACCCCCCAACTATGCATTGAGCTCTTGCTATGAGCCAGAACCATCTGGGCCTGGGGACCGAGCCCTGACCAGGACGCCACAGTCCCCGCCCTCTGGAAGCTGCATTCTGTTGGGAGGTGTGCAAATAACAGGTAAATAAAGAGACGTGTGGAACATCAGTGAAAAGTATTATGGAAAGAGTAAAGCAGGCCCTCTAAAGGGAAGAGGAGTGTGATTTTAATTAGGTGATTAGGAAATCCTCTGTGAATTGGAGACATCTGGGTGGAGACCTGAAAGAAGTGAGGGAATGAGCCATGCACATTTCTCACGAAAAGCATCCCCAAGATCAGGGATAGCACGTGCAAAGGCCCTGAGGCAGCAGGGTGCCTGACATTTGAAGGAGGAGGAGGAGGCCAGCCTGGCTTCAACACACAGGATCTGATTTACGTGTAGAGGGATCCATCTGGAGATTATATGGGTGGCCAAGAGCAGGTGCCTAAGCCTAGGAATAAATACATGTACTTATGAATACATTTTATGTATTTAAATTTTTCAAAATGGGAATTTTAAAATTATAGTATTTTATATATATTAATAGAAAAATGAGATGACATATAAATCAGAAATCTATAAAAAGAAAATTTTAATTGATGGCCACCTGAACATACCTGTGACTAGCATTTCAATATATATATTCTTCCAGAATTATTTCTCACATTCCTTTAGATAAGTGGAATCACAGTGGAAAGATTCTTTTCACTCAACAGTAAATTGCAGAACTCTGTCCGTATCAAAAAGCAAAAGGTTGTGCTATAGCAGGCTCATAGCACAGAGCCAGAGTTCAAGTGCTTCTGGTAACACGACCCAGATCTGACTCTTAGGAGACCAGCCTCATCATTCTCAGCGATGTGATATGGGTAGGATTGGCCACACTCCTAAATCCAGGATGAACCCAGATTTGCTTGAGCTGAAAAATTCTGTCTCTTGGCCATATTGGGAAGATATATTGTTCTGTCAGAACCAAGGAGGCAGAAGAGCTGTTTGCCAGTGTTCATGGGAAAGTGAAACACCTTCCCTCCTCTGTGTGTGCTGTCAGAAGAGACCATCTCTCCTCTCCTGGATGATAGGGTGTAAAGATGTATGTCATGGACTGCTGCAGCCATTTTGACATCATGAGGTATTTTGGGTCCTACTGGGGTGGGGACTCATGAGGCCTGGGGATGAGCCTGTCCTCATGAAAGGCAGATTAGAAGGACTGGGAAAATCTGAGTTCTTGGAGACACTGACTAAGCTGCTGGATCATGCCTCTCCTCCAGATCATGGGACGTTTTTTCAGGTCAGAAGCCTCTAATACTGCTGATAAATTTACAAATGTCGACTTATAAGGATGGCAGTTTCTTTTGGTTCAACCTGCGAGTCAACATTCATAAACCCGCTTGACTGTCTAAGTCAGTTTGAGGTGAGTTGTTGCTAAGACAAGCTGGAACTCAGAACCACGCCCAGAGAAGGAGAAGCTCACCCCTAAACCCCGGGTGCTGACTGCTGCAGGACGTCTCTGTGGTGCCATTGCTGCCACCGGTTCCTCTTGCTGCTCACACCTGGCCAGTACAAGGATGCGTCAGTTTGCTGCTGTAGCAGCGATGTCCACGGCTGCTCTGATGATGCCCAAGAGACACAGATGTGGGGCGGGCTTGGCTTAACTGACCCCAGGTTTCCATGAGCCCCAGCCCGGGAGGATTATGATTTGGAGCAAATCCCAGCTCAGCGCAGCCAGTCAGAGTGAGTTCATGCACAGGAGTCCCCCTGCGTCTGGGGAATGTCTGCAGGCTCAGAGGGTGAGGAAGACAGACACCTCTCTTTGAGAGTCACAGGCTCTGCTGTGAATGTTCCCTCCTCTTAAACATCAGTGTGGCTGAAAACAAGTTCCTTCCGTCAATGTGTTGAGGATGGATGGTGGGACCTCCAGGTGCCCGCAGAGGTCTGAATTTTTAACTCAAAGTGAATATTTGGGAATAGCCAGAAAGGATTTTGGTGTGGCGAGGTAAGTCGGACCAATGCCAGTTGTGCGGGCTGAAGGAAGTTTTTCTAGGTTAGAATATGCACACTTTAGGCAGTGGATTTTTCCTGCTGGTGGTGCCCAATAAGCTGCTGGCTTCACTTGAAACCGTAGTTCGTTAGTATCAACCCAACATGTTTCATCAGGTAGCAGTCATTTGCTTATGTGAGGGAAGAGGAATCCTAAGTCAGTGTTTGCATACATGCTCTTCCTCCATAAAATGTCTGTTTGGCTCACTTCTCCTGACGGAGCCAGCAGGAGCCTGGGCAGGTAGGGCCACCCTGCTGGGAGCTGTGCCCTGGGCCTCTTCACCTCCTGCCCCCCTGCCCCTTGCTGGGGTAGGAGCTGGTCTCCAGGAGGGACAACGCTTGCTTCATAAGCCAAAGAAGGCAAATCATTGGCTTTTCTTAGTCCAGCAAAGGTTAGTGGAGGCCTCTAGCACTTCCTGCTTTCCCGCTCATCAAAGAGTAACTTGAGCACAAGGATGTGGTGAAACACGTTGCTAACAAAGCCTCAGAGCCCAAACCTTTCAAATCAAAGGTTCTTTGATTTCGTGGTTTCATGGTTCTTTTCTCAAGTCAGGGAGGTTTAATTAGCTCTGTTTATTAGTCAAAGATGGTTGCCTTGCTGTCGATGACATCAGTTTGTCTGCTTCCAAACTCTGTCTCAAAAAAAAAAAAATGCACATGCCCCTTGCTGAGCCAAAACCCACAGGGGACAGCTTAATTTGTTGCTACACATACTGTTAGGCAATCTCTTGCACTGCCGAGGCTGAAGATCGGGGGACTATTAAAACCCATCCACCTTGGGACTTCCCTGGTGGTCCAGTGGTAAAGAATCTACCCTCCAATGCAGGGGACGTGAGTTCAGTCCCTTGTCAAGGAACTACAATCCCATGTGCCGCAGAGCAACTAAGCCCACACGCCACAACTACTGAGTCCGTGCGCCTCAGCTAGAGAGAGAAAACCCATACGCCACAACTAGAGAGAAGCCCGTGTGTCACAACAAAAACATCCTGCATGCCGCAACGAAGACTAGATGCAGCCAAAAATTTTTTTTAAAATAAAATAAATATTTTTTAAAAATCCATCCATCTTATGCCTAAGGAGTGGAAACAAAGAATTGCACTATTAAAGTGAGAGTCAGATTCTGAGTATCTCTTAGCATTCACCTTCCCATTGTGGAGACTGATTACTCAGAATTGCAGCACTGTTTGATATTCAGATGAGATGAGTATTCTCAATTTAATCTCCTCCCCTTAGAGGCTAAACGTGGAACCAACTCCTTCCTTTGCACTGCTTTAAGCTGCCTTTGATTCTCCTGTGGGCAGGAGAGAAGAAAAATGATGTATTTAATGCCCAGTGTGCCTGACTTTAAGGGTTGGTCTTAAGTATAGCCAAAGGAGAAAATAACAAACAAGATTTATGTTACATATATAAATGTTATATATATGTGTCTTTCTCCCAGCCTCCAGTGGCTTGCTGGCACTCTGGTGTTCTTGGTTTGTGGAATCATTACCCCGATCTCTGCCTTCATCTTCACATGGTGTTTTCCTTCTGTGTGTCTGTGTCTTCACAGGCCATCTGATGAGGACACCAGTCATGTTGGATTAGGGCCCACCCTATTCCAGTATGACCTCATCTTGACTAATCACATCTGCAATCGCCCTATATCCAAGTAAGTTCACATTGGGAGCTAGGACTTCAACATATGAATTTGGGGAGAAGCAATTCAACCCCTAACCATGAGTAAACCTAATATTGAGCCAGATTTTCAGGGAAAATGTGACCCAGGGCCCATTTTTTTAAAATTAAGTTTTAAAGCAGAAAAGTACTGTGCCAGAAATTGGTTATACCTCTCATAAGGGGAAAGAAAAAACAATGAAAATGAAATAGCTACTAGATCCAGGCTGGCATACCTGTCCTGGGAACATGGCATCGTGACAGCACTCTAGTGCCCGTTCGTGCAGGGGGTGCTGCCCAAAACCGTCTGGTTGGGACGTCTTCTGTGGAGGAGCATGTATAGCGCTGTTTAAGGGCAGGTGGTTCTACAGGGCACCCAGCTCTTTGGGCTCCGTCTGGTCCTAGGAGACCTCACAAAACCCAGGTGAGCCGAGAGCAAGGCAGGTAGAAGGTGCAGCACGTGAAACAGACCTCAGCTGCGACGGAGAACATGGCTCCAAAGCGAGCAGGTGTGCCGCCGTGAGTTTTGCAAATTGTGAAGCACCAAGACTTGGCAGTGATGACAAAGGGAAATTATAATAAAGTCATCACAGTTCAGGCATGCAAAAATGGAGTCGGATGGCCACTGAGGATCTGGTCGCAGACACATCTGTGCACCACTGAGATTTTGAACTGCCTGTGAACTGTACCAAGGACACCACCAGCAACACGTGCCAGCTGTCACCTTACGGTCTCACGGCCTCTCCCCTTGTAACTATACGACCATTTCAGTCCCCAGCCAACCCTGACTTAACAAGCACCCCCATTTCTTGCCAGCTCCAGTGATACTTCTTGATAAACAACTCATGTAACCACCTGTAATCTTGTGGTTTTTACCTTTATAAACGCCCCCTTTTTTTAGTCTGGCAGAACACAATTCAAGTGCTTCTTGAATCTGTGTATCCAGGGCTGCAGTCCTAACAAACTCCAAATAAACACCTTTTAATTTCACCCCATATTCACCCTTTTAAAACTAAGATTTTGTAATGCCACCTTAATCTGAAATAAGATCCCTAGATGATATCATTTATACATACTTTTTTGAGAAGAATCATCATAAGAACCTAATCAGGTCTCTGTTTCTAAAATTTTGGTTAACATAATGGAGCTCAGAATAAAATCCCACACGTCTACACTGTTCCTTCTTTTCATCATGGATGGTTTGGGCCACAGGTAGTCCCCCCAGGCTCTGCTGTCCCTTCTCAGCTGGCAACCTCTTCCCTGCTTGGCAGTTCCCTGCAGATGACTCAGCACCCACTGGGAGAAGAGCTTGGCTGAAAGGTGCTGCAAGGCTCACGGGCAGACCCAGGCAAGCCTGTGGGCATACCTGCTCTGAGCAGGTGTAGTACAGGTGCGTGTCAAGCAACTCCAAGGTCACCAGTAGTCAAATGAACTAGATTTTCAGTCTTTACCTGGGAGGAAGGGATGTTTGCAATGGATATGATGTTATGTATTTTTGCCTCAAGCTCTGTATTGAGTTTGTGACTGACAAAGTATTAGAAATTACAACTCCACACCGCTGGTGCTCACCTTGCCATTAAATCACTTCTCAAGCCGCACAGGAGTAGATTAAAACCAACCAACCAACCAACCACGTCAAAACTTCCTTTTCACTCCAAAATTTTGACCATGTTGATTTTAGGGCACAGAAGTTGAGTCAAGCCATCTGAAAGAGAAGGTAGGAGAGTGAGTGTATGGGATGGAGCCGGAGCTGGGAGCCAGCAGGGTCAGAGCCGTCTCCAGGGTCAAGTGGCTTCCTGTTTATTTCTGTTGCGTTCTCTCTCTTTTTTTTTTTTTTTTTTTTTTTTTTGCGGCACGCGGGCCTCTCCCGTTGCGGAGCACAGGCTCCGGACGCGCAGGCTCAGCGGCCATGGCTCACGGGCCCAGCCGCTCTGCGGCATGTGGGATCTTCCCGGACCGGGGCATGAACCCGCGTCCCCTGCATCGGCAGGCGGACTCTCAACCACTGCGCCACCAGGGAAGCCCACGTTCTCTCTTTTTGTACCTTTATTTGCCCACTGAATTTGTCCCCAGCCCTCCCCTTTATTTCTGGTGGCCGCTTTGCTTTGCAGTCTCCAGTACAGATGCTGGGAGGACATCTTTGGCTCTGCTAACTGTTGGCTAGACTCTTCTGCACCCCGTGGATGAGCCCTCCTGGGTCGGGGGATCTCCACGGTCCAATGGGTGGCCCTGGGCACAGCGTGCAGCCCTAGTGCTTCCCGGTGACAGTGGTACTTCCTGCTGGGGGGTGTTTTGGAAACATGTGGGGCCCTTTTTGTCTTCTAGTAAAACTGCCCTCTAACGTTTATGTATTAAAATATATGTTATTGTTCGATTACGAACGGCTTTCATTTTATTTTCCCTTTATATTAGATTTAGGTTGTTATGATGATTCTTTTCAAAAGTGTGTATAAGTGATATCATCTAGGGATCTTATTTCAGATTAAGATGGCATTAGAAAATCTTAGTTTTAAAAGGGTGAATATGGGGTCTGATAGCATTGAGAACCTATAACTCACGTCTCCTACAGATGGATATAAATTATTTGATTCCAAAGAACGATACATCTTTTCTCATGTTTCACATGTTGACCCCTAACTTGGAACAACCTATAGTATTTTGGGGAGACACTTCCCCTAGAATGTACACTGAAGTAATGAATCTGTTGATACGTGCACCACAGTGAATGCAGGATGGAAGTCACAGGTGTGGAGTCGGGGGTGAGCCCCTTGAAGCTGTTCAACAGAGTTCAGCTGAGGAAGAGTCAGCGTGCATTGAGTGCGTTAAAGTCAAGCAGGGTGGTCGAAAGCCTTTGGTAGGCACTGCACGCCTGTTTGATTTTTGCTCTGTCTTATCAGTATGGTGTTTATTTGCTCTTGGTTCCTGCCGCGTCATCTAGACCTTTGATACAGTCCTTGGTCACGCATGATCGTTACCTCCGGTTCGGAGTGGGTGCAATTTGTTGGACTGGGGAATAGCCCAGGAAGCATCGGGTGCAGAACTCAGTCACTTTACTACACAGCGTTCTCATACTTGCAGTCCCCAGAGCCTCTTGCTCATTTCTGCCTATGTCTGGGGCAATGATTCTATGGAACAATGTACGTCAGTCCCCGAATTAAGAACCATTTCCCTTTATAACGACCTGCGTCCATGTGCACCAGTGGACAGCCACACACCCTAATTCTCACCCACACAAGGAGTGCTGTTACTCTTCTCCACCTCTTTACCCCAGCTGACGAGGCACTTCGCCTGCAGGAATATCCCTGGCCGGTCATCTCACCTTCTCACAAATGCCCCAGACATACCCTTTGGTCATCTTTGTTTTTTCCACATCTCTCCACGGAGCAGAGTTTAAATGTCCAAGTTTAGTCCATGAACACCTGGTCAAGGTGCTGCTTGGGTGAACCACACGCTTCCTTTCTGTTGGTCTGAGGTTCAAACCACCCATGATGGCTCTCTAAGCCCCAGGCTACCATGACAGGGCTTGCCCTGCCATGTGTCCCCTTGGCCCCCTGCAGGGATGACGTCCCCACTGAGCCTGCCTCTGACGTGGGAGGAGGTGGGGACACAGACATTCCCCCAGGGATTGCAAGTCCTTGGATCGGGTTCCAGCGTTTCTTCTATGCTTCTGTGCCTGATGGAAGCAGGTGGCCGTACCTACCGTTTCCCGACCACTGCGTGCTAAGCATTGGGCATCCATCATTTCACTCCACCCTCACAACAACCCTGCAAGCGCAGTTAATTTACAGAGAAGGAAACTGAAATTCAGCAAAGCTCGGTGACTTGCAGAAGGTTGCTTGGCTCGGAGGGCCCACGCGTCTCTGAGTCTTACCTCTTCATTCTGGCTTCGCACAGGTGCAGGCTCTGGTCCCGGCTCTGCTTTCTGCATCCTTTTTGCCTCTGGTGCCCAGCATCTCTATGCTCCTCCCCGGCAAGCTTTCCTCCAGCTTGGCTTGTAGGAGCTCCTACATTTATTCTTTACAGGTAAAGGAATGTTGATGCCCTGGTTTTTAGGATAGCAGCATTGTATAAGACCTCCAGGTATTGGTGGCCTGTAGAATTTCACATGTCGGTCTGGATAAGGCAGACATATGATTTTAAGTTGTGGGGAGGTTGATAATCTGTACTTTATTTGGAGCTACACCTGTGTTCTTATTTATATAGAAATCATATGTGAGAGAGGAACATTATAGGTTGAATTACGTCTCCCGAAAAAAAGACATGTTGAAGTCCAAAGCCCTAGTACCTGAGGATGTGATTTCATTCAGAAATAGGATGGTTGCAGGTGTGATAAGGTGAGGTCTACTGGAGCTGGGTGGACCCTAATCCAATGACTGGTACCCTTATAAGAATACGGCCACATGGAGACAGGTGCAGCGGGAGAACACCTTGTGCTGATGAAGGGAGAGAAAAAGAGGGATGCAGCCAAAGCTCAGGAATGACAAAGGCTGCCAGCAGCCACCAGAAGCTGGGAGAGGCAGGAAGGCTTCTCCCTTCCCTGCCAACACCTTGGTTTTGGACTTCTGGCCTCCAGAGCTGCGGGAGAATCAATTTCTGTTGTTTTAAGCCACCTGGTTTGTGGCCTCTTGTTATGACAGCCCCAGGAGACTAAATCAGGGGAGAAACCGGGAAGTGCCCTATTTGAGACGGCTGGTTAGGAGGATCTGAACAGCCCTCATTTTCCCGCATGATAACCGGTCATGCGTCTCTCTGTACCCGTGGATCTTGGCCTCATAACAAATCCAGATATTTAAACAGACAAAAAAGATTAAAGAAAAGGTGTCAATTAGATAAGAATGAACATTAAAAGGCAGTTTTAAGGCGTGTTTTGTTTTGTTTGAAAGGCTGTAAAACTAGTATGTTTTTGTTTGTTCCTGCTAAGAATGGTGGTAATGCGCTGCTGTCTGTAATACGAACCACCACGGAGAGAGCAGTTTATCAGAAATGCACTCTGGCAGCCACACGGTGGAAGCCTGTCGAAGACTCTCCTTCCGCAGCTTTGGAAAAGAGGACTTGGGTTTTCCTGCGATCAATGTGCACCAGTTCGTTGGTGCCCAGCTATCACCTACCTGCGGGGGCCGCCTTCTTTCAGCTGAACCCAGGTCACATTCCTAGAGGTGTTTTCCTTAGTTAGAAATGCCTCTTTCTTTCTGTCTCTTCCTTTGGACTTTGGTCACCTGCTCAGTGGCCCCCAGAAACATACCCTTTCTCTCATACTTATCACCACATCACCCACCGGGTTTACCACTCACTGGGTCACTGGATAATTTCTCCCGAGCTAAACATTCCTCATATATTAAGAGCTAATTTGACAATCAGCCACGTCCAGGGTGTGGGAAGTTCTGTAAGAACCCTGTTTCTGCAACAAGTAAATGGGATTGAAAAAGAGGGAGCACTATTATGGGTTAAAATACTCTTAAGAGATCCATCATGTTGAATGTATGGGCCTTGTTTGTTTATATCTTAATTTAAACCAAGTATAAAAAGACATTTTTGAGATAATTGGAGAAAATTAAGCATGGACTGGGTACTATTAGATATTAGATAATGAGATTATTGCTTTTCATTTTGTCGCAGATGATAATGGTGTTGTCCTTTACTGTTGGAGATGCATATTGAAGTATGTTTACAATTTGCTTTAAAATCGTTTTGCCAAAATGTATGGGGGAGGAAGGGGTGTGGATGAACTAAGAATGGTGGGTGAGGCCATACCGGTTCTTTCACGATTGCGTGTGTTTGAAATGGTTTATAATACCACGGTTTAAAAAGAGGACATGGGCCATGTGCTCTTTGGTGCTGGTGCTGCCCCAGAGTCTGGGCATCCTGGAATTCATTTCATCGACATGATGGCAGGTGAGGGGTTCAAGGAACTCCCTGTGATTTCCACAAGTATCCCAGAAAGTTCACTGCTCCGTTTTCTAGTTAAAATAACCTGGTGGCTTGCTGTCCAAAGTCACGGGAAAGGTTCAAATCCAGTGACCAGTGCGGGGGATCAGATTTTGAAAGCCCCGTCCTGAGTGGGGCCCTCGGTCCCAGTAGCTCCGGCCCAGAGCGGTGCCCTTTTGTGCTGGGAGCCCAGTCCTTTATCACAGTGTCCTTATTGATTTTTTCCTCTTAGCCTGAACTCTAGGCCTCTTTGTTCCTGGGAGAGAACATAGAAAGAACCGTGTTATATAATGCTGGTTCCAATAAAAGCTGACCTTGGAAAGGACACCCCCATGATAGAAATGCACTCATTTGTTCAGTCACTCAAGACATTGTTGAGTGCTGTGACCACTGAAAGGCCTAGAAGCAAGTACACCTCGGTGGCAATGAACACCTTGTACCCAGACCTTGGTGTCAAATACTATTTCCCACCCAAAGGAGCCAGGACTCCTCCAAGAAATGGCTGATTTCAGGGCTAAGACAGTGTAGGTCCATGAGCGTGGGGTACCTTATGCCACAAAATAAGGAGTGATTTTAAAAAAGAAAAGTTGGGGCATGTCGGAAGGACACAGGAGCCAACTTGATGGGACTCTCATTGGCTAAGTCTGGCCCAATTTCAGCAGCCAGACAAGTACAGTAGTGACTTATTAACTGTTCGAAAAAAATAGAATCCTCGAGTTCATAATGATAATTAAAGGATAAATAAATGGGGGGGCTTCCCTGGTGGCGCAGTGGTTAAGAAAGAACCCGCCTACCAGTGCAGGAGACACGGGTTTGAGCCCTGGTCCAGGAAGATCCCACATGCTGTGGAGCAACTAAGCCCGTGCGCCACAACTACTGAGCCTGCGCTCTAGAGCCCATGAGCCACAGCTACTGAAGCCCACGCACCTAGAGCCTATGCTCCTCAGCAAGCGAAGCCACTGCAGTGAGAAGCCCGCGCACCGCAACGAAGAGTAGCCCTCGCTCGCTGCAACTAGAGAAAGCCTGCGCGCAGCAACGAAGGCACAGTGCAGCCAAAAATAAGATAAAAATACAATAAATTAAATAAATAAATAAATAAATGGGAGAGAAAGGAGGGCTACAGGAATGCCGAGTGTTGGCTGGTGTTGTGTGAGGGTGCCAGCGATGGGAAATCGTGTGCAGCCATCACAGTAAAGACGGACTCAGGCAAGAATTACTGATGGATGCTGAGTCTAAGGGGAATATTTTATGAGGACCGGCCTCCGTGTGTCTCCCCATAGCCTGCTTATTCACTGCAGGGGAAGCAATAGAACCATGCAGTAGGGAAACTGGGTGATACCTGTGATGGGTGCTGCTAGAGATGGGTCAATGAACCCCACATGTCTGCAGTGGACACAGCATCGCTTATGTGGTTTACTGGCCAGGAATGCATCAAACCCTAAATGAGGGCAATTCCATTAAAAAGGGGGGAGGAAATTGTTCTTCAGAAATACAGTGTCATAAAAGATTTTTTAAAAAGCTGATGGAATGTTCCAGAGTAAAGGTGACTAAGGAGACGTGGCGAATGGGTGCAGTACCAGATCCTGGGTGCTGTGCTGTGCTGAAGGAAAATGATGGTAAAAGGCTCTGTGGGTCCACTGGCAAAATCAAAATACAGATGGTGCCCTGGCAGTAGGAAGGGATTGGAGTGTTTCTCACAATGGCTGCAGGGTGTCCTGTGAGCCCTGGCAGGGCCCTGGGGCGGGACTGGGTCCTCCGTGTCCGCTGCACAGGTGTTTCCAGGAGCTGCCCGTCAGGAGCTGGGACACCCTTGCCCTGCTTGGTCTGCCTTCCACGCTTCTAGCCCTTGACCCCTCCTTGCACCTCTGTCCTTTCCAGCTGAGCCCAGGCCAGGGCTTCTCTTCTCCTCTAGTTTTCCCTGAAAAGTGCCAAAAGGTACGAACTGTTCATTCGTACTTAGTAGATGGGCTGCCAGTTGGTGAGGTAAAAGACATATTTTTTCTAGCACATTTGACATTGGAGAGTAGTTAATGACTAGCTTCCCTGGTTTTGTTTTTTACGAGTGAATCTCTTCCTTTGGTGTCCTGGGTTCTCAAATATTTGTTTCTGAAATGGCATTTCTGATACAGAAGTGTATATAATTGGAGTGCGTGGTTTTCATTAATAAAAGTGTAGTATTTCCACAACATTGTCATCACTGGACCACACTATAGCACTCCTCTCTTGGGGTGGTCAGAACCATCGAGGAAGCTTGGGCGGGCCCGGTAAGTTCTAGAGAATGACTGGGCACTGCAGTGGATATTCACCTGTGGAGAGACCTTGATGATGCCTGAGTCTGTGTAGATGCCCCGGGGTTTTCAAGCCTAGTGAGGGCAGAGGGCAGGACATCTGACCTGTGTCTTTTCAGCCTACCTGAGGAGTCATCTAAGGCCTGCTCTCCTTGGGGCTGTCGGCTTCCTGCATCTCTCTGCCTGAGGGTGTTCTCTGACTCTTCCTGGGACCATGGCTGGCCGGCTGGTGGGCAGGCTCAACGTGCCAGGGAGCCTCTGGGCAGGATGGTGCTGAGGCATGCTCGACGCCCTCGCTGAGTCCCTGTTACCTGTGCCTGTGTCCCTGCCTCACTGTCACAACCTTCGTTGCCTGTCCTCCCTTCCCTGGCTCACCTGGCACGTTCACTCCTTGCACTTGTGGGCTTGTCCCAGGGTCGACCTCCGGGGATGCCCAGTTTGAGCCCACGGGCTTCTCCAGCAGCAGCCCAAGCTCACATACTCAGGTTGCATCCAGTCTGTGTCTGTGCTAATGTTCACTGAGTTTATCTTTTCATTTTCCTTTTTAGAAATAATTTTCTAAATAAATCGCTCAATGAAGTCTTAATTTAAAAAAACCAAGATATCAAAGGACATATTAACATACTTAAGAAAAATTTCTGAATTAAAAGCAAGAATGTTCATATTAGCCCTTTATATAGTGCTAAGGTATAATGCTATATAATATTATTATATGACAAGAACAAACTCCCTGTAAATATTCTTCCAACAAATATTTTAGGAATTATACTTGTCAGCTCTAGGTTTATTAGAAATCAGTATCAAGGACTGTTAACGTGTTACTACTTCACATAGATTGCCTGGTTGATTGAAGATACCAGCAAACTAGGTACATGTGACACATCATCTCTAGAGCTATAGGAATTGTCAGTCTCCAAAACGTGTGACGACTGGCCATCACCTGCTACTCATGTGTGCATTCACTTATTGAGCACGTACGTTTCAAGGGCTACTGTGTGTTGGAACCACTTGTTTCTAGAGACACAGAACCGTGAGCACCTAGTGCAGGTGGAGGGCGGGTGCAGGAAGGAAGAGCCGCGGTCTGCCGTCACAGACGTTGTGCCCCATATTCCATGAGAGCCCAGAATGAGAAGCAGACGAGATGACTAAATGTACGTGACACGTACAATCCGAAATACTGTACCCTGTGCTTTCTTCCCAAATGAGAGCCAGCGTTGTCCCAAGTCTGGCCTTCTCTCTAATTCTTCTTTTGAAGCACTGTCTGTTACAACCGTGATTGATATTTCAAGCTCTCTTGTGACACAGATTGGACTGGTGCACTTGTGTGCAGGGCTGACTGGCCTCAGGGGCCACTGGGGCAGGCGAGATGGCCGTTGCCTCATTTTAATCTCCCTGGCCATAAGTTCTTGGCAACCACCACTGGTTGAAACAGAAAGCAGCACTGGATTAGGAGTTGGGAGAGGTAGGTTTTAAATTTGGGCTTTGCCTTTGACTCTGTGACATTGGGCAGCAAGCCGCGCTCCTCTTTGGGCACAGATTTCTTCAGCTGTAGAGCAGTGGTCGGTGATGAGCACATCTTGTTGCCCAAGAGCCAGTTTAAGGAAAACACGGTTGACAGGTCTCCTTTGAAAAAGGAAAGAAATGGCAACTTTTAAAATCAGGCATCACAGCACTGTATCTGCCTTTGAACGTAACTTCTGAGATTTCTTTCTCCTGAAAGTAGTGTGTTGCTTGCAGGTGACTCCTCATTAGATGTGGTCACTCTAAGACCTCTTGCAGCTTTATAACTTTGACCCCCACTATTCTAGCCTCCGGTAGCACTGACGGTCTGACATGTTTTGAGATACTTGATATGTCTTCAAATGATATGTACAGGGTTGCAAAAGAGGTGTTTGAAATCTGTGGCCTGTGTTTGCCTGTGCATAGTTCCAAGTATACCATTAACTTGGTGAGTGAGCTAGGCGGCCAGCCCCGTTCCTGCTCTACCCAGAGCACATCCATGCTCACCTCCGTTGTGTACTGAAGGGATCTGCTGAGCCCAGAACACCACAGTGGGAATGATGAACTCCTTATCTGACATATATATTTGCTTGTTCGATTTTTTTCTACATCATGTTTTCTTTCCTCTTGACATTTATTCACATACAGTAGTTCTATTTACAAGTCACAAGAGTTCATTCAGAAGCATCACTCCAAGTCTTTGGGGTCATTGCACACCAGAGCGCTTCTTTTGAGCACAACCTGCTTTACGTACTTGGGTTCTACTCATCCCCAGCCTGCCTTGCAGGGCGCTGGTTCTTGGCAGTTTTTGCTATCAGATCTATTCCTCACCTGTCCCCTGTTTGGCTCTGTGTCCCTTGGGGATGACCCCGGCAGGCTTCATTTCCTAGACTCTGAGAAGAGCTGATTCAGCCAGTGGGGACCAGGGTCAGAGCTTGGCCAAGCAGGGGGAAGGGACAAGCCACAGGGGTTTCCCTCCCTGTGTTTCCTGGGGTGTCTCAGGCAGTGGCTGCACTTTCTCTTTGGTACTAACTTCTGTCGGATGGGCCTGCCATGGTTCCTACCTCCCTGGGCTCTAGGAGCCCCACCTCTTCCCTTTGTCCCTCCAGCCCATCATGGGGGTGTCTTCTTGTGTGACTGATCTCTTTGGGTCCTTGATTTGGCTTCTCTGCCTTTCCATCACCTGTATAACCAATTCCTTTCATTAGATTCCCTCTGTTTGTAATCTTTAAATGATCTTTGTTTTTCACGTTGGCCCCTGGCTGATCAAGTTCTTGTTACCAAAATTAGTGCCGGAATCAGATCTTTGGGATGGGATTAGGGGACTGGGCTGCTTCCCTGCTTGAGCACACAGTGGTGCCTTTCCTGCAGATGGGGGAGGGGAATCCTCACTGAGGACATGGATTTGTGTCATGACTGCCTAAACCATCACCTGTCGTTTGAGTTGGGACGTTGGTTGGGTTCAAGGCGTTGGGGTACTAACTAGAGGCTGCATTCCACTGATGTGCAGTAATAATGATCACGAGGATGGTGCTGGAGAGTTTCCAGAACGACAGTCCTGAATTGCAAGAGCTGGAAGTCTTGGGTTAGGCACAAATGCATCCAGAGGTCAGCCTTAAAACAACCATTCATTTCTTGTAGCCACAGGGCAGGCATGGCTGAGGATCAGGCCCAATGACTAATTGTGTGGGCAGCAGAAATGACAACCATACTAAATCCCTTATGTTAACTTTGTGGCATTAGTTGGGGAGAGGTGGGACCCAGGGATTAGGGAAGGAGACATTTGAGTGGCCTCAACTAAGAACCTTGACAACCCCTACCCCCAGTTCCTCCAGCCTGTCTTGCTAGATTCCTCCCTGTCTGAGGAAAGGCTTTCTTGCATAAGGACTGTGTGTTGAGGTGCGTTCTCACCAGCTGTCTTTGCCTCCAGACCTATAACGACAGTGGGTCCCAGCATCTTTGTTCCCTGTAGGTGCTGCAGAGAAGGATCTCTGCTGCAGATAAGACTCAATAATCAGTGGACAAGATGGTCCATTCTGTGGAGAACAGCACCTTCCTCCAGCTACCTGGAGGCTCAGTGGGCCATGGCAGCAGGGATGGAGGTTTTCTACGGCCCAGCACGGACATCCTCCTTCTCAAGTCAGTCTGGGTACCAGCACCGCTGAGGGCCCAATCTGCCAACAGCAAGGCCAATACTGAGTCCCTGAAAGGATGCTGTTGCCTGGGTCGTGGGGGGGCAGGGGTGGGAGGTGCTTCTGGAAACCTGGTGGTGAGTTGATGATGTTATGCTCATCTTATCGTGATGGATTCATCCTGAATGGAAAGGCATCCTTTCTGGGTATGGATTTACCCTCCCCGACTGAAATGCTTTTGTGGACTTCAGACACCCCTTGGTCATGGTCATGGAACCCTGTACGGGGGAGCGTTGTCCATTCAGGTGAAGAAGTGCAGCTTTGGGCCTCTCGCTTCTCACCATATACGCCATCATCACGTATCCCATCAGTGGCCTGAAAGAACAGGGGAGCAGCTGGTGCTGGCTGGGAGGCAGCCCCTTGGGAAGTTGGGTACCATCCTACAGGATGTGGTATATGTCTTTTTTAAAAATTAATTAATTTATTTATTTATTTTTGGCTGTATTGGGTCTTCGTTTCTGTGCGAGAGCTTTCTCTAGTTTCGGCAAGAGGGGGCCACTCTTCATCGCGGTGCATGGGCCTCTCACTATCGCGGCCTCTCTTGTTGCGGAGCACAGGCTCCAGACGCTCAGGCTCGGTAGTTGTGGCTCACAGGCCTAGTTGTGGCTCCGCGGCATGTGGGATCTTCCCAGACCAGGGCTCGAACCCGTGTCCCCTGCATTGGCAGGCAGATTCTCAACCACTGCGCCACCAGGGAAGCCCGTGGTATATGTCTTAAGCCAGTGATGGGTTGATGACGCTCTTTGTCCCACAGTCTGGAAACAACAGGGTGGGACCTAATAACCCACTGAAGAGTTTTTGCTTTCTGTTCCCACAGCCTTGAGGTCTGCTGGTTTAGATGCCTTAGTTCTCATTTCAAGAGAGGAAAGCTTCAAACAACAAGGCCCTACTGTATAGCACAGGGAACTATAATCCATATCCTGTGATAAACCATAATGGAAAAGAATATGAAAAAGAATATATATATTCTTTTTCATATATATACATATAAATAGATATAACTGAGTCACTTTGCTGCACAGCAGAAATTAACACAACATTGTAAATCAATTATAGTTCAGTAAAATGAAAAAAAAAAAAGAGGAAAGTTTCCATTAAGGGACATACTACCGTGTTTCCATGAATTTGGAAGTTACCTCGATCGCCACCTGACTGTCTTGAATTCCTTGTGCCACACACAGCCGCGGGCTGCTTCTCCCCTGCATCTTGCCTTACAGGAGAGATTCTAGATAAGCTTTGTTTAGCTACCTTTTTATCAACTGGGAAGGTTTGAAGGTGGAGTAATACCATGTTTTGATCACCTGGAGGGAAGGGTTGACATTAGGTAAACTCTTAATAAACTTAGCAAGCAAATATTTGAATGCAGAAGAGAAAGCAGTAATTAGGTTGATTCGTAATTAGCAGCAGCAGGAGTTTAGAGCAGACGTGGGGAGAAGGCGGGCACCTTTACTGATTCATGTTTTCACATTATGACTTGGAGAGAGGCTTAGGCTAGTTAGGGACGTCTCCACCTGCCAAACATTGGTGTATCTTTCCGGAACAGCCGAGTAGCCTCTCTAGAAAGTTTTCAGCCCATCAGAGACGTGCAGCAGAGACGTGCAGCAGGGCCGTGTGGGTCGCTCCATTCTTCAGGGTGGAATAGCGATGGGATGGAGAAGAATGCACAGAGCAACTTCCAGAATTCCCTCTTTAGCGTCCAGGAAAGGGAGGGAGCAGGCCCTGCTTCCTTCCTCCAGGCTCGTGGTCCTGGGGGAGCATTTGACGTGGACAGTACAGCTGGCAGCCCTCGGCTTCAGCCAGCGCGTGGTGGAGCCAACCTAGCACCTGGTCACTTGACAGTCATGCAGCCCTGCCTTGCTCCATGTGGCCTTGGGAGTCCCTGGTCCAAATTCATTCCTGGAGGGGACTCTGACCCAAATCAACCCTGGAAGGAAGTCCATGGAGTTCCTAGGGCTATAGGATGTCAGTGATGGTAGTGCTGAGAGGTGTCCTAGCTGTCCTCTGGGCCAACCCCAGTGTTTTACAGCTACTTTATTCCAGGGGCCCTTATTCTGACCTCCAGTTCAATGTCTTTCCATTGGCATCTTTTGTGGAGCTTTGAAAGGGCACACAGTGGTGCGGGGATATGGCCAGAGGGCCACCGGGAGGCCTCGACTCCAGGTGGGCTCTGACTGGCTGACAGAGCAGGCACTTGACCTCAGTTCTCTGGGCTCTACTAGCCTAGACCCGATTTAAGTGTCTGCACTTGGAGCCACGCTGCCTGAGCTCGGAGGCTGGCTCTGTCCCTTGCCTGCGGGGTGACCGTGGGCAATTTGTACAAACTCTGTGTCTGAGTTTCCTCTTTCATAGAACAGAGACTGTAATGGCGCCTACTTCTTAAAGTAAGTGGGAGAATCCAGTGAGTTAGTTCATGTAAAGGGTTTGGAGCATCTTGTGGTATTTAGTAGGTGTTCAATAAATGTTAGCTCTTACCTGGGTTTTGGTAGTAAAGTGATATTTATCTAGGCACAAGTTCTGTGCCAGAGTTTTAACATGTTTAGATTGATGAAATCTAAATAACGAACCATAGTTTAGAAAATACTCCTTGAAGGTATACAGGCTTTATCTGCGATTTTTGTTGGTATGTTTGCGTTTTAAATACAGTACATGCCCTGTTTTGGTTTTTGACAGCTTTATTGAAATATAGTTCACATGCCAATTCATGCTTTATTTTGAGAGTGGAAAATATTCTAAATTTAGAATACTGGCCAAGATTGCAATAATAAGACCATTATTGGACATGCACATCTAAAAACAAGATTTCTTTTATACATCATGTCCCACAGTTAGAACTATGTCTGGTTATTTTAATATATAATTGCATTTTCAAAGGTAACAAGAATTACACAGCAGACACTAGTTCAAATTAAACATTTTGTAATAATTCTATTATTTTACTTTATTTCTCTCCTGTGAAGATCTTTAATTCTGAGTGCTTACAGCATAATGCAAGTATATCACCTTACTGATGAATGTTTACAAGAAACTAAATAAAATTATTGTTAAACACTCAGCATTTTTGTTATCAAACATGGGTATTCATTTTCTTAAGCTGCTTTTGCTTCTAGCACTGAGTGGAATTGAGCAGACGCGAATAGGAGCGATTTCACTGTTTACACTGTTTACTGAACCAAAGTGTTGGACCTTGTCTTCTCTGGGTTTTTTTTTTTTTTTTTTTTGACTGCGTCGGGTCTTAGCTGCAGCATCTGGGATCTTTCATTGTGGTGCGCGGACTCTAGGACACGCGTGGGCTTATTTGCTCTGCGGCATGTGGGATCTTAGTTCCCCGACCAGGGACTGAATCTGAGTCCCCTGCATTGGAAGGTGGATTCTTAACCACTGGACCACCAGGGAAGTCCCTGGGCTTTTAAATTTCTACCATTTGAATGACACGCTACTCTCTTTTGATTATATGTCATGGGCTTAGAAATAATATTCCCATATCGCACATATGGTATAGTTCTTCTGATAGATGCCATTTCTCATTCTTCCACACTGATTTATTTTTGGTTGACAATACTCAAGATCTTAAGGCATTTGCTCTTTGGAAAAGAAAAACTAAATGTCTCACAATTTGACTCATGCTGATAATACCCTTGTGTCAATGTCTGCATGAACCTGCTACTCTCCTCTGCCACCTCCTCCCATCCCTTGTCCCTGCTGCCCTTTATGTGGCAGAATTTTCTAGAAGGGACTCCTGGGTGCTCAGTCATAGTCAGTGAAAGACAAAATTTTTACTAATCTCATGGCTCTGAGAAAAAGTGAGTTGCTCACTCCCAGACCACTTAAGCATAACAGCTTTTAATCTCCAGGAAGTTCAAAGGTGCTTTTAAAACCTAAAGACCATGACCAAAACTTCTCATTAAGTTTTGTCTAAAAAATATATCAGTAAGGTCAAAGGCTACCTCATTGCGCCTCATGTAGTGTTTCTTACACTTGAGTGACATTATTCACATTAAAAAACTTGACGATATTTTAAATATTATTTTAAACTCTCCTTTTTTTTTTTTTTTTTTTTTTTTTCTTTTTGCGGTATGCGGGCCTCTCACTGTTGTGGCCTCTCCCGTTGCGGAGCACAGGCTCCGGATGCGCAGGCCCAGCGGCCATGGCTCACGGGCCCAGCCGCTCCGCGGCATATGGGATCCTCCCAGACCGGGGCACGAACCCGTATCCCCTGCATCGGCAGGCGGACTCTCAACCACTGCGCCACCAGGGAGGCCCTAAACTCTCCTTTCTTTAACTTCACTTACAAAGACAATTTTTCTTGTCTGGCTATTATGATTGTCAGCCTCTAATTATTCAGAATAATTGAGACATGATATCTTTGATGAACTATTAACTTCTTTAATTAGATAACTGGAACTGCCCCAAGCTGTCAGTTATGTTTCAAATGTAATTTGAATTTATTACAATTATCATCATTATAAATTTGATATTGTGGGAAATGGAAGGTAAACAATATTTACCATGATTGGATTTCCAAAATGAAAATAAATTAGAGTAATACATATTTAACATCACCCGTTAATAGAACATAACTGATCGTGGATGTTTTAGAGTGGGGGGCACTATGCCATATGTCTCCTTGTTACAACAGGGAAGGTGGTGTTAATGGTCTCAGTTATTCTGATGAAGAAACTGAGGTTCTGCGAGGCTAAGTCACCCAATGACCATGTAAGAGGCTCCCACGAAGTGAGCCTGATCAATGTGCTCTCAGCACTGGTCATGAGCCCTGAAGTATGCTAGGCATACCCTGAATGGCTGTTGAAGGAAAGATGGATTTGAATAGCTGGTCTCTACATAGAGCGCTCTTGATTAAAAAAGGGATAAAAAACTGAGTTATGTATGATCTGACCCCAGGAAGTTGTTTCAAAAAAAATAAACACCCCAGGGGCTTCCCTGGTGGTGCAGTGGTTGAGAGTCCTCCTGCCGATGCAGGGGACACGGGTTCGTGCCCCGGTCCGGGAAGATCCCACATGCCGCGGAGCGGCTGGGCCCGTGAGCCATGGCCGCTGAGCCTGCGCGTCCGGAGCCTGTGCTGCACAATGGGAGAGGCCACAATAGTGAGAGGCCCGCGTACCGCAAATAAAAAGGAATAATAAAATGAACACCCCAAATCAGCTTACATATTTGTCATTTGGATACACCTGTCTGTACATTGCCAGGTGAGAACCATCCTCCCTCCTCCTCACCCCCACCCAACAGCTTGCCACTTATTTGGGGAATGGCTCTCCCTCCCCCTGCCATTCCAGTTCTAACCACGTGGCTCTGGTGGAATTGCTGGGCTCCCGCTAAGACCACACGTGGTGGTCGGGGGTGGCTGTCTCCTAGGACTTTCTGCTGAGAAGGAGCCGGTCGCCTGAACTCAGAGGCGTGGGCAAGGAGGTGACCTCCCTAACATTTGGCTGGCTATTCAAGCCCCGATTCCAGGGGCTGTTCAATTTCTTTTATGCCCAAACTTGCTGATCTGGTTTTGGACATTTGAAGCTAAAAGGCTGACTTGCAGGAGATTAATTTGTTACGCATGGTGTCAGTTTACTCATGAACAGCACCCATGCGTGCATCCAGATATGTATGGGTGTTGCCTCTGACCTGAGAAGCTGAGTTAACACTTGGAAGGTGAGAAGATTTCTGAGAAGGGGGATCTGGGCTGTGCTTGCCCCATGGCGGCAGGTCTTCCAATAACCCTGGTTCTCAGGCTTGCAACACATGAGCTGACGGCTTCTCACCTTCCAGTGTTCTTTTCTCTAGCATCTGTGCAGCTCACCACCCTCCTAAACACATTTCTTAGTGTAACATCATCCTTCTTAATTTAGACATATTTTTAAAGCATATGTTTTTTTTTAATTTCAGCTTTATAGTGGTCTAGTCGACATATAAAATTGTAAGATATTTGAAGTGTACATAGTGGTGATTTGATATACATATACACTGGGGAAGGAGTGTATATGTATCTAGTTAATTAACCACCTAGTGGTTAATTAGTATACAGAGTGGTGATTTGATATACATATATGCTGGGGAAGGAGTGTATATGTATCTAGTTAATTAACCACCTAGTGGTTAATTAATATACATAGTGGTGATTTGATATACATATACGCTGGGGAAGGAGTGTATATGTATCTAGTTAACCACCACACATACTTATCTTTTTTGTGTGTGTGTGTGAGATCATTTAAGTCCTACTCTTTTGGCAAATTTCAGTTATACAACCATGTTGTCTACTTTAGTTAGCGTGTTGTACGCTCGCTCCTCAGACCTTATTCATCTTATAGCTGAAAATCTGTACCCTTTTACCAACCTCTCCCTATTTCCCCCACCCCCCAGCCCCGGCAACCACTTTTCTGCTCTCTGTTTCTCTGAGTTTGACTTTTTTTTTTTGATGCCACATATACGTGATACCATGCAGTATTAGTCTTTCTCTGACTTACTTCACTTAGCACAATGCCCTCAGAATCCATCCATGTTGTCACCAACAGGTACATGAAAAGGTGCTCAGCCTCACTAACCATCAGGGAAATGCAGATCAAACCACAATGAGCCGTCACCTCACACCTGTACGGATGGCTACCCTCAAAGAGAAAAGAGATAAGCGACAGTGAGGATGTAGGGAAAAGGGAGTCCTGGTGCACTGCGGATGGGAATGTAAATTGATGCAGCTGTTATGTATGGGGGTTCCTCAAAAACTTAAAAATAGAACTACCATATCATCCTGCCATTCCAATTCTGGGTATATATCCAAAGGAAATGAAAACAGGATGTGGAAGCGTTATCTGCACCCCCATGTTCATTACTGCGTGATTCACAATAGGCAAGATATGGAAACAACCTAAGTGTTTTTCAGTGGATGAGTGGCCAAAGAAAATGTGGCAAATATATACATATAATATTCCATTATTATATTATATATGTATATATAATGGAATATTATTCAGGTATGAGAAAGAAGGAAATCCTACCATTTGTGAAGACATATATTTTTATATTCAACTATCAAATTACATTTTAAGTGAGACAATTGCTTTCTAAAGATGTATAAGGAGATGTTAAACTTATCTTTCTTGGATAGTTTCCTTTTAGAAATATTCTCAGAAGGTACTTGATCTTTTTCCTGGTATGTAGCTACATGCTAACTTTCTTCTCAGACTGATATTTGGTTAAACCATTTCCAAGCTTAAAGGAATCTAAAACTCCAACTTATCTGGATGTATTCTTTATTTCTTAATAAAAACTCGATATAAGGACTCTTTCCCCTCCTCAGTGCATAAGATCTACAAAGCTAAGTTGCCACATTTAGAGATTTGCCTGTTGCTGAATTTCAGTAACTTCACAGTCATGACTTTTGTCTCATGACTTTTGTTCATTAGAGAACTTTTCTTTTGGGGAGACTTTCATGATTATAAGTTATTTAACTGCTCAATTATAACAAACAACTATTATTCCCTGATTCATTAATGTGCTTTCGCTAGTACCTTTTATATTTGGATATGCTTGCATTTTAAAACAAGTTGGATACTTTTGTCTCAGAACCTGGGAAACAATGCAGACAACTCTTGAACATTTTTGAAATGTTCTTGTTGGAAGAGCACAACTTGTAAGGTGCCACCAGCCTGGGGGCCAGTCTTTTGGACTTCCTGGACCCCCAAATCTTGGACTCCTGATGCCATGGAAGTCAGAGCTTGAGGACGACTTGGAGATCACCTGGCTGGCGTCCCTCACCTTACAGACCTGTCACTGGAGGCTGGGAGGGACTGACCCCAGGTCCCTCTGCCATCACAGAGGAGGACAGTCAGCTCAATCGCTTCTTTCTGCTCACCTCCAAACTTCCCGGGCCAAGCTAGGCAGGACTTGGGCCAGTGGAAGCATCCAGTCACCAGCTCGGACCTAGAATCTCTCCTGTAAGGCAAGATGCAGGGGAGAAGCTGCCCGCAGCTGTGTGTAATTTGTGCATTTTAAAGAGGATTAATCAAAGCCCAGTGGCTTTCACTTTTGAGTTCTCAGGTGACAGCAAGGCTATCAAAGCCCTTCCTGAAAGTATTCATATTCCCAGTCCGTGGGGAAGAGGAAAGAAAAGGGATGATATTTAACACTCAGTAAGCATTTACTTACGTAATCACATTTAATCCTCACAACCCTCCCTTGAACTAGGTTACCGTATGAGTTTCTCAGGGCTGCCATGACAAAGTATCCCAGGAAGGCTTATTCTTTCACAGTTCTGGAGGCCAAAAGCCCCAAATCAGGGTGTTGGCGGGGCCAGGCTCCCTCTGAAGGCTCTAGGGGAGGACGCTTCCTGCTTCTTCCACCTTCTGGTGGCAGATCCTTGGTGACCCTTGGCTTGTGGCCACATCACTCCAGTCTACCTCCCTCTTCCCTGTGTCTCTATCCTCTCTTGTCAGGACACCAGTCATTAGATTTAGGGCCCTCCCTAATCCAGTCTGACCTATCTTAATTTACATATTAATTACATCTGCAAAGACTCTATTTCCATATAAGGCCACATTCACATATCCTTTTGGGGGACACAACTAACCCCAAGAGTTACCATCATTTTACAGATGAGTGAGCCAATGTGTAGCGCAGTTAAGTCATTTTTCAGGTTTTCTTTTGTAGGAGGCAGGATCCAAAGCCAACTCTGTGCGAGTACAATCAGTGCCCCTCCTGCTGGGCGGGGCAGCCCTCCCTCATCCACAGCGCAGTCTGCTTCCAGGCCTGTAGCACCTGCACAAAAGCTTCTCCACAACGAACTCAGCTACAATTCCACAGCATTTGTTTATAAGGGAAGGTGGCTACACAGCCTGCGTGTGGGAGCGACACCCAAGCACGAGGACGGCTGGGCGGTGAGATCAGCCTTGCTGGTGATGCCCGGACTGCACGCAGCAGGCCAGGGCAAGGACCCTTGCAGAGCCAGCTCTGCTCTCGGGGGAGAGGCCCTTCCAAAGGCAGAGAACCCACAGGACCTTGTCGCCTAGGCTTTCCCGTCAACGCTCAGGTGACTGGAAGGTCTTGGAGCAGTAAGAGAAACTATGCAGGGCCTAAGAGAAGACAAGGAGAATGTCAAGTCCAAGAGCCTTTTGTTCTGTCATTGTGATGTTCAGGAAATCGGGAGGAATGTGAGGAAGGGCAAAAGCCACTTTACTTATTTAACAAATGTCTTAGTGAAGATACACAGATGCTCTGACCTCACGCCTCTCCCAGGAAAGGAGGCCTGCGGAAGAGGTTTTGTTCCAAACAACAAGAAGGGAGATTTGTGGGTCATCTTCCCTTCCCCTTTCTGTTCCGCCTGGCAGGAATCTGAGTAATTTATGTCATCTTCTTTTTTTTTTTTAACTGAAGTATAGTTAATTTAGAATGTTGTGTTAGTGTCAACTGTACAGCAAAGTGATTAGTTACACATGTATATATATCTATTCTTTTCCAGATTCTTTTCCATTATAGGTTATTATAAGATATTGAGTATAGTTCCCTGTGCTATATATTAGGTCCTTGTTGTTTATCTATTTTATGTACAGTAGTGTGTATATATAAATCCCAAACTCCTAATTTATATCTCCCCTCCCCTCCCCAACCCCTTTGGTAACTGTAGGTTTGTTTTCTATGTCTATGAGTCTATTTCTGTTTTGTAAATAAGTTCATTTGTATCATTTTTAAAGATTCCACATATAAGTCATATCATATGATATTTGTCTTTCTAATTTACTTCACTTAGTATGATAATCTCTAGGTCCATCCATATTGCTGCAAATGGCATCATCTCATTCTTTTTTATGGCTGAGTAATATTCCATTATATATATGTACCACATCTCCTTTATCCATTCATCTGTCGATGGACACTTACGTTGCTTCCATGCCTTGTCTGTTGTGAATAGTGCTGCTTTGAACATTGGGGTAGTAATCTGAGTAATTTACAGACACCGTATTTCAACTTTTCCTTCCCCATAGATTTTTTTTTTTTTTTTTTTTTTTTTTTGCGGTACGCGGGCCTCCCACTGCCGTGGCCTCTCCCATTGCGGAGCACAGGTCCCAGATGCGCAGGCTCAGTGGCCATGGCCCACGGGCCCAGCCGCTCCGCGGAACGTGGGATCCTCCCGGACCAGGGAACGAACCCGTGTCCCCTGCATCGGCAGGCGGACTCCCAACCACTGCGCCACCAGGGAAGCCCTCCTTCCTCATAGATTTTAAAAAACTGTCTTTATTTTTTCTCATGGATTTTGGCTAAATTGAGCACTCCTTACATTAGACATTTGAGAAAATCAGGAGACCTATGCATTTGAGTTTTGTGACCAAAGATACAAGTGGCAGCTTCTGGCCCACCCCAGAGCCCAGAGCCCAGGGAAGACCTGCCAGCATTTTGCTTCCTGCTGGACTGAGAGCAGAGGGTGGTGGCTGGCAGAGTTCCTCCCCACTAGCCCAACCTCAACCGTTTTTATGGAGCGCCCCCTGCTCCTGGCCTGCAGGGTAGGATCTGCTTCTCTCCCATCTCTTCTTCCCAATAACAGGGGCTTATCTCCTTCATGACCGGTCTGAAGAGCCTGAGCCTCACTGGCACAGAACGTGACTGTTGTGAAATAATATTATTACACCAAGACACATTTTCCTTGTCTTGTTATGCAGATTGCCACACAGCGCACGTGACTAGTATGACTTCTCTTTCCAGGGAGAAGGTAATTATAACAATGATTGTTAGCACTTGCTGAGCCAGGCGCTGTCTGAGTGCTCGATGTCTGCTCCCTCATTGCCCTCCTCCCAGTAAGATTTGAAGGGACTGCAAATATCCTGGCTTGCAGATGAGGAAACAGAGCTACCAAGGGACTGAGGAGCTTATTCCAGGTCTCTCAGTTAACAAGACCTCCAGGCCCCATGCTTTTAACCACCATGAGTCTCCTTGTGCAGGAAACTTCCCAGTGTCCAAGGTGACATCTGCTTTCTTCTCCTCATCATCCAAGGTAAAATAATTACAGGGGAATGGTTAGAGTTTCTCCGCGTTGTCCGATGGTTTCCAGAAGGGCATGCCAGTCTAGCCTGCCATCATCCTGCACTCATTCCTGCCTTCCCTTCCCCTCCCCAGACAATAAAAACCTCCACTCAGGCAGCTGGAGGGAGCAACCTAGAGAAAGAGGCCACACCAGCACAGTGATGACACTTCCCGCATCCCTAGGGCATTCGAATTTGAGAGAGGACAGTCATCAGTAGGTCCACAGTTCCCCAATCAGTGGTGTGTGTGTCAGCTTTGTGTCTGGTGTGGGGAGGGGGCAAGATAGACACTTAAAAGTGAGAGCTCTGGTCCTCTTACCAGTTCTGTAACCTCTTCACCTCAATGACAAGCTGGAAATGCTTCTGAAGGGTGCCCCATGTTGGCATAAGGCTTTTCCAGTTCTACTCTGTACTTGCTAATTGAAATATCTGGAGGTTACGAGCCTCTTCTTGGAACTCGATTGCACCAAAGTGGAGTAGAAATAGATGAAATCCAAAATTTAAAAAAGTCCCAGGAACAAAGATCCCATCTTTAGAGGAATAAGAGGCTGTTTTGGAATGCAGCATCTAAAAAACCTCCATTTTATCCCTTGGCCCTCTAGCTCCATCACCAAGGCTTCATCCTCCAGTAGCCCTGGGCATTTCCTCTATTAAGATACCTGTCAAATATTAGACAGTCACCCTCAGCCTTCATGAACTTGTTTATGGAGCGAGCTAAGTTGAGCTTTTTTCAGGAAAGTGTCTCTGCATTGGCAGAACAGGCTAGTGGTGTAAATACAATTTCAAAGTGTTTCTAAACACTGAAGCGATGGATGGAATGTTTTTAAGTGCCCTCAAGTATGTCAGAAGCATAATTTATAATCAGGGTGTATTCATCAGCTCGAGTCCCCTAAGACTCGACTCGACTCTAAAATCAACTAACCCTGATTTTAGTTATTATATATAATAGATAGTAATCACCCTGGATGTATACCTGATGTATATTATCCTCCAGCTTTTTACTACTTCACACTGCCTTTTCCCCAGCCCCTGGCCTTCAATGTTTCCCAAACCAAACTCCTCTTTGACAACCTGTCCTTGTTGTCCAATTTCAAAACCTTGCTGACATCTTCGAATCAACCCTCAACCCTCCCAGTCATTCAGAAACCAAATCCTGTTCATTTTACTGGCCGAACTCCTCCTCTCTTGGTGGCACATCTGCACTGCAGCCCCAGCCCAGCCCCTGCCAGCTCCCTGGACCTTTGCTGCCGCGCCCACCGTCTCCTTCCGACCCCGCCTGCCGGGGAGCAGCCTTGCTTACCCCCTTTGCACAACAGTGTGAAGTGTCAAAGCGACACAAAAAGGAGAACACGTGGATCCCGCTTTAAGGAGCTTACGGTTTCAGCTCATCCTCTGCGTTGTATGCAGAGAGACCGCTACAACACATGTCACCTGGGCCTCCTGGCCCACCCGCCATCCCCCACCCCCACTAGTGTAGGACCTCCAGCCCCCATCAGAGCGCCTGTAATTATGTCTGCGGGTCCCAGAGGGCGTGTCTGGCCTCCCGGACAGCCTGGGTACTCCATGGGGGCCCACCGCTGACTTCCTTCCCAGGCCCCCTGCTGCGGGGTCTGCTGGCCTCCAGCATCTGCCCAGGAGCCACTTCCTGCCAGACTGGGTCGCTCCTCCACGCGGGGTCGGCTCTCCCACCTTGGCTGTCGTGCCCTGCAGCTGCGCTGGATTCAGAGTGGGGGGCGGAGGGGGGCGGCTCTGAGTCTGCGTCACCGCTGTTACCTGAGCACTGAAGCTGCGTGCTTATCTAAGTGACCGTGTCCGGGCCCTGCTCCCTGGGACCCTGGGGTTTAGGCCTAAATGCAAGTGCGTAGGGCCCAGAGGTCACTCACCGAGTTGGACTGTGTCCTCCCAGCCGGCCTTCCTGGGGGGGGTGCCCTCAGGCACAGTGTCCTCTCTCACCCCATCATCCTCTTCTGCTTCATGTCCACAAATACCTTCCGTTCTGATCACGCACCTTCCTGCCTGAAAGCTTAGCGTTTGCTGCCCCGGTGAAGTCTGTTCAGGAGCCTGAACTGCAGGGCTCTGGAGGCACCTGTTCCCCTACACCCCCGACTTGAGCTGTGTGTCCCCCACGCGGGGCTTAGCCAGCATTTCTGATACCCTTCTCTCCCTCTGCCTGCGAATCCCCCCGCTGGCCCAGGGTCCGGAGTTGGGGGACCCTGGTGCTGCCCCAGCTTGTGGCTGGATGGTTGAGGGCCAGAACCCGGTATCAGACATGGTTTTCCAGGTGGGTCTCTATACCCAGGTACCTCTGTCCCTGGTTTCCAATCCTGGGAGCTGCTGGGGACAAAGGGCTGAACCAAGGCCTTTCAGGGCTTAGAACTCCCTTGACTGTTCTCTGATCTGAGCTGGCTCGGAGCCTGGGGCAGAGGTAAGTGGGACAAACAGCAAGAGTCCTCACCTTTGGACTGGCAGGCATTTCATTTCTTCAGGTTCTCCGTCACCTCCTCCTTAGGCCAAAGAGAAGGCACGTTCCCCTTCACCAAGCAGGACACAGCGTGACACCCACGGGATTCGGATTTCTCTGGCTTCTCAAAGCAGGAGGGGAGGGAGTTTCCCTGTCAGGCTACATGGCATGGCTTTTGGAGAAAACACATTTTGCTTTTACCCTTTCTAAAATTAAAAATATCTTTTAAAGGGTTTCAAAAACTTCCATTTCTTATGGTGCTGAGTAGGCCTCTTTAGATTTCTAATGCAGTCGAGTGTTGGGGATGACCCTGGTTTTTTGTTTGTATGTTTGTTTTCTCTGATCAATCCAATGGTGAACAAATCTCTTTGGGAGAGTGTGGGGTGATTACAGACTCCCTAACTCTCAAGTAATAAACACTTGAGGAGTATATAGATTGCCCCACTTTGCACAGGAAATGCATGTTGCTTTACATCGGGGTCAGAGGTCATATTCCCTCTGTGCTCCTGGTCTTTGGCGCACACACACACACACACACACACACACACACACACACACACACACACACACACACTCTGCTGATCCCACTCTCACCAGCACTGCCTTTTTCTGTGTCTACGCTGACGCTTGCTATCCAATGCTGTAATGAATTCTTTACGCTTCTAATCCGTCTGTTCTTGAAGACAAGGATTGAGTCTTTCTCTGTTTTGTGGCCTCACTCTTACAGAATGCATGACACAGCATTTATTTTAAATGTTTGTTGAATACTCGGAGGCTATGTGAATAGCTTTTTATTTTAAATTGGACTTCTTAGGGGATCTTGAGATTGAAATGAATACTATATATAAAATGAATACTGAAGAAACAAATTCTTTAAAAGACCGTCTAAAAGAAACAATTGTCTTAAAAGAATGCCTTTGTAGAGTAAGCCATTGCCAATTTATTGAATTTCATGCGTCTGAAATTCATTTTGGTGGGTGTCTGTGGCCCTCTAGTGGGCGCAGAGGGTTAAAGTCTCGGGAAACTTCCCTCAAGATGGCAGCTCACAGGGGAAGCGAGACAGAACAGAAGGATCAGAAGGTCGGAGGAAGACAGATGTTCCCATCAGAAATGGTGTGATCAACTCAAACGGTGCCTTGGCCTTTTTTTTTTTTTTTTTTTGTAGGGGTTCGCGGGCCTCTCACTGTTGTGGCCTCTCCCGTTGCGGAGCACAGGCTCCGGACGCGCAGGCTCAGCGGCCATGGCTCATGGGCCCAGCCGCTCCGTGGCATGTGGGATCCTCCTGGACCAGGGCACGAACCTGTGTTCCCTGCATTGGCAGGCAGACTCTCAACCACTGCGCCACCATGGAAGCCCAAAGCCATTACTTTTTAAAAGCCACTTAAGCAAGCAAGATAAATCTAACAGTGAAATATTTTTGATATATTCTCTGTGGATGTATTGATACTTCTCTTTTTTTTAACTTAAAGTCCTATATAGTGTATGAAGATGAGCATGGGGTTGGGGGAAATCAGCAAAGTTACTATGTTACTATGAGTTACTATGAAAATGCTCCTTGTTAGTATTTTTGTTGCTCCTCTTCCTATCCTGATGGTGAGTTAAATAACCTTGAATGATTACTTAGTAATTATTGCCATGTTGAGAATTCTATGATCTTGGAAATAGAAACATTATGTTCCCGTCAGGTTTGGATGATTTATAATTTACTCTTTGTGGTAATGTGTGTGTTTCTTTCAGATATTCGAGATTTTCATATGTATGCGTGGGGCGGGAGAGAGAGAATGTTTGCAAGAATGTGGGCTGAAACTGTTGCTGGAGTGATTAGAACATTTCTAACGGGAGGGTCACCAGAGAAGGCACTTTTTTTTCTTGAAATATGTGAAAAGCACTTTTTCATTCCACAGTAAGAGCATAAGAGAAGGCACTTTAAAAATAGAGATTTGAAAGTTAGAATGATTTTATTTTTAAAGCAAAGAAGGGGGTTGAAGTTATGGTATGTGGGGTGGGAAAGATAACATTCTTTGGAAAGTGAAAGATGGTGTGTGAATAGGGTGGCTTCATCATAGCTGGCTCTGGAGACAGGATATTGTGGGAAATAGAGAATTCTCGAAGTATGAGGTGGAGGGTGGAGATTGGTCTTTGAGAGGCAGTTTGGAAACACAGCATATTACTGAGCAGAGTAATGACATTCTCAGAAGGGCAGTTGGGAACACCTGGAAAATGCTTGAATAATGTTATAGATTGAATTACAACCGTATAGAAAATGTTCAACTCCTTAGGCTAAATGAATAACAACTATTTGAATCCAAGAGTATCCCTTTAGGGTAAATCTCTATTTACAGGAAAAAGTTTGTTTGATACAGGCCCAAACTCAGGAGTGGGTCTAACAGTGGAAAATAAGACATTGGGGAGAATTAATGGAGCCCAGCACTAAGTGTCTGACTTGCCAGAGGCCGCATTGTGAATCAGGGCTGCCACAACTTCATCTTTACCCAATGCAAACGTCTGAGGGACCCCTAAAGGATGAGGAGACAAACTGTAAGTGTGGGGCTTCCCTGGTGGCGCAGTGGTTGAGAGTCCGCCTGCCGATGCAGGGGACATGGGTTCGTGCCCCGATCCCGGAAGATCCCACATGCCGCGGAGCGGCTGGGCCCGCGAGCCATGGCCACGGAGCCTGTGTGTCCGGAGCCTGTGCTCCGCAACGGGAGAGGCCACAGCAGTGAGAGGCCCGCGTACAGCAAAAAAAAAAAAAAAAAAACTGTAAGTGTGCAAGGAGGCTCTCAGACAAGTAGCTGGACTGACAGGACGGTTGGGCTGTTACTCTGAGTTGTTACCCAAGGGACCTGTCCAAGGATTGAAAATTTTCGTCTGCGGCTCCACAGAGAGACAGACGTCGTGATTGCTTTAGTTAATTCTGTCTTCGGGGTCTTAATGGGGAGCTATGGGCTGATTTGCACGTTTAAAAGTGCCCCTTCCAATGTCGTGCGGAGAACAGATGGGAGAGGAGAGAGGGGCTGGGACCAGCAGGCAGAGGGATCGGAGAGGGTGTGGTGGAGATGGGGAGAAGGAAGGATATTTGGGCTGTTTGGAAAGGACAGCGGGTAAAACTTGTTGAAAAGTTAGATCGAGGTACGAACGCTGAGGGTGGTGATGCTACTTACCAAGGTGGGAAGGCTGGAGGAGGGAATTTTTTTGAGTGGTAGCAATTCAGTGCTTTGCTTTGAACATGTTAGGTTTAAGATGCCTATTAGAGACCCCAGAGGAGACGTCCCAGAATCTGCTGCTGAAGACACCTCCTCAATGCTGAGGGTAAACAGGATTCATAGATCAATGCTATTAAAGGCCATGGGACCAGGGTGATTGACTAAGGAGAGGGTGCAGACCAAGAAGAGAGGAGGGCTGTGGACCAAGGTGTGAGATTTTCCAACCTTTAAAGGTCAAAGAGAATAGAATAAACCAGCTGAAGCAATGAAGAAGGATAGCGGAGAGGATGAGGGAAGCCCGTGAGAATAGCACATGGAGGACAGGAGAGTTGTCACTGGCTACTGTCACTGCTGGTAGATCAGGTGTAACGGAGGCTGATGGGATGACTGGATTAGCCATGGGGACAGTGTCGGTGACCTTAACAGGAGCAGTTTTGGAATGACGAGGAGAGAAAAGTCAGTGGAGGAGGTCAAGAGAGAAGGGGCTCACAAACAATTTTATTTCTTAACCTAGATAATGGGCACATGGTGTTTATTATGATATGTTTTCTTTGCCTGAATAATTTCATAATTAAATAGTTCAAAGAAAGCACTGCTTATTCTAAAACTTTTTTCTTAATTTGTGACATTCTAAGGGTTAAAATTAATTTAAAAGGTGTACTGTCAATTTTATGCCGGTGAGACGTTAAGATGAGCGGCAGAGGGAAAGCGGTGGAAGGTCAGGGTCGGGGGGAGCAGGTGAGGACTGTCAACAGTTATTATGACATGTTACATGGTGATAGTACATCCACAGTGTTACTATCATATCAGCAATTATTGTCAACTCTGGGAGCAGAAACATAAGTCTGGGGTCTAGACTGGATCTATGATTTATTTATTTTTTTTAACATAAGTTTGCAGAAGTAGACTAGCTAGACTAAAGGACAAGTACATCATGAAGGATTTTGATACATGTGACCAGATTTCCCTTCTGGCCGGTTGTGTCCATTGAGATTCTCACCTGCAGAGAATCAGCTTATCCGATTTATCACACCTTTAACAGACTTGAGTGACTTCTTTTAAAAAAAATCAAAATGATTCAAGAGAGGCAGAAAAGGAGAAACGTAGGAATGAAAAACAGAGGAGGCAAAGAAGGTTGGAGTGGATGTACTCATACGAGATAAAGGGAAATTCAAAGCAAAATGCATTACTAGAGATAAATAAGGGCACTTCATAATAATAAAAGGGTCAGTTGAACAGGAACACATGCCACTCATTTACCTGTGTGTGATCAATAATGGAGCTTCAAAATTTGAGAGGTGAACATTGACAGAATTAAAGGGAGAAGAAGACAATTCCATAATATAACTTGAGATTTTAACACTTCTCTCTCAAGAAATTGGTGGAGCAACTAGACCAAAATTCAGCAAAGACGTACATTATCTGAACAGTGCTATCAGCCTCTCAGTTTATTTGTTATTTATATCAATTGTTAGAGCCACAAGGATGGGTCCTAGCCCTCCACGCTATAGGCTTTTTAACATTCTGGGTGATAATCTAAAATTACTGTCCCTGTGGCTTTCTACAGGAACTTCATCACTGTGCCTTGACTATGAGATAATGAATAAAAAGTAAGTTAGCATAATGCCTGACACATAGTAAGTGTTCAGTACATGCCAGTTATTATTGTAAAATCAAATAGACACCATTTGGCTGCCTGGCAGAATTTTAGGGGATTTTAAAAATGATCATGATTTTTATCATTACTGGAAATCAACCTGCTATGGAAACATCATCCTGGACCAAGCCTCACTTAGAGTCATTTCCATACTTTTCCTGTATCCTTTCATTTCAAGTCTCCTCCGCAAACCATGATGAGCTCACAATCTTTTTAATATTTCAAGGAGGCCTTAGTTGCCCATGCCAAACCTCAAAAGTACCAAATTACCTACATTTAATATTCCACCAAGAAAGGCACACATTTTTCACCTTTCCCATGTTGCCCAGTTCTCACAGGCCTGAACCTATCCTAAGTGACAGTCATCCAGACCTTCTAGGGTGTTCTGCCGCTCTTAGTAGAAGGAGAAGCACCAGCTCTACCGGGGGTGGCATTGCTGGTGGAAAAGGTCAGACCTGCACTCTCCACCTTTTTGTGCTATGAGGTCTTTCAAAATTAATGTCACACCTGTGCATGATTATTAGTAATATTCCATGGTATATAAATCATCACTAAATTGAGCCAAGGGTCTTGCTTTTATAAAGAAACTAGGTTGAAATGTTTGGTGAAGAGAAGAGCCCTTCTGTGGTGCAGGTCATCTCTCCATAATTGGTGCATTCAGAGTTTTTCAGAGAAGAACAGTCAATAAAAGAAGTATAATAAATAAACTCAAGCAAATTGCCCATTTCAAGTCTGTCAGTTGTCACACCTCCAGAAGAGTGTTTTCCTCTTGTTCTTCTAAGGAGCAAGGCTCATTTACTTATAGGTATGTGTTCAAGGGTACTGAGACAAGTTGAAAAGATCTTCCAAAATACTCCTAGTGAAATCTTATCATTACTAAGAACTTATGAAAACTTAAAACCATTTCCCTTTATTAAAACACATGAGCAGTGAAACTTGCTACATTGGCTTTCTGGAGACCAAAGGAAAGGACCTTGCTTTGCTAAATGTCTCTAAGACAGAAGATACCTCGTGCGTTGGCCTCACTGAACCAGGATGATCCAAGAGGTTCTCAAAATGGCAGCTTTAGAGGGACAATCCTTGAGCCCTGTTCTGTGGTGGTGGCCAGAGTGACCAGACCCATGGTGGAGGGACTGAGAGAAACTGGGAAGGGTCAGTTCTCCTAAAAATCCCCCCTCCTCCCTGGTTTGTGCCTTGTGCCCTATAGTCTAGGCTCCTGTACTTGGGTGTAAGATTTCAATTCCACAAACACAAGTATGATGGGCTTCGTGAATGGAGCTGTCAATAGCCTGACTATGAAATGGTGGTTAATGAGTGGTGTGGAGATTATTCGGGAGAAGGAGGCATGATTATGGTTTTGAAGAGAGGTTTAAAAATTAAAAGAGATAGATAGGTTTTAGAAGAAATAAAACAGAAACACAATTAACAATTTAAAAATATTCAATATTTAAACTAATTTCAATTGTAATTGATTAAGTTAAAATTAATTTAATTTAAAAGTATGACCTTGAAAAGAAATATTTTCTCCGGCTTCATCATAAAAATTGGCCCAGTTAGCAGGAGCATCACTTCTGTCCTCCCCCACCTACACACTCCCATGTGTACACTAGGTGTCCAGACGATAGGCTCTAATGTGATACCCGTCCCACCAGTGCTCCTAGAAAGGTAATCTTCTCCATAGATATCAGGACAAAGGAACTAGCACAAAGGGCTTTCTGCTAATCTAAGTGCAACAATTTGAGCATCACAAAGAAAATGGCACCCTTAATTCAAGTAAGATAAATTTTTGAAAGTCTGTGAATTTGTAATGACACTCAGGAAGGAAAAGTTAATATCAAATGTACCAAAAAGTACTGTGAATGCAATAGGGCATGTTCTGATTTTTATTGGTCTTTAAAAGTAGGGGACTGTTAGTGTATGAGTGCATGAGTGATTATTCTTTTGGGTCCACGTCTATTTATGAAGTATGGCTGTGTTCTTGTTTGGTGGCATTGCCTAGGTGAATGAGCCTAAACAAAGCTAGTTATGTGACAGTGGAATCTCTTGACAGTGTATCTCAGTGAAGATGCAATAACGTGATTAGGTCAGACGGACCTGAAGAAAGTAAGAAGTAGGCGGTCGTGTGGGGACTGCCGGCAGTTCCTAGTAGAGCAAAGGGGAGTGAAGAGGTGATGTTATGGCAGAGGGTCTACTCATGACAGGGAAAGCACGTGTGGTCCCTTCATTAAGGTCACCTGTCCTGCAGAGGGGAGGAAATTAATGGTAGTATGCAGAGTAACACATCCTTAGGGGACAGAGGGGAGATGTGTATAAACTTAGAAGTAATGGACAGAACCTGATGGACTAAAACTGAGATATCAGTTCAGGTTCTTTATCTCAAGAACATAGAGACACTTGCTCCCCCCAGGGCATGGCTTCCCTCTGCTGGGTACTGTGCTCCACTCCTGCTTCTAATTTTTCAGTCTTTTTATTACTCTCCACCATCTGTTCCCAGAAGCTGAAGAACATTTGTGTACAGATGAGAATTTTCCTCAAGTGAGGCAGAACAGACAGCAGGCCGTAAATGTTTTATACTTTCCAGGATCATTTTCTTTCAGAGTATTAAGAATTCATGCCGACAGCTGGTAATGGGTTATCTGAAGAACGCTTTGCTTAGTAAAGCATTTATCTTGGTAAAGGATAGGAAGAAAGAACTTGAATAAATTCAGAGCTGAGGTTTCAAAGTGCTACGACATCATTTCATTCATCATGGTAGACTCACCTACCTATTAACATTTTAAATTCTCCTCTCTGAGTATTTGTCTTCAACATTTTTTTGGAAACAGTCTCCAACTTACAGAAAAGTTGCAAATAAGTGCAGTGCAAAGAACTCTTTTTTCTTACACCATCTGAGAATAAGCTGCTGACATGATGCCACATTACTTCCAAATCCTTTACTGAATATTTCCTACAAATAAGGATATTCTCCTACTTTAATGTGCTGAATTGTGTCTCCCCAAAATTCATATGTTGAAATCCTAACCTCCAGGACCTCAGAACGTGACTGTGTTTGGAGATGGGATCTTTTTTTTTTTATATATAGATCTTTATTGGAGTATAATTGCTTCACAATACGGTGTTAGTTTCTGTTGCACATATGGAGATGGGATCTTGAAAGAGGTAGTTAAGTTAAAATGAGGTCATACGGGTGAGCCCTAATCCAGTATGGTGTCCTTATAAGTAGAGGAGATCAGGATGCAGACACACACAGAGGGAAGACAATGAAAGGGTCCGGGAGAAGACAGCCGTCTACAAGCCAAGGAGAGAGGCTGCAGAAGGACCAACTCTGCTGATACCTTGATCTCTGACTTCTAGATTCCAGAACTGTGAGAAAGTAAGTTTCTGTTGTTTAGCTTCTCCATCCGTGGTACTTTGCTGTGACAACCCTTGCAAACTAACACACCTACACAACCACAGTACACAACAAGCACAGTACACAGTTACAATACACAACCACAGTGCTCATACGTGTTCAATCCATATTCCTTTCTACGTCCATCCACATGAATGAACAGCCACGGTTTCTTCCTGCACCTCCATCTCTGACCCAACGGCACAAGGCTCATTCTCGGTTTCTCCCTTTTCGTACTTGCGGCTCTCTTCTCTGACAGTGTTCCTTGGCTTGTAGCTGCATCCCTCCAATCTCTGTGTCCACCTTCACGTGGCCTTCCTTTCTCTGGATGCCTCTCTCTGTCTCTTAGACGGATGCTGTCATTGGGTGCAAGGCCCACCCTAACCTACTATGATCTCACCTCAATCCTTACCTTAACTGCGTCTTCAAAGCACCAATTTCCAGTGAAGGTCACATTCTGAGGTTCCAGGCGAACAGGAGTTTGGGGGACACTCTTTAATGCAATACAGGATCAGTGTGGGGCTTGTCTTTGGTTCCCTACATCCACGGGCGGCTCTGACCACAGTGTCCATCAGACTGTTGCTCTTCGTCCATTCTTGCCGAGTCAGATGGTGATGTTCACTCTCATTCTTGTGGCTCATCGGACACTGGGAGGATGCGTAAGCACGGCACACAGTTCTGGTCTCCAGTCCCGAGCTGTGCAGAAGTCTACTAGGTTCAGCTCCCTGTCCTTTATCCCAGCATAAAGGGATAGCGGGATGCTGACCCTGACATCTAGCTAGCATCTCCAGTAGGAACTCATGTTCGCTCTGTCTCTCTGTCCCCCACCAGCCAGGGCCACCTCCAAGCTCCTGTACTGGATCAGAGCCATCTTTATTCTTAGGCTAAAAGTCTCAGGGTCATCTGTGATGTAGCAATGTGAGAATTTATGGCAATGAAATAGAAGCAACATACCCTATAGTATGCTGATTGGGGAAGGAAATTATGGGGGCTACTTTCCTTTAAAGGTATATTCCCTTTGGGTAAATTATGAGTTAGCTCAGAGTTGCTAAATATATTATTGTAAATCATGATATTGTTCACAGCTTCAGTTAAAATCATCAAAATGTTTGCTACTCTCCAAGTATTTAAAAACCAGGACCAGTAGCTATCACTAACTAGAGGGAAGGTCATTTATAGCGGGGAAAATAATAAGAAAAAATGATAGTTTTTAAAAAAATGACATTTGATAAAGTAGAAGGGGGATAAAGGGCACATTTTTCTTTAAAAATATACTGTTGTGGTGGTGGTGTGATTTTTCCCAATTTCTCATTTCTACATCATCCTTTTGCATTTTGACACTGCATACTTGGTTTACATATGTTAGACTGTCCCTGGAAAATAAAATTGAATTCTTGTGGTCACACATTTACACTGTGCACAAAAATGTGGCATTAATTTCAAAACTTCTAGCCTTAGTCAATGTGGATAGTTATTTTTGAACAAGGCAAGTAGATGAAGTGGCAATTGCAGATCCTGTTTACAAGCATACTGTATGCCAAGCCTCATGCTCAGCTGAATATGTATATTCACCTCTGACCCTCACACTCCTTGGTCGCTGTGTCACCTGCAGATAAATTGACACTCAGTGAGGTTAAGTCAATTTACCCACGTCACTCAGTCATGTCAGTGGCAGAACAAGGATTCCATTTCTGGGTCTATGTTGCTGTGCCCTTAGCTACTTGACCATAAAACATTTACTGATTTTTGAAATAGAGACACAGATGTAGAGAACAAAGGTATGGACACCAAGGGAGGAAAGTGATGGGGGGGCGGGTGGTAGTGGGATGAATTGGGAGATTGGGATTGACATATATACACTAATATGTATAAAATGGATAATAAGAACCTGCTGTATAAAAAAATAAATAAAATTCAAAAACAAAATGAGATTATATAAATATATATAATGGAATATATATAATGGACTATTACTCAGCCATAAAAAAGAATGAAATATTGCCATTTGCAGCAACATGGAGGGACCCAGAGAATATCATACTAAATTAAGTAAGTTAGGCAGAGAAAGACAAATATATGATATCACTTATATGTGGAATCTAAAAATTAATGCAAATGAATCTATATACAGAAAGACTCAGAGACATGGAAAACCAACTTATAGTTACTGAAGGAGAAAGGAGGGGGATAAATTAGGAGTATGGGATTAACAGATACAAACTACTCTACATAAAATAGATAGGCAACAAGGATTTACTCTACAGCACAGGGAACTATATTCAATATCTTATAATCTATAATGGAAAATAATCTGAAAAAATATATATAACTGAGTCACTTTGTTGTACACCTAAAACCAACACAATATTGTAAATCAACTATATGTCAAACAAATTTTAAAGATTAAAAAAAACATTTACTGATTTTCAAATCATAGTTTAACACTATCTTGCAGCCAAAAGCAACAAGGAGAAGCATCTTTCTTTCTCCCGCCAGCCAGTGGCTCAGCGCTCCCGGCCCAGCATGCTGAGTGGGAGTGTGAGATCGGGGACCCGTCTTCCCACCTCCTCGTGCTTCTGGGACTGTATAGCTGATGCCCCCTCACATGTGAAAACAATCCCAGGGCAGGACCAAACCAGACTCCCACGAGTAAAGTCATAATAACAAACAAGGGCAGTGGGAAGAGATAGTCATAGTGATAAAAGAAAATGTTCTATGCAGTATGCAGAGGAAAGACTTCATAGCACAAAGAAACCATTTCTCCTTTTCAGGGATAAATTCAGACCCTAAGTTTAAAACATAGTTGAACTCAATGACAAGGTTTTAAAACAGACACACAAAATAGCTTTAATTCTTCTCCAAATTGTTCTGCTCAATGTAATTTTGAACAAGGTATTTGAATGGCATATTAAAAATGCTTCAGAGCTAAGGGTTTTTTTTTTTTTTTTTTTTTTTTTTTTTTTGCGGTATGCGGGCCTCTCACTGTTGTGGCCTCTCTCGTTGCGGAGCACAGGCTCCGGATGCGCAGGCTCAGCGGCCATGGCTCACGGGCCCAGCCGCTCCGCGGCATGTGGGATCTTCCTGGACCAGGGCACGAACCCGTGTCCCCTGCATCGGCAGGCGGACTCTCAACCACTGCGCCACCAGGGAAGCCCTGTTTCTTTTTTGATATGTAAGTTATTTTGACCAAGAGACAGAATCTAATTAAGCTATAAACCCTTTAAGCACATTAAACAGTTCTATCTTCCTTCTCATTCTGCAAATATGCTCACATCTGAAGGCTGGTCTCCTACAAAGTGTAATGTACTGTTGGTTTCTCGGAATACTATTTCATAATGTCACAATTTCCATAAAGAGCCAAAGGGTATTTCTGAAGTCCATTTCAGGTAAGCAGAAAAATCACATGTGGGATTTCCCTCTGGCAATCCTGTTAGGGTACTTCATGGTAACATCTGTGAAAGGCATTAAGGTGGCCAAAGACCTGAATTATTTTTTTGAACTCAAGAAATTCACTGCAGTTTTAACCTTGAGCAGACGCGTGACTGTGTCCATAATCTACCGTTAAATCCCTTCAATTATTTCTAACCAAGGCTCTTAACGTCCGATCAGCTGAATTATAGGGCAGCAGAATTGTGGAATAACATCATCTGTGGTTTCAGGGTTTTCAGGGGAAAAAAGAGACAGCTTGGGCTTCCCTGGTGGCGCAGTGGTTGAAAGTCCGCCTGCCGATGCGGGGGACACAGGTTCGTGCCCTGGTCTGGGAAGATCCCACGTGCTGTGGAGCGGCTGGGCCCATGAGCCATGGCCACTGAGCCTGCGCATCCGGAGCCTGTGCTCCACAACGGGAGAGGCCACAGTAGTGAGAAGCCCGCGTACTGCACAAAAAAAAAAAAAAAAAAAAAAAAAAGAGACAGCTTTACTAGAGTCAAGACTGTGGTGGCACTTTGTCAGTTACAGCCTGCTCTCTGTTCCTTTCCGACACTTGGCTCTAAAAGGCTCTTCCACTGCTTGGAGCACAGGGAAAGCTCGGCTGGAGGAAAAGCCTTTGTTTGCTCCTTCCCTTCGGGCACACGGGGAGCCGGACAGAAGCTGCATCCAAGGCAACCTTTGCTCTCACCAGGAATAGTCAAATAATTTACCTCTGTGGCAGGTTAATTGCCCTTCCCAAACTGAGCTCCCGTCTGTGTGCCAGTGTCTATTAAATGACCAGAGATGTCCCGTTAGCAGATGGCAGCGGAGCCCTGGGAAGCATGGCTGTGGAGGGACAAGGACGTGACGTTTGAGTTCAGGGGAAATAGCTGTGCGAGTACAACCCAGGGATGTCCAGGACTGTGTGTTTACCGAACCCCTGCTAAGGCTCTCGTCCGCAGTAAGAAGATGGCCTCCTTAGAGAGACACCATAATGAACAGGAAAGTCGGAGAGTGACGAGCTTGCTACAGCAGGTAGAGCCGACGGTGGGCGTTCCCTTGGCCGGTTGTTCCCAATTGGTCCATGTCACTTGGATATGAATCCACTAAAAATGACAGATTCTTGGGCCCTGTCATGGATTAAATGGTGCCTCCCCTGGAAACAGATAGGTCCCTGTTGGAATATCTGGACCCTGTGATTGTGACCTTCTTGGAAAGAGTCTCTCTTTTTTTAAAACTTTTTCTTTTATATGGGCGTATGGTTGATTTGCAGTGTTGTGTTAGCTGCGGGTGTACAGCCAAGTGATTCAGTTATACATAGACACGTATCCACTCTTTTTCAGATTCTTTTCCCATGTAGGTCATTACAGAATATTGAGCAGAGTTCCCTGTGCTGTGCAGTAGGTCCTTGTGGATGATCTAGAGTCTCTTGCAGACGTAATTAAGGATCGTGAGATGAGACCATCCCATACGGGTGGGCTCTACACCCAATGACAAGTGTCTTTTTGAGGGTAGGGGCGGGGCCGAGACACGCAGAGAAGGAGGCCATGCGATGAGGGAGGCGGCCATGGGAGTGACGCAGCACAAGCCAAGGAACACCCAGAGCACCGGAGGTGCACAGAGGCAAGCAAGATGCTGTTTTCCCTCTGGAGCCCCCGAGGGGCGTGGCGCTGCCCACAGCTGGTCCTCGGGTTTCCGGTCTCCGTCTCTGCTGTGTACATTTCCATTCCTCGTCAGTCCTCCTTCCTGCCATCTCCCTGGGCTCCTTCTGCCTCGGTGTCCCTTCCATTAGGCCTCCGTCACCTCCTGCGACCTCTGCACAGACTCTGAGCGAGCCTCCCTGTTTTTAATGTCTCGTCTCGTTAATCCAGTCTTCACTTTGCTGCCAGAGTATCTTCAACACAAGTCACCTTCTTTCTTAAGACCTCTCAGTGGTAACCTGCCCTTGGAGGAGGAGGTGTAATCTCCTGAGCAAAGGAGCGAACATTTTCCTGACCACAGCCCTTTCTCCTCGTAGCCAGGCTCCATCCCAGAGTTGTTGTGAGGCCCCGGGGAGGCTTCTGGGAGGCAAAAGAAACAGGACAGCAGGCTTGGAGGTGGGGCAAGGCTCGGGCAGGGCGACAGGGGGCACCGTGGTACCTGGGAGACCAGCCTTGGGGCCGCAGCGCTGGGCTGTGAGGGGAAGGCAGAGCAGTGGCAGGGCTGAGAACCAAAGAGAGGCTCAGGGGCAGGGGCGATGGGAGAGGGGGTGCAGCGGAGGGAAGGAAAGGGGAGCTGGGGGGGGCGTGGAAGGGCCGAGAGGAGGCGGCAGGGAGAAAGAGAGCTTCGCCGCTGTGCATCCTTCCTGCAGACCCGACCCTCAGCTAAGGGGGGACCACGCGGACATTCCTACCCCACCTTCAGCTGCTTCCCTCCAGGGACCTTACGGTGCAGCCCTCCGATGGCCGAGAGCCCCTGGTCACTTCATGCCCCGCTGGGCCCGGCTCATGGAAAAGGTGTGTATTGCAGTGCCACCCCCTAATAGATGCTCTTCCTTCTTTAGTTCCTCAGAGTTTGACTTCTCTATTTTTGACATTTTTCTGCTTTATTTAAAAAATCAACTCTTTACTTTTTTAGAGCAGTTTTAAGTTCATAGTAAAGTAGAGGGGAAGGTACAGAGATATTCCACAAACCCCTGTCCCCACGCAGGGTACAGCCTCCCCTGTTATCGACACCCCCAGCAGATGGTACATTTGTCACAACTGATGGACCCACAGTAACACATCCTTATCTCCCAAAGGGTGTAGTTCTCATTAGTGTTTATTTGGAGTAGATTCTGTAGGTTTGGAGAAATGTATGATGACGTGTATCCATCACAGTACCCTGTGGAGTATTTTCACTGCCCTCAAAATCCTCTGTGGTGCACCTATTCATCCCCTGTGCCTGCCGCAAACCGTCCCCTAACTCACCCCCTCAACCCCTGGCAACCACTCTTTTTATTGTCTCTGTAGTTTTGCCGTTTCCGGAGTATTATACAGTTGAAATCATAAAGTATGGAGTCTTTTCAGATTGTCTTCTTTCACTTCATAAGACGCATTTAAGGTTCCTCCATGTCTTTTCATGGCTGGATAGCTCATTTCGTTTTAGTGCTGACTGATAATCCATTGTCTGGATGTACCGCAGTTTACTTATCCATTCACCTACTAAAGGACATCTTGGTTGCTTCCAAAAATTGCAGAGGAAAGAACACTTCCGAACTCATTCTATGAGGCCGCCATTACCCTGATGCCAAAACCAGACAAAGATACCACACAGAAAGGAAAATTACAGGCCAGTATCACTGATGAACATGGACGCAAAAATCCTCAACCAAATATTTGCAAACCAAATCCAACAATACATTAAAGGATCATACACTATGATCAAGTGGGATTTATTCTAGGGATGCAAGGATTTTTCAGTATATGCAAATCACTGTGATACACCATGTTAACAAACTGAAGGAGAAAAACCATATGATCATCTCAATAGATGCAGAAAAAGCTTTTGATAAAATTCAACACCCATTTATGATAAAAACTCTCCAGAAAGTGGGCATAGAGGGAACCTACCTCAACATAATAAAGGCCATATTTGACAAACCCATAGCTAACATCATACTCAACGGTGGAAAGCTTAAAGCATTTCTTATAAGATTAGGAACAAGAAAAGGATGCCCAGGTTTTGGCAATTATGAATAAAGCTGCTGTAAACGTCTGTGGGCAAGTTTTTGTGTGGACATAAATTTTCAACTCCTTTGGGTAAATGCCAAACGTGATGGCTGGATTGTGTGGTAAGAATATGTTTTGAAAGAGGTTAGTTTTGTAAGAAACTGCCAAACTGTCTTCCAAGGTGGCTGCACCCTTGTGCATTCCCACCAGCAACGAATGAGCATTCCTGTTGCTCCACATCCGCGCCAGCATTTGGTGTTGTCAGTGTTCTGGGTTTTGGCCATTCTATTAGGTGTGAAGTGGTGTCTCATTGTTTTAATTTGAATTTCTCTGATGACATATGATGTGGAGCATCTTTTCATATGCTTATTTGCCATCTGTCTGCTTTTTTTTTTCCAATACTTTGTTTATATTTTTGTTTCTACATGCTGGAGGTTGCTACAGGGCTAGTTGGGACTGTGGGGGTTTGTCACTCTTGATCTCAGTGTTTCTTTCACTTACTGAGTGATTAGTATGTGCAGGTACAGTGAGATGATCTATACTAATGAATTCATGTGTTGTCCTCAAAATAGAGGATACCTTTTCCTTTAGTCAAGTCTTTTTTTTTTTTTAATCTCCCTCAGCAGAATGTTAAATTGTTCTTTATGAAGTTCTTGTGTGCTTCTTGATATGTTTCTTCCTAGGTGTTTTCTAAGCACTTTACACATAATTATCAAAAGAAATTGTGAGATAGGCACTATTATTATTACATTTTACAGAGAAGTAAATTACCTATCACACAATGGTGGGCAAAATTGGGACTTTAACTCAGTTAAGATTTTCTGAATCCTGAGCCCAAATGCTTGATCATAAAACTGAATAGCTTTTTAAGAAAAGTAGATTGAGTCCTTGGACCTATTCACTGCAAATAAGAAAACAAAATTTTGAGCAGCTGCTTTGAGAATAAAATGGGGTCCTGGTGCAAGATCGTTAGCAAGATGGGTGGGATTCTCGGTGTCACTTAACTGACTTAATGAAATGACACATTTCTAATTCTATGCTTCTTCCAATTGGTGAGACTCATCCTCACCTCTCCTGATCCAGTGACACCCACAAGATCTATCTTGCCCAATTTAAATGAGGAAGGAACATAGATGTTTGTAAGTCTTTATTACAGTCTGCTAAGGAGCAAATAGGGAGAAGATGGAGAAATGGAGGAGGGAGGAGGGAGGCTAGAGAGAATAGAGACAGAGAGTCGGAGAGTGATGGAGAGAAGGGGACACAGTGAGGAAGAATGTGGGGGAAACTGAGGCTTGATGGGTTTTAAACGAGAGTTAGAGACTGCATCCTGCCATTTCCCCGGGGCACGAGCTTCTGTGCGAAGTTGCCTGGGTATTGGAGTGTGTGGCCCCTGTGTGCTTCCCTCCCTGGAATCCCGAATCTCTAGTCCAACCTCTAGAAGTCTGCAGGTGCCCTTTGTATAGGAGGAGCGTCAACAGCCCACTTAAATCACGTCCTCGGGGCTACAACCACAGGAACCAAATCAAGAACGCTTCAAAGGCCAGAAGCAATCAAGCCACGGGCTGCACTCCTGTCCCCCACTGTTAGAGCGTAAGGCGAGCCCTGCAAGAGTGATAGCTGCCAGGTGGCATCACTAATGAGAAGCTGGGCACACGCATTGGCATGCCCTGGTTACATAAATTAGAAATAAAATACATCAGTATCAGTAATAACACAAACGATGCCATCATGCTCGATAAAGACAAAAATGAACATTTTTATAACTCTGACATGAAAAACAATAAGCCTATTACAATCCCATTATTTGAAACTACTCGAAATGACATATTATTTTTATGTATTATGTCCATTTTGTACAAGTGTAGGTTAAGTACAATTGATACCAATGACTGTGACATTTAGCTTAATAGGTTTATGGTTTTTATCTGAATTGTTCCTGAACAAAATTGGCAGCATTTACTGGCAACCCATCACACACAGTGGCTTCTTCGGAAAACATAATAGCTGGTTTTCATCGTCTGTGCCTGTTTGGGTCCTTGTGAAGTCAGTACGTGGTCCTTTAGTGTCTCCTCTGTAGGCAGAAAGCCCTGTGCCTCTCTCAGCACGCATTTGTTTTATACTGTTTACTTCCCTCTGAAACAGTGCTGGCAGTTTTGCTTACATAAATGAACATTCCCATTGCCACGTTCTCACGTGGCAGGAACAGTACGTGAGTGTGAACAGTGGGTTCTCATAAACGAGGCTCCCCTGGACTGAAGCATCATTACTGACAAGTCATCTGCTTCTTGTCTTCATTGTCGTGCTGCCTCCTTCCCGTAATTTGATGCTACAACACCTGTCAAGTACAACGTGAGCAATACGTGCCCCGATTGATACCGATTGCCTGCGGGAAAGTCAGGATTCTCCAGCTGATGGATTTGACCTTTTCAACTAACTTTTCGTTTCGGCATGCTTCCTTTTATTATTATTTTTTAAATGGCTCAGATCTTTTTTTTTTTTTTTTTTTTTTTTACATAAAGGACTGTTATTATTTCCAGTTTTTTTTATTTTTTATTTTTATTTTTTTTAAACCCACATTTGTTTATTTATTTATTTTTGGCTATGTTGGTTCTTCACTTCTGTGCGAGGGCTTTCTCTAGCTGTGGCAAGCGGGGGGTCACTCTTCATCACGGTGCGCGGGCCTCTCACTATCGAGGCCTCTTTTGTTGCTGGAGCACAGGCTCCAGATGCACAGGCTCAGTAGCTGTGGCTCACGGGCCCAGTTGTTCCGCGGCATGTGGGATCTTCCCAGACCAGGGCTCGAACCCGTGTCCCCTGCATTAGCAGGCAGATTCTCAACCACTGCGCCACCAGGGAAGCCCAAAATGGCTCAGATCTTAATCAATGGAACTGACACATGTTAAACATCTCATGAGGTCTTTGCATTGCTGTTAACCATTTTTCTTTTTAATAAATTAATTTAATTAATTAATTTATTTTAGCTGCGTTGGGTCTTCATTGCCACACGCGGGCTTTCTCCAGTTGTGGCGAGCAGGGGCTACTCTTCGTTGTGGTGCACAGGCTTCGCATTGGGGTGGCTTCTCTTGTTGCAGAGCACGGGCTGTAGGTGCGCGGGCTTCAGTAGTTGTGGCTCACGGGCTTCAGTAGCTGTGGCTCGCGGGCTCTAGAGCGCAGGCTCAGTAGTTGTGGTGCACGGGCTTCAGTAGCTGTGACTCGCGGGCTCTAGAGTGCAGGCTCAGTAGTTGTGGCGCACGGGCTTCAGTAGCTGTGACTTGCGGGCTCTAGAGCGCAGGCTCAGTAGCTGTGGCGCACGGGCTTAGTTGCTCTGTGGCATGTGGGATCTTCCCAGACCAGGGCTCGAACTCATGTCCCCTGCTTTGGCAGGCGTAGTTTTAACCCCTGCGCCACCAGGGAAGTCCCCTGTTAACTGTTTTTAACAAAAGTTTGCCATTAATTCCATGAAGAAGGGGAGAGGACAGAAAGAGGAGGAGAGGCATTTTATAATTTACCAGAGATCTTAGTATGATGGTTGTAAACCAGAAGCACTGACTAATTTTTTCTAGGTTGGGCGGGGGATTTGGAAATGGGGTGTTGGTGGAAGAGGGACAGAGTACCCCTGCAATTTGTCTGGGTGTCAGGGGAGATGGGGGGCACCTTCCTTACAAGCTCTGTGTAAATCACTGACTGCTGGCAGCATCTCATGCCTCGTGGTGAGAAGAGGGGTGGCGCCGGGATGCCACCTTGCACAGTCTGTGGATAATTGCGGAATATCCAACGAGTCTGGTTAATGCCAATGGTTATTCTGAGCTGCTTATGTCGGAGTTTTTGAGTAAATAGTTACACAATTTTCACTGCAAAGAAATGTTTTACCACAAAAACATTCTTTTCTAAAAGTGCACAAAACACTTTAGGGTCAAATCAATAGTCATGAATCAAAGCATTTACTGTGGTTCTACTAACTATTTGATCAAAATATTACTTTCTTCTCTTTGAATTTTTGTTTTATCATATTATGAAGTAAGTGGTTTTATAAGTTGGTTGTTCCATGAACCATCTTCTGCTGGTGTGTGTGTGTATGTGTGTGTGTGTGTGTGTGTGTGTGTGTGTTCTGAAGAGGAATGTATGTTTTCCTTTTTCCAACCCTGCTCCTAGAGGAATTTCAACCTTTTAAAGGCATTAGATTTATGTTATTTTGGTTGTTATTTTGTTTTACTGGTGCAGGAATGCTTTGGACTGTGACAAGACTGCAGCCATAATTTTTGCAGTCTTCTATTTCTTAGAGCTGGCATACTAGGACTTCAGCAGCTTTTAAAGTCACCTTCTGAGAATTGTGTTGCCTATGTTTTAGAAGTATCTATAGATGCTTCTAAGGCTTAGGTTTAATAGAACTTTTGAAAACCTACTATCGTCCAAATACTCTAAGAACTGACGGTACAAAAATGAAAATGGTACCTCCTCTGTCTACCATCTAAACCTAAAGGGAAGACAAGAGATCCTCCAATAGCTGCAATCTAACCAGCTGCCAGCTGTTGAGGAAATGCCTTCTGCACCAGCACATGGAATCCTTATAAAAACCTTACAAGGTGGTATTACTGTCCTCATTTGAGAGACGAGGAAACTGAATTGCAAAGAGGTAAAGAAATGGGAAAGGTAACATCAGGTTAAACACTTAGGACATGAGTCAGACCAACCCGTTCATATCCCAGGTTCCGAGGTCACACAGAGTGGATGAGCTTGAGCCCCTTACTGCTGTAGCAGATGCTCTTGGTCAGTTGCTCCTGAATGCTGGGCCCCAAAAGATAAGTCCACATTGTGAATATTACCCTATAAGGCCAAAGATGTGACTAAGTTGAGGATCCTGAGGGGATGAGTTCATCCCGGATTATGTGGTTCAGTGGCTGGAGCGTGATTTGGCCCCAGGTTTCCTGTTCCTGGAGGTTTCGTCCTGACTTTTCTCGTATGATGAGTCAGTCCAGTGTTCACCAGCCCCATGACCTTCGCCTGGACCATTTCCCTAGCGGGGCTCCCTCTATTGTCACTGTCTCCTGCTTTGGTTGGCATATAGTGTATATATCCTTTCTGAGATACTATGAGGGTCTGTCTGGGAGGTGCAAAGGAAGGTGAAACAAAGTGGGAATCAGAAGAGGTTTGTTCCAATCCCCTAGTGGGCAGCGGCCCCTCGCTCTTGTTCCACATCAGGTGGACCCAGCAGGTGTTAAAAGACTCTAAAAGGTTGAATGGGGGCTTCCCTGGTGGCCCAGTGGTTGAGAGTCCGCCTGCCGATGCAGGGGACACGGGTTTGTGCCCTGGTCCGGGAGGATCCCACATGCCGCAGAGTGGCTGGGCCCGTGAGCCATGGCCACTGAGCCTGCGCGTCCGGAGCCTGTGCTCCGTAGTGGGAGAGGCCACAACAGTGTGAGGCCCGCGTACCGCAAAAAAAAAAAAAAAAGAGGTGCTTCTGGCTGTGCAGACATACGGCCGGGACTGCGGGAGATTTGGCAGTCTACTTCTTTGTGTGCTGTAAATGCACTGTCAATAATTATGGGGCAAAAATAATGCCTTGTGACCCCAAGGAATTTTATGGAATGCTGTAGAAGGCTTTTGAAAATGCCACTGAGGGGAGGAAAAATCCTACCCCGCCAAAGACTGGCCTGATTAAGCATTAAGACAATTCCAAGTGCCTGAGAATGTTTAGTAGCAAAACACACATAACCTTCTTAAAATAGCCGACCAGCGGAACTTTGGAACTTAAGGGTCTGAAGGAGTGGCCCCGTGGAGTCTGAGCTGGTCCAGGGTGGCTGGACTAGGCTTGGGGGAGAGGGCATCAGGGGGAGGGGACGGAGGCAGAGTACTGGGACCTGACGGGATTTACCGTTCTTGGGGCATCTGGGAATCATTGAAGGGTATGAGTGGGCACAGGGCGCAATCAGACCAGAGTTTAGAAAGCGGCTCTTGTGCCATGAGGAGGGAGATTAGCTGGGGAGAGACAAAGGGCAGAGACTAGTGTGGAAACCGATTCTAACTTCCTGGCCAAAGGCCTCTGGGAGCACCCAGCACACAGGGGCAGTGGGAACGGAGTAGGGGATGGATTAAAACCAATGTTTGCAGGAAGGAGAAAAAGGTGTAGCCGAAATGGTAAACTTAGATACAAGTTAGGCTACTGAAAGAACAACACAATGTTATTATGGTGGAGAAGACCAGAAAACAGGGTTTTGACATATCTGTATACTAATGCATAAAGTCTGGGGAGACTTGAGGATTTAGGGTAAGAAGGTAGATAAAATCTAAGGCTGAGACTAGGCTAAGGACACACTCAGGCCCTCTTCCAGGCTGCAGATGTCCTACTGTGTCCTCACTTGGGGGAGGGGCGAAGGAGCTCCATGGGGTCCCTTTTTTGTTGTTGTTGTAACAAAAGAAGTGTTATTAGAAAATGTGGGGTCCCTTTTATAGGACACCAATCCCATTCACGAGGGCTCCACCCTCATGACCTATCACCTCCCAAAGCCCTCCCCCACACCACCCGCCCCAAACACCATCACCTTGGGGCTTAGAATTTCAACATACGAATTTTGCAGGGACACGCCATTAAGACCGTAACTGAGATTGCATACCACAGAATTTTAAAAGTCATCCTTTTAAAACTTGCCAGGTTCCTGCTCTTACGTATCCTGTACTTGGCTCCGGGTACACAGGACAGAGCGAGGTCTGATAACGCTAAGGCACCTGCAGAGGCCCAACACCTGGTGAGAGCCCAGGTCCACCCAACTTTACAGCGTGCACGTGTCCTACCGTGCACAAGGCCCCCAACTCACAGAGGGGGAAACATGAGACAAACTAGATTACTAAAAACCATGCAACGTTGGGCTTCCCTGGGGGCGCAGTGGTTGAGGGTCCGCCTGCCGATGCAGGAGAGGCGGGTTTGTGCCCCGGTCCGGGAAGATCCCACATGCCGCGGAGCGGCTGGGCCCGTGAGTCATGGCCGCTGAGCCTGCACGTCCGGGGCCTGTGCTCCGCAATGGGAGAGGCCACAACAGTGAGAGGCCCACGTACCGCAAAAAAAAAAAAACAACAAAACACCATGCAACGTGTACACCTACCTATGATAATTTTGAAGAGTGTATCACTTGGTTTCCTATATTTCTCAAATATTTTCAAGTGTTTCTCAAGTCAGATTCCAAAATATGTGGAAGGAAGCTGCTTCTGACATCCGTTAGTTTCAATTTTATTTCAGACTTTTTACAGTTATACAACATGAAAAAGCATTAAATACCTCTATTTTCTTATTTACGTGGTGTAAAATTTTTAATAACAAAAATTCCTTATCATAAAAGATGATGTTAAGTACAGCAGAAACACTGCTCATGATCAGCAATTCAATGATTTAACATAAGGTGTGCTCTATTTCATGATTTTTCACTGTACAAGAAAATCTCTAATTCAGTTTGTCTAAATGCAACTACCACCCAGTTGCCTTCACTTTTATGAGCTACACTCCTTTCCTGTTTTATTTGAAATAGACTCTGGAAGAGGGCTGCGAAGATCAGAGCCTTCATGTGCATTTTTCCACATCTGTCAGGAAACACGTGGTTGCTTGTTCTTTTAATTGTCTTAAGATCGATTATCTTCAATGACAATAGTTCTAGAATATGGTTCAAGTTCTACAAATATATACTGAAATTCATATTCGCCACTTTCTGGGTTCTGGAAAAAAAAAATGAGTATCAAGGTGTCGCCCTGCTCTTTGGCGCTTTACGTTGAGTCTGCGTTCAAGAAACCCCATCCCCACACGATCTCACCTCTTTCACTTCAAGATGCACAGTTCCTTGCTTCCCGGGCTCGGAGCCCTGGATGTAGAATTTCACACGCATGTGTTTCAGCCCATCTTTTACGTATTCAATAAAACTGTCAAGACAATGAAAACACACAAGCCTGAATTCCTCCCACTTAAACATCACCCCAAGCTCTCGAATCCAAGCCGCCTGCAGTACCTGACGTGCTGCCTTCTGCCACGTCTCGTCATCTCCCCGTAGCCTCTAACGGGCTCGCCGAAGACACTTAGGACCTGCAGAGTAAGGTGATGCTTCCTCAGTCAGGGCTATTTTTTTTTAAGCTTCCTAGGGAAATATTTTCTGACAAACTGAGTGGTTTATTTTAGAAAAAAAAAGCAGCCTGGGACTCTTTCAAAATGATATCTCCAATGATAAGAAAACTGGGAAAAGAGTTATTAGGCAAAAATCATCCCATAATTAACACTCAAACTTTTCATGCACAGAGAATGAAATAGGTAACTTTATGGTGTTACTTGTAGTTTCAGAACAGTTAGGCTGAAGTGGAGCTGTTTCCACTCCCCTTTTACAAAAAGAAACACGAGGTAACAAAGTGTTCAAATATTTAAATGTCTGAACATTTTTAGTGAAATTTACCCAATGGGGTCTAATACTAAAAGCTATGAGATCAAAATAATTTTTTAGTTATTAAATACACAAATAAAAACAAGTAATGAGTTATTTAAAACAAACCAGATCTAGAGGTAGGAATCCATTATTCCCAATGGGAAAACTCACAATGAAGTGGAAATGTAATTTTTACTGAATTTAAAACGCAAATACTTCGGAACCTTTTCAAAAAAAATAGAAATGTGATATCAAACTAAAACAAATATTGCTTCAACTCTGGAAATTTTTCTTATTTGGTCTGTTGGGCATCTTCAGTATCAAAATTTTCAGGCACATGTAGAGAGTAATATGTAAGATGAGACATATTTAAGAACTGTGTAGCTGAAACGATTGTTCAAATAATTTAATAGATTAAACATGTCTGTATCAAAACAAGTATTTTCTATTTCTCAACCAAGCAAAGTGCCTGGCAAACAATAGGCCCCTAATAAATGCTGACAAAATCGAACTGTTGAAGTTTAATTACTCTTCATAGAGCTCTTTTAGGCGGCAAATTAAGTTATGACCTTAATAGTATCTCCCTCTTTGTGTTTATTCTGTGAAGTTCTGTTTTGTTCAAAATGCTGAAGATCTGTGAAAGACCAAGTTTGTGAATAACACAGCAACTCTTCATCTCTTCTTAGAGATGCGCCCTAACATTTAATTATGTTACTGCTCACGTTTATTTTTGTACCCTGTAAAGGGTTTCTTGTCAGGTATAATTAGGACTCCCAGTAACTCTAATGGGAACCTCCTTTACTCCCTGCTGAGTTTCAACTTACTCAGAGGGACACCTCCCCCTCTGCCTTCTCCTCCACAGTTCTCAGACTGCCCCGAGTCCAGTAAAAAGAAAGATGCCAGAGGCCCTTAGCTCATGCCGCCCTGACAAGATTAGAGACACTTGTGGAGCATTTGGAGGTGGTGCCCCAGGGAAACCCAGGGCAGGGCATGGACGCTGAGAGGATCTGCGGGTTCAAAAGCTTCCCCTCCCCAGGGACCTCACGTTCTGTTTCTCTGACATTATTCCTTGGTCTGTGTGAGAAACAGCCCTGATATTTATGATGCTACCTGCCATTTTCTTTCAAAGTACGAGAATTAAGATGTCAATGAGTAAGATGTTTCAGTGCCAAAGTTTTCCACCCAGGAGTAAAATCTGGCACTGTACGGGCTACACTGGCTTTCTATCTGTGACTGGAAAGCCTTATGAAAAGCTTCCTCTGGACGGGATCCTTAAAAGAATCGAGGCGGCTTTTCCACATCTGCATCCTCCAGGGCGTGGCTCAGGCAGGCTGTGCTTAAGAGCCTAAGACGTGGAATCACCCAAACTGGGACTGAGGTTCTGGCTCTCCCTCTTACCGGTTCAGTCATCTTAGTTGAGTCACTTAATCTCTTTAAATATCAGTTTCCTTCGGCAAACAGGATAATAGTAGCACCCAGTACAAGTGGTTCTTGTGAGACTGAATAAAGACAATGTGCTCAAACACTGAGCAGAGTGCTTGGTGCACAATATGCTCTCAGTAAGCATCAACAATTACTATTATGATCATAAGATTATGAATTCGGGTTTTAAAAAGACTAGTGAGTTTAATACTCTGGTATATTCTAAGCATTTACTATTGATGACAACGAGTAAAATGACTCTCTGGTACCGTTAGGATGGAAACACCCCCGCATGGACCTCTGGGTGCTACTCGTAATCAAAGCAGTTCAAGTACAGAACAAAGAGCTAATGACATAATCACAATTCAACCATTACGGTTTTATTATTATATAAATTCACTAGTCTCAGAGCTAGCACGTGACCTCTGCCTGCCCCTCCCACCACCACATTCCTCTCCCTGTTATCAGAGTCTGTGTAACGCAATCTTGAGGACTAACCTCGGGATGTAATCTGCATTTTTCTAGGGCTTTCCCATATATCTTATTAGGACTGGATGAAGAAAAAAGTTCTCTGAAGATCGTGTAAAACAAGCCACCTGAAAATCAAAGAAAAAGCTCAAGCAAAGCAAGAGCGAGACAAATGGAAAGTGAAAAAGATATTCAGGGGTTTTATACTTGCTGTGTTTTCAACCTGTAATGGTGATTCCAATCAGCACCACTATTAAATAGGTAAAATCTCTCCCAGCTTCTTTCACTGTAAAGAGAAAACACCACTGGTTACACCTGAGCCGGACGTGAGCAGGGATGCTTCTGGCTTCAGGATCTCTAGCAGGTGAGACGCGGGCTCAGGACCTAATGAGGGGGTCGGTACATGTTCTGGAGCAGCTGTTGTCAGATCTCTCTGTGAATCAGGACCACCTGAAGAAACTTTCTGAAAGAACCCCAGCAGGATTCTGGGAGCAGGGCTTAGGAATCGATTCTTTACTTTAGGTAGCATTATGATTTTAATGCCTCCTTATTGTCTAAGATGAGAAAACCCTTTGAACAAGTGATCCAGTCCCTCTGAGTGTAAACAACAGTCCTTGATTAGGCACCACTGGATACGGTCTGCTGTTCACACATTAAGAGACGTGTTGGCTTTGTCAGCTGCAGTCAAAGGGATCAAAATGGGCCTCGATCCTCAACAGTCAGTGACCTTCCCAGCCTGCCACCCTGCTGGCTGTGAAACAACAAAACAGAACGGAATTTAGAACAGGACTTTGCTTGGCCAGGCAGATTTGTGAATCGAACTGCTTTAGAAAATGAAGAACCTACACAGATACTGCACTTTTTTTTTTTTTTAAAATAACCCATCTCATTCTATTCTCTACCAAGGTCACAAAACACACTTAATAAGCATTAACTGCCAGCCGTGAGCCCGGCGGCACGTTGAGAACACGACACCGCCCGTGCTGGTCAGGAGCCGCGATGTTCCCCGTGACCCAAATCAGGCCTTTGCCCCAACACCTTTGCTCCCGATTCCCACCTGGCGCACTCACCGCTGCTTCATTTAGGCTCTCGGGAAGGTTCTACCCCGTTTATTCAACCACAAACATCGACTGTATGTACTATGTGCAAAGCCCGCGCTGAGTATCACTCATAGTCCACGCATTCTCGAAGTCTGTTTAAGCATCATGTTATAGTTGTCTTCAGTAGAAGATGCTCATCGTCTACCTTTCTCTTCTTGACCCTTTCAGACTGTATACTTTCACACAAAACCCCTCCTGCCAACTGTCTCTGCAATGAGGGGTGCTGTGGTGACCACCCACGTGCTCCCCGCAGGACTGAGGCTCCTGTTACCCCCGGTGGGGGGAGCTGATGTGGTTGCTGGCTGGCAGAATCCCTGCATCCAAGGCTCTGGCCCTCCCCACACCCAGTGCCTGGCTGGTGCCCAAGCCCCACACCTTGAGATGAGAGGACTGCAAGGGCCAGCCCAGCCCCCAAGCTCCTGCAGGACCGGCGGAGGCCCTACCGCAAACGCCCCGCGCTTCAGCTTCTCCCTCTGCCCAGCCCAGCCTCCCCACGGGAGGCCCCCAAAGCTCCTGCCCGCAGACCCCACTGAGTCTGCTTCCCTGGAACTCGCCCTACGACGGGGCTACAGGAGTGGTCCTAGGAAGCAGCTCCAAACTGGGATTTTGGAGCTGGATCACTGGCCACCGGCTGGCCTCGAGGACTCGTCCCTGGTGGCAGGAGGAGCTGAGAGGCCCGGCGGGGAGTGGTCACACAACTGTCGTGGCTCTCACCGATGGTGGCCCGGAGCACTGGTGGGAGGGAATGCACTGATGGGTGTCGCGTTTTGAGAATTTAGGGGGAATAAGCAATTATAAGGAGTTGGACTGGATGGCTGTGGTGGGGGCTGCCAATGCACTGGAGAAAGGTAGTGAGAGGCTGAGGTAACTGATCACCAATGAAGGTCAAGTGTGAAAGTCAGACGCCTCCTCAACAGCAAAACAGGAGACTCCTTTGTTGCACCCAGAGGGCAGAAAAAGCTGAGGGCCAGGCCCAGGGCAAAAAAGTAGCAGAGAGGCTGGACTCTCACCCGACCAGGCCTCTTGTGCCAAGGCCAAGGTCATGACGTGGGAGGAGAGGGAGCCTGCAGCTTGGCAAGGGGGTATCAAGGCTGACGCACTCCAGAATCTTGAGTCCGCAGGTTCTCCTGAGCCCTCCGGCGTGAAGCAGCAGCTCATGCCTCCCAGTTAAAGGCTAGCTCTTCTTCCTCCTTGAAGACCTGGCGGGGGCTTCCATCTAGCGAGACATGTGCTCTGGCCAGGTTACAACATAACTGGGAGGAAAGAGGAAACGGGCCATCCCCAAAGGGGCTGGAAGCCCCACCAGCAGAGCCGGCTGTATCCTAAGGGCAGCGTGAAGGGTCACCGAATACAGAACTGGACAAGTGAGAGCTGATCAACAGGGGCAGTACTCTCCTCTGAGCAAAAACTCAAGTCTGACAAGCAGCCTGGGAGCTGGTGCATGGCTAGGTTCACTCTTGGAAAGATGGAGAGAGCGTGGTCCACATTAATTGAAGTAAAAATGACAGAACTGCCATGGCAAACTATGGGCACGCTAGAGTGGGTATAATACACCGAGGGCAAAATCCACCAGCCGACTGTCCTGTAGGAGGGCCTGGAAAACACTTCACATCGTTACAGAACAAAGTGCCCTGACAGCCATGGGGACGGCTGTGGCATTGAAGCCAGGTGGGAGCAACCATGATAATGAATGGCTCAATTTCTGGACGTGAATCAGTCTTCAGACCTGGAATCCATTTACCGAAGGAAGGCCAGCCTCTATACTGAGCAAGTATATGTGATTCCCCTGGACCTTCACCTGAGCCCTACAGCCATTCACTTGGTGACTGTATGCTGGAAAAGGGGGACACCCAAACACTTCAAGGTCTGCTGGACAGAGTCTGAGCTGACATCAATATCCCAAGGAGTCATTATGGTCCCTCTGTTATGTACATATGGTGGCTATATAATAAAGAGCCTGGCTTGTAAGAGGTTCACAGCTGGGTCCATGGACTTACCTGGCAGTCATTTCCCTGATTCCCAGCTTATAACTGGAATAGACATACTCAGTAATTGGCAACAACAGTCCCTACTTTAATTCCCTTGAGGCAGATTAAAAGCTACCATAATGGGTAAAGTCCAATGGAAGCCTGTGAAACTGCCTCCTACTGACCAAAATAGTAAATCAAAAGCAGTATCACATCTAAGGGGGAATGCCAGAGGCAGTGCTATTCTGAAAGACTAAAGATACAGGAGTGGTTGTCCTGGATATCAGAAAACTGAGACTGGGAAAATCTGCATTCAATTTTTCGTTGTGTGAAATTGGGGAAATATGCCTTATACATACTAATGAGTACTAATGTCTGTCTGAAACAGTAAATTTGAGGCTCAAATGAGATGAACTAACATCTGGGAAATCTACTTGTTTAATATAAAGTACTAAACAATGGTTAAGTTTTATATAGCTGTCACCAAACTGAGAAAAGTTGAGAAAAATTTTATAGACATAATTCAGCAAAATTATATCAAAACCAACTTTCAAATCTGAGTTCAGATCTGTGAAGAAAATTGTGGGCCTGTATTCTCTGGTTCTAAACTGTGTTTAACGGTTCTACCTTTTAATTTGTGTGAACTGTTTATTCTTAGCACTGAACTTGTGTAAAAGGGCACTGGCAGCTCTCGTCACGTTTGCTGAAAGACTGATCGTTACAGGGACTTCCCTTTTACCTTTCTGTGACGTTGAGATGGCAGTTTTCCCGCTCTGACTTCTGTGCACAGACACTTGTTTGCTGCCGTCCTCCTTCGCTCTCTGCGGGCTCTGTCCTTGCGTCCAGATGGTTTTCTGGGTGACTCCCAAAATACACCTAGGTCGCACCGTTCTCTTCTGCTCTTGCGGCTCCCATCTCCAATTGGGCTCAGTCTTCAAGCAAGCTTTGTTAAGTACAAAGTGTGCCAAAAACAACCGCTCCCCCGAGGGCCTGTGCAGCTTCTCCGTACACCGTACAGCTCGTAGGAAAGTACAAATCATGTTCACGGAAAGCCGCTCCGCTTAGGGAAGATGCCAGCTGTGACGAGCAAACCTTCACTACCCACCACACAGCCAGCCGGACGCGGACTCCAGTCCTCGCGTTCACACCGGTAATTCTGCACGGCGTGTTCGGAAAAAACGCTGGCTCCAGCGGCGTAAATCAAGACAAAGTCTCCCGAAAAGAGTTGATGTCCTCCTTCCCTTCTCTTCGGCCCTCTTTTTTACTGGAATTAAAGTGCTTTGATTACTTTCTATGCTGACATTCACCCCGTCCCCGCCAGGCCCAAAAGCAACCGGGGAAACCCCTAGGAGCCCTGGGAATAGTAGTTTGAGGGCGACACTTCTCCCAGAGTTGCCGTAGCGGGGAAGGCACAAGGACTACATCTCCCACAGCGCAAGGCGGCCAGAGCGCGCGCTGACCTCTCGCCGCCTCCCAGACTCCCCTGCGCGGGCCTCTGCGCACGCGCCGCAGTACCTGGCGCGACAAGAAGGCGGGGCCGTGTTGGTGGTGGGCGGGGTTTGTGCCTCTGGCGCTGTGTAATTCAAAAAGAGCTTGCAAAAGTCAAGTTAGCAATTATAAATTGCTTGTACCTGCGACGCCTAGAGAGCCCCCTATAAACAGAAATTCTCGGCCTGATTGTCGCTATCATGTTCCTTATGGGCAGATGATGTAGCCTTTGCGTTTGTTCTTCCTAAGGAAACCAGACAGGAAACCGCGCAAACTACCCCAGATCCAGCAGGTGGGAAGGGACAAAGCCACCACAAAGCCCACGCGGTGCCACAAAGTCCGAGCGGCCTCTGGCCGCCAGGCGTCCTCGGCGTCAGCACGTCGGGCGTGCGTAGAAGCCGGGCCCCGGAAGTTTCTAGAACCGCCCCTGGAGCCCGTGGAAAAGCGGTATTATCTGCGGCCCTGCCCCGCTTCTGCGCACGCGCATGGGGCGCGCGCTGGCGTCGGGTGGGCGTGGCCCGGGGCGGTGCGACGGCAGGAAGGAGGAGCGCGCCGAGCAGCGTACGCGCTGGGTCTCCATGGCGACCAGACGCGGCCGGCTACTGCAACCGTTCTGGCGCGGCCTCACGGCGCGGCCCCCGCCGCTCGGCGGCGACGGCTCGGCCCGCGGGAGAGCGGGGAAGGCAGCCGGGGGCGCGGGGTTCAGGTGACTGTCGGGGGGCGCGCGCCCGGGGGGCCCCTGCGAGGAAAGCCCTTCACTCCCCCGCCTCCCTCGCTCGCCGCTCCTTTTAGCGCGGTGAAGGTCTGGAAGGACGGCGGGAGGAAGTCTCTAAAACCTGGAAGCGTGGGGTTACCCCAAGTCATGATACAAGTAGAGGAGCTTCCCGGGAGTATTCTTTCCTCAGTTCGTTCAGTTAGTGGGCCCTGCGGGGAACGGCGGCGTGCGAGCCCCGCGACCCTGAGCAGCCGAGAACCGCCGAGTGGACGCGCTCACCTGCGGGGGCTGGTGCGCAACTCCGCGCTCCACCCGCGGCTCGCTGGCAGGGTCCCCTCCAGAACGCGTTCCCAAAGTTGCTTCCTAATTCTGGGACCGGGAGTCACCGTTTGTCTTTTTTATGACTTTATAACTTAGAGAAGTAGATTCTGCTTATCAAATATTATCGGTTTTCTCTCCCGCTCCCAGTTCACGAACGGAGGACTCAACCCCTAACCAGGTAACTCTGTTAGGCAGGTTGGTCTGGGAACTGCACCTCCGACGTCAAGGCCAGGTCTGAGTTTCTAAGCAAACCCTGGAGGGATGCCTTCTAGACAGTCACCCCTTGGTGCTCAACCTCTAATCCTCTTCTGCCGTCTTCATGTCCAAGCGCGGGGGCGTGTGGTGTTCTTTGTTCTGGTGTCTGGAGGCTCGTCTCCGTTCCATTTCTCTTGGGGTACCATGGGCCTTAAGGGTGGTCCTCTTCCACAGTGAGAGAAGGCAACTTCGAGGAGTGAGCTGGGGAAGGAGCGGGTAGTGGGAGCCGGCAGCTGCTTTCCAAAAGGAACTTCAGCTTAACTCCAAGGATAATGGCTCACTTCACAAAGCGAGTGATCCAGTTTGTCAGAAATATCCACGTGCTGTCGTGATGCCTTGTTAAATCCCTCTTTCTTTTATCGTGAGCTGGTCCCAGCTCTGCACGCATCATCCCAGTTAGATTACCAGGTGGAGGGATAATGCTAAGGACCGTTTGCATTCTTGAGGACTATCTTTTTCCTTGTAGGTATTCTCCATTTATAGAATAAAAAGTCAGGCATAATATGCCTTCTAGCAAACCAGATGTCTATGTTTAAGCATAGAAAAGTATTCTGTTACTTACCAGCTCAACTAATTAAGGTATATTTTTTCCCCTGAATCTCCAGGACTATGTCCTGTGTCCATCCTGGGATCCTCTAACCCTACTTACACTGGTTTCAGAAGCAGGGCCCCCTCCCTTGGTATTACGGTAATAGTTGGCTCTTGAAAATAGCTGTAACGCTAGACATATCACAAGCCTCGTGACAAAATAGTGACAATGCCTGCAAAATTTCTATTATGTAGGAGAGAAAGACAGGAATTTAAAATAGGAAGCTTGAACTTTACATTAATTTGCCACTATTACTAAAAGTAGACTATATATAATGTGCTTTTAGTGGAAGTGGAATGACTGTTATATGATGAATCTTTTATTACTTTGAAAGTTGAGTGAACTTTCTGTTGAAATGATGTAATTAGAATGCCTGTAATTATGCCTGGCATGGGAGTCTGCACCTCAACCTGTGATTTGGTGAGATGTAAGTTCTTTTTGGTAAAGAAAAGTCAGCTCCTAAGAATGATTATGGTCTACACAGGTGGTTATTTTTAATGTCTCAGTGCAAAAGAATTAGTTTTTAACAAGGAATCACACAAAATGTGTGATATGTGTAAACCTTTTTAACACAAAATGTGCATTTGTATAAATAAATACCTTAAACTGTAAGAAATATAGCAGAAAGCATATCAAGTTGGCTTAATTTCTACTTGGTCCAATTTCTTTGATTTATCAGATATTAAAAATCAGGCCCAGAAAGTAGGTTTTTAAAATACCAAACTTAATTCAAAGCAATCAGGTAAAGTTTGTCACTTGAAAAAAGGCGGTTTTAAACTAAATGTCATCTTACTAATTATATCAGCTAAATGTGTACTTAACTTTGTAGACGTACAGAGCTTGTTGCCGAAATCTTGGCTTCTATACACCGGTGCCGAATAGAAATACAGAGACAGAATTTAGGAGGAAAGAAAAAAAGTGGCTTTATTCCTTTGCCAGGCAAAGAGGGAACACAGGGGGCTAGCACCTCCAAAAACTGGGACCCCCTTCCAGAGGGTAGTGAGAAGTTTTATAGCAATGGTTTAAAGAGGGCGTAATCAGCTGGTGGACATTGTACTGATTGGTTGGTGGTGAGGTAAGTGAGAGTCGGCATCATCAACCTGGTTCCAACTGGTCTGGTGTCTCGGTGGGTACTTGTGGGCAGCATGCCTTCCTTAATGGTTAACTTCTCCCACCTGGAGGACGTTTTAGCATCTGCAGAACAGCTCAAAGATGTGTGTATCCATTGATGGGGCACCAGGACCTTGCCCCAAGGCTGAACTATTATTTCTCTTGACTTTTTCTCCCTTGTCTTGTATCCCCTCCCTTCCCTAATTAACAAATGTTTGAATCTGCCGGTTGGAACTCAGAGAAGGTCTTGGAGGCTGGATGAAGGCTATTTCCTATAGTCAAAGAAATGGGGGGCACAGAAAGGCTTTGTGTCCAGGAGCCCCCCAGGGCCCTGCTTGGGATCCAGCTCCATGAGCACATGCATGGAACTTACTGATTGTTAATTGTGTGGCCCTTAAAAATGTGCAGTTAGTTTATTTTATGGAGAAATGGAGATGTGCTTTCAATGGTACCAAAATCCATACTGATAAGATGTATAGTAACTGTAGTAACACCGTGGAAGGAGCTCTGGAGGACAGTCAGGAGGGGAGGGTCCTGGGGCTCTTGACCTCTAGCTTGGGACCTTGAAGAAGTCAGTTGGTTGCCTCGTTAGAGACTTAGTCTTCTGCTCTGGAAATGAGGGACTCAGGAGATCTATTTTAATTATGGAAAAACAAAACAGCAACAAATAGGCTGTACTTTTCGAACAGATAGGAGCCAGTGGGCAGGGGGCACCTTCCTGACGTGGAAAATTAATGTAACAGCTTTGGGGGAAAATGTTAAGTAACTGATGAGTCATATAATACATTTTTATGATAAGACAAACACTGATAAGTTATCCAGTAGAATGCAATATTTGCATTAACTTTTAATATTAAATAAGAGACTTCAAAGAAGTTTTGTGCTTTCTGCAGGCTGTGCTCCAAGATTTCGGGGGGCCTGGTACCCAGAATGCTGTGGAAGCCTTTGAAAACCACGGCTCCAGCCTAAAGGATGGTGCTGTGAAACTGTGCTCCCAGACCTTCTTGTGTATGGGCTCTCAGTTTTAAAGCAACAAACCCCACAATTCATTACATTTTCAGTAAATTAAGAAACATTAGAAAGTACATGGTGTTTTGTGCCTTCAGTCTTCCAGCCCCCGTTTAAAAACTACCACCTGTAATTCCATAATCTTGTGAATCAGACGTATTACCGGTTAATACCTTGTTATCTTTCCTCGAAGATCGCTTTTCTTTGTATGTATGTGTTTACATTTTCCCTTAAGAGAGACATACAAAAATAAGATTATGTAGTATATACTGATATAACCTTTTTCAGTTGATGTTATTAATTTAGCAGATATTTATCAAATGCCTTCTGCATGCTGGGCATGTTGTGGGTGCTGAGGAATCATCAGGGAACAAAACTCGTGCAAAAGACCTGCCAGTGTGGTGTTTATACCCCAATGACAGCAAACAAGGTAGACAAGCAAAATGTGTGGTGTCGGATGGCGGTAGGTGCTGGGGGGGGGCATCGTGTGTGTGTGTGTCTGTGTGTGTGTGTGTGTGTGCACGGGATATGGATTGGAGGTTTTAGAGAGCATGGCTAGAAGATCTCAGGGAGACGGTGACATTTGAATGGCGGTCTGTATCCAGGAGGTGAGGGAGCTGGCCGTGCAGACATCTGGGAGATGCCACGAACTTGTTTTTGTGCAAATACTTCCACCTGTATTGAAACTGTCCCTTTTTCTTGGCTGAACGTGGCTCACTTTACAGAGGTCGTGGGGTTTAACCGAGGTCTATACAGTTTCTAGTACTTTTCCCAGTGCAGACAGCTTTGAGATGGACATTCCTGAGTGAAGTCTTTGGGCTCATTTTTTTGCCTTGGGTTATATTTCTAGACGTGAGATTCTTGGCTTAAAAGAACCTGTGCCTTTTAAGGACTTGGCTGTCCATAGTGTTCGCACCAGTTTATGGTCCCAGCAGTGAAGGAGAATTGCCTGTTTGTGTGCAGCAGACCTGCCCTCGTCCTTATCATTTATTTGGTCTTTGCCAGCTTGCTAGATTGAAACTGATCGATAGATTGTGTTGATTTACTTTTCTTCAGTTCCCTTGGAAAGGTCTAGGGTAATAGTTTTGATTTTTTTTTTTGCATCTTTTGATTGAGGAAATCATAATGGCAAAAAGCTGTTATCAATTTACTAATGCTTCTAGACAAATTTATATTTGGTCAACCACAGCAGTGTTCATTTAAGTTAAAAAATAGTGTATCAGGGAGAGTCCTTCCTCAGTCTTCATCAGCGTGTGTCTAGACTCTTAGACTTCTCGGCACGACCCTTCGCACTTGTAGTGGTCTGAGGGTCACCACCTGGGGACTCTGGGTAGATATTGTTACTATTTGATGGAGGGGTAAAAGAAATTCCTTTTGTTTAAAGCTTATGTGTCAGAAACCTTTGTCTCCTACAGATATTTTCGTTGAATCTGTAACACAGGTCATATAGAGTTTGCAGGATTAGTTAACCACTTAAAATAAGGAATGCTTTTAAATCATTTAAAAATACTTTAAAAATTGTGTATCATGTTGAATAGTGCCCCCATCTCCCCCCGCAAATTCATGTCCACCCAGAACCTCAGGATGTGATTTTATTTGGAAATAGGGTCTCTGCAGATGTAATTAGTTAAGATGAGGTCATGCTGGATTAGGGTGGGTCCTAAATTGAATGTGACTGCTGTTCTATAGGAAGACACACACACACAGAGGGAAGACAGCTTTGTAAGGAGAGAGCAGAGACTGGAGTTAGTTAGCTTAGCTGCCATGAGCTAAGGAACACCGAGGATTGTCAGCAGCCATCAGAAGCTGGAAGAGGCAAGGAAGGATTCTGTCCTATAGTCTTGAGAGGGAGCATGGCCCTCCCAGCACCTTGATTTGGGGCATTTGGCCCCTGGGACTGCAAGACAGTAAGCCACCTAGTTTAAGGTGCTTTGTTAAGGCAGCCCTAGGAAATTAATACAATTAGGAAATTGTATTTTACCTCTGATTACTGTTAGAGCCACGTCAGTGGACTTAAAGCTTTTCTACTGTGGAAAACTTTGCTGAAACAGCGGAAGTATAAAATTACAGCACAGGTGGAATTCTCTGGTCAAAGGGGGAGAGGGCATTGCAAAGCTCTCCAAATTAGCATTTCTCCTTGCCCTTTCCCTACTGCTCTGCATTTGGCTAGGAAGTCAGATAAGATGAAGAGCACCTTGAGTGCCTTTTGCTGAAGCTGGGATGGAGAGGCGTGGGTAGCAGCAGGATCTGGAATGGTTTACTGTATTCAACCTCTCCTGGGTTGAGGTGCCAGCGTGCAGAGGATATCTCATGTTTATTGAGGGCTTACTGTGTGCCAGCCATTATGCTTGTTTCTGAAGAGAAAAATCTGCTAAGGGAAGAGAAGCTCATTCTCTGGCTGCTCAGAATCACCTGGGGCATCGTCAGGCGACTTGAGCGCTTGCTGACGCGTACATCGTGGCGTGTCCATCTCCGTGGCAGGCACCAGGCTACTCCGAGTCCATGGGTGATACACTCCCCATGCCTCCTAAGAGCAGGTTATGCTTGGGGTCGAGGGCCACCCTCTGTTCAGATCTGTCCGTGTGGATTTCATTCTTCCACTTCCACAGAGACTGTTGCCCTTACTTCTAAGTTCTTAGGCCCGCCTCCTTTTGCCCCCAGTCATTGCCCATATCCTTTTCGAGTGATAGTCTAACTATATCCAGGAAGTCATCTTGGTGGGAAAAATGGGGTGGGGGAGTGGTAAAACCCTTGGTGAACAAAGGACATCCTCAGAGCCGTAGCGCTGGCGAACTAAGCATACAGAGTATGCGCACTCTAGATTTTAGTCACTTCTGAAATAGCATACTGGCCGGGAGGTGGGTCAGTTATTGGTGTGTGTACTGGGGAGCGGGTAAAGAGGCAGCTTCCAGATCTTCCCAGGAGAAGTCGTGTGTCCACCAGGAGCGCTCTCTGTGCACTGCTGCCTGGAAGTGGGAAACTGAGCTTGGTGACTTTCTGGGCATTTCGGATCCCTGCCCAGCTGCTGTTGAGTACTGCTGGTCTTGAGGACTGATTTTAATAAAACTTTATTTTAGGAGGTTCTGAAAAGGACTAACTGCATAAAATGTTAGATCTCATTAAGTCTTAAAAGCCATTGACTGTAAGATTCACTGTTATTTTACGTTTATTATTTACCACTAAAATAAAAAGAATGCCAATTAAAACGTGTTCCATTGAATGTGAGCTGTAAAGGGTAAGCGAGTTTGAGGATGCGTGTTTGGTCCTCCCGTGGCTGTGACTGCCAGAGCTGGAACCAGACGTTATTCCTCAAAGGTCGGCAAACTCGGAGACTGTGGTGGCAGCTCTGGTTCACAGATTTACATTTTTTTACTCTATGGATGTTATCTTTTTTTTTTTTTTAAAGAAGATGTTGGGGGTAGGAGTTTATTAATTTATTTTTTTGCTGTGTTGGGTCTTCGTTTCTGTGCGAGGGCTTTCTCCAGTTGTGGCGAGCGGGGGCCACTCCTCTTCGCGGTGTGCGGGCCTCTCACTATCGCGGCCTCTCTTGTTGCGGAGCACAGGCTCCAGATACGCAGGCTCAGTAGCTGTGGCTCACAAGCCTAGTTGCTCCGTGGCATGTGGGATCCTCCCAGACCAGGGCTCGAACCCATATCCCCTGCATTGGCAGGCAGATTCTCAACCACTGCGCCACCAGGGAAGCCCTGGATGTTATCTTTATTAGGTTTCTATTGTGTTATTGGAACTGGACAGCTGATGCATTTTATCTTTTCCTTTTTTATTTCCATTCAGTACACTTTATAGCAGCTCTTTGATATGCTGACAGCCTATAATAAAACACGTCAGTCAGAGTAAGTCCAGTTTTCAGGTTTGCTCAGGACACTGAACGTCTCACCACCCTCCCTGCTGCCCGCCCTCCCTCCCTCCCTTGCTGTAGATGAAGTTTCATAGCGAGTAGTCTTTGGGGTTTATGAATCCTTTATGTTTTGTAGAGGGGAACGGACAGGCGCCTTTATACTTTGTATTTTCCATGTTTGTTTTCAGAACCGGGCGAGGCGTCAGGCTGGTCGCAGGCTGTGCCACTCTGAGTCACTGTGCCCGGCTAGATGAGCTCTGCGGGAAATCCTGCACCGGCTGCTCTGTGTCTCTGGACAGGTAAGGAGCAGAGGTGGTCTGCCACGCTGGGGGGCTGGATACACGGGGTTGCTCTTTTGAGCTCTCTAAGAATAGAACTGTGTCGGAAGAATGCACAACACGGAGAGGATGATTATGAGTCATCAGCCTGTCATTATTAGACTCGTTTCATGAAGCTAAACTTCTAAAAGTGACAAGTAAATTTAATTTTCCTTTTTATAAAAGGTTCTTCAGAATTATTCACTTCCCATTTGATAAAGACCCCTGAAAAAGGAGAAAGAAGATTAAAGTGTGTTCTTCTGAAAGCTTACGAGATCTCTGACTTTTTTAGCTTTCAGAATTTGAGGAGCCCCTTTTGCTACAGCAGGTTCTATACTGTGACCCTCAGCAGCAAGATCTGTAGAAACTTTTTAAAAAAATTTATTATTTGAGATTGATGCTGAAATGCTTGTGGATTCGTACCGTACTGATGTTTCTGGAGCACCAGCTGTATGCCCAGTGTCGTGTGGAGTCCTGGAAGCTTGGCGCTGCTGTAGGGTCTTACAGTGGAGGGCGGGGGGTGCACCTGGTCTACACATTTCCAACGTAAATTGCCTGACTTCAAGTTTTGGGCTTTTAATACCATGTCATAACTAGCTCAGGTAACAGTGTACATACTTTCACTATGATTTTGAAGAGAAAGAAAAGGACAAAAAAGAAAGATTTAATTAAGGACATTGGTTTAAACTTTGTATACTCTGGGACTAGAAGCTGTCATATGATGATCTGATAGGAGAAGCAGGACAAATACGCAGCCAGCCGAGCCCTCTGATCAATGTCCGAGGACCTTCTCTGTACCAGGTGCTGTGCTTGGAGGAGAATGCAGGTGGCGAGCTGCTCACACGTGTTCTCATGAAGCTTACGGTCTTGTGGGGGGAACACAGATTAAAACAAGGAATGGATTATAAATTGGCGTATGTGCTATCAAGAAAACAGATGGACTCCATAATCCAGATTAGTGGGCTAGGGTGGTCAGGAAAGGCTTTGCGGAAGGAGCTGACATTTAAGCTGAGAACTGAAAACTGAGATGAAAGGGCTTGGAGAAGAGCATTTAGAGGGGAAGCAAGGTGGGCAGAGAGGGGGCCTGGACCTGCTGCAGGAGTAGGGGCGGTGGGCAAGGGGGAGGGGCCCAGAGGCCATGGGGAGGAGTCTGGACCTTATTCACGGTGTGGGATTTTTTTTTTAATTTATTCTTTTTATTTTATTTTTGGCTGTGTTGGGTCTTCGTTGCTGTGTGCGGGCTTTCTCTAGCTGTGGCGAGCAGGGGCTACTCTTTGTTGAGATGCATGGGCTTCTCATTGCGGTGGCTTCTCTTGTTGCAGAGCACGGGCTCTAGGCACGCGGGCTCAGTAGTTGTGGCGCTCGGGCTCAGTAGTTGCAGCTCTAGGGCTCTAGAGCACAGGCTCAGTAGTCATGGCTCATGGCTCATGGGCTCAGTTGCTCCACGGCATGTGGGATCCGCGATCTTCCCGGACCAGGGCTCGATCCCGTGTCCTCTGCACTGGCAGGTGGATTCTTAACCACCGCACCACCAGGGAAGTCCATGATGTGGGATTTTAAGCACAGAGGTGTGATGCCATTTGATTTCTCACATTACCTTGTTTACTTGTTTACCTGTCTCCCTTGTCTAGGAGGAGGGGAGATGGAGAGACACTGGCCAAGTTGAGGTACCTCTGGGGCATAAGTGACATGACTCGTTTATGAACCAGACGTGGGTGGTCGGGGAAGCAGACGTGAGGTGGGAATCCCAGACTGTTGGCTTGAGCGGTGTGTCCGTGTGCCCGTGTGTCCGTGGAGGTGCTGCCTGTGGGGTCGGAGAGTGCTGGGGGCGGGGAGGCCGAGTGACAGCCGGGCGCTGGACACAGGCAGCGAGGATGCCGGTGGCGCCAGGGAGAGTGTGGAGGTGGCAGTGGAGGGGCCTCAGGGCTGAGCTCAGAGGGCCCGGGATGTTTCGAACTACCGGGGAGCAGGAAAGACCAGCGAGGTCCCAGAAAGGGAGGGGGTGGCGTGTGACCCGGGAGAGGGGCTGGCTGCGAGAACAGGGGTGGCTGGTTCAGCGGTGCTGGGCGCGGGGCCGCCTCTGCGGCTGTTCCAGGCCAGCGGCGGGCAATGGGCTGCACTGTATTTCGCATGTAGTGTTTGTATGTTTCACACCGAATGTAGAAAGCCGACAGGAAGTGGGAGGCCGGGTAGTGGAGGCTGCAGGTGTGGACAGAGGCCTGGCAGCGAGAGGAGATGGGGGACGAGGAGAGCGCTGACTCGGCGCACTTTCGGGGGAGGGTCTTCGGAGGCTGATGTGGAAGCTGGGGAAGAGCAGCGGCCGGAGGGGAGGCAGGGCTGGAAGGGCTGGGTCCCTGGACACACCCGGGCCTGGGCGCCTGAGCGTGGGTCCGCACGCGGCTCCGCGGGGCTTGGGCTTTCTCTGTGCGATCAGGGAGCGAGAGCGGCGTGCGTGGGGATTGCAGGGGATCCTCCGCGTGGACCGGGAATCCCCACACCCTGAGAACGCGCGTGCACAAGTTACATGTTCTCGGGGAGGCTTTCTTTGACTGTCCTGCCCCTCACCTTCCTCTGTCCCTTTCTCTCCCCCGTCCCCTGCCCTAGCCGGTGTGATGTGAAATAAGTGGAATCCAACAGAAGGCAACCCAGGATGGCTGTGAACTTGGATTGTAGCAGCTTTGAGGAAACCTTATGAACAATGATTGAGAACATCTTTGATCTCAACTGTTTTAACCATGAAATGGAGGTTTTCTCCTTCTGCTGGAAGTACCTAGACAGGACCCTCCCATCCCTTATTATGTTAGTCTGGTGGATGGGAGAGTAAAGACTGTCTAATGCCCATCTTGAATGGGATTTTAGTCCAATCAAATCATCCTTACAGTTGCTGGATACCTTTCTGAGATGTTTTCTTGAAACCCAATTCTGTGTTGCAGAAAAAATTTACACTGATTTAAAAAATAATAACTGAATTTTTGTGAAATCAAAATATAAAAACTATATGCACTGGATAATTTAAACGGTCACGAAATGGGTTTTCTTGCAGCTTTGCTATCTCTAGCGTTAGAGACCTTTTCTCACGAAAAGCATCTAATTTACTGACTCTGAATATAAAGAATTTCATTGGAGGGTAGGGATTTAACTAATATCTAAGCATAGCTACATGTTTAAGCTCTCAGAAAGCCTCTGCTTAAATATCTCAGAAAGTTTCGAGCAGGGGTGGCACTTGCACAGTAACACGTATCAAGTATGTCTTCTTTTAATCGTCTTTTCTTCCAGGATCCACTTCATTGTCTCAGTATCATCAGAATTTTAGGACTGACTATTTTCCTATGAAACGTTTGTTAACCTGATTTATATCATAATTAAAAAATTTAAAAGAGTTAAAATCACAAGTGGAGAGAATGGGCAAACCGTTTTAAATTGGTCAAAAGAAAAAGTAAATAAATAAATAAGCTGGTTGAAGGGTTTTACACGCCCTATCCTGTATCCCTAGACACGCCTCCCCCCCAACCCCCACCCGCGCCACCAAGTACAATCTCCTGTAGCTGCTTTTTCATTTTTCCTTTCGCCTGAGGTTCAAAAGTGCCCATTCCTGACTTCCTAACACCAGTCATGCTTTCTAGGCGTTTCAGATTCTTACAGTGTTTTGTAAAATTCTAAGATCATAGAAATAGATGGGAGATTAAGGATGCATCTCAACACCCTATTTATTTAGGCAGATGAATGAAATGAAAGGGACACTTCAGAGAACTTTCCGGGGCCTGGCGTCTCCTTGAAGCCCCAGAGGAAGCATCACAGGGGAGAGGTCTTGCGGGAGGAGGGTGCAGGGACGTCGCCCGGACTGGGGGAGAACAAGTTGGCATATCCTATTCCGCTCGTATGTTTTGGAAGCGGGGGTGGTCGTGTTTTTCTTATTAATGCGGGCAGACCTCGTTTCACTGCGCTTCACTTGATCGTGCTCTGCAGATGCTGCGTTTTTTACCAGCTGGTTTGTGGCCACCCTGTGTCAGCACGTCTGTCAGCACCAGTTTCTGACAGCATGTGCTCACCTCTTGTCTCTGTGTCACATTTTGGTAATTCTCACAATATTTCCAACTTTTTTTATGATCACTATATTACGTCAGTCTGTGATCAGTGATCTTTGATGTTACTGCTCCGATTCACTGAAAGCTCAGGTGATGGTTAGCATATTTTAGCAATAAAGTATTTTTTTCATCAAGTATGTACATTGTTTTCTTAGGCATAATGCTATGCACACTTAATAGACTATAGTATGGTGTAAGCATAACTTTTATATGCACCAGGAAGTCAAAAAAATCCTGTGACTCACTTTATTGTGGTGGGTCTAGAACCAAACCCACCTGGAGTAATATTTGAGGTCTGCCTGTAGCCAAGAGTGCGTCCTCTGTCTTTCATTTCCATTTTCAGTGTGAAAACCTGATTGGAAATACCAAGGAAATTAGCTATTTGTACCCTTGGGTCTCTGCATTGGTTTAAGTCATGAGAATTGTAATAAGCAGAGCGTATCAATCGAGAAATGATTGAAGATGAGGGTGCCGTGCGCCTCTTGTACAGGAAGCGTCTGTTTGTTGCCTTCCATTTGGAGATGCACAGCCAGTTGTTTTCTGGATGTTTCTCTGATTCCTCCCTCTCTCAGTTTGCCTTCAGAAATCCTGCTGAAGATCTTGTCCTACTTGGATGCGGTGGCCCTGCTGTGTGCCGGATGTGTGAATAGGCGCTTTTATCACCTGGCCAATGACAAGTAAGGAGAAACCCAAATCTCTCTGTCGTGTTTGATGGTGTTTTGCTGGAAGTCGTGAAAACTAGTAGGAGCTTTTTAACCATTTTTTAGAATTTAAAAGAATTTCAAGAGTAGTTTTATACATGAATAGAAATATGTCTAATGTGTGATATTTTCAAAGGCTTGCATTTCTCTGCATCTCTTTGCATGAACTGAAAAAGATGAAGCTTGTTGCTGGTATAACTGTTGGAGAAAGTGGCTTTTGGTCTGCTGCCCGGGAGGGCTTGCTGTCCCCGAGGCAGGCAGACTTACCCACATAGCCTGCAGCAGCACTGTGGAGCCCGCCCCTGACTAACCCCAGCCTGGGCCTTGCAGAGCAGACCCTAAAGAAAGACAAGGAAGGGGCTCCCTTAGGTATGTGTGGGGAGACCCGAAACTTGCCAGCCGTGGAACTTGCTTGGTGGGGAAGCGTAAAGCGGGCGGGATAGGAGAGAACATGCGCTCAGGGAGCCTTTGCCCTGGAAGGCCTTTGCCAGGAGGCCAGTGGAGCGCCCCTGGGCTAGCGGAGATCTGTGAAAAGAGGGATGAAACCCCTTCTTTTGTTTTGTCGCTATGATCTTTGTCTGCAGCTCAGAAGTTTATCTTGGGGGCGAGACAGTGGAATCCTGTAAACTTCTGGTGAGGTTTGTGGTGTCTTGGCTTTGAGGTCCGTCTGTCCTTGAACATCAAAAGATCAGACAAATACTGATCCCACATGGAACCCCCGTATCAGCCAGGGAAAAGAGCGAGATAAAGGGGAATGCAGATTTCACTGGTGGTTTAATAGGGTGAGGAAACGGAGAGTAATAGTTGGAGGGCTGTGATATTGTTGAATCTTGGAACGCAGTGAGCAGGAAACATCTGTACAGTGGTTCTCAGATGCCGGTCCATGGAATGGCTGCATTAGAAAAGCTGGGAGAGTTCAAAAAAATATTTGGATCCCTGGTATGTACATTTCTGCAGATTTTAACTCTGTGTTCTAGAATCTGTGTTTAAAATTTCTCCAGTTTGTACTAATGAACAGCCAAGTTCTCATAATAAGAAGGGGACCTGTATTATTCTCTGGCTGGGCAGGGCGGTTTTCTTATCTCTTAATTTAAAAAGATATTTCCTGTATTAGAGAATACACGTCTGTGTCAGTATACACGCAGTGTCAATTCCTGAAATAGGTCTAGAATGAATGTAGGGCAAGATTTGTGTGTCTCTTTCTTAAAGACCCTTAGTAAGAGATGAAGACATTCACTAAAGCAAAGTTCAGTGAGGCATTTTTCAAGAAAGGGGTCAACTAAATGTTGAAAACAGTAGCTTTTTTGCAGGTTCTTACCTTACTCAAGGATAGAACCCGGACTAGTTAGATAAACTAATAAATTATAAGTTTCTTAGTCCCTGTCACCTCTATCCGAGACCCACACGGGGCAGGCACTGGGCCTCTCCGTGCATCCGTGCGCTCAGCTCTAGTGAGTCTTTGCACACTTGCCCACCCCACTTTCTTGGAAGTAGCTGTCCTCTAAAAAGCTGAACTTCTTAGGAAGTTAGCCTTCATAAGGTTTGTTTCCTTTTTTGGAGGAGAATCTTAATTGTGTCAGTTGAATTGTATTTTTTTAAAAAATTATTTATTTTATTTATTTTTGGCTGCGTTCAGTCTTCATTGCTGCGCGTGGGCTTTCTCTGGTTGCGGAGAGCCGGGGCTACCCTTCGTTGCTGTGCGTGGGCTTCTCATTGTGGTGGCTTCTCCTGTTGCGTAGCACAGGCTCTAGAGCGCAGGCTCAGGAGTTGTGGCACACGGGTTTAGTTGCTCCGTGGCCTGTGGGATCTTCCCAGACCAGGGCTCAAACCCGTGTCCCCTGTATCGGCAAGCAGATTCTTAACCACTGCGCCACCAGGAAAGTCCCTGAATTGTATTTTTAAGAGTGTGCTTTCATAGCCAGACTTCATAAAAGGATGTATTAACAACTGGATAGGTAAACGATGAATGTTTCTGGAAAGTTAGTGGTACTTTCCAAGCATTGTCTGAGGAGAGGACAGGAGCCCTGCTGTAGCCGATTACACTGCTGACTTTCCGGAGACCCGCTGCAAGGGTGGCATCTCCCTGGTGCCCTGCCGTTTCGGTGGCGCTGCCACCCTGCCCTGCGTAGGGCAGCCCTTGGCCTGAGCACCAGTCTCTGCGTGGGGTAACAGGGAGGCCTACATCGGGCTGGATCTGGATCATCACATGGGGGGTTATTTTCCAGCCCTCTGGGAAACACTGTTTATCAAAACATTAAATTGGCCCTATGTCCAGAACAACCTGACTGAAGTTCTTCTGTGCTTGACGGATAGTCATATTAGACAAATATGCTCTTGTCCTTAAATCTGCTTTAGCTTTTTAACAAGGTGGAGCATTTTGTGATCACGAAATGAATGCATTTGGGTTTGGGGACTGTCAAAAGCATCCTAAACTTGAACTTTGTGTTTTATAAATAATCAAGGGGAACAATATATGTAATATTTTAATTCCGTAAGACATTTTCATTCTCTTGAGGCTCCACTGACCGTGAATTAAGTGAGATAATGTGTGTGAAAATGGTTCATCTCAGGAGTGTTAGGATGGTTACTGTAACCAGCCGAGGGTGTGGAGTCGCATTCCACCGTTGTGGGTGATTGGCTCTCTGAATGTGGATACCATTGTTTGAACCCATTTCTTTGCGCTGTTGAAGCGGCAGCGACAGGCAGGGGTTGAGGCTGCGTGGATTCAGTGGCAGTTCTGTCACTTACATACAGATCTGGGCGAGGGCACTTTGCATCTGGGCCTCAGTCACATCATCGGTTCAGTGGGGACAGTAGTAGTTGCTGCTTCGTGGGTTTGCTGGGGGGATGCAGTGAGTTAATGCATACGAAGTGCTGAAGCAGCACTCAACACCTGGTACTCAAAAATGTTAACTGTCACTGTTAGTTGTCATTAATCATCTTTATTTTTTTCCTCTTTGTGCAAGCAGTCCATGTTCATTGTTGAAAAATTAAAATATAGAAAGGAAAAAGAACATACAATTACATACATGTCAGTTACTGTTAACATTTCTCTGTGTGTGTATATATCTGTATCTATCTATCTATCTATATAAAACTCCTTTCTGCTCTTTTCAAAAACACGTATGCATTTAAGATAGGGAATCATATTGTATACACTTCCTGCTTTTTTCTATAACTGATCTTCTATTCAATTATTGGTGTAAGACGGCAGTTCTTATTAGGGATGGTACCAAATAATATGAGATCACTCACTTTAACTCAGCCCCGGGAAGCAAGCTTTTCCTGTTAGTGTGTGTTTCTAGGGCTGGTGAATCTAAAACGCTTAGCTCACACTACAGTTCAGTTTAACATATGAACAACTGTAAGTGTTCAGCTTGACTTGTTCATGGAAATAGACTATTTAAAAATGATTGCATATCTCTAATTTAATATATTCCTATTACAAGTGCATTACAGTGTCTCTTAGACAGTTAACATATTTCCTCTCTTCCCCCAGTTTTATTTGGATCAGAATCTACTCAACTGCCTTTTCACCTAAACGATCTAATTGGAAATTTAATTCAGTAGAGAAGACAGCCGTGTCTATGAACTCACTGTCAGTTGGGGATAAAGAAGCTGGATATTGGAAGAAAGAATATATTACAAAACAAATAGCGTCTGTAAAAGCAGCTCTAGCTCGGGTTCTCAAACCTCTCCACCCTTACACAGGCCTCCCAGTTAAGACCAAAGAGGCCCTCAGGTAGGCAGGCGTGGCTTCTTGGGGTGGGCGTGTGGTGGTCGTGAGAGGGCCGTTAAACACTGAGATGCACCATCACCTTAAAGAAGAAGGGTGATGTAAGTTCCGAGTATTGTGTATGTGGGACCGATGTGTGGTTTGTATTGTGTATATGGGACTGATGTGTGGTTTGTATTGTGTATGTGGGACCGATGTGTGGTTTGTATTGTGAGGGACTGTTGGATATTTTGTGCTTTTGTGTATCTATAAAATACATAGTATTTTCCTATTCCATATATTTGGTTCAAAGGTTTTATGAAAAGCAGAAGCAGCCTGGTCGCCAGCTGTAGTAAAGCAGGAGGTTCATTCAAGGCATCCCTTCACGGGCAGAGCCCTTTGTGTTGTTTATGTATCTATCGCCAGTTCCTGGAACAGAGCAGCTGTTCTGTGAGTGTTTGTTAGGTGAGGAGATAAGTCCTAAGAGAGAACTGTTGTGACTTGAAAATTTATGTCGGGCATGTTCTAGGAACTTTGGCTTTGGCTTTTAGGATACCAGGTGCTTTAGAGTTGACATGTGATAGACTGCAGTTTTTTTGTTTTTTGTGGATTTTTTTTTGCCACTAGGCAGACATTTTTGTTTGCTTTTCTTTCTTCAGAATATCTGGTTTAGGTTGGGTAATTATACTGAAAGAAAATAGTGGAAGAGAGCACATCCTGGAGCACGTTGATCTGTCCATCAATGACTCGTCAGTCACAGCCGTGTGGTATGGCCAAGACTGGCCACGTCTTGTCACACTGTCAACCTTAGATTTGTGTGGGGTGACGCCAGTGTTCATGAACCGGTCTCAAACTCCCATCAAAAACGGGTGAGTACTAACAGCAGAACCTCTGGGTGAGGACATCGTATATGTCAGTGCCAGCTGGCCTTCCTTTTGTCATTAAAAATACCAGTGGTGTATTTTAACTTGATTGCATCTTAAAGCCTTCCTTTCATTCTGGATCACTATCATATAGGAAAAGCAGGGGTTTCTCACATCGATGGCTAAGCCTGAGCTTCAGCTCCTCATACCTTGGTTATCTATAACTTAGGGAATGATATTCTCATAGTAATTTCCCGGATGATAGATGGCCGGCCTTTGGAAGTTTTTAGTTTTAACCATTTTAACACAAAGATATATAAAACTATTATATTTTCCTTCTTTAGTAAGGGATAATCATAGTTTAAATGTTTAAATGTTAATAAATAGCTTAAATGTTAATCATAGTTTAAATAATCATAGTTTAAACACTAGATCATGAAGTCATTAATTTTTTTTATGTGCTTCTGTGTTGAACTTGGCTAGATATGCAGTCTTGTGCAGGTGACTTTTCTGTGCCTCTCTTTTGTCATCTGTAAAATGGGGTGATGACAGTCGTGATGTAGTGTTTAGCATGCGTGGCTGCTGTGAAGAAGAGCGCAACATTTCATCATCAAATGCATAAGTCAGATGCGTGTGTGTCATATCGCTGATGCTCACTGAGCACTTATTACTATTCTGTCACGAGATGGCTTTGTCGTGGGTTCATACTCATTGTCAGGCTTTTGCTTTTCCCAAGAACTCTCTCATGCTCACTTTTCTCACCACTCGTCGTTTTCTTCCAAAAGCTGGACTGTGGCACACGTAGCACCCTGACCTCCTGACATAAAATGTATGGAAACGCGAAGGTAGCTGCCTTCTCCGTCTCCTGTGTTGGTTTCCTGCCCCCGGCCGCCTCCTTCCCGCTTTCAGGCCCCTGTGACCTGGCAGGGCATCTGCGGGCGCTGTTCTTACCACCTTATGAGCTGCAGCCCCACCGCGGGCTTCTCTCCCAGCCCTTGCCATGGAAGGTGTTGAGATCTCACTTTAGGGTCTGCATCTCCACAGAAGAACCACCTTCTTTCCTGGTTCCCCTGCGTACAGACACATTTGAATGGTACCTTTATTTGCATAAATCTCTGAAATTCTGTATGGTATCATGACGGACCCCATATTTTTCTAATGCAGTCTTTAGGTTTTATGCACCATGAAATTATATTTGGAGAATGAGTTTGCAACCTCTGTACTAGTTTGAACACTATGTTATTTGATATCATGAGATATTGTTTACAGGGATTAGGACAGAATTGTTAACATCAATTAAATGATCATGAAAGTTCATAAATGGATAGTGTTGAATTGTAAAGCTCAGTTAAAGATACTGTGTTCCTGAAATTGTCATCCAGGTCAGGAATACTAGATATTGCACAGTGACAGAAATGCCAAGATTCATTGGGAAAATTCATTGTATTTAATTTATATACATTAAAACTCAGTGGACTTCAGACAGCACTTGATAAACAGTGGTGAACAAACACTGAAAGTGTTTTTCAGGAATCTCTTTTGATCGGCACTTTTATCTCAAGTTTGTGAGCAGATGCTTTCATCGTGCGGAAGCAAATCCTTGTGCGCGTCTGTTTGACAGCAGAGGAGAGACTTGGTGATTCGGATTTGGGTCTTTCTTGTTTCCTCCGTGAGACTTTTTTTTTAAAACAGTGAAAGCCTTCTCTATGTAATTTGCAGTTTGCGTGTCCCTGTCATATGTGCCTTCCTGGTCGGACACTTTACGCTGTCACTGTGGCCAGCGTTTTCCATTCTGCAGGTGAAGCCCTGCGTCCCGAACTTCTGAGAAGCGTGGGGTAGATGTCAGCCTTAGTTTCTGCGCCAGGACGAACCTGTGAGGCCAAGGCAAAGGGGGACCAGCATGTTCTCTGTGGAGTCCGTCCAGCTGGTCTGGAGCCTTGCGTCTGAGGGTGCGGGCTTCGGGCACATTGAGGGGTGTTCTCCCAGCCCCAGGGCCTCGTGGCCACACTGATGATGTCACAGCAGTGACGGCGGCGTGCGCTCTGGGGAGGTTCTCTCATTTCCCTCCCTCGAAGGTGGGGCCGTCTCCCTGGACACAGGTGACCGTCACGCTGAGACAGCGTGTAGGGCTGGAGCTAAGGTTTCAGCTCCGGTTCCCAGCCTGGCGTTCAGCTTCCCCCGAGTGCTGAGCATATTTTTAGGTTCTCCCTCACGCGCACACTCACTGAATGCCTCTCCCTGACCAGTGTAGTTCTCAGCGCGAGAAACTCTCTGAGTGAGGGGCCAGGATGGTCTGGCAGCCGGGCATCTGGTTGCCACGCTTACAGCCCCCTCTGCTTTGAAACAGTGCACGGAGGAATGCCTTGGCTTTTAACGTCTTCTGCTTAACGAACAGTTGAATACCTGTCACCTGTTGGCGTGTGTCTTATGTGCTGGAGGCGCACCCTTGGCCCCAGCTCCTTGGAGACTTTCCTCTGGTGCTGAGCTGTGTTAATTGACCACTGAGATTGCCTCTCCCTCAGGGTTTCCTGAATTGCCTCTGGGAATGACAGACATCTCCGCCTACCATGATAGAGCGAATAGAATGCTTCATTCTGTTGATTTTATGTGTCATGATGAACAGTAGAGCTGAGTTGTGTTTTCTTACACATTTGAGTTACTTACTCTTAGACACTAATTCTAATATCCAGTTCATGCTGTATCTCCTTCATGAAAACACTCATGATTTTGGTTTAAATTTATTTTCCGACGTTACAGTTTTCACTGTCTCTGAGCTATTCTTGATAATAACTTTAAAAGGTTAACCTGCTTTCAGGCAGCCTACTAGACCCCCTACTGTTTTGTCATTTAAGGGATTTCATCTTCGCTTGTGCATCCCATACATTGAGAATCTACTGCTGATGGTAGCGTTGTGCTGGGTTTTGAGGGGAAGAGGATAGAAGACGGTTCTTCCTCTCCCTCACCTGTGTGATTCTTCAGCTCACTGCTGACGGGGCCGTAGAGTTGACAGTAAGAGCGGGGGTGGGGAGAATTATCCATTTTGCCTTTTATTTATACAAGTTGTTTCTCCTCATTAGCAATGTGTGCATGATTAGCATGTTCTTAATAGTCTTTTTAGATGTGCCCAGGAGAATCGACAACACGGGGGAAGCCAGAGCTCATTTCTCTCTCTCCTTTCTTTGGCATGATGTTCAAAGACCTCGATGGCATTCTTTAATTGCAAAGTACAACCTGAGTCACTTAACCGAGTCCACCATGCTTGGCTGTGACCGGCTGATCCGGATCTTCTGCCTGCACCCGGGCCTTGTGGTGGGGCTCTGGAAGGTAAGCCCAGCCCGTACCTGCCACGTTTGCTCCCGTCGTGCATGGGGTCAAGGGTTAAGTCCTTTAGACGTTCAGTGACCGCACCCGCCCGCGGACCTCCTGTTCCCCGCTGCCTGGCCCTTGTGCCTTCGCGGCGGGTCTGCCTTTCTGCCCTCGCCTGTGACACACGAGCCCTTCCCGCCGGGCGCTTTGGCTCACGTTACCCCTTGAACATCCTGGGACTTTCCCCTTCCTCCTCCAGCCGGTCCACGTTCCATCCTTCTGCTCCTTTCATGCCCTTCCTCTGCCAGAGCGTCTCCTGTGCGTTTAACCTGGGGCCCTCAGGCGCGTCTCGCCCGGAGCCGTGTAAGGATGGCAGCTCCCAAGTTGACTCTGGGAATAGCACTCACGTCTGTACACGACGGCCAGGCGGAACCCAGGTCCCCACGCCAGCCTCCGGACCTTTTCTTTCCTCGTCCCGCTCTTGCCGTCGGGTCGTCTTTCTCCCTCACTCCCTCTGTACAAGGTGACTGGGGGCCAGGCAGCACTTGGCTCGCTCTGGGTTCTTGAGTTGGTCCATCCGGGTTGGCCGAGCAGGTGCCAGGACTCTGGTTGACCTGATCGTCCCATCGGCCACTGGAGGAGGGCAGCTTCAGGCTGCCGTCCGGGTCACCTTCCCCTGGCAGGGCAGCTGTGCCCGGGGAGAAACGGGTGTCGGCTCCTGTGCCATCCTGTCCTGTCTCCTGCTGCCCGACCTGCTGATGAGTGGACTTCGAGTCTAATCCCTCCCACTGGGTTTGCCAAGTCAAACGGGTCCTGCCACAGCTGCTGAGTGTGTGTGGGATTAGCCTTGTGAAGTTCTTACCAGCCTTCTCTTCATCTTTGAAAAGACTCTGAAACAACCTGGAACTAACAAAATATATTTCCACAGTCATCGTATGTCAGACAGCACTTGGATGTTTCATAAATACTAGGGTGTTAATCCTTTTGGTACCACATGCTCTGCGTATTTGGGTGCAGTGTGGTCCTGCTATCAGTGTGACAGATAAGTCTTATTAGACAGTGATAATGCGTTGGCACTGCGGGAATCTTAGATTGTAAGAAACCACATCTATCTGTAAGATGAATGTGCTGCGATCTTCACAATGACCTTATGAAAAATTAAAATATTTCAGTTGAAAAATGTATTTTTTTTCAGAGGGAGGAAGAACTGGCTTTTGTTATGGCAAATCTTCATTTCCACCACCTTGTGGAGAGGAGCACGTTAGGCTCGGCTGCTATGTATGTATTCGAATGTGGTGTGTTAAATTCTGTACAGTCAGCATAAAGGATTCGGAGTTGATACCGTCTTAATATCCTGAGAATAGCTACAGAGACGTTCTGTCTTTAATCAGTAGACAGAAGCCAACAGACAAAATTATGTAGCTGTTGCTAAAAACACTGGATTATCCGTCAGTAGCTGTTTGCTTTATTTGTTTGGGTTCAGGGTGACGCACCTTGTGGAGTATGATTTATAGGGCAGGGAAGCTTCATTACTACAAGATGCTAGTGCACTGAGGTGCTGCAGGTTCTCTGCAGTAGTTTGCATTTTCATGTCTTGAAAGGCAGGCAGACCCATGGCCCACTTGGCCTGACCGGCAGATGTGTTTTTGCTTGGTCGGGACAGCGTGTCTGTTGATGACCTTCGGGGCATCAGGTGGGAGACATGCTTTCCGGCTCACTGCTCCTTTCACCCTTCCCCTGGGGCTGAGACTCCCACATGCCTTTATTTTATTTATTTCTTTCTTTTGAACGTGAAATGCTCCCCAGTGCTTCTGAGTTTGTTACCTCATGTGGTAACGCATTTCTTACTGAATGAAAACTCGTTCATTGTGGCTTTGGGTCTTCTTCCGGGGGAGTCCCCGAGCTGTAGGTCTGTTGTTGGGTGCATTTTCCTGCTGCGCATTCAGCCCGAGACTGCGGAGCGGAGCTGCTGCCCCCGGTGGATTTCAGAACCATGTTCTGTCATGGTGGTCTGGGGATGCGCAGGGAACACACGCGTCTGCCCGTTTGTATGGACGTTGGTAGAAGGAACGGGGGGCCATTCTTCTGCGTCTGTGGTGCTGAACGTGAGTGGGACTCTGTAGAGGGTTGATGGGAGCTGGTGCTTTGAAGGGGTGTTGATGTTTTAAAGAGTATTTCCAATTCAAGCATTTTACCTCTGGTGTTGACAGATACGTTTTGTTTTGCTTTTTAGCCCCTACGAGCTGCCTCCTCATACCCCCCTTTTGGATGACAGCCCCGAGTGTGGACTGAGTGGCTACCAACTCCATGTTGATATGCACAGCGGGGGAGTTTTCTGCCTGTGTGGCACATTTCGCAACCTCTCCACCAGCAAAGGTGAAACTCATTGAGTCTTTTGTTTCAGAGTGGAATTCCAAGGCTGGAGAGGCGGGGGGACCACGTTTTACATCTGAGTTAAGAATTGCCGCCTGGCTGGCCCCTTAACGGCGTCCTGGCCCTCCATCCTCCCAGACCCTGATCACTAGGACTTGTGCAGATGCTGGCTCTGCCTCTGTCATCACCGTCACCCCTGCTCTGCCTTCTGGAATATTCTCTGCTCAGCCTCTCTACTGGCGCTTATTGCTTTGCCCTCCCACATCCGCCCTCTCCCACCCCAACTTCTTCTCTTCTTTCTCAGAGGAATTTGGTAGATTTGCCAGCAGGGCCAGTGTAGAGCCCGTCCAGGATGAGAATAAAGGCAGTGAGCCCTCTGTACTGCACCAGCGTTTATCACGCTCACGGAAGCCGAGAAACGGACTGGGGTGGACAGAGGAGGGAAGGGACGCCAGTCAAGAGGAGGAAAAGCAGGAATGCAGTGTGCCCTGCCCTGGTTTCTCTGACTGGTTCCTCTTGCCCTCTTTCCTCTGTATCCCATGACCTTGAAGTTCAGTGTAGAGACTTGCATAGACTGAAGTTTAATATTTGTCGTAAGAATATTTTACAGGGGAAACTATGCACTTCGTTTCTGAATACCCTGTTCCCAGAATTCTTTTAGCTAATGGATTTGACATCCATTAATACTCCTTGCCCAAATCAGTTTTTCTGAGTTTAGAAAATGGTGGTTTTAAAATTATGTCATTGTGTCCACATTTATTAGCTGAGCTTTTGTAAAGAGCTTTCCTTCATCAACTGGGTGGATTCCTGTAATGGCAGGGTAAGTGCTTGCATCTTTTCTCTTTTAACCACCAATTTTCAGATTAGGAAATTGATATAATTGTCGCCTCCTGTGGTGGGAAACGGTTTTGAGTGCACTCTCTCCTCTCTGTCTTTCTTGTTTAGTGTCACTTTGGACTCTTCGGTTTTTATTTACTCAGTAATTTATAATCAATTACAGACATTATTCTTTGTGAAGCTAAGTTTGTTCTTTGTGAAGTCCCCAGTTTGGTCAGGGGGATCCACTTCAGGCTGGCTTCTGTGCCCTTTTCATAATCTCCTTTTTTCTCTGAGCTGTCTTTGCATTTGTCTCGGGAAGATTTCTAGATTTTTCTGTGCTTGATGGTACTTCTGATAGAACTGTGACAAATGTGTATATTAACATAGGGTGGATTGACATCTTCGTCATTGATTTATCCTACCCATAAATGTGGAGTTTCTTTCAGTTTGTTCAGAAATACTTTTATGTCTTGTAGGAGTGTATCAGAATTTTCTTCATACTAATTTTGCACATTTCTTAAGATTTTAGTAAGTATTTCATCTTTGTTATTTCTGGTATTATATCTCCTAATTGTTTTGTAATGTCTTTGTGTGGTTTTGGCCTCAGGCCACTGCTGATCCGATAGAATGAGTTGGGAAGTATTCCTAACTCTTGAATTTTTTGGAGGATTTTGGATACAATTGGCAGTATTTCTTAAGTGGTTGGTGGAATTCACCTGTGAAGCCATCAAGGCCTGGAGCTTGCTTCGTGGGAAGGTTTTAAACTACAGTTTCAATTTCCTTTACAGATGTATGGCTATTTAGGTTATCTATTTCTTCTTGTGTGAGCTTTGGTATGTTGTGTCTTTCAAGCAATTTGCCTAAATATTAAATAGGTTAAGATTGATCAGTGGGTTAAGGGATTTTTTAGCCTGCTTCTTCTACTGTAAATTTCTCCATGAATGTTTACCAGATGATGGGTACTTATATCCATCATCTTATTAGAGATTGTAAAATGGTGATCCCCTAATTCTGTCATTCCTTCTACATCTATTATTAGCATTCTTTTATAAAGAAGGGTTTTCTATTATCAACTATTTAATTACCACGAAATATAATTAATACACGAAAGGCATGGTACATGCTTAATTCTTTGTTAATTTACAACATAGTGATTAACGCTCTAATAGTCTTCGAAGATAACTTGTAAGTTTTTTGGGGGGGAGGTATTATTATGAATTCATGGATTAAAAAAATAGAGGTTATGTATTTTAGTCCACGTGAAGTCATTATTCTTTTTATTGTTACTGTGATGTTCAAATTGTGCTCTCATCTCATCTTATCTGTTCCTGTTCTTTTGGTATGAGTGTGGTCATCTTTGGTAACTTGCTTGTGTTCTAACAGGACAGGATACCTCAAGCTCACTTTGTCTGTTTCCTACCCAGACCTGGAGTTGGCCATTTTCCCTAGGAGCTCTGATTCCTTTTCGTTCACACTACACTATGGTATTTAGAGACCATAATCTGCATCCTAGGGATGCACATTACTCTTGGGTTTTCATTTATTTTAGGGTTTTCAGTAGGCAGAGCTACGAGGTTTGTAGATTTTATAATATGTAGAAATAAATCATGCATTCATTTAAATTAAAGATCTTGGGGTTTTTAATTAACCTTTTTTATTATATACTTATATTTCTTTTCTTTTGCGGAAAGTCTTTGTTCCGAACAACATCAAAATATATAATACTTTCAAAAACAGTACTGAAATTATTAGTAATAACCTACTGAATGTTATTTTAATTAAGATTTTCCTTGTGATTCTTTATGTGTTTAAGATATGTCATGTTAGAAAAAGTTAAGTCACCTAAAATAATTCTGCTGTCTGGTATGCTATCTCTTTGATAGACAATTAGAGTGATTTGTTTCGGTTGATGTTTTATTTTTTCAGGATTCCTTTGCTTCTATTTTTACATTTAAACATTACAGACAACATGTATATGGTCCAGAGTTGAAGTTACAAAGCAATGTGGTTCAGAGACAGTTACTTCTACGCTTGCCCTTCATGTCTCTTCTTTTCCTCCCTTCAAACTTAACCCTTTATATTAGCCTAAGGTTTGTTCTTTAAATGTTTCTTTCTGAATACATAATGCTATATATCAATATATTCATATTTCTTCCTTTTTTTTTTAAATGAGGCATACTATACTCCCTTTCAAGTTCCTTCCTTTTTCCCAATTAATAATTTATTCTGGAGATTAGTCTTTATTTATTTATTTTTTAATGGGCATGTTTGTTTGTTTGTTTGTTTATTTTTGGCTGTGTTGGGTCTTCGTTGCTGTATGCAGGCTTTTCTAGTTGCAGCGAGCAGGGGTTACTGTTTGTTGCGGCGTGCAGGCTTCTCATTGCAGTGGCTTCTCTTGTTGCGGAGCATGGGCTCTAGGCACGTGGGTTTCTGTAGTTGTGGCATGCAGGCTTCAGTAGTTGTGGCTCGTGGGCTCTAGAGCGCAGGCTCAGTAGTTGTGGCGCACAGGCTTAGCTGCTCCGCGGCATGTGGGATCTTCCCGGACCAGGGCTCGAACCTGTGTCCCCTGCATTGGCAGGTGGATTCTTAACCTCTGTGCCACCAGGGAAGCCCTGGAGATTAGTCTTTAGAATGAGATACAGATCTTTTTCATTCTCTCTTTTTAAAACATCCATAGGTAGGTAGTTTGTTAATGTCTTTTTCCGTGGTTTCCAGTCTTTGCTGTTACAGGCAGTGGAATAGCGAATATAAAAGGAATAGCCTTGTTCACACATTGCTTCATGTTTTGGCAGCTTGTCTTTGGGAGACTTGCTTAGAAATAGGGTTGCTAGCTCAAAGGGTAAATGCAAATGTAATTTTGAAGAACACTGGCAAATTCCTCTCTTATGAGGGTATTACCAACTTAATGGGGAATTAAGTTAATAAAATACGTTATCACTAAGTATGTTTGTTCTAGGTTTTTGTTATGTGTTCTTACAAGTTAAGGAAGTTTCTTTCTATTCCTGGATTTGTTGGATTTTTTGAAAAAAGTCAGGAATAATTGTTAAATGTTATCAAATACATTTGGGCAACTATTGATGATACGATTTTTTTTCTCCTTTACACTATTATAGTGAATTTCATTAATGTATCTTCTATTGGTTAACATCCTAGAATCCCTAAGATAAGCTTCTCTTGTCATATGTATGCTTATTTTTAAGGTACTGGTTTCAGTTATTTGGTTTTTAGTATTTTCCATTTAAACTCAGGGTATAGTTTTCCTTTATTTTTTATGTTTTAAATCTGTTTCTGATTCCGTTATAATCAGGTTTTCTACTTTTAATTGAATCAGTTTTAGTATTTATATGATTTTCTAGAAATCATCTGTTTTCTTTAGGTTTATTTTGATCTTTTTCTAGCTTTTTTGAGTTGACTGCTTAGATTGTTTAATTTTCAGGTTTCCTTGTTTTCTTCAGTGGTCTTTATGCCCAGAATCTGGGACTCTCAGAGTTAGGAAGGACTGGTGAGGTGATCTAGAGACTGACCCCTCCTGGGCTTGAGTTTGCTCTGCCCGGAAACAGCCCACTCACTTTTGTGCAGGTGTGAAAATTCAGCCTTTCACTGAGCCCAAATTATCTTCTCTGTACTTTAACCCATTTACCTTTATTCTGTTATTTAAAATAGAGAATGAAATCTGTCCCTTTTCCTGGTATACACTGTCGAGGGGACTGCTGACATGCCCCCTGTCTATACCCAGGGCACAAACTCATGTGATTGGGGCTGGTGTCGGCAGAGAACTTGTTCTCTCGCTCTCCAGGGCTCCAGCCCTGCATCCTCAGGAGCCCTTCACTTCCAGCATTTCCTACCTGACACGATCTCTGTTCTCCAGGGGTTGGGTCGAGGTCTGTCTTAGGCGGGTGCTAGGACTTCAGAGGAGAGGATTCCCCCTCTCCTCGTTCTCAGCAAATACAGCATCATGTTGATGAAGCTTTGTGTGTGTCCCTCACACCTAAGCTGTGCCCGTGATAATGATGAGGACGGGACGATGGTGACAGAGAACACGGATGGGCACTCATCAGAGGTGCTTGCTGAATGTTTCATATTTATATTAATCTCCACGGCAAGCCTGTGGGCTGGGCACTGTGATCTCTCCCGTGTTGTTAATAGGGCGGCTGGAGTGGACCGTAGGCCAGTTCTTGAATCACGAGCAGCTGGTGCGTGGCGGAGCACCATCTGCACCCAAGCCTGGCCGCTGTCTCCTCTCCATTGTACTTTGCAGTGATGTGCTTCTAGAGTGGATCTTCTTGTGTGTGTGACTCTGTCTTTTCAAGGTGTTGACATTGTATGGGTGTTAGGTGGGGCCCTTCTCTGCTGGAGTGCTGACACACCCCTGAGAAGCTGAGATGGTTGTTAGGACACACAGGAGGTCAGGTAAAGTGAAGGAGGCCAGGAAACTTCTATGGGAATAATTTACCTTCATCTGTTGTTTTCACAGTGAGGAACAGTCACCCTAAGACTTCACACAAGACTCACGTGCTTCCTCTGCGTGTAGTTCTGCGATGAGGGTCAGCAGGGGGCGCCGTTGCCATCAGAGTTGTCACATTTCACTGGAGTACAGACTCAAACGCCTGCTACGGTTTTTGAGAAACTCTCTTGTGGTACCAGGGGGTATATTTAGTAAATTCCAGTGATGTCATTGCAGGAGGGGATGACAGCACTGTGCCCCATCAAGGATAAATGTTTTGTCATCACGTCCCTAGAGCTGGGAGCGTCCTCGCCTGGCTCTAAGGAGGCAGCCTACGGGGAGTGGCAGGAAAGAGAGGGGACCAGGCCCATCTGTGTGTCTGGTGCGTGCATTGACAGTTGCTGGCGGATGCAGGGGGTGTGCTGGCAGCGGATGTGCACGTCTCATGCGCGTCGCCTGCCCTCCGTGATGGGTGCAGAGAAGGGTGCTAGGCCAGGTCGCAGGCCCCGGGGAGGGTGGCTCCAGGGGCTCCCGGAGGGATCTGAGGAGGGGCAGGCCAAGGGGGGCCGGGGCCGACGTAAAGCGACTAGTGGTGGCACTCAGACGGGTTAATGGGGAGTGGGCCAGACCCAGTTAGGAGGGGTCTCGAAGGAGCGGAAGGTACAACTTTAAATATGACGTAATTGATATTTTGGTCAATTACGGTCTGAGTTTGGTCATTTCGTAGGACCGCTTCCAGCATTCCATCTTTAAATAAAACATTTGAGGCTGTACCAATTTAGTCCACAAATTCATTACAGTTCTATTAAAAAATCCCAAAGGGAATTTATTATGAAACTTGCAAAGTTGACTCTAAAATCCATTTAGAAATACACATGAATATGGCATGGTTGATAAAATTTTTGTTTTAAATTTTTAAGTGTGAGGTAGTGTCATCTTTTCTCTGTATGATGTGTTTAGACTACAGAAAAAGAAACAATTAAAAAACCCATGTAGCCGCCACACAGTGTAAGAAGTAGACCATTACCCATAACTCTGAAGCCACCTGCGTGGTTAAACTTTTTTTGTATTGTGAAATGACACAAGGAGAAATGCATAAAACAAATTATCATAAGGCAAACAACTGTGTGACCACCATCCAGGTCTTGATTAAATTTTGAAAATAATAAGAGGGCTACTGGTCTTACCAAATGTTAAACACAGAGTAAAACTACAGTGACTGAGAAAGCATGGGATCATTGAAGCAGCAACTGCCCAAGATACTGTGCACATCTTTTGCAGTTCCAGATTCTCTTGTCAGGTATTCTGTTAAATATTGGACTTATAGCCATTCGTAGCTATTTTCATTCGTTGTACCATGATATGTCTATAAATCCGAGCATGCCTTCATCCTTTAGAGGAAATGTATATATTTCTTTAGAGTTATAGTATAGAATGCATTGTGTAGAATAATTTGCCTACGATGGGCTAAAAAGATCTCCAGAAATGACGGTGCAGTCAGTCCGTATGCAGGGAATCCAGATAATCAGAAGACTCACGCCATGTTTATATTCATACAGAGCAACCCCAGTGAAGCATTCAGAGTGAGTACTGGCCATGTGCTGCTCTCTGCCTCTTGGTCACAGTATTTCCTCTGAATAAAATATCCCTCTGTTCTATTTTATTAACTCTGTCGCATATACTGTGCTACAGGTTTCTTTGGATTTTTATTGTTGTAGTTGCCATACATGTTACTAAAATCAAACCAGAAGACCCTAGTTAGTTCTTGGAGCTGGAGTGAGATCCCTGAGACACAGAGCTCGCCCTTGGGGGATGAGCACCCTGGGACCCTGCCCTTGGCCAGCGCTATGAGGCCACAGCCAACGCCTCTGGGCTGTGAATTCCCACACTTCTCTGGTGGGCTCAGCTCCCACGTGGTGACACCACGCCCTGCTGTACTGTTCACCTTGTCTGCCTTTCGGGTCGGAGCAGGCTCCGTGCTGGCGGCCCTGCCTGGTCCTCCAGTTTGCCGATGCAGAGCTCGAGCTCTAGACATCCTCCTCCTCAGTCAGACGCTCTCCAGGGAGAGGATATCCTACCTCTCAGCGCCGCTGATGGCGAATACAGAGAATCCAGGTCCTTTCTTCTTTCCCTAAAGGTTTATTTGACTGCTTCTCCTTGGAACTTTGTCATATTCCTCCCCCCAAGGACCTGGGATGTTTTCTCTTTGTATTTTCATGTGTTCTGTCACTTTGATGAGTCATGGCTGCATTAAGAATTTTCTTGAAAGGAACAGTATTACCTTTTTTTTTCAAAGGAAGATTCATGATTCCTGAGCCTGTCCATGTTTGCTACCTGCTTCTTTGGGTATTGCCACTAAAGTTAAGCTAAAAGGAAGTTTAAGTGAAGACATATTTTGTTACCTGAATTGGATTTATAAGAGAAATAATTTGTAAATGGAAACTTGAAGTAAGCTTCTTAAAGTGCATTGTGGGTTTTCCTGTGCACATTATGATTTCTGTTCTTTTGCAAATGTGGGTAGACTGTTGGCATTGGGTCCCCAAGACCCAGTGGATCTGCTGGGAGGTTCAGTGATCCGCTGGGAGGACTCACAGGTCTCAAGGTATAGTTTTATTATCGGCTAAGATCTATTACCGCCCAAGGGTACAGAGCAAAGTCAGTGGAGGGGAAAAGCCTCAAGGGGTGAAGTTTAGGGGAAGGAGGTGCAGGCTTCCGAGGGTCCCCTCCCAGGATGTGTGGTCACACAGGAGTCGTGAGGACACCTGCGAGATGCTGCCTACCCGAGAAGTGTGTTGGAGACTCAGCTCCCAGGGCTCTTTTGGGGGCTGGTTACGTGGGCATCTGCTGCCTGGCTCGCCCAAACTCCAGCCTCCCAGGTGGAAAGGTGCTCAGCAGGAACCACATTGTTGGTACAGACTGTTCAGGCAGGTGACCCACTCTTGTCAGCGAGGGATGGCGAGGTGGGAGCACTCCTGGAATCCATCCCCGGACCCCAGCCAAGGTCCAGCCCTGCAGGCAGGCCTTGCTAAGAATAGAGGGTCTCAGGATGAGAATGGGTGCTGCCCAGTGGAAGAGCAGACAGGAAGTAGTCCAGCTGTGTCTTTGAGGTGTTAATAGACCTTGAAAAAGAGCATGATCAACAGTGCAAAGTATAAAAGAATGCATATTTTTTGATCTTTGTGTCAGGCTAATTACTACCAATTTTCAGAAGCTGAGGGAAAAAGGTTTTGCATAGTACAGCAGATTGTACTCTTTTTATCAGTATTGAGAGGGAGAGTGATGTTAAAGAAGCAAAGGGAAAGAAGTTTTAAGTAACAAGGTATGCTGCTTCTGTCATTTTTTTGAGTTGTTATAAAAATGCATTTAAAAACTAATGTCTTTTTCTTATTATGGGATTTGAAAATTCTGAATATATGGACACTTCTAAAGAAGCAAATAAAAATCACCCAAGGACAACTCTTGTTTATATTTTGGTCCATTTTCAAATCTGTAGCTATATTTATATTTGTGGACCACATTGTGTGAACAGTGCTTGCTTTTTCCCCATGTCACTAAGTAGTACTCTTTGGAAAAATTAGATTTTGAAAAGTTGTGTGACAACCCATTGTTTGGTTTTATCAGGATTTATTGACCCATTCTCCTTCTGTTGGGCACGTAGGTCTCCATTTTCATGATTATAGCACTATTATCATGAGCATTAATTTGAAAAATATTTGATGATTTGAGAGGTGCAAATGACATCTGATTGTTTTAAATTTGCAAATGGTGAATGTTAGGTTGGCTATTTCAAAAAGCCTGTTGACTGTAGCAGAGGTGTATGGCTACTGTAGCAGCTATCCCGTGGGTATTTCAGGGGCGTCTTCATAGGACCCAGATTCCGGAGTACCTGTCACAAGTGTGTGATGGTGCAGTAGCCTGAGAACCTTCCACGTAAGGTTCCCCGAGGACTACAGTGAGGACGTAAGAGGAAGTAAGGCGTGCTTCCAGGAGGCGGGCATGTGCTAGTGTTATCTTGGGTTTACACTTCTCTCCTGACTGAATTTCCATCTGTTTGTGTTTGATCGGTTCCATTGTTTTAAATATTTACAAGATTTATACGAGTTATATTTGCTGCAAGTGTTTTCTCCATTTTGTCTTTTGCCTTTTAATTTGGTATATGTTGCTTTGGATCCTTCCACAGTTTTTAATTGTCCATAATCAGTCCTTTCTTTCTTGTTGTTTCTTCCAAAATTTTTTCACGTGGAAAGTACTCACTTCAAGATCAGGCGAATATTCACCTTTGTTTCCTTTACATTATTTCTCTTCATCTTTTAAACCCACACTTCCTTTTGATTAACATAAAGATTACACGCAGCCTGCAGGTTCCTGTGCCTTTCCCGCTTCGGGCTCCTTCTCTCTGCTGAGGATTGGCACCCCTTCTCGCTGTATCTCCACCAGGCAGGAAGGCAGTTCAAGCTTTACTTGTGAACTGTGTTACGAAAATGTGTCCCTCCCCCGATGTAACATTTCTTACTAGTGAACTTTCATGCAGCATTTCTCAGTTATTTCCATCCATTTATTCTTTTAGATATAATTAATAATCACCTGGCCAGATGTTAAATGTCTTATTTGGATTTTGATCAGATTTGTATTGAATGTGGACATTAATTTGAAAGGAATTGATGTGTTTTCACTTAGGGTTTTGGACGATCTCTCCATTTCTTTAAATTTCCGTCTCTGCCTTTAGGAGAAATGTTTCCTTATGTAGGTCCTTCACCTTTCTCAACTCATTTTTGTGCTGCCATTGTGAAGGAATATGTTTAGATTATGTTTCCATTATCTGTTGTTAGATTTGTTCTATCTTCTATAGAGATTCTGCAATATGCTTTTCATTAAAGTACTGATTAAATGATAAATATTCAGTGCCTTACTCTGTAAGACACAATAGAAAATATTGAGGGGTTTGAAAGAAGTTATGGACCTGAGAAACTTATTTTTATTCTATGAAAAAAGTAGGGTTGTTCAACTTTTGAGCAGCAGACACTGGTTAGCCCAGATAACCTCTCTTTAAGAAATTCTACTTTTAAAGTTTTTAGTGTTTGTTTAAGATACTTTTCATATATAGCATGTTATCCCATTTTTATTTTTGTGATTCCAAAAATAGATACTTTTTTGTTCCCTCTTTTGTTCCCTTGATACTAACTACTTTCTATGTTTCTAGGTCAGATTATCCTCTCTAAGCACTTATGATAACAGGAAGGCATTAGAAATAGTACAGTACTTTCTAGGTGGTGATTATCTAGAAAAATTAGAACAGATAATTCTTTAGAGCATCTTCATCAGTGGTTGTTAGTACATTTTTTCCCGCTTTGTACTTTTGGTGACTCATTATGAAAAAATCAGCATTACAGATTCTGTTCACAGAGCAGGAGAACCCTGATCTCCATATGTTTTATGTCAGTGCTCACGGGGAGTCAGTGGTCCTTGCCCTGAAGCAGAAGAGGCCATGTGATTTGTGGGACCCACTGCAAAATGAAACCGCGGGGCTCCTCTTTAGAAAATTATTAAGTTCAAAATGCAGGCAGCAGCACATTAAACTGGGAGGGGTCCCTTGTATCCACACAGGTTGTGGCCCCTGAAGCCAGCCCCGCCGGTAACACAGGACCTGTGAGGAGGAGCCTCAAACCTTTATGTGATGAGCCCTTTTCCTCTTCTTTTGCATTTCCGGACTCCTGACTCTGTTTGAGAGTCTAACTTCATGAATGCCCAGCAGTTCCTTGCAGGAAGTCACAAATGCATGTCCACTGGGGCTGTCAGATTTCAACCCATCCCTTGTTGCTACTCAGAAATCTTTTAATCAACTCGTTAGTCCCACCTTGTATTTCGCAGAAAGGCTGTTTAAATACAGTCACACTCATCTTCCTTGTTCTCAAGGCTCACTACCCGCCGTGCTAAGAAAAATTATTGTGCTTCCTGATCTTCCTCCCTCATCTGCCAGCACATCTTCACGGTATCACAGTCTGTTTGTAGGCTTGTTATTTTCCTATTTCAGAGAAAAAGATGTCTCACTCTCTTTCCAAAAGATTTTCCAGTTTCCATTCCTAAATATATCTGCTCCTGCCTGTTCTGGGACCTTTATTTAGCCCTTGGTCTCTTATCTCTTCATTATTTCAAACCAGTTTTCCATCAACTCCTCTTCCACTTATAAGTGTATTCATGTTTTCTGATTCAAAAATTATTTTAAAAGAAAAAAACGCTTCTGTATAGATGGAAAAGTTATTTTTTGTTTGAAAGCTACCTAGAACCTAATTTTCTACCTAGAAAACCTAACCTAAAGCTGGCTTAGCAAGAAGGATTCATGTTGAAAAACCCAGGGGTAGGTCTTCTTCCCAGTGCAGTTACTGGGTGGGCTTGTTTCATGTCAGTGGGACTGGATGTGTCCAGCAGCCTTCCGTCCCTCCTCGCTCCCATTCCGACGACTCTTTTTTTTTTTTTTTTTTTTTGCGGTACGCGGGCCTCTCCTGTTGTGGCCTCTCCCATTGCGGAGCACAGGCTCCGGACGCGCAGGCTCAACGGCCATGGCTCACGGGCCCAGCCGCTCCGCGGCATGTGGGATCTTCCCGGACCGGGGCACGAACCCGTGTCCCCTGCATCGGCAGGCGGACTCTCAACCACTGCACCACCAGGGAAACCCAACCATTCCGATGACTCTTGCTTCGCTGGGTTCTGAGTTGGACTTCCTCCTCCCAGGGCAGCTCTAACTAGCTCTAGATCGCACATCCAAGGCCGAGGTCTTGCTCCCAAGCTCCACCCACAGCCTGCCCACAAGTCTCAGAGCATCTCCCTGGCTCTGGTTGGGTCATGAACCGCCCCTGACTCAGTTAGTGGCCAGATGGATGGGGCTCCATGACCGAGCCTGGTTTATCTCATCTGAAGCATGGGCACCGACCTGGCTGTGTTCCTCAGAGGATGCTGGACTATTCTTAGCAAGAGAAGCAGAACAGGCGTTGGAGGGCCCAAAACAAACATCCACATACTTTCCCCTTAAATGTCTTTGGAAGGGCTAGTCTAGGAAAAAATAATTATATTCAGATGGAGTGGACTGATAGAAAATTGGGCCAGAGGCAGGAAAATTGAACCAAGTCTTGTGAAAGTACCAGTCTGAACTTTTAAATACAGCAATAGAAAAAGCTATTTTCAAACACTTATTGAATTAATGAACAGTGAAGTTTTAAGGAGTCTAAATACACAAGTTATTCTCTTTAAAATCAAGTTAATTGTCACCAATATCAGGAATGACACCACCAGAAAATGTAGCCTGTGGGAGTCCTACTTAACATGAAAGAAGTAGAGACCCCCCACCACCACTGCCCCTGCTTCTCAGAAGATTATTGGAGATTTTATTGATGTCGTCACATCTTCCAAGACAGACATTGTTTGGGTCCAAGCCGGAACCGAGGACGGAAGTTGTCCTAAAGATTTGGAAGTTCTATTTTTCCAGTCTCCCACCAGTACAGCTCCAATTCATTTCCCTTTTGCAACCTACAGAAGAAACGGAAGTGGAAGAGGGAGCTCTGATCCTCCTCGTGTTCAGGGACCTGATCTATGATTGTATTTAACTGTTTACATTTTAAGTATATCAGGGGTTTGGAAAATAACAGAGGTATCTGAAAATAATTAGCTGAGAGAAATAGAAAAGCCATGTATATGCCAGGGCAGATTTACATTAGACAACCAACAGGGAATGGGGGGATACTAAAGGTTTTCTCTCCCTAAGAATTAGTGCCAGTTCTATCTGATCATTAGAGTCTAATGATTATACCATCTTGTTACTGATGATTACTTTGTCGCATCAGGTCTCCGCTGTAAATTGTTAATGCTCTGTGGCAACTATTTTTAGGTTTATAGGGTCTTCCTGCCTCTCTGTCCAAGACTTAGAGACACCTGAGAGTTGCCTCCTGACGGCCGTTCCATTTATTTGTGTCCCTGAGTTGATCTCCAGACGGTGATCGAGGGTTCTGTCTCGTTCAGCTTCTCTGTTTAGTTAACTTGTGCTCTGATGTCCTTGCCTCAGGCAGTTCTAAGCTAACTGAACCCCCTTCCCTCTCCTTTCTCTTTGCTTCAGGAAAATTCAGTCACCAGTCTCTGCTCCCCACTTTCTTTACTTCCCACTTTATCTGTGTTCTATGTATGAGGCACAAAATGATCTCTAATCAAAGCTGAGAAATGTTATTAGTAGTGCCATTAATATGCCACAGAAGACATGACCTTTATTCCCAAAGATGGTAGATTATTTCAGGAAACAGATCTAACAGTCCAATATATTTAAATGTTAAAGTGTACAGGGGTTTAGGAAAGGAAGAGAATAACGTAGGTAGGAGGGTGCTGTCAGCCACAGCGGTGACTGGTAAACTCCCTAAAGCAATGGGGGACGAGGAAGATCTGAGGATGCAGGTGGGCCATGCCCAGAGTTATAGGTTGGATAGGAAAAGAGGGCCCAGTGCAAAGAAAGCAGAGGGGCCTTTGGAGGAAGGTTGATACAGCTAACAACTATCCTTTATTGAGCACTGCTTTTTCTGTAACTTTCTGATATACTTTCCAACTTAGAAAAAATTACAAGAATAGTCCAAGAACTCCCATACACATTTTTCTTATTTTTTCCACATTAGATTAGTTTTGCTAGTTCTAGGACTTCATATAAATGGGGTCATACCATATGTACTCTTTTGTGTCCAGATTCTTTCATTCAGCATAATGTCTCTGGGATGCATCTATACTGATGCAAGGTTGATAATCATTCCTGCTATTGATGAACTGTATTCCATTGAATGAGTATACCAGAATTTGCTCACCAGTTTTCCTGTTGATAGAGAGGGAATTTGGGTTGTTTTTTGTTTTGGGCTGTTATGAATAAAGCTGCTATAGATTTCTTGTGCAAGTCTTTTTTTGTGAGCGTATGTTTTCATTTCTCTTGACTAAATACCTAGGACTGGGAAGTCGAATTAGGGCAGGTTTAATTATGGATTAAAAGTTGCCAGTCTTTTTTTTTTATGTATAAGAAATTTTTATGTATTAGAAACTGCCAAACTTCTTTTTTTTAGAGTTGTTGTACCATTTTACACTCTATCATTTGTGTATGAGTGTTCTGGTTGCTCCGTATCCTGGGCAACCATTGATGTTATTAGTCTTTTAAATTTTATCTCATCTGGTGTATGGTAGTAGTAGTTTCTCCCTAATGGCCAATAGTGCTGAGTACTTTTTCACGTGCTTATTGTTCATTTGCATATTTTTTTGAAGTGGCTTTAATCCTTTTGTGGTGTTTTTTTTTTAATCAGTATTTTTTCTTTATTTCTCAATCATAGAAGCTCTTTATATATTCTGGATAACAGTCCTTTGTCAGATATATGTTTTGAAAATATTTTTTCCCAGTCTATGGCTTGCTTATTCATTTTCTTAGTGGTATCTTTTAGTGATCAGAAGTTTCTCACTTTGATGAAATCTAATTTATTATTGTTTTATGGTATTATTTTCTTTTTTCTGTCTTAAAAACTTTTCCTACTCCAGGTTATGGAGATATTCTTTCTTCCAGCTGGATTATGGTTTTAGCTTTTACATTTAGGTCTGTGATCCATCCCTAATTAATTTTTGTGTGAAGTATGAGGTAAGGGTTGAGGTTCATTTTATTTTCCCATCTGAATAGCAAGTTGTTATCGCACCATTTGTGAAAAGGCTTTCTTTTCTCATTGAATTATTTTGATATCTTCATCAAAAATCAGTTGCTTGTAGAAGTGTTGATCTATTTCTGGACCTATCTGTTCTGTATTGTTGATCTATTTGTGTATCTTTATAGTAATACCACACTGTCTTGATTGCTTTAGCTCTATAGTAAGTCTTGAAGTCAATTATTTTTCTTTTTTTCAAGATTGTGTGGCTATTTTAGGTCTTTAGCATTTCCATGTGAATCAGCCTGTCACATCTTATTACTTATTTGTAAATTATTTATTAAATGCCTGCTGGGATTATGATTTGGATTGTTCTACAGGGAGGATGTCTGGTGATAACAGAGTAGCAATAGTCCTCGCTTCCTACAGAGATTTCATGTTTATCAACTCAGACAGTTGCCGTTGAGCTGTTATTGGCTGTTGTCTGTATTTCAATTTGGGTAAATGGATGTCTTAACCATGTTAAGTCTTGCATTCCATGAACATGGTACATCTTTCTGCTTGGCAGTGGGCTTGGCTCTTCAGATGGAGTATTACGGTTGAGATAATACGTTAAAGTGCTTAGCAACCTTAGTCTGGCATTTATAACAATTCACCCTGTAACGTTAACGTTTACTACTTGTTCCAATAATCACAAAGCTTTATAAAGTACTCTCTGTTTGTGTCTCATTTTGCTTGGCTTGGAGCTTGACCATGGTCATACCTCTAGCAAATGCCTGGGCAGGTTTGGAACGAGCTCCTTACGACTCTGAAGTCCGTGCTTGTGCGTGCAGGTCGCGGGAAGCCAAGAGTAGTGAGCCTTGCGTTGTATTTCTCTGCGTTTTGGGGATGGCCTCACGTATTGGTAGGTTAAAGTTAGAGTCTCCAACAACAGAATTTACTCTGAATCGTTTAAGCAGCACAGGAATGTATAAGGATACAGTAGTTCACAGTCTCTCTGGAAGGGCTAGACTCTAGGTTTGTATACGTGTGACACACTGTGGCTTCTCTTGTGAAAACATCGCCCTGTCACACCTAGTAGTCGACCCCAGAGTGCTGCCCGTGCCTGCTCTGCGAGGACTTGGGCCTCCGCCCCTGCCTCTGTCAGAGGCGTTTTCCCTTCTCTACCTGCTCCCACGGCTCACTCTGACCCAGGCGAGCAGGGGCGCATCTCAGGGAAGGAGCCAGGCCACTCACGACCCGGTTACGGGAGGGCTGGGAACGGGAGGTAGTGAGCATGAGCAAACCAGCAACAGTTTTGGGAGCCGTAAACGGTTCCCCAGCGCCTCTGTCTGTGCGTTCATAGATTTTTCTCTATTGGCAGTAAAATGAAAACAAAACTCCATGAGAATCTAGATCTACGTTATACATTCTCAGCTAGTATTGAAACCAATAGGTGATTGTGTGTCCCCACGTTCATATCTGTTTTAATCTGTTGTAACATGGACTCCAGACGCAGAACAGGTCTGGGTCACGTTTCTGCCGCTCACCACCACGTGGCCTCGGGCAAGGCACTGCTCACCTCTCGGCGCGTAGCTTTCTCACCTGTGAGCTCAGAGAATTGCAGTGTCTAATTAATAGTACTATTCTAAGGTATTCTTTTAAGCTGCTCTACACAAAGTATGTAACATATGCTTGGTGTACAGTAAATACTCAAAAAAATGACCTATTTTATTTGCATTCACCTTCACATATGCATTCTGTGTGCAGATTGCTTACGTGTACGGAGAGCTTCACCTTGTTCTGTCTTAGAGAAGCAAGCAGTTACACAGGGTCAGTGGGAAGAGCTCTGACCTTTTAAGATACCACAGTGATCTAGCTGTTCTACAGGGAGGATGTCTGGTGATAACAGAGTAGCAATAATCCTTGCTTCCTACAGAGATTTCATGTTTATCAACTCAGACAGTTGCCGTTGAGCTGTTATTGGCTGTTGTACCTTGGGGTCCACTTTCTGCCATGTCTTGAGGACAAGCCAGCAGTCCTGCACATGGCTGTGTGGTGACAAAGGGCAGAGCAGAGCCACATCTGCTGTTCAGGATGTTATTGCTTCGCCGCCTCCGAGGCCTCGCTTGAGAAGCCGCATGGTTCTTGCTGAGCGCTCAGCCGCAGAGGAGGGAACCTAGGCAGCCTCTGTCCTCGGATCAGACTGGCTAACAGGCCCTCCAGGGCTGGAGCTGCGCTGCCTAATGGGACTCCCGCTCAGAGCTGATGTCCTGGTCCTGGTCTTTTGGCTGCACTTCTGTGAGGACACTGTCTAGAGTTTCTAGAATGGGGCTCTGGCTCCCAGGGCAGCTTGGTTTTGGTTTTATTTTGTCCCATGAAATAAGCAGCATGGGGTCAGAGAGCATGTGCCTTTCTCTGCTGTGCCCATGACTCACATCTCACCCTTGATCAGGTGTCGCCTCTGAAGAAAGCTTGCGTGCGAGTGAAGGCCTGTGACATCGTCACGGGTGATGCTCCCCTTTGCAGGATGCGTTAAAGTGGGTGCACGAGGTTCAGCCGTCCTGCAGGCCCCCGGGCGTGCGTGCACCTGGGCCGTGACAGCCCTGGGTGGTGAGGCTGCTCCCGGGCAGCTCTGCGTTTGTCCAGGGAGGGCAGGGCTCTGGCCTCAGCTCTTGGTCAGCACGTGGTGGGATTTCTGCTTGTTCATATGGTCCTGCGAAGACGCGCGCTGGGCTCCTTCCCTGACTGCTTTCCATGTTCACTGGCTCTCACCCCTCCTTTCTCTGGATGTCTCTCCCCTCCCTCATGTTTAACACCCTTTTTCTGTGCAGTTTCCGGCCTCTGTTTTCTTAAGTTCCACAGCTCTGGTTTCCCATTTTCCTAGCGGTTTGCTTAATCAAATCAGTGGAATCCTTGCCTCGTAGCAGTCTCCCCATCGGTGACAGGGTGCTGTCCTGTTCACCCCAGGCATCTCCCCGTCTCACCATTGAGACAAGCTCATTTCTCTGTCTCAGGAATGCAGGGGGATATAGTGGTGCCCTCGCCTCAGCCAGACGCCCGAGTCAGCTGTGTCAGGGTCTCCTTTCCCCCCTGAACCCAGTACTTAGCTCCACGAGGCTTCCTTTATAGAGCAGCAGGTCTGAGGGATCTTGACTTGTTGCCCTGCATTGGTTGGCATATAGTAATTTTAAAAATCTTTGATCTTTTCAGGATACATTGAAAATGAATATATGAAGCTCAGTGTGATAAATTTTAAAAATAGCACAGAACACCTACCTCTTATTGGAAAAGTTGGCCTTTCTTGGAAAACTAATATTTTTGATGGCTGTATAAAGGTAATTTGTTTTTTGTTTTTTTTTTTCTTAACGTACCTGGTTTCTGTATAATAAATGTGTCTGTTGATGTATATGTATGATGCTGCCTTGAAAGTCCTAGATTTATTGTTCTGGTGTCTGAAGATTTGTGCACGTCCTCTTAGCCAGTGGCAATCAGTTGACTGATTTATCCAACGCGTTTTGAGGGCCTTTCGTTTTCCACTGAGCGCGGTGGAGTTGGCGGGTAGGTGGCCCGCAGCACGTGGCTGAGCGGTGTTGATTGCACCCTTCTGTTCCCTCGAAGTCCTTGTGGCTGTTCGTTCTGTGGAGAAAGAGTGGAGCCGTAGGTTGGACCAGGCAAGTAGCATTTACTCAAAAACATCTTAATTACTTCTCAATTACATCTTAGGGCACCAATTTAAAGTTTATTGCAGTTATAAGTTCCAGCATACAGATTTTTCCTTGAACAGTTAAATCAATTTTTACCTCTATCACAAACCAGCCACACGGAGGGGAGGGAGGATGTGGTGGCCGGGGACTGGCGGCGGGGTGTGGGGGGAGGAGGGTTCTCATGCAATCTCACTTCTCCTGTGATCCCTGTGCCCATGGGTGCCCTGGTTGTCACCCCTCTCCATCTGTGTGTTGTGGAATGAACAGGATTTCCACAGGATGCATCTGCTGTGGATGAAGAGGGCCCCAGTTAAGCTGGCTTAATTCTGCCTACGAGCACGGGTGCCTTGTGACAATGACTAGGGGTGATGGCCGAGGCCAAGAGCAGTGTTGTTGCTGAGCGTGAAAAGCAAGCACTTCGGTATCATTAAGGGTTCTCTCTTGCTCCACTTGCTATTTGATATAATGAGATGTTTTATTCTGTTCATTTGTGAGCAGTTGTTTAAACCTTGGCAAAGATTTATCACATACAAAGGAATATTATTTCATGTCTTCAAGAGCACAGACCTGACTTTTTAAAATGCATTTAGATGAGTCTTACAGAAACACGTGCTAAAATGTTGGACCTTGAGGACCAAGAAAGGCAAAATATCAACATGGCAGACTTAAAGGGTCAGTGTAATATAAAAATAATATAATTCGTTTTGTGTTCCTTGGTAATCGAGAAGCAGATATTCAGTTCCCACCGTGGGTGGGAAGGGAAGTGTTGTAATTGTACAGGAAACAAAGCTTTATCCCAGCTCTGACCACTGGAAAGGCAGTCTCTGTGTTTGCTGGTGCCGGTTGCTGCACGCGGGTGCAGCTGTTAAGTGATGGCCGGAGCTGACCTGGCCGCCCTCCCCACCTCCCCACCTCCCCGCGCCGAGGACTGTCACGTGCTTGTCACATGCTGTTCCCTCTTCCTGTAATTTTGTTCTTTTTCCTCTTCTCCCTCCTCTTTCACTTAATCCTCATGACGAGGCTCCATCTACATTTATTACGTCAGGTCTAATTGGCCATTTTATCCTTACACTTGCAAACATCTGTGTTTATTTTGTAGAGTTGCTCTATAATGGACTTAACTCTTTTGGAAGAATATGGGAAACCCTTCTGGTGTTTCAGTTCCCCCGTGTGCATGAGACCCTCTCCCGGGCCCTCTGACGGCCCTGCTTTCTTGGGGGAGACGTACCGTGTGGACTACGCAGACGCGGAGGGAAGGGTGCACTTGGAGCTGGTGTGGATCGAGGAGACGGGAGAGTACTTTATCGTCAGCCTGGCGCTCTACCTGCGGGTGGCAAAGATAAACCACTGGTTTGGGACCAAATACTGAGCATTAGCGGTAGGTGGCAAATTATTGTTGCTGTTTGTTTATTTTGGACTAACTGGTTTTGTTCTTGGTGTTTGTTGGAAGTTAAAATAAAGCAGTAGTCTGTTCGATGTCCTCTTATTTCACACTAGAAATCATGATTTCTGAGTCATTTTAAAGTTAAGGTTAGAAGATTAAGTTAAATTTTAAAAACGTGAAAATAGCACATCACAGTGGAAATTCATGTAAAATAAAAAGAAAAAAGATATTTGCTTCTCTTCTGCACTTACACTTTAAAAAGACAAGAAAACGGATCAGACTGAAAACAGATCAGTTTTCTCTTGAGGGTGTGTGTGTGCGCGTGTGCGTGTGTATGTGTGTTGTATATGTAGGATTTTTTTCTTTATTGGTTAGAACCCCAAATAAAGAAATATATTTAAATGTGAACTTCATGGTATTCATTAAAATTAGAAAGTGCTACATTCATGGCATTTAGCAGCCACATTAGTGTTCAATAAAGCAAAGTAAAATAGACAAATGACCTGCTTCACAAGGAAAGATACATCTGTAATCATCAGAGGAAGTTGTTATCCCTTAGAAGAGTGAAGTGTGATGCACATGCAGTTCAGACACCCAGCTCTGCATCAGTGGGACAGGGAGGGAAGGACACTCCCTCTGCAGAAATGCTTTAGGATGATCGGCAGACACCTGCAGTTCAAATTAACATTCATGTAATCACGTTTTTCAGGGATTTGGTTCTAAATTTGTTTGAGATTGTATTGATTATCTTTTTCTATCATATTTTTATCTCCCACTTACAGTTGTTCTCAGAAGTGATCGTTGAAATGCCATGTTGCTCCCACAGGGGCATACACGATTAAACTCCTCCCCGCTCTATCTCTCTTCTTCTCTTATTGAAATATCTGATCAGTTTTCTCTTGAGAGGTGTTTGTGTATAGAATAAAGAGCTTGAAGACAGCAATAAAAGAAAAGGTTCTCGACCGAAGAAACGTGAGAGTAAAAAGGATCCCTGCTCTGAAGCCATCCTCACCCTCCCGCCCTTCTAGGTCTTGGGCTGCAGATGTTGGGGAGGGAGAAATTTGGGATCCGTGTCAGACACTGAGAGCATGGGGCGATGCTACTTCATGGTCTCGCCAATGAGGGGATGTGGAGCACCTGCCCCACCTGAGTGGCATTTGGGGGGTGGAGAGGCAGTGGTTTGAGCCGTGAGCTCAAGATGAAGGTAGAAGAGGACAAGATGCCCCGAGGGGCAGGTGGTGGAAGCCATGCGTCACCAGCAGTACTGAACTGGAAACAACCACAGAATAGTGTGAGATGGCTCCTTAGACTCACTGGGTTAGATGGTGGAGGGGCTAGATGTCCTAGAAAACAGTAGTAGAAGTGAGGTAGCCCTGGAGAAAGGGTGCTGCTCTCTTTATCCCTGGTTGAATGGTATTTGGACGGAATGGGAGCCGGGTAATTCATGTTGGCAATACCGTGGGGAAACTCGTAGGCGGGGGCTCACAGTTACAACACTTGTCTGCATCCCAGTCGGCTGGTCCAGGTAATATGATGCCAGGCTCATAATCCATCCTCAGTAGCTGTTTGTTACATCCATGGAAACTACCATAAAGGATATACCAGCAGTTGTGGGAGCGTGCAGGAGGCAGGGATTGATAGGGGTGAGAGTCCTTCCCATCTGAGCTAACTTCTGAAGGAAAGTTTATTGGGCGGTGTTGAGGGAGGGGTGAACGAGGTAGCCACCGTCATGGCGCCTCCCCAAAGCCGTGCGCGCACACCACACGTCACCAAGTGATGCTGGAAGACTCAGCCTCGCCCCCACTTGCCCTTTCATGGGTCTGGGATAATGTTCAGCTTTGTAAAGCTGTTATTTGTCTTCATATTTCTAAATGATAATCTGTGGCTGTTTCTGGATCTGTCAATTTTGGCGTATATTGACTTACAGTAGATAAAATACATCTCTCTTTTACGCCAGCTGCTTCCCCTCTTGCATCGTACCAGATAATTCCTGCAGTTGAAAATACGTTGTCGTGGTTTGTTACTATGGCTATAATATTGTTCCCAGTGATGCTTCTCTCTTTTACAACTTTTTTATTTTTCTTGGATTAGTAATTGCCTTCTTTTTTTACTTACATGGTTTTCAACGAACCTAAAATTTTCCTTAAAGATCTGTCCAGTCTTTCATATGTTGGTCAGTGTTTCCCCCCAAATGCTTAAACATGTCAGATAATCTCTAAATTCTACTACTTCTTCCCCACCCAGGCTCATCCCCTGAGATCTGCCTCTGTTTGCTTTAATCTAAACTTCTCTCTAGCCCTACTGGACAGCCCACATCCTGGGAAGTTTCCTGTGTGAATCCTGCCTTATGGAATCTTGTCTTCATTCTTGATTTAAAGTTGACCCTTGAACAATGCCTGTGTGGACGCTCTACACAGTTGAAAATCTGAGTATAACATGAGGTCAGCCCTTCATATCCGAGCTTCCTCAATATGTGCTGATTCAACCAACGTCAGATTGTGTAGTGCAGTTGTATTTACTGTGGAAAAAAATCCAAGTATAAGTGGATGCACACAGTTCAAACCGATGTTGTTCAGGGGTCAGCTGTATATCCTTTCTTCAGTGGCACTTGTTCTCCTATAGTTCTCTAAGAAAGTGACACAAGAGATGCATTTGGGATCCATGAATTTCTGAGAACGTCTGTTAGATATTTTCATTGGGTACAAATTGTAGCAGGAAGAATATTTTCTCTTAGAACCTGGAAGACATTTTGTCCTGAGCATTTATCCTGTGGTTGTCCTTGACATATATAACGCCATTTTGGTTGGTTTTCCTTTGCACGTGCTCTGTTCTTTTTCTCTTCTCTCTGGAAGCTTTTGGAATTTATGCTCGGTACCTTGGAGTGGGTCTTTATCCTTCATTATGGGCCATTTTAATCTAAGAATTTGTGTACTTCAGCTATGGGTTAAAAATATCTGTCAGTATTTTCTCTGCTATATTTTTCTGTAACTTTTATTAATCAGCTATAATCCTTTCTGGGTTGATCCTGTGAAGTCTCTTATTTTTTCCATTTTCTGTCTCTTAGTCCTTTGTTGTGCTTTCTGTAATAGTGTCTCAGTTTCATTTTTCAACCCTTTTAGCTAATTTTCTTTTTTATTTTGATGACCAGGCTTTTACTTTGTATGAATTTTTTTCTAGCTCCATATAAAACATTCTGTACCTGCTTCATAAATGCAGTCTTTTCTCTAAGGCAGGGGTTGGCAGACTTTTTCTGTAAAGGGACCAACGGTAGTTTCGGCTTTTGTGGAACGTACGGTGTCTGTTGCACCTACTCCGCTGTGCCGTCGAGCATGAAATCACTTGCGGACAGTACACAAGTGAAGGACCCATGTTCCACAAAACCTTGATTTACCAGAACAGGTGCAGGCTGAATTTGGCCTTCAGGCGGCAGTTTGCAACCCTGCACACCAGTCTCTGGGGTTATCAATTTTAGTCTTCAAAAAAGTTTTCATCTTCACCATTTGGCAAAACTATAGCAAGAATCATCAGCGCTAAGTTAGTGGGTGAAAGTGTGATGAGAAACAGGATACTGACGTAGTCTCAGAGTATCTTGCCACAAGATACGTATTGTTAACAAAGGAGAGGACAGTGAGTCCACAGTGGAGGACCCGGAAAGGCTACATCCCAACCCAGTTTCCTGTTGGCCCGTGCTTCCTCTCTGGTTCCCGTGTGCTGTGGTGGGGTGCTGTGCCCTGAGGAAACGCTCTTCTTTCTGCCGGGGCCCCAGCGCCTCGTGCCTTGGGGGCCCCCGCGCCTGCGTGTGCAGCCTCTGCACCCCGCCTGGGCCATGTGGGTCCCACACCCCGCCTGCTGCAGGCAGGGACGTGGGGGAAGGTGGGATTTCTCAAGGATTAACATACTGACACTGTGTTTGTTCTGCATGTTGTGAGTGTCCACAGATTCTGCTCGGTATAAATAAGTTAGCCCTGTTGGGGGCTGGCCATCTTAGTATTACATGTATTGAAATTACGGTATCAGGCATGGAATAAAAGCATTTGCTAATCATAGTCCTTTGTCAGGAAGCCTCTTTGTGTGCAAAGCGAGAGGACTTATGCTGGGATATCTTAAATACAAAGGATCGAGGAGCAGGGCTCATTGAGTTGAATCAATTCAAGAAGAGTAACGGGTGCAAACCCTTCCTTATGCAGTTGGCAAAGGAAACAAGTGTGAGTTACACACAGAGAAACATACCTACCACTAGTGTGCAGTCAAAGAGACATACTTTTATTTGAAGTATACTCCACATGTACAGTCTTGTCTGATTTAAAATCAGACCAAAGATCTGACTGGCCTTTGCAAAGATGATTTTTATACGTGACTTGATAGTTGTCTATTATTTTAATTAACATCTCCTTATAAGTCTAATGGTTATAACTGCTGCAGGAAGAAAATGTTCACACAGGAAGGTCACTCTGTGCAAAATGCTTTTCCAGTGTTTGTAGTGTAAAGAAATGTGCCTTTAAAAAACCGCATGCAGAAGTGTTGGTCTTACACACCGGGTGTATTTTGTATGTGGAATAATATGGCATCCAGCTTCAGCACAGGGCGTCTTTTGTGGTCTCCTGCGGTTTCAAGGGATAACACCTGGATTTTCTATGAGCTCCCGCTCGGCAAGCCCTGGGCTGCAGACGCCACTGGGGCTGAAAGCCGTGCTCACTGAGCCCAGCACGGTAGGACCCAGCACTAGGTGGGGTGGTGCGGGTGGGTGGCAGGGTGCCCAGAGGAGTGAGGGGCTGCTGTGGAGTAACATAGTAAGGCGTGGTCAGGAGTGGCTCTGCGATGCATATCCCACTGCTGGGAGGTTGGGAAAAGGAAGGGCTGGTCTGGGGCCACAGTGGGCCAAGAGGCCAGCTACAGACAGTGACGGGCCCTTCAGCGGAGCGAGAGAAGACGGCTACTCGGGCACGGACTCGGACTCACACACGTATCATTTCAGGTGCACGTAAAATGCCGCTTTGTCCCTGAAAATGACACACAGGATGAGTGCATCCTCTGATAAATGTGTAGAAATTGGGATTTGCTTTTGGAAGGTGGGATTTTGGAGTCTTCCTGAACTGGCTCAGCCTCAGCCGGGACTGCTGACCTTAGTTCACCCTCTCACTTCACTTTCCAGCCTCTCAGGGGATACAGTGAACTCCAGGAACTGCACCAAAGGCAAACGTGTGTTTGCTGATTGACATACAGTCACGTGACTGAGTCACAGTGAAATGGGTGTAAGACATACATTCATTTTTATGTGTCTGCTTCAGAAAAGTGTCCACAGACTTGAGATGAAACACCTGTGATCTCTCACCGACTTAATGCTGCCTTCGGAGAAAGCGAGCAGTTCACCATGATTAATAATAACAACTTCCGTTTACAAAAACTGGGAGCTTATCGTGTGCCAGGCACTGTGCAACAAGCTTTACAGGTACCTTTTGAAGGAAACCCTGTGGGGTAGATGGTACGAAAGTGACATCATCCTGTGAGGAGCGCGGCTCAGAGGTTAAACCCCCAGAGGTGCACAGAGCCAGGACCTGCCTGCGTCTGAAGCCGGTGGCCTCACTTGTGCCACATCCGTGGACTGGGTTCTGCCGTGTGCCCCACTGCTCCGGGAGGTATAAGCACCATCGGGGACATTTAACACTCGAGAAAATGCCTTCAGGTAGACAGCATCACGTAAATAAGTATGTACAGTGAAGCCAGTCCTGCCTGGCAGGGATACAGCTGTTTAAAGGGGTTAAGCCTTCAACCGATGAAACTGGCATATACCCATGTGAAGACGAAGAGAAACCCAGTCACTCTGAAGAAGCCAAGGAGCAGGGCCTGCTCTCCCATGAGGAAGGCTCGGCGTAAAGCCGGGAAGTACGAGGGTGCCCCTTGGTGCAAGGAAAGAAGGGACAAACGGAGCAGAAGGCAGAGCCTTCCCAGACCCTGTCAGAAACAGACGCACACAGACACGTGTGTGATGGTAAAGGTGGCATCAGGGCAGAGGAGGAGAGGGGACTTTAATGGCTGACACTGGGACAACTAGGTGGCGGTCTGGAGGAAAGAAAAGGAACCCACCCACGCCGTGCCCAGAAACACATTCCCGCTAGACCGTAGACCTAAGTGTGAAGAGCACAATAAGAAAGCCTCTGGGAGACAGTATGGGCATTCTACAACTCAAGAGCAAGAAGCAGACAAACAACCCCAGACTGCTTGCTTTAAAAAATGGTGGAAGCCTTGATAGACATTTCTCCAAAGAAGAGATACAGATGGCCAACAGGTATGTGAAAAGGTGTTCAACCCGACTCATCAGGGAAATGCAAATCAGAACAACAATGAGATGTCATCTCACACCTGTTAGGGTGGCTACCATCAAAAAAAACCCCAAAAGACAACTAGTGTTGGTGAGGATGTGGAGAAACCGGAACCCTCATGCACTGTTGGTGGCAATGTAATATGGTGCAGCTGCTATGGAAAACAGCATGGCGGTTCCTCAAAAAATTAAAAATAGAACTACCATGTGATCCAGCAATCCCACTTCGAGTATATAGCCTAAGGAATTGAAATCAGGATCTCGAAGAGGTTTCTGCACCCCGACGTTCATTGCAACACTATTCACAACAGCCAAGATACGGAAACAACCTAAATATCCACCAGCAGATGAATGGTGAAGAATACGTGGTGTATACGTACAATGAAATGCTATTCAGTCTAAAACAGGAAGGAAATCCTGCCGTATAGGGGTGAACCTTGAGGACATTATGCTAAGTGAAATAAGCCAGTCACAGAAGGACAAATACTGGATGATTCCACTTACATGAGGCACCTAAGATAGTGAAGCTCACAGAAGCAGAGAGTAGAATGGGGGCTGCCAGGGGCTGGGGGAGGGGGGAATGGGGAGTTGCTGTCCAGTGGGTGTAAAGTTCCAGTTATCAATACACCAGATGAGTAAGTTCCAGAGCTCAGCTGTACAGCATGGTGCCCGTAGCTAACAAACAATACTGTATTACGTACTTAAAAATTTATTAAGAAGGTAGATCTTAGATGAAGCGTTCTTACCACTATTAAAAAAAGACAGTCTGGGCAGTATTTCCACGTGCCAGCATCCCTGGTGGGCACTCAACTCGGGCACCATTTTTAACTGTTTTAGAAACATGACCCTCATTGTCTCAGAAACATACTCCCTCTTTTTTTTTTTTTTCCAAACAATCCTTACTCGTGTTTGTGTTCTTTCTTTCTTTCTTTTTATTTATTTATTTTTTGCGGTATGCAGGCCTCTCACTGTTGTGGCCTCTCCCGTTGCGGAGCACAGGCTCCGGACGCGCAGGCTCAGCGGCCATGGCTCACGGGCCCAGCCGCTCCGTGGCATGTGGGATCCTCCCGGACTGGGGCACGAACCTGTATCCCCTGCATCGGCAGGCGGACTCTCAACCACTGCGCCACCAGGGAAGCCCTGTGTTCTTTATTTTTAATTAATTAATTTTTTGGTCGCTGCGCGGCATGCGGGATCCTAGTTCCCTGACCAGGGATGGAACCCGCACCCTCTGCAGTGGAAGCGCGGAGTCTTAACCACTGGACCGCCAGGGAGGTCTCAACATACTCCCTCTTCTGATAACTCTTGCTGAGTATTCTTCCCTGTGCTGTGCTGACACCGGCCTCTAGGTGCCCCACAGAGATGCACAGAGTTAAATCTGATCTCACCTGGTCCCACCTCTGTTGTTTTTACCGGGAAGCTGAAGCAGGTCTCAAAGCATCAGCTGAGGAAGCCTGAGGAGTAATCTGAGTTACTAAGGGGATTTCAGTCAGTCATGGGTGATTACCCCTACGAGAAAAAAGAGAAGTCTATTTATATAATGTATGCATAAACAAAGCAGAGTGTCTGGACTCGACCATTTTAGCTGCAGTGATATTTTGATTACATACATTATTAGGGAAATTTATACTTGGTGGAAATCGTAAACCCAAAATAAGACTGATAGTAGCTAAATCATCACCTGAGAACATTAGACATGGAAGTAATAATGAGCATGTAAGAAAATGCTTAGTGTTGAAAAAACTGTTAATTTGTTAAATTTGATAGGCATCCCAAAAAATCAGTGCATTAAATCTGTGCTGTGAAATATACATGGAACGGGATTGGTCCTGATGAAAATGAAAATATGCACACAGTTTACTTGTGTGCTCTAGAAAGCTGTTCAAAGGATTATGTTGATTTAATGGCATTTAATCTTGCTAAATTCTAAGGAAAATGTTTTTATTGATAAACAGAGTCTAAACATCCTCAGGGTCAAAATGATGGGGTTAAAACATTCTGTATTGGGCTTCCCTGGTGGTGCAGTGGTTGAGAGTCCGCCTGCCGATGCAGGGAACACAGGTTCATGTCCCAGTCCGGGAAGATCCCACATGCCGCGGAGCGGCTGGGCCCGTGAGCCATGGCCGCTGAGCCTGCACGTCCGGAGCCTGTGCTCCGCAACAGGAGAGGCCACAACAGTGAGAGGCCCGCGTACCGCAAAACAAAAACAAAAACAAAAAGACATTCTGTATTGATTTAAAATGTCGAGTACTTCTTCACTGAAGTACGCTTTAAGCTATGCAAAAGTTATGTATTTTTATTTAGCAGGGACCAGAAGGAAAAATGGACAAATAAATGCAATTTGATTTGTTGAAGTCATGGGATTCTAGTACATTTTATTTGTAATTCTATCAATGTTGCTATAATGTAATAAAATACTTAAAAATCTGAAATTTAGTTCATGGTAATATGAACGCTACTGTTAAATTCCGATGTAACTAGACTATGGGGCCTGCAATAAAAATTATTGGATCTTTTATTTACATACAACCTACACCCCAGTGGTCCTCTGTTGCCCCTGGTTCTTGTGCTTTTCCAATACATATTGATTTCTTGCCTTGGATTAGGTCACAAGAAATTGCAGTTGTCATGGAATAAGATACTAAGTGGTATTTCATAAAGGTTTATAAACCCCATCCGCCCATTTTTCCAGAACAAGATGCGTTCTTTCTGTAATAAGATTCTGTTGGCCACTGTTCCACAACTAAATTGCTAATTTGCCCCGATTTTTCGTTCTGCGTAAGTGGAGTGAATGGTCATGCAGGAGGAATTTGTTTTTGCAGCAGCTCTCTGAAGTGGCCAAGCTGATGCTTCTGTTCACGACGTGCTCTCCGCGCCCCTGAACAGGCCAGCATGAGCTGGAGGCTCTTCTCTTCTCTCTTGCACAAGGAGATGATTATGGGACATTTATAACTATCTTTTAAAGAGATTCTCAAAGCTTTCTGTAGGAGAAAGTCCCCAGGTGGCAAAACTTTGTTGGATGGGGGGGTGGGGGGGGCAAACATGGAACTCCTTCCACACCGGACTTAGGAAAAGGTTCCGTTTCATTCTGGAGGCAGAGAGCAGGGGATGTAATGGCACGGATTCATGTCACCATTGCATTGATTCCGCGAGGGTGGTGTTACGTTAGGAATTATAACCATGCGTCGTAATCACTGTGATGTATGTTAAAAACCTCATCACAGCGGGGAGGAGCACACCATGTGTGTGGCGTGTCCCCCCACCAATCCGGGGGTGGCTGGACCGCGGAGGGAACTGTCCTCCTTGATGTTCTGTGTGGGCTTGAAACCTGGCCCCGTGCAGCAGTTGGCATATGGCTCCTTGGCCAGACTACTGAGGGTTGCCTTCAAGCCTGTGAAATTTGAGAAAGGGCAGGTGAACGTGAGTGTTTGACTCCCCGCGGGCTCTGGGGTTCAGCCGCGTGGGTTCTCCTTGAACCTCAGAGCCCGTGGGACCTTCCTGTTGCAACGTCCTGCTCATACCTCACAGCACTCATCCTAAACCACAGAGGGCGAAGCTTTTTCCCCCTCAGCAACGACCAGTGACCCTAAGAAGGAAAGCCAGCAAACATTTATTGTGCACCTACTCAGGCGAGGCGCTGCCCTCGGTGCTGAGGCACTGCCTTGGGGGCTGCAGATGCAAAGCTGAAGAGGTACCGCACTGGCTGGTAAAGCCGGTCGTAGAGCCGCCCGGCCTAGGGTCCGGCTCGGTGGGCGGGAGCTGGGAAGATGCCACAGACCTTGAAATACGGGTTGATTTTTGTTCTGTAAGATTGAGGTTGTCGGGTCGGGGGAAGAGCATAAAAAAGGGCCTGAAGGGAGGAAAGAAAATGGAAAAAAAAGTATGAAAAAGATGTGAAAGAAATCCCCAGTGGCTTCCTATTCAATATTCAGCAGACCTGATTTTCACATTGAGGAGGAAGCTCGTTTATCTAAATGCTCAGCATCAATGAAAGGTTCTGAACAAGAGTGTGAAAAGGGAAAGTGGAGGCCAGGGAGAGGGTGAGGCAGAGGGAGTCAGAGGGGAGAGACGGGGGGTGGGGGGGGTGGGATGGGGGCGCAGAGAGCAGGGAGGGCGGGGAGAAGCGGTATGAGGGGCAGGCTGCACCCCTGAGTCCCGGGGTGCTTCTCCTTTCCCTCAGTGGAGTCAAATATACTATCCTTGTTACAGTGGCTCTCACTTACAGGCCTTTTGGGGTGCAATCTTATCATTTTGATGTTTGTCAGTGATCTCGGCAGTTCCCATTTTCAGTCCGTGCCGGTGCCTGGGTAGCATATGCATCGCCAGCTGGTACCCGCTAGGCAGGAGGTGTTTCCAGGTGCCGTCAGTACTACTGTGTGTTGTTAGGGGCAATGCATGTGGCTGAGTCCTGGACAACAGGCTGTGATGGTGTCGCCCGGCAGCTCAGGTGGGCACAGTTTATCGAAATAACATCGAAAGAGTTTGTACATTATACAGCTCATTGTTACTAATTTTTCTAAATTAATATGTTACAGAACCCAGTTTAGTTGATTTCACACATGACAACCTATAATGTTTTCCCTTTGTAAATGACCCTAGGTGTGTATACTTCCTGCCGTCCTGTATAAATAGAGTGAAACATGTTTTTGTGCGAAAGTCTAACAACAAGCACTTGTCTTCGCAGTGGGGCTGGAAGGGATATTTATGGGTCATGGTTTAGGAGGCCTCGTGCGTCACGGCCTGGCCTGGAGGGTACCGGCCCACACAGGACGGTCTGAGCTCACACCTGGTTCTGACACGCATTGGCTCTGTGACCTTGGGCAGGTTTCTTAACCTCCCTTAGTTGTCGAAGTCTTTCCCTACCCCTGAAAGGAGCAGTGGATTCCAGAGTTGATCACTGTGGGCCATGGGGCCTCTCGGTGCAGTGCGAGGGCAGCGTGAGCCGAGAGGTTAATTCTTACCCTGTCTATCTAGGAGGGGTGAAAGCAGACCAGCGCCCCCCTCCGTGGAAGCGGCTGTTGCCTTAGATTTAACTTAATAACTGCCATGCTTTGATCCAAGTCAGGTAAGACTGGAGGCAGTGGCTGAACTGAGCCCGGGAAGGCGATGAAGGACAACAGAAAACGTGTGTGTGTTGCGGTCCTGGATGGGGTGTGTAGTGAGTGGGGGGGTGGGGAGATGGGGTCGGGGACGGGGTGGGTGGAGGATGGGCCGGGGGGCAAGGTGTCTGAGTTCCCCAGGAGCTGAGGTTCTCCTCTGAGTAGCACAAGCCCTACTCTAGGTTGGTTTTGTTAGGCTTACAGGCTTAAATCTCTAAATATTTTTAGAAGGAGGGGTGTCTGGAAGGAGAAGGTGTGTCCCTCCCCCTTGCAGCTCTCCTCTGCTCACCTCCTCGCGTCTGCCCACTGGTAGCTCTCAGGTGTGTCCTGATATGCTGATGCTCCACCTGCAGATATTGATAAAGTGCATTTTGGGATCCAATGGGTCCGGGTGGGCCCGGGGCTAGCACGTCTCTCACCAGCTCCCAGGGGATCACACGTGGAGTAGTGAGGCCCTGATTAGAGGGAGTGGCTCTGTTTACAAAAGGGTAACTTACTGCGCCCTGAACTTAGCATCCTAAGGGTCTTGTCCAGAGGGTCTTGTCCCCTCTGTGCTTCTGGCCTCAGGCACAGACTGGACATGGCCTTGGGGCCAGACTCCACCTCCCGTCCTCCCCCTTTTCACTGTTTCTGCACAGACGTGGCGCTGCTAGGTGGGCACAGGGAACATTTTGGAACAGTTTGTGCCCCGGAAGTTGGCGATGGGACCTATGGGGATGCAGGAGGCAGATCCCTCACCCACTGTCTTGTGTCTAAGCCACACCCTCCAAGTTGGCACTGACGCTTCCTCTTTACCCTGTGCATTGTGCAGTACCTTCTGACAGTTTAGCTTCCTAATGAAATTTGGGAGCGGAAGTGCTTGTCCTGTTTTCCAGATTTCCCCAAGAATGTCGGGGAAGGAGATTATGCCCCCTTGCATGATTCTTCAACTGTTTCTGTTGATGGGGGGGGAAATTAATGTAATTAAATGATTAAAGCAGTAGATAGGCTAATGAAGAACACAATGTCTTAATAAATATTCATCAAACTCAGATTCCTTAATAATTATGCTAATGATTTTCAATAACCTTCAGGTTAGGGATTCTGTCTTACATACTGAGTATCCCCAGTGCCTGATTTTGTGTCTTTAGTAGCTGTTCGATAACTATTTTGTGACTTCAGTTACTTGTGTCAGCAGCAAAATTGATCTGATGTTACCCTCGGGCCATGTGATCCTTGGGCTGAGATGTAATGCTGAAGCCTCAGGTTTTCTGCCTTTGCTGGGACTGGGGTCCCCGGGGAACTGCAGTCTTGGATGGGACCGTCTGCTCTGATGCTGGTCCTCCGAAAATCTCCACCCTGGAGTCTGTGGTGGGTGGTCTTATGTGTCATGGCGGCCAGGCTAGGGTACTTGTGGTTTAATCCGACACTAACCTGGCTGCTGCTGGGGAGGTATTTTGTAGATGGTGGTTAACACCTGTGGTCCGTTGACGCTAATTGAAGCAGATGACCCTCTGTTATCTTACTGTCGCTTCAGAGTAACCTGAGGTTTCCTGCAGAGAAGGTGGCTTTCGGTCCCAGGACTGCAGCACAGCTGCTGCCCGAGGGTCCAGTCTGCAGGTCTGCCCGATGGATTTTGGACTTATTAGTCCCCACAGACAACCGAGCTAGTTCCTTCAAATTACTCGTACACGTGCTGTCTCCTGTCGGCGCGGATCCCCTGGGGACCCTGGTGGCACAGTGTCCCCACTTCCCGTCCCCAGTGCTTGTCACCCCCATCGCAGCCTCCATTCAGACGCGTCCCTCCTGAGGGCTCGCCCGAGCCCCAGAACTGCCCTTCTCGGCCAGAGTCACCCAGGTTAGGTTCGAGCAGGGGTTCGCACCGTCTAGCTCACGACTGAGTCAGGGGAGACCTGTTAAAATGCCCTCGCAGGGCTGCACCCACAGAATTTCTGGTTCAGAACACCTGGAGCGGGGCCCCGGAGCCTGCATTGCCAGCGGGTTCTTGGATGCAGCCGAGCCTGCTGCTCCTGGGACCCCACTTCGAGAACCGGTCTCCAGGCGGCCCCTCATGGCCGACTTCGTCACTAGAGAGTCAGGAACCAAAGCAGAGGAGAGGTTATGCGGAGCTCCTGCCTCCAGGAGAGAGCTCTTTGCTAATTCAGGTGTGGAGTGAGCCAGGTCAGGGGTCATGGTCAAGAAGATTGGGGGTCGAGGGAGCAGTGGAGAGTCCCAGCGAGAAATGGCCCTAAGAAGGGCTCAGAAAGGGAAGCAGAGGCTGGGTAAGATGACTTGCTCCCTGGCTGATTTTCTGGGACAGTGTCCCAGAAGCTTCACGCTGGTCTAGCTCATAAAAGACTCACTCGGTAAGTGCTCGTTGAATAAACATAATGTCCCTCTTGAAAGCCACGAATGGATATCCGATCCTGTGTAACGGTGCTTGGTCAGGGCAGGAAGACTCCTCCTTCTCTATCTGCCCTGAGTCCACCAGGGCACAACTGACATTTGTAGGTTTCCACCTGAGAAACTGCCACTAGCAGAAGGAATCTAAGAGGAATGCATGTGTGCATCCATTCATTAATTCATTAATCCATTCATGAAACCCTCAGTAAGCTCCTAGCACATGGGGGTGTTAGTCTATGTACCTGGGGATACCTCAGACCCTCCTCCCTGCCTTCAAGATGCACACAGCCTAGCCAGGGCCTCTCTTGGGAACTGTGACCTCCAAGGAGGGAGTGTCCACGCTGTGGCCGAGCCAAGGCGTCTCCTGCTGCCAGGAGGGCCCGGCCTGACTAGGGAAGATGCGGCCGGTCGGGTAGAGGAGGCCAGAAGGGAACGTTGCGGGAGCTCGATACCAGGAGGTCAGTGCTGTTCCCTTGGTGGTCCCATGATGGGCAGAGTACGCCGCTCTCTGAGCGGGCAGTCGTGCATTTTCTACACGGTGAGAATCCGTGTGTCCTGTGTCCCGCGGAGTGGAGTTCTCCAAAGAAATCAATGAGCGATGAAAGTAAAGACGTCCAGTGTGGCCCAAGCACAGTGCGACAGGACAGAGGTCCTCCCTGTATAAAGTTTGCCAGGGGGAAGGAGGGTAGAAGTAGGTGTGGATTTAGCCGCTGGTAGTGACAGACACTGGATGCAGCTCTCAGTGTGCCAGCATCTCTCGTGCCCGCAAACTCCCTCTCCCCGTCCTTCCCCTAGAAACATGAACAAAGATAATTTTCTGGGAAAGTATTTCCTGAGAGTTCTGAATTGTCAGTCAAGGCCACCAGGTAGGTAATTGTGCTCTTCCTGTCCCACTGGTGCAGCATGCAGTCTGACACATCTCGCAGTAATAAGAGGAGAAGTCCCAGTGGAGCTAATAATGTGCCCCCTTAGAAAGTCCAGTGGAGGACAGGGTCCAGTGCTGAGAAGTACAGAAGAAACCACAGCTGTGATAGAGTGAGGAGAGCTGCTTCTATTCAGGCTCCTTCCCAAGTCATTGCATCCAACACAACCAATGTGTACTGAGTACGGAGTGGGCACAAATTATTACCTGTCTCTTTACAGCATTTACTCTGCCGCAGCCTGTAATAAAATTGGTCTACGGCTCAACAGTAATTTCCCTGTTTTCACCCTTCAACGTCTATTTAACTTGAAGATAGGCCAAAATCATCAGAGCTCAAATGAAAGTTCCCGGCCAGCTTTCAGTGAGGAAATCGAAACTCCCCGTGAATTAAAAACGGGCTCGTAACTCTGTTCTCCACCTGCTGAACTGGAATCTCAGAGACGTTGTTCCGTGTGAAAGGAAGCCAGTGAAGGGATCCTGGGATCGGAAATCTGGTGTATATATAACAGCCAGCTGCAGATGGCGTGGATGCTGCGACGTCATCCTCCCCCGCCTCCTCCGCAACCGAAGCATGGGAACTCGAAAGGAAGATGTTGGCCGTGTAGATGAGGGAGCCAGGATGCAGCTGAGAAGGTTCCATTTTAGGAAGCTGAGAACATCGTGGCTGCACTGCGGCTGCAGTGTTCCCAGCTACCACCTGCGCACCGACGAGGGAGTGAAGGGTGCTGTGTCCTGGCTCTGCCTCTGCGGTCCACCTGCAGAGTGACCTCGAGGATGGCATTTACGGGTGGGTGCTGAGCAAGAGAGCGTGCTCACGAAGCCCGCAGACAGGGCACGTGGAGTGGGTGAGGCCTCACAGTTCATTAAAGTTTGCCAAAGGAGAGGAGCTACTGGGATGCACTGATGTCATCTGTCACCTGGTGGGGAGTCAACAAATGTCTGATCCAAGTGAATTGGTAGAAGCGAATGCAACTACACGTCTTTTCCTGACTTGACTCAAACAATTAAATCTCTGGTATATCCGTTGGAAAAGCGGTGCTTTGTTTATGGGATGAGGCAAGTTATTTTTAGAGGCAAATGAATACTGGAAATTGTGTCCAAATCTCTGCTCCCAGCACATTTTATGGTCGTGTGTGTCCAGAGAAGCTAATAGCTTTGTTTTGGGGGAACGTAGCTCTTGTGAAATTCCTTAGCCGGAGCCAGTCTCTGGAAGAGGTACATGACTAGGATGCAATCCACCTAAGAAACATTGGGATTACTCCTCATGGTAATCTGGGAACCTTACAGGTCATAAATCACCACTCCAGACACCACAGCCAATGGTCATGGAGACAGTGAAATGGTGTCTTCAGGACCGAGATTGAGGACACGGGGTCGATGAGCTTCCCTTTCTGCACAGGAGCCAACTCAGCCCTGGGACAATGCAGACACACAGGTGAATCTGCTTCCTTTGATAGTCATCCCTGTACCTGCATCGTTTTTATTTTAAAAGGTGTCACGTGACATCCATTTTCATGTACGGAAGTACATTTTAAACAAATCTGATTTGTGAAATGTTAGATTGTGAACTAGACACATTAGTGTGAGATTTTTTTGACTGGTGAGGTGCTTTTTCGCATATGAAAGAATTCCCAGAGGCCTGACTTTTTTCCTCCCAAATTTGAAATAGACCTTTTAGATTCTTATGGATTATAAAAGTAATACATGCTTTTTGTAAGAAATTTTTTTTCTATTACTTTTTTTTAAGTTTTTTCTTTTGTTACAGAGTTTTTTTTAAAATTTATTTTATTATTGGCTGCATTGGGTCTTCATTGCTGCGTGTGGGCTTTGTCTCTAGTTGTGGTGAGAGGGCGCTACTCTTCATTGCAGTGTGCAGGCTTCTCTTGTTGCAGAGCACAGGTTCTAGGCACGTGGGCTTCAGTAGCAGTGGCTCGCAGACTCAGTAGCCGTGGCTTACGGGCTCTAGAACACAGGCTCAGTAGTTGTGGTGCACGGGCTTAGTTGCTCCGCGGCATGTGGGATCTTTCTGGACCAGGGCTCAAACCCACATCCCCTGCATTGTCAGGCAGATTCTTAACCACTGCGCCACCAGGGAAGCCCTGTAAGAAATTTTAAAAGTACAAAACAAAATACATACAGGAAAATAAAAATCAGCCTCAAAGGGGTAGATATAAAAAATAATAACGATGAAAAGAGGACAAAAGTACCAATATGACAGAAATTTAAAAATATGATAACATTACGAACTAGTTTATTTCAGTGGAAAACAAAGAAAATTAATTTTTTAGAAAGATACAGCAAAAATTGATTCCATAAGAAATGGAACATGTGAGTCGAATATAATCATTAAAAAATTCAATTAATAACCCAACCCACATATTTAAAAAAAACCCCACCAAGTTCAAAGTATTTAAAGTTGAGTTTTCACTTTATATTCAAGGACCAGATAATACCAATATTGGTCAACTGTTCTGGAGCATGTGAAAACAGAGACTGCTGTCCAGTTCATCCTTAAACAATTAAAAATTGTAAATTGTAGCACATATATAAAAATTTCATGTGGGAAAAATACCCGGATTGATGAATCACTATAATTCAAAACCATGACTGACCCTCACCCAGTATTACCACAACTCTCCTCAGGTGCCTTTCCCATCAAAACGCCTTCTCTTTTCCCTAAGGTAACTGCTGTCCTGACTTCTAGGTTGTCACATCCTTAGTTTTCCTCATATTTTATTAATTGAAGTACGCATTCCTAAATGCTTTAGTTTTGTCCATTGGTGAACTTTGTGTAAATGTTTTGGATGGAGGTCCAAGGTAGTGCAGTAGGACTGGAAAAAGAGGGAAAAAAATGAATAAGGATTAGAAAGAAGTAATCAAACTATTATTTACAAATGATATGATTTTCTACATCAAAACCCCAAACTAGCCCACTGGGAAATTATTAAAATTGGAGACTTCATCAAGACTTCTGGATAAAATATCTACCTGTAAAAATCAATTTAATTCCTTTTAAAAATCAACAATCAGAAAGTTTAATTATATAATATATTATTGTAATTGCCAAGAAATCCACTCAAAACAAAACAAACTCTCTGGTACTTGGGAAAAAACCCAACAAAGGATATACAAGACCTTTATGGAAAAACTTACAACTCTCTCAAAAGACATCAACAGAAACGTTAAGTAAATATAGAGATACCATTTATATAGATGGAAAGACCGACTCTTAACAGTGTCAGTTCCCAATAAATTAATCTGCAAATTCAATACCATTGCAATCTAAGTGCAAAAAATGTTTTACACTTAATAAGCTAATTATTATAAAAAGCCATATGGAAAACTACAAGACTAAGAATGGAGAAGACAGTTCTCAAGAAGAAGGTAGCTGGAGATGCTTTCAAGACTTATTTTGTAGCTACAGTGATCAAAACAGTGTGGAAATTAGCTGAAGGGTAAAACATTGATTTATAAACACACAAAACTGAGAACGCAGAAGAAAAATAATGTACAGTGGAAACGATTTATGGCAAGGTAGCCTTATAAATCAGAAGGGAGATGATGGACTATTCAATAAATGGTGCCAGGACAATTGGAAACCCATATGCAAAAAATTAAAATTAAAATTAGACACTCTACACAAAAATACATCCTAGGTAGACCAAAGACATAAGCAGAATTTCAAATTCAAAATGAACACATCAGAGAATATCTAACCTCAGTGTAGGGATGGTTTTTAAATAAAAAAGGCATAAAAAATACAAGCCATAGAAGAAAATGAGGATTAGATCGAAAACTTCCATTCATAAACAAATGAAAGGACAAACCACAGACTGAGAGAGATTTGTAAAACATGTAACTGATAAATATATTAAAGTATTTATTGAGTATAAATATATTTAAGTATATTTAAGTAAATATACTTAAATATATTTAATTATATTTAATATATTAAAACTCCTTCAAAGCAGGAAGCTGAAGACCAGAGACTTGATAGGACATTGACAAAGGATATAGACAGACAAGTCACAGCGGAGGGACTGTGGATCCACGCTGAACACACGAACAGTGATCCACAGCATCAGAGACGTTCAGATTAAACCCGAGTGAGAACCGGTTCACGCTCTTCAGTTGGCAGAAATGAAAAGATCTGACAATTCCAAGCATTGGTGAGAACGTGGAGGCTCGAAACTCATATGCTCTGCTGGTGGGCTTGATGCCACCACGTTGGAAACTAAGTTTGCATCTCTAATAAGTTTAAATTTTGCATACTCTACAAGCTAGCAATTCCGTTTCTCAGTATATATCGGTGGGAGATTTGTGCACATGTGCACAAGGAGAGATGTTTAATATTTATGACACTGTTGTTTGTGATGGCAAGAAATTGGAGAAATCCTGTATGTTCATCAACCAGAAAATGAACAAAATATTGTGGTATATTCATAAAATTTAACACCATACAGCAGTTAAAATGAATGAACCAGAGCTACATGCATGAACATGAACAAATCTCAAAGACATAGCATGACAGTGTGATACAATTTATATAAAATTTAAAAACCTTCAAAACCAGCTTGCATATACTTTATGGAAACATGCATTCATAGAAAATTCATTTAAGGCATTAAAAACATGCATGAGAATGATAAACTTCAAATAAGTGCTTAAATTAGGGTAGAGAGAGATGAAAGAGTGTTGAGGGACTGAGAATACTTAACAAAATGAAGTGATATTTATCACGGCAGAATATTAAGAAGTGACCAAGTGACTATGCTTGAAATATTTCATATGACAGTTAAAACTGTCATCAATATGTATCATCATATCTCCATCCATATCTACCTATCTATCTATCATCCATCATCTATATTAGATTTTAAGATCTCTAGTGTTTCTTAGTAAGGGCATACCATATTTCACAGACTTATATTAAATAGTGATTTCCTGATTGTAGTTTAATGTATATAAAGTTTGGGTTTATTTAAATTTTAGAAACCTTTGCAATATATAAATATACATACACCTATAATCTCGTTTACTGCATCAGTGGGCAGTTCTCAAGAACACTGTGAAAGAACAAGAGTGCATGGAAGTCTCTTCCTCTGACCTTCATACAATCCCCTCCTCCCCCAGCCCGTCCATGCCAATCCCTCACACCTGAAGGTCTGAACAGAGGATATTGTGAACATAAATGAAACCTCAAATAGAACAACTGGATTGAGGGAGTGTCTGTGGTCTGAGTTTCAAGATATAAATGTTTCAGGCCAACAAGACAACAATGAGATTGCTTTGATGTCTTTTCCTTTGAACATGAGATTACCACACCTCAGACTACACTAGGTCCCTTATTCTTTGATTTGAAGAAACGACCCTATGTAGCTTTAGAGTGGATGCAAAGCAGGCGTAATCTCTGCTGTGAGAAAGTGACCAGTGGTGCATGGCTGGGTCCTTAGATCTCCTACTCGGAGCTCTGCTGTTACTTCCAGATGTATCTGGGAAGAACTACAAAATCTCATAAGGCAAGTATTGCCCTGAGTCACTCTGGGGCCCATCATTACTATATACCAATTTGCAGCGTCGTTTCGGGTGGTGAACAAGTCAGTGGGCTTGTTGTGAGTGCCACCCTGGGGCACACTACCCACTGCTCTCTTGTTAGAGATGCACTTCAAGGGCAGTCACATCAACTTTGGGACCTCGAAACGAGGTCTGAAAATAGGACTATGCTACCTTGCAGTAGAAAGATGGAACTTTGGTTAAAAATATTGGAAAACCTCTGACCTAATATCTGCTCCTAGCTTTCTAAAGCCTCCAAGGTTCCCTCTCTCATTCACCAGCAGTGCCTCCTGCAAGTGCAGCATAAGCTGATACTAGAAGTGGGGTGTTGCCCCCCACCCCGAAGGTAGAGTCGTTCACCACGTCTGTTTCTGGGTGCACCTGTTGGATGAAGGAGGGTGCTGAAGAAGAAGGCAGATGAGATACTGAGCAGCTTATTTCCCCTGGAGCACGGGTAAAGCACAGTGCCTGGCACACAGTAAATGCCCGATAAAATGTAATCTACTTAATGAACAAAAGAATGAAAATCCATTATTAGTTTGTGGCTGTAGCCGGCCTCAGTTTACTGTCTAGCACGTGCGTGGCTGTTACGTCTGAACATACAGCGGCCTGTTTTACCAGCTTGGCAAATTTCTTTAACACTCTTGTGCTTAAGGTAAGTCAAGGGGATGATTGCTCTTTAACATTTGAAAAGCAAATCGATGTCTTGGATACTGAAGGACAGTCCCGAGGCTTTGTATTCGTAGCTTTATTATCCTATGTGTCCATTTTATTCTTTGGCTTGGCCTATTGGTTCTGACCGTTGTTTGCTCAGTGTGAATCAGAAGGCCCTAAAGCCCCTGGAAAGAATAAATGCAAGGGTGCCTCCAGTGGGCAGGTGCTTTGGAGAAGATAAAAGCATCTTATAAAGGAAAGGTGGTGGCCTTATAATTTTGCTCACATGTTTTCTCAGGAGAGATGGGAAATGGAGAATCTCCATCACTTGCTTTTTGTCGCCAAGGCCCTCAAGGTGGTCAGTGTGACGAAGAGAAGGGCATTCGGGGCCTCTGCTGGGCCGGGCGCAGAGAGTGGTCAGCTGAGCTGGGCCTAAGGAGGGCGCGAGAGGGGAAGATTCCCACCAAAGCTACAAATCGGGGAGCTTTAGACCCTGAAGGAAAGCGTCATTACCCCCGCCTTTGCACTTTGGCTGTGGGTATATTAAAGTCACTTTAACAATCTGCGATTCTTAGCGAAACTGTACTTTATAGACTGTGAAGTTTGGAGAATGAAGCGGAAGGCATAGCCCTTGGGAGCCTCAGCAAATCAGATTCAAATCATAACCTTGTCAATTGCCAGGATGGGCTCCGGGTGCCATCATGCTTCTCCCATGCACCTAGTGAATGGAGACTCTCCATCACAGTGACCCCCTAGGTACCGACCTGGCCCCGCCTGCATGCTTTCCTCTTGCAGAGGGAACTTAGAAAATCTGAATGGATGTGGGGCTGCACAGGATGCTCAGGGGGAACTAAGACTTTCCGTGACCTCTCCACTGTTGGACCAAGGGCTTCACACACTCAGATGAGCGTGTGTATACGTTTCTGTGAAGGAGGAGGGGATGAGTGTACTTCTGAACTTTTACTTTGGCCCTTTCAGTTACGTTAGAATGGCAGCTAACGGCACTGTGTTTTTACTGTACAGAATAGTAACGACACAAGCTGCTGTGTCCAGTGCTGGAAGCTCTGGATGTCCCGGTGTTGTCTGTACTGTGTGATGTGGGTGTGACAGCTAGTCTGCTTGTGCCTGTAGGGTACAGAAGGAAAGGGGTACTCCTCCAGTCCCCCGGGCTCAAGGGACCATGAGGGTGACACTGCACTGATGTGACTGACTCACACAATTGCCTAGTTTAGCTGTGCTCTGTCATCGGCACCCCGAGAATTTTAGGAGGCGTATTTTCATGAGACTACATTTCTTAAAATATGTCTTATGACTGCTATTTATATGGGGTGTTTAGAGTGGTCTGCCTGTCATATTTGGTACAATACTTCTTGTTTCTTCTTAGGAGACAAGATAAGAAGGTAAAAGTATGGAGACCTCTACTGTGCTAATGAAGGAAAAGAGAAAAAATTATGACAAGTGGTCAGGAGAACTGTGTGTGTGTGTTTAATAGAAAAATGCATTGTCACCTTTAGGGAAGAGAAGGGAATGTATAAACGTTTTGAGAAACAAAGAGAGGACGATACAGTTGAACAGGTTGCCTAGTCTCCTCACCAAATATTTTCTCCTTAAGTTTATAGAAAAGTTTTTTAAATTAATTTTTTTAGATAACTTTATTTTGATGTAGTGATCTGAATAGAACAGAATGAAGAAAAAATTACGGTAGAGATCAGATCATTTTTAAAACGGAGGAGTGTCTGTCACTTTCGGGAGAAATCAACAGTTTTCTTTCAAGTTTGGCTTTCGTTTGTCAGTGATCTTTGGCGTGGAGGCAGCTAGTACAATGGCTAAGAGCATTGATTTGGGCATCTGATCGCCTCAGCTTCCATTCTGCACTCTGCCACCCATTAATTGAGTAACCTTGTATATGTGATTTAATTCTCTGAGTCTCACTTTTGTCCTTTGTAAGGTGTCATCTGGATAATACAGGACTGCGGTATTAAATGAGATGGGGCACCTGGCCCACAGTAAATGTTCAGCTAACACAGTTATCATTTCTCCGTGTTTGTACTGAGAAGTGCATTCTAAAGCACCCACTTTCTTCGGGGCATAGACTCTCTCACCACATGGGCAAGACGCAATCCAACACCTCCTCAAAGTCTGTGCTGTACAATATCTGATGCAGAAGAAACCCACAATCGGAAGTAATCCAATATTTGGGTAGTTAATTGAAAAAAATCAGTTAATTGGGGGAATCTTAAGGAAATGATGCCTGATACTCTAAATACTTTATTTTGATTTAGAGCCTGAGTGAAGACTTTATTTGCAGTCCTGAGGCAACACCAGTATATTCTCTGAGTACAGGTTCCAATTCTTTCTTGCATAAACCACGGCATAGTTCATCAACTATGCTTTTTTAGTTTTGATCTCTTTAAAGTGGATTGAGATCTTAAAGACACTTGCAAAGGAATCTAAGTTCCGCATCCCTCAACAAGCAATAATTTTTGTTTTCATTTGCAGAGAGTTAGGTTAACCTCATTCCTCAGGTGATAACAGATTTGTAATGGTCCATGCAAGCTCCTGTCTGTGTTTTACTCTAAGGTATAACTCACCCATGTTACATCGTGTTGTATTATGAAACCATTACCCTTCATCACTTATTGTCCCCCTCCATAGATTCTTGTTCTTGTTGATTATCCTTAAATATACATTCATCCTTGTCAAATAGATGGTGATTTTTGTGTTTTTAGTTCACCTAAATGGTGTAGATGCAGAAATCTCATTCTTACTATTTTTCTCCTCACTTTTTTCTTTTTTTGGGTCATCTGTTCATACTACTGAATGTATACCTAGTTTATGGCTTTTAACTAGAGTGTCATGATCCTCGGTATGTATTTTCCCACGTATTTCTTGTTAATTCCTTATTTATAGACAGCACATCAATTATCTCATGTTATAAAACAAAATACCCCAAAGTTTGTGCCTCAACTATTTTACTTGCTCATGATTCTGTGGGATGGCAGGAGGAGAGCTCAGCAGTCCTCCTGGTCTTGCCGAAGGTTCCCTGTGGGGCTATGGTCACCTGGTTGCTCCCCTGGGGCCCAGTGACCTAAGGCAGCCTCCCTACCATGCTGACTATCCCCTGGGCTACATGTCCCAGCACCTGGCAGGACGTGCAAACCCTGATGCTACTTTTAGAGTCTTGGGTGTGTTATTGCCAGGAAGTATTAGCATGCTAATTGTGTAGTGGAATCACCAGAGTCAAAAACTTAGAATTTTCTGTAAAAGAGAACTTCAAAATTACATTTTTTTTTGTTACTGGAAATAGCTCATAATTATACCCAGCACGTAATTTTCTGAATTGTCACCAAAATGATCACTCTTGGTAAGAAGAAATTATTCTTACTTTCAGAACTTCTGTGATGACTGTTTATTACCAGACTCCATAAAGGGTGATGAATGTATCTATATAAGACTTATTATAAATATAACATCAGCAGTTGAAATAGAAAGGTACGAAAAAGTTGGGGCTGGCTTCATCTTTACTTGCTGGACCATTTGTTTATTCCCCAGACTCATCCACTCAGCAGACATTTACTGAATACTCTTTTGTACTGGACTATAGGAAAAACATAGTTGAATAAAACAATTTGTTCTCCCAAGGAAATAATAGTCCAGATGGAAGATGTGAGCTGTCCCTAAAAAATGATAATACCAGGCAAAGCCAGAAGAATGTCGTAAGGGATTTCTGGACCACGTGCTACGAGACTTGGAGGGGCAAATGTTTTCTTCTGGCTATGAAGGAAGGGGCTAATATTTATGAAGAAGGTAATGTTAAACAAAGACCAGTCATCTGGATCTTAAAAGATGGGCTCTGTACTGATGGGTAAAGATGAAGGTCAGAGGAAAGTAAGAAGGGACTTCTGGGTGGGGGTGGAGTGGCAGAGGCCTGGAGCTGAGGTGGCAGACGCGCATGAAGCGGAGCGTGGGCTGCCTCTCCAAAGATGAGCAAAGTGGGAAAGTGTAGATGGGTTCAGACCAGACTGCAGAGGGATGCCAGTAAGTCATTTGGACTTTACTTTGTAGGAAAAGGGAAACCAACACAGCTTTTTAAGCAAGAGAATGATGTGATCAAAATCCTGTTTTAGAAAAATTAATTTGAATGAATTCAGAGTTTGCTTAAAGCTCCTTTCTGGGGTGGGAGAAACTGAAACGGAGCTAAGAAGATACTGGAAAAAACACAAAAGAGGGTTCTCCTAGTGGGGAAGGTGGTCTAACTGAACGTAGCCCCTGCACCCAGGATGACCGCACTGCTTCCTTCCTGGTTCTGATCATTAGTGGTGACCATCTTGTTTGTTGACATGTTTATTCATTTAACGTTCGCTCCCCTCTTCCCCCCCTCCCCTGACTAGAATAGAAGCCCAGGGACCTTGTCTACATTGTTTGTCCTCGGAGCCTAGAACAACGCCACACACACAAAAGGCAATCATTAATTATATTTTGAAAGGGTCAAGATTAATGGAACACAGAGGAAGGTTAGAAATGAGTGACTCTCAGTTTGATTTTCTCCAGGAAGAATGGGTTTTGGGACTGATATGGAGAAAGATCTAATTCTTGTGTAGAGTTGTACCATTTTCAAAGTACTTAACACATGTTTTATTTATACATACCTCCCAGTGGCCAAAAAGCCAATCTGAAAGGTAGTCATTTATACATTCGACGTTTATTGATCACTTGCTCCGTGCCAGTGTTGTGCTGTGTGCTTACAGTTGTGAGACAGTTCCTGCCCTTGAAGGTCTCACAGTCTGATGGAGAAAACCGAAATGCACAGAGAACTGTTACCTATCACATCCATTAGTCAGGGTTCTCCAGAGAAACAGAACCAATATGATGTGCACGTGTATAAAAAGAGATTTATTGTAGAGAATTAACTCACATGATTATGGAGGCTGAGATGTCCTAAGACCTGCCGTCTGCAAGCTGATGTTTCAGTTGGAGTCCAAAGGCAGGGGAAAAAACAAGGTTCCAGTTCGAAGGCAGTCTGTGGAGGGTCGGTCTTTTGTTCTGTACAGGCCTCCCGTAATTGGGTGAGGCCCCCCCACAAGGGGCGCACCATCCACTTTACTCAGTGTACTGTTTCCAGTGTTTGTCATATCCAGAAACATCCTCACGACACACGCAGAATCATGTTTTACCAAATGTCTCTGCACCTGTGTCCCAGTCCAATTAACACATAGAATTAGCCGTCACAGTGTCCACTGCTATTATAGAGAAATAAACCAAGTTCCACTCAAAGTAATTCCATCTCGGGCAGTTAGAGAGGGTTTCGAAGGGAGGTAAGAAGAGGAACAATTGATCATCCATCTCTGTTTTTAAAGGAGAAAGTAGAAATTCAGGGAGATTAAGTAATTTCCCATCACACGCAGACAGGAAGTGCTAAAGCTAGGAGTTGATAAAGCCAAATTTTATACTTTTGCATTATCCAGAATAAGCGACTCAGAGAAAGCATTATATTTTAAGATAGTGAAAGAACATCCAATTAAAAAAACTGATTTGTGATTCAGGCCATAGTTCCGTTATACCCGAAGCTGCCAAAGGGTCTTGGGAGGCTCACATTAGAGCCACGGTGAGAGAGGCTTTCCCTTAGCCATCTGGTGCCCATCAGCACCATCCTGAGCTGGTGGTGAGACGGGCAGAAGTGGCCCAAGGCTTTGGTACTTGGGGTTTCACAGTCATCTTGGTTTTGAATGAGGTAGTGATGCAGCAGTCTCGTAGCCTCCAGTTATGGGAAGTGGGCCTTGGAGATGTTGGAAAGTGTCCCGAGCACTTGTGCCCCAAAGAAGCTTGTTTCTCTGGTGCTTCTGCTCGATGTTATATCTCTAGTCTGGTTTCCCTCGGGCTTTTTTGCTCTTGTCCCCTCGTGACATTGGCAAGCCAGTGGCTTCTGGGTGTGAGACGTGTCCCCCCATCTATATGAGCTTACGTAGTCGGTTCCCAGCACAATCGTGCCGAGGTGGATTTTTAAAAAAAATTTAATTCAAGCTCTTAAGGTAAAAAAATAATGCTGTGCATCCACTTGGGTCAGTGTCCGCTCTGGCACAGTGCTGGGTGTCTCTGAGAGCCTCCCCCTAACGCAGGACGCGGGTGGGATTCTAAAGAAGGAGTGGGCTCAGCAGGAACCTCAGACGTCTTTCTACGAAAGTCCTACTTCCAACGTCCCTCCGTCTGGGACCCCAGTTTGCTTATCTCGTCAGTGACTGACTGTGTCCAGGCCTTTATCACGTGCTCCCCCCAGGAACACAGCACTATGACTCTTTTTCCCGGCCACTCCCAGGGTCCTCGAGAAACCACAGCTACCTAAGGATGCTAAGTGCATCCTGCTTCAATACTGCTGAATTACAGAAGGGAAAGTACATAACCTCCACTCCCCCTACATCTGCAGTCAGATCGCTTTCAAGGCTGCTCTTGCCATGGGTTTTCAACTGCCATCTGAAAGGAGCATTAGTCATCTTAATAATGTGAATTAATCATAAGCCCAGCCTGGTGGACAATATTGCAATCAAAACAACGGAGTCTGAAATGTTCCAGCCGAAATGAGAACATATGAACATAGCTTAACTCAGAAATATTGCAGCTGCAGTCAACAAACTTCCAATCAAAAGAGACTTACAAGCCACATCTAAGACTTTTTGTCTGTTAAAAGTGCTTTTGTCACTAAAGGGATATCAGCAGTGTAATTTCAGATTCAAACGAGGAAGAGAATTACAGTAATTAAGGACATTCTGTGACCAGAACACTTCCAAGCAAATGATACAGTCGAAGTTGTATCTTTCTGAACCAACTGAATTCTGTCTTTTATATCAATTTTTGAAGAATGTAATTGTTATTAATAAGACATTAACAGGATATCATTTCCTTTGATGATAACTTGGTCTCTCCATAAAAGTGAGTTATTAGAATAGTTAGAAACTGCATTAGAACCCACAATCTAGAGATGATACAGTGTTTTCTCCTATTTCTGACATATTTAATGCTTTTGAAAATGTGCCTCCTACTTTTTTCCAACTTGTTTTAAATTATATGGGAGTCAAAAACTGCCCCTTTTTTCTTTTTGAAGATTTTACAACAACTTGCTTTTTTTGGAATGTCTGTGCAACTTTAGAATTCTGTGTTCTCTTTACCCAATCAGAGAGTTCAACAGAAAAAGAACAGAAACCAACACTGATCGTGTGCTAGGCACCGTGGAGATGCTTTCAAATCATGCAAGTATCTCAGGTGTTTTTGAGAATTAGTTCCGATTACTAAAACTTCATAGCATAAAATAATAGTTTTCGAAGTTTATTCTGGTTGAAATGTATTTTCCCAATTAATGGTTTGTCAAGAAGTGGTTTGCAGTTTCCTATAAACGTAGGTAGCAAATATAAGTGGCAGGTGCAAATGCTGTAGAAACGTCGTCATCCATCCACGTGACTTTAAATCAATGGACTGTGAAAGTCTTCTGTCAGAACAACTGATTATGACTCTTTAGGGCCTGCTATAAAATTATCCCTGTCATCCGTGTATTAAAGCATTCTTTGCATCACGCGGTTCTCCTCGTGGAGTTGTCTGTTTGCCCTTGGCTGTCAGATGACCTTGTGTACGACATTGTTGCATGGTCGGGGCAGCAGAGTGCAGTGAACATGGGTGTCTCACCCTCACGAAGAAAGCTCTAACCCTCTACCAATGAAGGGCAAGCTAAAACAACAACCAGAGACCATTTCTCATCCACCAAATCGAAAGAGGCTAATTTAAAAAGCACGGGGCATCGTTAGCTCACAGGTGTGGAGACCAGCATCTTTGTCCACAGCTGGAGGCAGAGGAATTGGGGCAATTTTTGTTCAAGGTAATTTGACCAGAGCCATCAAAAATGTTTAACCCTTGGAGGCTCTAATTACATGTCCAGAATTCATCCAAAGGATGTGGTGAAATATTTGTGCACAGATTTGTGCATAGGAACGCTCACTAGATGGCAGGTGTAGTGGTGACATTGTGGAACTAACTACCCACTTGCCCAGAATCATCCCGTGAATTAGGATGTGGAGACCTCCATTTTCAGTGGAGCCACTGAAAATGTCACAGGAGAGAAGAATATGGATAATTAGTGAAAATGAAAAGTACTTCTGAGAGACACGAGCAGACTACAGCATAGCTCCTGCATGTGCACAAAGGCACACACTCGTGGGTACGGGGAACGCGTGTGAGGGTGACGTCTTGGCCGTCTGTTGCTGTGTGACAATCCACAAAAATGCGGCAGCTTTGAACAACCACGACTTGTTATTTCTCATGGTTCTGCAGCTTGGGCAGACTTAGCTGTGTCTGGGGTGGGGTTCCTTATTGGACTGTGTCCAGCTGGGGGTTGGGTCCCAGAAGCCTTCACCCTCCTCCACGTGGCCTCTCCATGTGGCTGGCTGAGGCTCCTCAACATGTAGGAGGTCCAGGGCAGTTGGGGGTTTTTACATGGTGGACCCTTGTCTCTGCGGAAAAAGGCAGAAACTGCCAGATCTCTTAAAGGCTAGACCCAAAGCTGGCGCAGCATTGCCTCTGCCCATTTCATTGGTCAGCATGGGTCACGAGGCCAGATTCAAGGGGTCGGGGTCAGGGAATGCACCTCAGGATGAAAAGGAATTGATAGCAGCCACCTTTGGAGATTAACAACTGTAGTGTACACCTGAATTTTAAAAGCCATTTTCTCTAGTGGTGTGATTATAGGTTTATATGCATATTTTCTGTATGCTCTCTGTCTCTTTCAAATTATTTATGCAGAAGTTTTACTTTATCGTCATCAAAAATGAAAAACAAAAAAACCCCAAACCCTTACTGTACCAAGTTATAAAATAACCAAAAATTATAGCTGTAAATGTGAATTGACACTCACTACATCAGCATAACGCTTGTTTTCCACAAACTCTCCAGCTCAGGCCTGCGTCTTATAATTGTGACGACCACCCTGAACGTATAATTTTGCTTGGAGATGAGCATTCTGGGGAGTCACTGAGAGTGGTCAGTGTTGGGAAGGCTGCTAACAAGTTGTCTTATTTGGAACTATGCTCATCTCATAAACTGACAGCTTTTGAGATAGAAGATATTAACATCAAATCGTACTACAGGATTTTGTTATGAGTTGAAAAATCAATATATAAAAGTCATAAATAACGATGAAGATAATATTAAATGTAAGTCAGTTCATGAAGCTGTCTCTCTGTCCATCTGATGAGATACAATCTGACACCAGGCAGGTTGGTAAGAGTGAGAAACTGTGACAGTATTAAGTTTCGGCAAGTTTGAGAAGCAGAGGGAACCCTTTATACACTAGTGGTGGGTATGAAAATTGGTCCATCCGCTTTCCAAACAATCTGCAGAAGAGAAACATATACCTTTTGATCCAGCAGTTCCAGTCCTGGGCATTTTCAGTACTTCCCCACTGGGAAGCATGCATTACTATGTTCATAGCAGCATCATTCAACACTGCACAACTCTGGAACCAATCCACCAGCAACAGAATGGACAAATAAATTCTGGTATGTTCAGACAGCAGGGGAAACGAATTATAGGTACACATGTTCACATGAAAGAATTTCACAAAATTGTTGTATTGGTTTGCTAAGGCTGTTCTAACAAAATACCACAGACTGGGCAGCTTCAACAACAGAGATCTATTGTCTCACAGTTCTGGGGCCCAGAAGTCCAAAACCAAGGTTCTGGCAGGGTTGGTTCCTTCTGAGAGCTGTGAGGGAAACATCCATTCCAGGCCTTTCTCCTTGGCTTGTGGATGACCATCTTCTCCCTGTGCGTCTGTAATCGGTCTTCCCTCTGTCTGTGTCTGTGTCCAAATTTCCCTTTTTTTTTAAGGACACCAGTCATGTTGGATTAGCGCCCGTACTCTAGACCTCACTTTAAATTGATCACCTCTTTAAAGACCCTCTCTCCACCAAGGTCACGTTCTGAGGGACTGGGTAATTAGACTTCAACATATGAACTTTGAGAGGACACAATACAACCCATAACAATCATTCTTTATATTTTATAATCAGGCTATGAATATTTATTTGTATTTATTTAATCAAAATACATATGTACATCAGTCCACCACACTGAGGAGGAGGTCTGTGACTTCAGAAGATTCTCAGCAAGGCCTATGACCTTCACAAAAGTTTAGAAACACTTGGAGGTTAGAAGTAGAACTTCTACTACTAGTAAATATTACCACTTCTATTACTTCTCTTACTAGTAACATCAGAACTTATAAGCTTTCCTACAGAAGCTGATAAGGAAAACACATAGATTCTTATTTGTAGGGCATTTAAAAAAAACAGGATGCTTTTGTTTGAAATGGTATATATGTATTCCTGTGGGGAGTTATTCTAATAAATCATCTCGTCAACTTCCTGTCTTTAAGAAGGATTGTATTTAAGCCATTTCAGATGTAGAGTTATCCAACTTTCTGTGAAAAATCTCTTCTAGTATATTATATACCACCTAAGATACTTTCCTTAGTATGTGCTTTTGGACATAGGAAATGGTTAAGACAATTTGAGGGAAATCGCATGGTCCATATGCTTCCCGTCACATCCTCCCACCCAGGGTTCTGCCTCAGGGCCACCCTGAGCTGCAATGAGTTGCAAACGCAGGACACTGACCTTGATAAGTACCTGCTGCTCTTGCTTTGGGGCCCGAGTCTCTACTCTCACAGGCAGATGGGGACCGGCTGGTTCCAGTCATCTACCTATGAACAATACTGAGAGGAGGGGTCTTTACTTTGGGACTTTATAGAAAAGGAGGCAAGGATTTGTCGAGAATGACTAATCTCATCTTCTAAAATAAGAACTATGCAATTTTACTATATATTAACTTAAATATATAAAAAACACTGTAGAGATTTCCTGAGGGTTCTGATATAAATAGAATCTTATTGCCCTAACTGCCATAAATTAGTGCTGAAGTAAGTGGTGTGGAGCGGGGGTGGGTCACTGAATGTGCAGTTTTGGAGGGTGGGGTCTGGGAGCCCCTGTGCCCTGGGAAAGGAAGAAAGCAGTGGAGCATCCAAAGCCTGTGTGTCAGAGCTGAATGTTCCAAAATGCACGCACGTGGACTTACGTGTAAGTGCCTGTCTCATGTCTCACATGGACGGGCCAACATGAGCTTCACTGAGCATTTATACGTTGTTTTAATTTACAGCACAAAGACCTTTGGAGAATTCTCAGCTCTTCATTTTTATTGGAGTATAGTTGCTTTACAATGTTGTGTTAGTTTCTGCTGTACAGCACAGTGCATCAGCTATATGTACATATATATCCCCTCTTTTTTGGATTTCCTTCCCATTTAGGTCACCACAGAGCAGTGAGTAGAGTTCCCTGAGCTATACATCAGGTTCTCATTAGTTATCTATTTTATACATAGTATCAGTGGTGTATATATGTCAATCCCAGTCTCCCAATTCATCCTACCCCTCCATTCCCCACTTGGTATTCATACATTTGTTCTCTCCGTCTGTGTCTCTATTTCTGCTTTGCAAATAAGATCATCTGTATCATTTTTCTAGATTCCACATATATGCGTTAATATATGATATTTGTTTTTCTCTTTCTGACTTACTTCACTCTGTATGACAGTCTCTAGATCCCTCCATGTCTCTGCAAATGACCCAATTTCATTCCTTTTTATAGCTGAGTATATTGCATTGTATATATGTACCACATCTTCTTTATCCATTCCTCTGTTGATGGACATTTAGGTTGCTTCCATGTCCTGGCTATTGTAAATAGTGCTACCTCTTCACTGTATATTTCTCAAATGGAAATGCATTCAATTCCATTAATACTTACTGGGAACCTACATTTGGAACTATGCTGGATGCAAAAGGCTCTCCACTTCACTAGCATCCTGAAAAGACTAAATCCTTGGGGAAGGGCTTGGGGAGGGGAGCCACAGGGGCAGGACCGATGCCGTCTGCTCATCTGCCTCGCCCCTTGGTCTCAGAGCCCGTTCTAGTCCAGCTCCATCCCGGACTGACTGTCAGGACCCAAGGCTCCCTGCTTTCCTCCTCTTAGGCCTTTCCTGGAGGATGGTATCAGCCCACAGAGACGTTGGGGGTGAAGGGGAAACCTGGGAGGTGGGTGTACCCCACTTCTCTAGTTTGCTCTACATTCAATAATTAATCTCTCAGCTTTGTCTATGCAGATGGCTCTTTAAATTCTCACTAAATTCATGGAAAGTTCCAATGCCCTTGTAAAATTCACGGAAAGTTCCTAGCTTGCAAAATCATGTTCATTCTCATGCGTTATAGTTATATGTAATAGAGAACAAATTTACTTGCTTTATGGATGCAGAAGTTGTATTTCAGCCGAGAAAGCTGTTTCTCAGCTGTGACGGCAAAGAAACATCTAAAAACTATTGTCAAAAAAAATGAAGGGATTGTGTCCTTTGTTTTAAGCTGAAGAAGAAAACTGAGCGTTTGCAACGCATGCAGTACTGAAAATCACTGCATTTTAAAATAATTCATGGTATGATTTAATCATTGCTAATCTAGAATAGAATAAATTTTGAGCGGCTCCCTGCCGCTGACTCTGTTTAGTTTAGGATTTACTGCCTTTTATTATCCTTAGAGAGTTATGAAGTCTGAATAAATTACCTCCAGACCCAAGCCCTCTGCCTTCTAACTTGTTTTGCTCCCTTAGAATTGCTCTTAGAAGAAAGATAAATAACTTAGCCAGGCGTTTTACACTGTATGGGACACGCGTTTCATTCCAGAATGCAGGCACAGCGAGGACGCTCACTGTGCTTTTTGACCGTGAATTTGGGTGGGTTCCACGTTAGCGCCACTTGTCAGCACCCTTGCTGGTGACATTCACGTCCCAGCGGGTGGTTGGTAGACACCGCTGACCTGCCGACTAGCTGACTGACACACACACACACAGACACAGGTTCAACCTGCTGGTGGCTTTGGTTAAATTCCCTTTGAAAGGACTGTAACGGGGCCTCTATGTCAGCAGAGATGATGGTTTCTTGAGTGGGTCTCTGTGCTGGGGACATCCTTCTGCAGGCAGAAGGGGAGTGTTGTCACGGGCTGTTTCAAGGAGTGCCAGGAAGCTGCACCCCCTGCCTGAAACCCTATCCTAGTGTTAACACAAAAGCATCCAAGTGGTGAGCTGCTTTGCCGTTACCAGTACTAACACTTCTGTGTGAATCAGTTGTCAAGTCCTTTCTTTTTTATTTTTAAATTTCATTTTATTGTGGTAAGAACACAACGTGGGATCTGCCCTCTTAACAGATTTGAGGCGGGCCACGCACTGCTGTAGACGGAGGTACGTTGGGGTTACTGCAGACGGACGGAGCCACAGTGTGGTTTCCCGGGTCCCTAGAACTTACTCATCTTGCTTCACTGAGACTTCAATGCCCTTGATTAGCAGTTCTGGTTGCCCCTCCCCCAGCCCCTGGCAACCACTGTTCTACTCTTTGGTTCCATGAATTTGACTATTTTAAACCTCATATAAGTGGAACCATACTTCCTCTCAACCTCTAGTTGTACCTAGAACTATCATATGATCCGGCAATCCCACTTCTGGGTATTGATCCAAAAGAACTGAAACCAGGACCTTGAAGAGATACTAGATCTCCAGTCTGCACGGCAGCACTGTCCACAGTAGCCAAGAGCTGGAGTCAGATCCTCTCCGAGGTCCCATCTGGAGGGCAGGTGTCGATGAGGGCGGAGACAGGCCCAGGCGAGGCGTACCATATTTAGAATGAACTGACAGTTTGCAATCGAAATTGGTCCATTTGGGGGGCTCTGTGCGGCTCGGGGGGACCTGCGACCACAGGCACTAACGAGGACCGCCTGCTCCATCACTGTGACAAGGTGCGGGCAGCGTTGTTGGGGCTCACTTTCTGAACCCTACCGTTTTGCCAGGTTGCATTTTGGGGGTGGAGGCAAGAGATGGACCAACACCCGCGTTAGGGCTCCAGTCCAGAGCTCCGCATGAGGCCTTCTCTGGGGGCCGCGCAGCTTCTGGCACAAAGAGCGCGTCCACGGAGAGGGGCCCTGGACACCCAGTCCTCAGGTGGCCACCTCCACCCCCGAGACGCTCTGAGGCCCCCTGGATCCACTGACCCGTCCCTCGCTGATGCGATCTCGTTCTTCATTTGCTTACGTCTTCACTGTCCGTCTCCTTCCACCAGACGCAGCAGGAACTGTGTGTCCAGAGTGTTTCTAGGTCTCCGGTGCCCAGCACAATGCTGACCCACCGGCGCCAAATCGATGTTGTCCAAAGAATTCATCATCCGTTAGCAGCGTCGCAGGGCCTCAGAGTGAGGGAGGGACCTGGCCAGGCTGGAGGGGGAGGGGGGTGGTTCCTCTTGATTTGCACGGACTAGGCAGGACCAAGATGCAGGGCATCCCAGGCCCGCACGCCCTGACCTTGCAGGCAGCTGGGAGGACAAACGTGCCTCCCCCTGCCCACCGGCTCCGCCGTGGCTGCCTCTCGTGACAATTTCTCTTTTCACCCTAGAAAAATGATGCCTGCCTTGGTCCATTTCTTTTAATGGAAACTCCTTAATAGCCCTGAAACAAATGATTGTTTTTTGAGCAACCAGCTCCATGGGACTCTCTCTAGGAAATAAAACCAAGTCATGGGAAGAGGGATCTGTGCTACTTCCCAGCCCTGAAGTGAGACGAGATCTGGGTAGGGGAGGTGCCAGCCCCTGGAAGATGAGGTCATTAGACCCTTGGTCTGATGCTAACACCCACCAGTAAAGAAGAAAAATAGGACATAAAGAAATTTTGCAGTGAATTTTCTTCTACTCTTATGACAGTGGATTTCTGCTTTTCTTTTCCTCAAATGTGCCAAATGAAAAGAGAGATTCTCGAAAAGCATTTTCACACTTAGCTTGTATGAACTGCCTGGCTGCCTAAAACATCAGTGCAGACTTTTCCACGGATGAGAAAATCTCTTCCATGTTAGCCCCCAGGAAAAGTAACTTTAGGGGCTCCCTTCCCTCGGGGCAAGGAGACATTCTACAGATCATAGTTAATGCCGGCAGCTTCTGCACAGCGGTTCTCAGCCCTGGTCACCATGTGTGGCTTGAACCACCTTTCAGAGGTGCCGCATGAGCTGGGAGCTTCGTGTTGCAACTTAAATGAAGTTTTTAAGGCAAGTTGGAATTTAGGCCAACTTCTTGTTGAAATTGCCGACGCCGCTGAATTCCAAGTAGCACAATCGGTGGTCCTGCAATGATCTCCCCCCTGGAAGGGGACAGACCCACTGGTGCTCACTGTCATAATAAGTGCTTCCCAGAGCTCTTCAGAGGTGGTGGGAGCTGGAGCCGGGAATATTTGTGAAGCCTCTTGATTGACTCTTTCACATTTATTCTCAAGTGACAACTCCCAGCTACCTACTGAGACAGGCAGATCTCTATTTAAGGGAACACCTTATTTTTGGAACTTTTTTTTTTTTCCTAAAAGAGTAGGAGACTGTAGCGATTTTTTTTGTTGTTGTTCCTAGAGAACTTTGTCAACGTGATGATGGCTTGACAGAGAGGAAGGTTTCAGCCAGGACTGTAGCGTGTCGTTGGATGTGGGAGCTGGAAGGGATCTTGGAATCAGCCATCCCAACTGCTGTCCTTTTACAGATGAAAAAGGCAACGTGCAGAAAAGTGAGGTGGTCCCTCCAGGGCCCCACTGCACGTGTTGGGCAGGTTGAGGATGGGAGAGGACGTCTCCTGACCCCCGAGCTGCTCTGATTCTTGCACCTTCACTTCCCAAGTCTTAGACGGATCCTTCCCTACCACCTTCCTCCCCTGCGCCCTCTTTCAGACTCCTTTCATGTTGGTGAAACCGGGGCTCAGCTTCTTAAACTGGGTCTGAGGGAGCCCAGGAATCTGCTTCAGGTGCACCATGAAGGCACTTATATTGTGTGAAGTATCCATCAGGGTTGTTCCCTCGGCGCACTTTTCAGGAATGAGGGTCTGGAGTATCCATTATATTCCCTCGAGGGAATTCGTGACATTAAAAACGTAACCACTTCTATTAGGAAGTGCCCCAAAGTAGGGAGAACTGCATAAGCTCTGGTCCTTTCATTCACGGTCTCAAGTAGCTTTTTACTAACACTGACCGTGGCTTTGTGCTGCGTTAATTGGTTCTCTGTGGTTCTGGTCAGAGAGCTGAGTGTTGTCCCAAGTCATGCAGCCTTGAGTTTAATTGATCTACGTCATTGTTATTTCAAGTTCGTCTCCTTCAGGAATGTACTTCACCTGATTGAAGCATCCTTAGGAAAGGGGGTGCTTCCAAACCTGCTGGTCTGGGTAAGCACCAATATGGAAAGTCCTGGAAAAGCCTGGAGGAGGGGGCTCACAGGACCAGTGTGCCTGGTACATTGTCATTGGCTGCATAGGAGGCTCACGGTCAACCCGGTCCTGATCTTCCCCAGATGCCACTCAGTGTGTCACGGCGACTGGGAGCATTACCACGTGGACAAATTGCTGAATGGCTCACACTTGTAAGATGTGAGATCATTTCCCAGCTCCCAGATGTATAGTTCATTTTAGATGCTTCTGGCCTGGATTCAAATGGATGAATCAGAAATATGTAGCTTTTGGTCTTGGCATTAGTTTCTCTACCATCTCAAAATCATTTCCAAACTTTTTAAAAATCTTACTTTCTCCAGAATTTAAATATAAATTGTGTCTTTCTTTTTAAAATCTACACAAGCATCTTAGGGGCTACAAGGAGAGCAGATGAAGCGACAAATATTTCTGTCCATAAGTGCCATAGACTCATCCCAACCAACCAGTTGACAAGGATTTGAGACCCTACCGTGTATCAGAATCACACTGGTGAAGACAAGCTTACCTTTCAGACGGTGAGAGGGGTAGTAAAAAAGTAAAATATGAATCAGTGGCTTGGCTTTAGCTGTGCTGAGGTTAAAATGACGATTAGCGCCTCAGGTGGAAATGCTAAGGATGCAGATGGATGCGTGAACCTGGAGCGCTGGGAAGAAGCTTGGTGATTCAGATTTGAGGATCCTCCTTGTGAAAAGGGTGCTTCAAGCCACAAAATGGGACATCGCCAAGGAGAGAGTGCAGACAGAGCAGAAGTGGGAGGGAACAGGCCAGGAGAGGAGGGTCTCATGGGGCAAGACGGACGGGACAGGTCGGAGGGTTTACAGGTGAGCCTGGTGTCACGTGTTGTACTGGGCAGCTAGAGCACCACTTTTTCTTTTTTTTAGTAGATCTTTATTGGAGTGTAATCGCTTCACAATACTGTGTGAGTTTCTGTTGTACAACAAAGCGAATCAGCCATATGCATACACATGTCCCCATATCCCCTCCCTCTTGCGTCTCCCTCCCACCCTCCCTATCCCACCCCTTTAGGTCATCACAAAGCACAGAGCTGATCTCCCTGTGCTATGCGGCTGCTTCCCACTAGCTAGCTATTTTGCATTCGGTAGTGTATACATGTCCATGCTACTCTCACTTTGCCCCAGCTTCTCCCTCCCACCCCGTGTCCTCAAGTCCATTCTCTGTGTCTACATCTTTATTGCTGCCCAACAACTAGGTTCATCAGTACCATTTTTTTGTTTTTTTAGATTCCATATATATGCGTTAACATACGGTATTTGTTTTTTTCTTTCTGACTTACTTCACTCTGTTTGACAGACTCTAGGTCCATCCACCTCACTACAAATAACTCAATTTTGTTTCTTTTTATGGTGGAGTAATATTCCGTCATATATATGTGCCACAGGATTTGCATTATTTCAAATAGGCATTGCAGAGCATTTTGAATTTTTTATATCACAGTTATTTTCCCTCCATGAATTTTATGTATTTATATTACATTTGCTTCCCAAAAAGAGCTTGATGCAATTTGATATAAAGTGATATTTGAGGAAAACCATTCAACTAGAAAATCAAAGCGATAAGGAAAGCAGAGGAAGCTAAATACTCTCTGTGCTAATGTACTGTACCTGGTTTCCATGGCTGAATATTACGTTTAACTCGGTCTCCCAGAAGCCAACATCAAAAGGAACTGATTAGGTTATATAACTATCTTTAGCTGATATGAAGAATTCCCCAGTGTAAGGGAGACAAATTATTTTTTCTTACCAAATGCTAAGGAGTAAGTTTCTTTTGAGTCACATCCCATACCCAATGATAAACAACATGCCTCCGGAATAACAGTGCCATCATATTTTATTCTCCCAGAAGCTCTTTGAGGTAGATCCTACTGTCATACCCATTTTACAGATGAGGAAACAGGCTGGGAGTGGATAAGTGTATTGCTCAAGGTCACACAGCTGAGAGGAGGTGGAGCTCAGATTTGAACTCAGTTCAGTTTGGTGCCAGTCCGTGGGTGCTTAAGGCCTGTGCCATACTATCACCAGGCTATACTGCCACTGGACTGTACCACTACGAGGTTGTGCCACAACCAGGCTGTACCACCACTAGGCTGTACTGCCATCTTCATCCCGGACTGCTTTCTTGACCCCTTATTTTCAAGTGGGACATCTCCAGTTAAATGATTACAGGTATCTCAAATTCAACTTCTCCCAAACACGTACTCTTTGTCCTCTCAGACCCGCTCTTTTTAAACTCTTGGGTTATGGCCCCGCATACCAGACAGCCACCTTTGCATTCTCCCACTCAGTAAATGTTTACAGTGAAGACGAATTATTGGGTGAAGTGACCTCACATTCTCACTAGGTGGTGACCTCTCTGAAGGTAGTGACCGTATCCATCAGTGTAATCCCGGGCCCTTGATGCTTAGTCCTTGCTTGTTGAACAAATACTGTGATTACACATCTAGTCGTGTGTACAGCCTAGTACAAGACCTGGAGAGAATAAGGAGAAAATGAGGCTGGAGAAGGAGGTTCGCTTGTGAAGGTTCCTGGATGTATACTCCCCCCGCCCCACCCCGCCTCCACTGATTACCTTCCAGGTCTCGGCTTAGGGATTCGTTTCCCTGGAGTGAAACAGTTTTCACTGGGGGATTTCTCTCCCTTCCCCTTGGGACCTCCTCCTCCCCTCCGTCCTGTCCCTCCCTCCCAGGCTGGGCTAGGACTCTCCAGTTTGTTCACTTAGCCCTCACCTCGGTGTTCATCACTCAGTCTTATCATGACATTTCTCTTTCTTGTCTTCCCGAATAAGGGTGGGCACTCCTTAAGGAAAGAAGTCTGGTGGTTAGGGCCAACTGTCTACTGGGATGTTATCTGGGGCTGTCTTATCACGGCCTCTTCCTGTGGCCTGGACTTCCTCATGGAAAGTGCCCTGGGGGAGGGAGGGAGGAAAAGGGGGAGAGAGAGAGAAAGAGAGAGAGCGAGCGAGCGCTGTACTGCTCTCCGTAACCCTGCCCCAGAAGTCACATAGTGCCACTTTGTCGCACTGTTAGTCCAGATGGTGAACAAAGTCTTCACAAGGGGAGGACACATAGACCCCACCTCTTGATGTGGCCATGACAAGGTCATAAGGTCCTATTGTAAGGAGAGAACATGAAATGAGAGATCTTTTCATGGCTCTCATTTACTTATTTATTTATTTATTTATGGCCACGTTGGGTCTTCGTCGCTGCGCGCAGGCTTTCTCTAGTTGCGGCGAGCGGGGGCTACTCTTCGTTGCGGTGCACGAGCTTCTCATTGAGGTGGCTTCTCTTTGTTGTGGAGCACAGGCTCTAGGCGCACGAGCTTCAGTAGTTATGGCACATGGGCTCAGTAGTTGTGGCTTGCGGGCTCTAGAGGGCAGGCTCAGTAGTTGTGGCGCATGGGCTTAGTTGCTCTGCGGCATGTGGGATCTTCCTGGACCAGGACTCAAACCCGTGTCCCCTGCATTGACAGGCAGAATTTTTAACCACTGTGTGTCACCAGGGAAGCCCCTCGTAGCTCTCTGTTGAAAATACAGGCTGCCACTCTAGCAGAGAGGTTAGATGGGATGAGAATCCAGTGGGAGTTGACAGGTGAGCCTGGAGCAGCTTCAGAACAGTGGGAGCTGATCTGAGGACCAAGTGTCAGGAAGGGAACCAGGACCACACACAGGACTGTCCTTGGAGAAGCTTGGCAGGGACGAGGAAAGAGATGGGGCCATGTGCCAGTTTCAAAATGTCTTCATGTAGACGTCGTCATGACTCCTCAGTGTATCCACTGCCTTGCTCTTTACTAGGCTGGCTTATGTACCTGAGGCCATTAATAAGTAAAAATTCAGGGCTTTTAAGAATTCATATTACAGTTGACCCTTGAACAACACGAGTCCACTTATACCCTGATTTTTTTCAATAAATACTATTACAGCGTGCCTTGATCCACAGCTGGTTGAGTCAGTGGATGGGGAACCAGGGATACGGAGGGTCGACTGTAAAGTTATACGTCGATTTTTGACTGTGACCCCTGTGTTGTTCAACTGTATTAAATGCTTCCCCCAGATTCACTAGATGAGTGAAATTTTGTGATGTTAACTTTCTGTTTAGGCTCTCTGCCGGCTGGCTGACAGCAGGAACCAAAAAGAACGAAATCTTTTCAGTCCAATTGCTTATTAGCCTTTGATGTTACACCAAGCCAGTCAGTTCCTTACAGAATAACAATAAACCAGTTTGGAGCAAAGCAGATCAGACCGTTGTCGCATGGATAACATATCTTTGGTGACAAGTTACGGGATTCATATAGACCCTTGATGGCTGATTTAAGGCAGTGAGCTGAGGTTTGTACCCACTTGGGAGACTATAGTTTCAGATCTTAAAAACGACCATATTTCCTGCTGAAGTCAATGTTCTTTAAACACGGCAAGTGAGGGGTTGGAAGATGTGGCTTTTTCCCTCTCACAGTCTCAGGTCCCAGCGCTTGCCCTGTACTCAGCCGACAGCCACTCTCAACTGTACGCTGCTCCCAAAGGCACCAGCAGTCAGGCCTCCGGGGCCTGTAATGCTCTTCCGTTCTCTGTCCTTCCCAGTTTGCCTCATAAACTCCTATAAGACGTGGTCCCAGCAGTACTTCTCATTCCAAGGGCTAATTTTCCTTCCTCTGCATGCCCACTGGACCTATCAGCATTCTTAGCATGTCCGCCCTGACCTCTGGGCTCCTTTGCTGTTAGGCTGTGAAGTCATTAGGACAGAATTCTCCTTTATCTGTCTTCTTTCTCCTACTCCCTAGCACGGTTCCTGGCATAGAGAAGTAGGTATTCAGTACACCCTGTACACATAAAGACAACATCGATTATGTTCAAAACATTTAGTGCATTAAATTATAACGTTAGATCACTGGTCATCTGAGGATGGTAGCCACTTTCCAGCATTCAGAGTATTTTCCCTTACAACGTGCATAGTGTGAAATGGAGTAAGTCGATTTTTCTTCAGAAGTTGACAACATGTTCAATTCCCAAACCTTAATATTCAGAAGGACACTACTTACCTTTTGGTTTGTTTTTTGTGTTCAACAGTGAGAAAACATTTTAATTCCTTTTCTTGCAAATATATATCTTAGGCCTGTGCAGGAAAAAACAGTGACTTCTGTGGCCATGAAAAAGTTTGTCCCTGACCATGTCAGGGGTCAGGTAACAAAGAGAGAGGAAAGGATTGAAACAAGAGGGGAGTATTTAGCAGTGGATAGCAGTGGACCTATCTTCTACAGGAAGGACATCGGCAGTCAGGCCAAGGAGCATGAGAGGTCTCACCTACCCAGCTGACTCCTGGCCGTGCGTCGGGATGAGGGCGTAAGGAGGAGGGTGAACTAACTGCCCTGGCCGAGGGGGAGGTGCACTGGGCCTCGCAGCTGAGGTTCGATTCCTACTTAAAGGGACATTTAACTGTCCCCCTTCTTGGTCAAAAGAAAGATCACAGTGACCAAAAGTCCATGATCTCACCTCACACAGAATTCCGTGGACCAGGGAGTTTGGTGGAACTCCCAGCTGAGGACTCCTACTCCTGCTGTCTTGTGTGCTGGAGCCTCTGTAAAGACGAAGTCTCTCTCTTCTTTAGTAGATACAGGCCACCATGTGGGAGCCAGGTCCAGGAACCAGCTCACTTTGTCTTATGGAGCCCTTGTGAAAGGAGGGGCTGCCATCATAGGGGGCTCTGGGAGGTGAGTAGTTTGGCCCCGGGTGAGGAAGGACACCAGCTCAGTGGGGAAAGGACATTCTCCCCAGTTCTGTGACGAGCACCTGGATGACTGTGCAGTGTGGGAGGTGCTGGGGGAGAGGTATGCAGAATTCTCATGGAAGAGGCTGGAAGCCATGTTCCTAGTGTGGGGGGGTCATCCTCCGGTGGCTTTTCTCTAAGCAGATATGAGTGAGGCGCTCAGAGACTTGCTCCTTAGGATGCACGGTTACTTCCCGAAGCCTCCCAGAAATAACTGAAAGACTTTGATGGAGGAAGTCATATTGGAAGGGGCCATGGGTTTGATAATTCTGGATATTAATGACAATGTCATCTTATTACATCTGTAGCCTGAGGAGATTTGGTGAAATTCATTTTTCTTTTACTTCAGACCCTGAAACATGATCAGGAAAAACACTAACTTCTACCAGAGGAAAATCCCAGGCCCACTATGCATGGAAAGACATAAAGATTCTCAATAAAATTTTAGCATATGTAATCCACATTGAAAGAATAATACACTCTCCCGAGTACATAGAGCTCATGATTCACATTAATACTAATACTTGCAAAAATAATGCAGTTTAACACCTGCTGATGTTTAACACGGCACAGGAGTACTGCGCATGTGTGAGGGCGGGATTCGAGGTCGTCCAATGTGTGTGAGAGACAAGTTTCTCTCTGCCTTTTAGGCAGTGATTGAAGGTATCGGTTGTCAGAGAAAGTTGATGATGTTGTAGACTCTGCATTCTGAGAAACTGAAAGTGTAAGAGAAAAATTTAAGTAAACACTAGAGTGAATTTTCACTTGTGCCTAATTACCGCAAGGCAGAAGGACTAGTCTATATACACTATCACCTTTCTTGCACACTTGGTTGGTTACACACTTACTTGCTATGCATGCAGCATGGTTGTCTACTCACAGCTTTATATAAATTAAAGGAAATCATGTGCACTATTATAAAAATGACATGTATGACTGACATCATTTCATAAGGAGAAATTCTACATAGCCATATTGTATATAATATGTGATCTATGAATAATTGATGCATCATATTAATATAGACTTGGACTCCCCATAAATTTGACATTAATAAGTTTTTCTACTTCTACGACTAGCAGCCAGAACAAAAGAATGCAGTTAGGAGGACAGGAAAGCAATCTATAAATACCAATAAAGTCACTTATTTAGGGCTTGTAAATGTATTTTCTGTGTGATTTTTAAATTTTAAGTCAAGCTGTGGGCAAGTTAAAGATCATTAACCAAACCTTCAAAATACCAAAATGCTACAGCAATTTTTATTTTATTAAAAGTATAATGTGTAAATAATAAAATACACAGTTTTAAGTATAAGTTTGAGAGATTTTGACACCACCCTATCAACATCTAAAATGTTTCTCTTACTCCAGAAAGTTTCCTCATGTTTTTTTTCAGCCCACCCATAAGCAACTGATGTTTAGACTTTTATCACAGTAGCTTAGTTTGTCCAATTCTAAAGCTTCATATAAATCGAATCACATAGTATGTACTCTCTTGTGTATGACTTTCCTTCACGAGGTCTGCAAGATTTATCTCTGTTGCATGTATCAGAAATATATTCTTTTGTTTCTGATCACTGAGTGGTGTGCCATTGTATGAAAATACAATTTGTTTATCCATTCACATGTTGATGGACATTTGGGTTATCAGTTGGGGCTATGACAAATAAAACTACTATGAACATTCATATACAAGTCCTTTTTTTAAATTATTTTTTAAAATTAATTTATTTTATTTATTTATTTTTGGCTGCATTCGGTCTTCGTTGCTGTGTGTGGGCTTTCTCTAGTTGCGGCGAGTGGGGGCTACTCTTCGTTGTGGTGCACGAGCTTCTCATTGCGGTGGCTTCTCTTGTTGCGGAGCATGGGCTCTAGGTGTGCGGGCTTCAGTAGCTGTGGCACCTGGGCTCAGTAGTTGTGGCTCGCGGGCTCTAGAGCACAGGCTCAGTAGTTGTGGCGCATGGCCTTAGTTGCTCCGTGGCATGCGGGATCTTCCCGGACCAGGGGTGGAACCCATGTCCCCTGCATTGGCGGGCAGATTCTTAACCACTGTGCCACCAGGGAAGCCCCACAAGTCTTTTTGTGGACATGTTTTCCTTCCTTTTGAGTCATTACCAAGAAATGGAATTCTTGGGACTATACGGTAAATGTATGTTTAACTTTATAAGAAACTGCCAAATAGTTTTCCAAAATGGTTGTACCACTGTCTACTCCCACCAGCAGTACATGCAAGTAGGGTTGCTCCACATCCTCACCAACACTAGATTTTTAAAAATTTTAGTCATTGTAATGCACGGCAGTGGTATCTCACTGTGGTTTTAATTACATTTTCTTGATGATTAGTGAGCTATTCTTATATTAGCTGTCTTGTATCTTTAATTTTGGTAAGATGTCTGTTTAAATCTTTGCCATTTTGAAAAATTGGGTTGCTTCTCTTTTTATTATTGAGCTGTTGGAGTTTTCTGTATATTCTAGATACAAGTCCTTTACCAGACTATTTCCTCCATTCTGAATCTTGTCTTTTTATTTCCTTAAGAAGGAATGGTATCTTTTATTTGTTTATTTATTTAATTTTTTGTTTTTTGGCCACTCTCTGCGGCATGTGGGATCTTAGTTCCCTGACCAGGGATCAAACTGCATTGGAAGCATGGAGTCTTAACCACTGGACCACCAAGGAAGTCCCAGAATTGTGTCTTTTAAAAAGCAGAAGTTTAAGATTGAATTACATCACTTAATCATTTTTTTTTCTTTCATGGTTAGTACTTTTTGTATCCTAAGAAATTTTGGCCTATCCCAAGGTTATAAAGATTTTCTCCTCTGTTTTAAAGGCTTTCTGTTTTGGACTTTTACACTGGGTACAACGTTTAAAAAATAAATCTAAGTGTTATTAGCTGAGAAATATTAGAAAGGTACATACATAAATACTAAAACATAAGTGCTGCCTGTATTTTTTTTTTAATTTTATTTATTATTTATTTTTGCTGTGTTGGGTCTTCGTTTCTGTGCGAGGGCTTTCTCTAGTTGTGGCAAGCGGGGGCCACTCTTCATCGCGGTGCGCGGGCCTCTCACCATCGTGGCCTCTCGTTGCGGAGCACAGGCTCCAGACGCGCAGGCTCAGTAGTTGTGGCTCACGGGCCTAGTTGCTCCGTGGCATGTGGGATCCTCCCAGACCAGGGCTTGAACCCGTGTCCCCTGCATTAGCAGGCAGACTCTCAACCACTGTGCCACCAGGGAAGCCCCTGCCTGTATTTTGGATGGAATAGTCAATAATATGACATTTTCTTCTTACTAAAGGTCTTGTTATTTGTAAAGTTTCCATGAAAAAGTATTTCTGTAGAACATTAAGAAGAAATTCTGGAACTGAAAAGACCCAATCGACATTACGATTAATACTTCAGTAACTACTGACTAGGCCAGTTACGCAGCCCTGACATCTTTCCATCCTTCCTCTTTTTAAACATTTTTTTCCTCCTCATTTAACTGTTTTGTTTGTATATTTGTCCTATTAAGTTCCTTGAGGCCATAGATTATGTCCTATAGTTCTCTATAGAACATTCAACTTTTATATCTGTGCTGAGTTTGCTTCTCTGCTGTTATCTGTTATATTTGAAGCAATTTGTATGTTCAAACTATCAGACAGCTCCTGTATAAATATGTTGTGTTTTGTTAAAAGCAGCTTGTGAAATCCTAAAGTTTTCAGTTAGTGATTTCATTCTGTTTTAGTTTTAAATGATTATGATTTAATTTCATACACTTAACAAATTTTAATGTAAAAAAGTACAAAAATACAAATGGTCGTCCAGTGGTGAACATAGATTTTTGTTCAGAGAACAGGGTCACCATTAATACATGGCATAACTTTTAAATTTTACATTGAGAATCATTCTTTCCAAAAGTAGCAAAGGAAGCAGTGGATACAGATATCCCATTGTGGTAAGTTGCTTGCTCAGGCAAACATATCCTGATTGGAGCGTGAATCTTAGAAGAACTCCCGATTTGCCAGGAATTTTCTTTTCGGGCCCTATAAGTGAAAGGCTGCAAGAGCTGAATTTCTCTTTGGAGGTAGGGGCTGAATAGGGATGCAACTTTCAGCAAAAACTAAATGGAGAGAACTTTATGCAGAGGATCAGGTACTGGATGGATGGCAGTACATAGGTATAACGCAAGTGTCAGGGAAATGCATCTGGAAGGCTTTCATGTCAAGGTTTAAGCACCTTTACGAAGTGCTCTAGGCATGCTAGTTCTTGGAGGTCAAAGAGTTATCTCGGATGATGGAGAAAAAACTAGTCAGAAGTTAAGGGAGATACTTTTTCAGAAACACAGGCAGGTGTGCCCAGGTGTGCACACACATGATATTAATAATGCTTTGGGGCCCTTCCTGTGTTACCATACACTGAGCTGAGGACTTTCATAAAATAGCTCTAATCCTCACAAACAACCCTGAAAGACTTATGTCATCATCCCAGCTTAGGGACAAAGTGACTGAACCCAAGTACCTCCCAAATTCACACGTGTAGTGCAGAGCTGGGATTTGAACCTGTGTCTTCCACGCTGGGACGAGGGTGTGATGTGTCAGCTTGGCTGGGCTGGGTGCTCCGGTGTATTTTCAGTGAGCGTGGGCTACACAGGAGGTGGCAGCTGTTTGTAGAACACACATACCTTCTTCCAGTTATTCATTCGGTGCTGCTGTGAAGGGCCCTTGCAGATGTGTTACAGTCTTTGACAAGTTAGCACCGAGTTAATCAAAAGGGAGACGAAGCTCGGTGGGAAACCTAGTCAGATGGAAGCCCTTTAGAAGAGGAGCGAGGCTGTCCCTGAAGGTGGAGTTTCCCAGCTCAGCTTGTGGTGGTGGGGTTCCCGCTGCTCCGATGTTTCCTTCCCAGCTACCTGCCTGCGGACTGAAAGCCTCGGCTTCTGCTCCTGGGGGGCCATCTCCCCCACTGCCTGTCCTGTGGCCTCCAGCTTCTTAGCCAGCACCCATTCCTTTGTTATATGTGTTCTACTCACCCACTACTTTATTTCCATGATAGTATTTCTTTAAATCTTGCTCCAAATGCTTTTGAAAAAATTTTGTATGTCGCCATACCCTTTTTACATGTTTATATGGGCCGATTATTCATAAGATAATTTATTTTTCATGTACAAAGTATGTCCAAGAGTGGAAGGCAATGCTTTATCCCAGCTCATTTATCCCCACTTCTGGGAACCGTTCAGCCTTTTCCATACGGCTTAGGAAATATTTCTTGAAAATACTGTATGTTTTAATGGGGCCAAATATTAGAAAAATATCACAGGATTTATCTTATGATTCAGCACGGTGAAGTCTCTTGGGCTTGGCTCTAGGTTTGAAGGCTGACAGTGTGTTTTATTTCTGAGCCTCACTGATGTTTTATACTGGCTGGGAAAGCCTTTGGCACTGTGTCCTTTTCTCAGAAATCTTACTAAACAACTGGGAGCAAGTTGCACGTCATGAGCGGTCAGTACGTCCTGAATCAGCAAAAGAGCCTCTGTCTTTTCTGAAAGGCAAGCGTTTGGCCACCATACAAGTTAGTGATGGTGCAGATAATTCACAGTCAGGAGTGGCGCTGGGTCCTCGGCGTCAGTGAGCGGCACGGTGATCGGTGATGACTCTGACAGCCTCTTGAAGACGTGTAAACCTTTTGCCAATATCTTAACATTTCCAAGCTTAGTTCCATAAACAAATCCCATAATTGCAGTTTGGCTGGATATGCCTCGGTATCTAGCGGTTTCTAGAATATCTAATGTGATAATATTAACATAATTTACATTTGAGAGAGTGTCAGGGGAGGTGGTTGGCCCAGAGTCCCTGCACAGTCCTGCCGAGTGTGCGGGGCTGCAAGGCTTGTCTGGCTCCATTTCTGGAGATGCCTCCATGTGCTCCCCAGGGGTGGGAACTGGCTTGTTTGCTGCTTGTTGAGGTGTTTACTCCTTGTTCAAAAAGCACTGGGCCCTGGGTTTCTTTCCTGTAATGCAACCACGCTACACACAGGCATTTATCTTAGGCCTGCCGTGTCGCCTGCGTGAGGCGTGAGGTTTTGGGGAACTGAGGAGAACACGAAGTGCTGGCTGTTGCCGTGAGCAGTGAAGCCCTTTGTCTCTGACCCGGGAGTCTTGTGTCTTCTGCTAGCTTCCAGGAGAGAGTGACAGGTTAGCTTACTGCTTCCAAGAAGGGCAAAATCTCAGACCCGTCACATTTTTTTTTTTTTTTTTTTTTGTGGTACCCGGGCCTCTCACTGTTGTGGCCTCTCCCATTGTGTAGTACAGGCTCTGGACGCGCAGGCTCAGCGGCCATGGCTCACGGGCCCAGCCGCTCCACGGCATATGGGATCCTCCCGGACCGGGGCACGAACCCGTGTCCCCTGAATCGGCAGGCGGACTCTCAACCACTGCGCCACCAGAGAAGCCCAGACCCATCACATTTTTACGAAGTGATTTTCCTTTGCTAAGAACCACAGTGCTGCTTTTCTGGAACAGCAGTGTTGACAATATTAAAGACCACCACAACCAGACATTTATTAAGCACCTGCTTTCCAGGTGTGGCACCTGCAGGCACTGTGCTGAAAACCTTCATGGTGGTCCAAGGTAGGTGTTTCCTTGGGCTCCGTGCAATGGAAAGGCACATAGATTAACCAAGTAAAAGTTTACTCCTGGAGGTCCCCCCTCATCACGCTGCTGATGGTTAATACCTCTCCCCACCCCACGTCCAATCTTTGTCCCCTGCTCTCTCCCCCACGGCATTTATCTGGATCTGGCATAGTTTCTGACTCAAGAATTAAGTTTGTTTATTGCCTCCTCTCACCTCCAGAACCTCAGCCCCATGTTTGTCTCCTGGGCTCCCCAAGGCCCCAAGAGCCATGCCCTGTGCCTGCCAGGCTCTCAGTAACACTCGCTCAATTAATGGTAACTTTCCTTTGTTGGTGAGAAAAAAATTTTTCTCTACCCTCCTAAATTCTTCTTAAGAATTCAGTGGATGTGAGACAGATGAACAGGAGTAAAACCCATTTAATTTGGTACCCGTGGGCGATCATGAATGTGATGCCTGGAGACTAACCAACAACAGGCAGCTTTTATGTCTTTTTACATAAAGAGACAGTACATTGGTGCGGAGTTGATGGGACAAAGCCGCTTCGGTTTGGGTGCTTAATTAGTAAGGAATTGAAGCAATGTTTGGGCTTGGGTGGTGATTAGTAGAGAGTAACAAGGTTTGTTTGTACAGGCTTCTTGGCCCTGAAGTCCCTGTCTCGGGTGACAGGGATGGCTCTTCTTAGCCTCCTGGTACAGGGAGACACCTTCACAGGGAGATTTATTTCCTGGACTCAGGGGGGACAAAGGCAGGTCCAACTGTCTGTCTTGTACTGGCTGCTTTTCAAGTAACTTTAATTTGAAATAATCAATATGTCGTGGAGGCAGATTTTGGGGCAGCCTTCCCTGGGCCCCCGTAGCTCTCTCATGGTTATGAAGTAGCTGCACTTTCTCTGATCTCACACCTATATCCAAGGCAGGAAGAGAAGACAACAAGACAAAGAGTAGGAGGAAGAGGCAAGGAGAAAGGAAGGATGGAGGAAGAAGAAATGAGAAGTGTCTATTTCAGGAAAAAAAAAAATCAGAAACACCCAGCGAACCTCTGCCCATATCTTGTTGGCTAGAACTGAGTCTATGAAGTATTCTAACCGAGTGTCTATTTATATTGAACAAAAGTGGGGTTTTGCCAGTAAGAAAGGAGAGAATAAATATTGAGTAGGTAGCTGTTAGCATCTTCAAAAATGCTAGTATCTTTGTAACCTTCCAAAGTACCCTTTAAATAGACATAATCATTTCCTTTCTATAGATACAGAATAAAGGAGCTAAGCTGCCCAAGGTCACACCGCTGGTAAATTGGGAGCTAAGATTGAACTACAGTCTTTCTAGCTCCATCCTGTCATTGCTAATAATATTATACAATTGCAAATGGCCCTAGCGTCCTCTGAATGAATCTAACAGTGAACTATTTTTTGAGCACTACTGCCCTAGTCTGCTCGGGCTGCTGTAACAAAATACCTTAGACTGTGGTTAAGCAACAGGAGTTTATTTCTCACTGTTTGAGAGGCTGGAAGTTGATCAGGTGCCAGCATGGCTAGGTTCTGGTGGGGACCCTCTTCCTGGCCTGCAGGCGGCTGCCTTCTTGCTGAGTGCTCACATGGCTCTGGGGTGAGGTTGTCGGGGGTGGGTGGGTAGAGGGAGTTGTGGAACAGAAGCTTTTGCTCTCTTCTTATAAGGGCACTAATCCCATCATTGGGACGCCACCCTCATGACCTCACCTAAACCTAATTATCTCTCCTAATACTATCACATTAGGGGTTAGGGCTTCGACATATGGATTTGGAGGGCGGGGTGGGGGACACAAACATTCACCATAATAACCACTCTTGATAAGATATTAAGCTAGGTACTATGGATGGATATATCTGATGCTTTTTGACATGAAGAATTTTATACTCCCGTATACGTGGTAAGATATAGTCACAGGAAAAGATGACTAGTAAATTACCCAAGAAGTCATGTTATCAGAGTTCAGAGAAAAGACCACCTGGGCTGGTCTGAGAAGGCTTCAGAGAAGAGGTGGGATTTGGTCTGGGCCTTGGAGAATGAGGCCACATAGAAGAATAGGGAGGGGCATTTAGGGAGCAAGAAATTGTGTCTTGGTAGAAATGATATGTCCCTTCTTAGGACAAATTCTGAGAAATAATACTGGGGAGATTAATTATACTTTTAATGCATCCTGACACAGATAGAGACAGATTATCTTAATAAGCAAGCTGTTGGTACATTTACCAGTTAGGAATGTGGATGAATGTGAATTTATAGCCATCTCATCTCATTAATAAATAGAAAATTATTCGGTTGGTGAAATCAGGAGTGCAGAACCCCCTGAGGGCAGGGACCACGCTCTCTGTGTGGCAGTTAATCTCCTTGCAGGATGCCTGGCACATTACATTCTGGAACCTCAATTTGCTGGGGAGCCAAGGCTGAGAGTGTCCAGCTTCAGAACTCACCACACACATACTCGCCTTTTTAGTAGCAGCTGATTTCTTAATATTTTTTGGCTATTTTTGTAATTATTGCTTTGTTATATGGGCAAATCCACTGCTCCAGTGGCCGTAGTTGATTGACTCGGGGTGGCCACATGGGCCAGAAGGAGTCATCCATGGGCTGGTCTGAGGGCACCCTGCGGTTCCTGACACCCTCCCTAGAGGTGTCCCATCTAGTGCAGCCGTCTCAGTTCTCAGGGCTCCTGCCAAGAGGCACGAGTCCTTCAGGCTGACGGGGAAATTCCTACCTTACTGCGCACGCACGGGCAGGTGGAGGGCGTCTAGGTTTTGACACACTTAGTGGTGCTGACGTGTCGGAAGGAGGACCACATGGTGATGTATTCACTGGGCTGTCCTCCCCCACTGCCTCGTCCTATTCCCTGGCGACCTGGATGCTGTCCTAAGAACCTCCTGGCTGTCCTTCGACTCCTGCAGAGAACAGAGGTGTGCTCTGCACAGGGGCACAGTGAGCTGGGTGGTCAGACCCACAGAGACTGAGAGGGGGACTCCCCCCGCCCCTGCGAGCACTGGGAAGTGCAGCCCTGGGCCCCCTGTAATCCTCAGCTGAGTCCTCGGTCTGGGACCCCTACCTGCTCCCCGAGGAATGGCTCTATGTCAAAGGTCTATAGAAGAGCAGACTCTCATTTCTGAAAATATCACCTGTGTGGCCCTTCCCCTTCCAGCATCTCAGGGAATACAGGGCGGTGCCTGCACTCCTGGTAGTCATAGGACAGGGTTATTAAAAGTTAAATTAACCAGAATCAATGAGTGTTAAGTCAGTAGATGGTATTTGGAGGCTGAGTGCTCCCAGCCTCTAACACCCCAATTTGAATGACTTTATGTTAAGGCCCTGCTCTCCTGGCCCTTCACTCTCCTCCGCCCTCTGCTCTCCATCTGCCCTTTGACCCCGCCTGGCCCTGGGGCTCACATCTCACTTCCATCTCTGTCTCACTTCCAGCTCCGCTCACAGCCATTCTGCCGCCGGAGCGCTCCCTGTCTCTGCACGTCCTCCACTGTGTGCTGGCTTCTTGGCTGCTCAGATGGCCACACTCATGCACGAAAGCACCTTGAGGTCATGCATGGGGGGATGTCAGGGCTCCCTCCTGTTGGGGCCACCACCCCTCTTCCTTTGCACTAGAAGGCTGCAGAGGGCCAGTGCTCACCAAGGCCTTGCTTCCTCTTCTTACTGGGCACAAGAGAAGACTCCCAGCCTGTGACTGGTTCTGGCCAACGAAACACAGGAGATGGGACACTCGAGTCTTCCAGTTTGAGGCACTTCGGAGCTTGTCTGAGTTTTCTAGGTTCTTCTTTTCCTAGTTGGAGCAACACAGGCGTCCGCATGTTGAGAGAAATGAGTAGCCACGTGGAGAGGTGTCCTGAGTTTCTCAGTGTTGTGTGGGTGAGAAATAACTTCTGCTGAATCACTGAGATTTGGGGTTTGTTACCAATGCAGAGTCTAGCCTATTCTAGCTAATTTCTGGAAGCCATTCACAAATACTTTCCCAAGTGATATCTCAATGAATGCTGTTATGCTTCTTTGGGGATATAGCCAGCAAGGTTGACGTGAAATCTACTTCTTGGTAACGTATTATTAGAAGATGCTGGAAAGTTATCCCAGGAAAAGGAGATAGTCCAGAAATAGGCGTTTTTAAATGAAAGAATAGACTTGGAGAAACAGGAAAGGATTAACCATAAGTTATGCCTGGAGAACTTTCCATATGAGAAAGGAAAAGAATTCGAATTTACAGATTCAGAGACCAGTCACTTAGTCGGGAAGAGAGGGATGAATGGGATCCACCCAGATTCAAGGGAGCAGGAAACAGAGGCCCAGACACTAAGGGAGGGTGGGGGACGAGAGCCAGAGGCAAAACGCACAGCAAGTCCGTGGATACCCAAACAGCTCCGTGTATCAGGGGACGTGATGGGGCCTGGGTCCTTCTTAGACCCTTGTTAGACGCTCACTAGACCCCTTGAGTTGTAGCCTCCAGGACGTGTGCCCACTTTGTAAAGGTCAAGCCTAGTAGTGCGTCCTCTCACTGACCTGTTAGGATAATACGGTCCAGAGTGAGTGCTGGAAAGGCCTTCTCCAGTCACTGCCTGCCCTTTCATTCTGCCGATGGAGAGACGTGAGCCGGCTTCTTCGTCACTCTTGGGAGGTGACAAACATGGGGATGGGCCTGGGGCCCCACGCGTGGGGCAGCTTTCCAATCTAGACCCTCCTGATTTCTGAGCGTGGCTTCCACACCCTTGCAAATTGGCTTCTTTGTGGGGTGGGAGATGTGACTGGTGCAGCGTGGCTTCCATGTGATGAGGAGGCACCTAGGCTTCTGGTCCAGTGGAGCCCTTTGCCTTAGCTGAGATCATCATTCCCCCCACCCTGATTTCAGCGTTTCATTCATGACGTAGACTGTGTTTATGCGTTGTTAGTCCTACCCATGGACTTTGGGGGCCAAATAATGATTATTTGCATTCTGGGAAAACTTCACTTGCTGACTGTGAAATATAAGACAGCAGGCGCTGACATGATTGTAAAAGTTAAATGTTGTTACAAACCAACTGCTCTAGTGCTTAGCTTCAGGGCCACGAAGTAGGTGGACGGTAACCACCTTGGCTTAACCCCTTAGACCACGAACGATTTACTAAGAAATCCGCAACAACGTGATTTACACATGATGACAATCAGAGTAACAGGAGAACCTCAAGGCGTAAATATTTTATGTGACGAATTATCCATGCGAGGTGCATTCACAAACATTGATTAGAATCCTGAGGTTAAATTCCTGTGTGTTGTGTGTGCTGAGTAATCGAGTTGATACAGAGTAATGATGCAGGGTTTGGGCTTTACTTTGCTGTGGCCTCTGCCCACCTAAAGCGGGAGGTGGCTCATAACAGGGAGACCAGCTGCCGTACTCTCCCTTCAGCTCCTAAGAGGAAGCACATTGCCCGCCTCACTCTAGTACAAGCCTCCTCCTGGGGCGTCAGGTTAGAGGAACGTGGGCTGGGCCGTGTCGGCCTGGAAATGCTGGGTGGCAGGCTCCCTGTGAGTGTGAAGTTGCAGGAGGTCCCATGCGGTGGGGAGAATCATGTCCCTTCAAAATGGCCCTGTTCTGGAACTCTGCTCGATATTATGTAACAACCTAAATGGGAAAAGAATAGATACACGTATATGTATAACTGACTCACTATGCTGTGCACCTGAAACTAACACAACATTGTTAATCACCTATCCTCCAATATAAAATAAAAAGTTAAAAAAATAAATAAGTGGGAAATTTTTAAAAAAATGTCCCTGTCCTAATCCCTGGAACCTGTGGCTGGTACTTTACATGGCAAAAGGGATTTTGCTGATGTGATTAGGTTAAGGATTTGGAGACGGGAAGATTATGCTGGGTTATCTGGGGGGAACCGGTGTAATTACCGGGTTCTGAAAAGTGGGAAAGGGGGCAGAAGAGGTGGTCAGAGTGATAGCTGGTGAGAAGGACTCAATCTGAAGGTGCTGGGGCTTCCCTGGTGGCGCAGTGGTTGAGAGTCCGCCTGCCGATGCAGGGGACGTGGGTTCGTGCCCCAGTCCGGGAAGATCCCACATGCCGCGGAGCGGCTGGGCCCGTGAGCCATGGCCGCTGAGCCTGTGCGTCCGGAGCCTGTGCTCCGCAACGGGAGAGGCCACAACAGTGAGAGGCCCGCATACCGCAAAAAAAAAAAAAAAAAAAAAAAAAATCTGCAGATGCGGCTGTGAAGGTGGAGGATGACGAGGATGAGGAGCAGTGTCTTCATAGTTTCCTTAACTGTATACAGTTCCTCGGAGGATTTCAAGCCCTTTGTAGCTCTTGTTACAGTCATAGCCCCCAAATTCCAGGGAAGGAGGTAGGCAAGGCAATGACTGTGGTAGAAAGGGGCCAGGGAAGGAAAGTGCCACCTTCTCTCAGCATTTTGAGGACTAAAAGCCGGGGCTAAGCATCACTCCTGGTTTGTCGGCTGAGCACATTTTATTTTCTCGTTTCCCTGGAGAGTATTTGCATCTGCACCATAAATCCAACTGTAGAGGATGCTTTGGAGAACACTCTTGGGTCTGCGATCAGTGGGAACATTGGGCCCTGCAGAAATTTATTAACTTAGAGGAATTACCGATTCAACTGAGGTGATAGCAGGAGGGTTTTTAAAAAATACTGTACTGCATGCATCCGGTCACCTGTGCCAACACCCGTCACACCTTGTCCATAGTGGACCCTCAGCACGTCCTCGAGACCAAAGTTCGTGGGTTGTTCATCTGAAAATTTAAGATGCTTTAAGACACTGGTTCTTGGCGCGCTGTGTAATTCTTTAGGAATCTCTGGTCTCTTCATATGGCAACCTGGCAAGGGGAGCTTTGGTGCCCCTCTCCCAGCCCTGAGCGCAGACGCCCCACTGCACCTCCCTTGTTCAGAGCTCTCGTCCCAGCTCCTTTCTTGTTCTCACCATGAATTTAACACTCTCAATAAACTTTATCTCGCCTTTTATGTGGATGGTACTAAATCTCTTCTGCTGTCGTAAGAGACACCTTTTCAGTCGCTTTTGCACCTTTTCTAAGCGCTCCCAGCTCTGTGGTGTGGGGACCTGACCTCTGGATCTTTCCTGAAAGTGGGTGATTCTCCTCTGCCCCACGTCCTGTGACATCATGCTGGGATGTCACCTTAGAGGGAGCCTCAGGGCTAAACACACGTCCTTCCTGCTCCATCTCTCGGGCTCCTGTTCTCCACACACTTGGAGGCACAAAACTACTTTAGAAACAGGTTCCAGCTTGTGATGACATCTGTCTCCTTGAAGCTGAACTGACGTCGCGGAGCTCTTTGCACTGCTTCCTGTCCGTGTATTTTGACAACTCACGTGGAAAGCTTTGTATCCCCACGAGGACTTCACATTCTTTGATACGAGGGCCTGCAACTTACACTTAAGACACTTCCAGCTCCTGGTACAGGAACAAGTGCCGGGGACTCAGTCCACAGACACTGGACGGAGCGTCAGCTCTCCTGCTGCCGGCTGTGTCCCCTCTTAGGGCTTCTCTGTGTGATTAAAGGAGACAGCTCGTCCCCCATTGACTCTGCATTCTGCAAAGGGGCAGCTGACCTGGTTGATCCAATCCAATTACCAATCGTGCTGCTCGTGACTCTGCTTTAGAACTGGTTGCGTCGACTCCCGAATCTGAGGAGTTCTTTGATTCAGGACTTCATACAAGCCACTCAAGTATTTTGAGCAAGCATGAATCCATACTTTGTGATTAACTATTTCTTTCACGGTGCTCTCCAGAATGGAGCCGATTAGAGTAATACACAAGGCCAGTTAACTTTAATGGGGTCCTGGTGGTAAAAAACATCCTTTCAAATTAAATTACTTATAAACTACACAGCCGGTGATGTTTTAGGCAGCTTCGATTTTCCGACGTGTATTTTTGTTCGTTGCTCCCAGTGTCTCTATGTGGCCTGTGCTGGTCTGCAGCAAGTTATGTGGCCTCTTCTTATCTCAGAGTTTATATTGAAATTCTGTACTTCACAAAGAGTATCATTGGTAAATGTCATATAACAGAAGTGCTCCATGATCAAAGAGGTTTGTAATATATTTCTTGGGGCCTTTCATGTTCTAATATGCATTGTCGGGTTCAGCTGAGCCGGGGGCAGCTGAGCTGCCCGGTGTTGGAGCAGTGGATTAAGACCAGGAGTCAAAATGAAAGTTAACAGCCAAGACTTTAATCTCTCCCTGCCGTGATGCAAGCAAGAGGCTAAGCCAGAGAAATCACGACCCCCATCCCATTTTCCTTCACGAAACACCGCACTGCTCGAGATCCAGGTGGACCACAACAGACGTGGGGGTCCTCCCGTTGCAGAGGGAGCCCCAGCAAGAGGCTCTGGCAGTTTTATGGACCTAGGGCTGCTGGGGAGGGGAGGGGCTGGGAGGGGAAGGTCCTGATGTTGGAGTCATTGTAGAGAAAGCATCTTCACGGCTCCCTCTCCCCTCCCGCTAGAAGGAGGTCTCCCAGAGGTGCCTGAGGAGGGTCCCTGTTGAAGGCCCCAGTGAGGAGGCTCGGAACGGAGGTGCCTGGGCTATAGGAGCGCGGGACTCCCTGCATGTAATCGCCTTCCAAGAGGATGAAATACAAGGGGTGCTTCTCAAACATGTTTAACTATGGGGTTCCTTTTTATACGTCCCTTGTGACTGATTTTCTGATTTCAGAATTACCAGACTTTCAACCTGCAATTGTTCAAAGTTTAGTGTTTAAATTAGGAAACTTTTTTTTTGTTCCTCTAAATGCGTAGACGTCATCAGTAACGTTTCTTTTGATCTAGCTAAAAATTCGTACACTGTGCTTTTCCTTCAATGCTCGTGTGCTTGTCTAAGGACACCTGCAAAATGCAGGCAGACCATGCCAAGGGCTTCGAGATCACCTCCCAGGAGCAGAAGGCAAAGGCCAGAATTAATTGCTGCAGCAATTAGTTTCCACTTTACAGATGAGAAAACTAAAACTTAAAGAAGTTAAGTAACACTTTGTCATTGATGACGTTGGGTCTAAAAGCCACAGAATCTGCTTCCAGAGGCTGAATCTTAACTATGATTTCTGCTGAATGTATTAACTGAAAAGAATCATCTGTACTCGAGCAAATGATTAATTTAGACACAACCCTACATGCTATCAAATAAATCATAGTCAGGTAAGCCTACAGCGCAATCCTGATATTAACATGCTGTCCTTTCATCTCTGGAGGGACTAGGGAAATGCCCGCTCTTATTCTTGTCCTTTGGCCAAGGTCACTCCTGGCCACTGGCCTAGTCATCAGAATTGCCAGCCTGTGACTTCATGCTGCCCGTGACTGCAATTGCTCAGTGTTCAGCCTTGAAGCTCTTCCTTAACTTCATTTCTAATTCTCTGGCTATTTCTGTTCTTTAACGGCTAATTCCACAATGCCAAGGCGAGACTTCCCTCCAATGCAAATGTATTTGGAGATGCTTGTTACAAAACATTTTTCTGAAGAATGCCTATGGCGGCTTCTAGTTGTTTCTTCTCTGTGCTGCTGTAGTTCAAAAGTTTAAAAAAATAGACACTGTTGGCTCTTCCATGTCGTGTGATAATTACGAGAGACTCTATACTTCCACCCCAGAGCCGCGTGTGTCTAGGGCCTCCCTGGCTACACATACCACCCCTTACACTGCTTGGGGTTTGCAGTAATAGAAGCTATGGGGGCCATATTTTCTCAGCCAAAATTTGGACTACACTCCCCAGCCAGGATGATTGTACGTATGGGTACACAGGACATAATATTTCTTTCCCAGATAACCTGAGGCATATGGTCTCCATATGTACAGAATCTATGGCCTCTCACGCGTCTGTTTGCTGATGAATTTCTAGTCACATGAATATGTAACAATAGTAATGTGATTTTTATAGTGTCACTGTCTGGGCCTTTCCATTTGTAAAAGATATTCATCATTTCTGTTTATGGCCAAATTACTTCTCAATTTTATGACCAGCCTTACATTATAAGTTATATATCTTGGTTTTGATGTTCTTCAGTGAGTATATTTTCTTACTTCTATTTAGGGATCTGTGCTCTGTCTAGGCAAAAAAAAAAAAAAAAAAAAAAAAAGGCTGTGTGTGTTCATTTGTCCTGAAAATGTCTGTGGAGGAGGTTGCTTGATGGGGAATCAGTGTGGGGAGAGATTTCAGGGGAAGTATGTGAGGAGGAAGCTTTAGAAAATACGATTAAAGCTTATGAAGTTAGTTCTCGGCTGGGGTCAACGAACACGGGTATTTTGAAAGGCATAATAAGTGATGAATGAAGGGAGGATGAGAAAATGGCAGAAAAATGGAAACCATAATGGTGTAGAAGCTATACATATATTTTTTTTTTTCATTTTTGCGGTATGCAGGCCTCACTGCTGTGGCCTCTCCCGTTGCGGAGCACAGGCTCCGGACGCGCAGGCTCAGCGGCCATGGCTCACGGGCCCAGCCGCTCCATGGCACGTGGGATCTTCCCGGACCGGGGCACGAACCCGCGTCCCCTGCATCGGCAGGCGGACTCCCAACCACCGCGCCACCAGGGAAGCCCTAGAAGGTATTTTTTTTCATCCAGGCATCCACCCTTCAGCCTGCTCCCAGGTGGCAAATGGAGAAAACAAATAAATAGATGACTTTCACCCACAGTAGAGCAAACAGCAGTGCTAGGCAGTGGAGCAAAAGCTGATGGTGCCTGGGAGGTTAATGAAACGTGGCTGAGTAAAGAAGTAATAAGCACAGCAAGAATTTGTTAATAAAAATCCTGAAAGCGGTAGCCAGCGACATTCTGGTAGACAGGATCACCTCCAAAGTAAGCAAGGGATGATACATTTGACTGGAATAACGGAAACAAGAAGCTCCTAAAAGAAAAATGATGCCTTCATAGTGGTTAAACTAAATTGGACACGACGTAGCTCGTTAAGGTGATAAGTGTAGGTGTTGTGATGGGCAGGCCTTATACATTACGTTGACCTTCAGACAGACATGAAAGTCAAGCTTGAAGCACCAAAGAGTGGTGGATGGCACAGGGAACCCCTTCATATTTTTCTCTTTGTTAGGTGGTTTTAAACGAAATATAAGCTCCATTCAAAATCCTTTGGTTTTTGGCAACAATTCTCTAGCATCTCTCTGCAAAGGAGTCTCATTTTCCCACTGGGCCACATAGGTCATTTTTTTCTCTATCTCTTCCACTGTGTGCAGAGAAACAGTCACACCTTGCTTAAAACTGTTGAGGTGTTTCCCGTTATTCATTTACGAGAAAGAAAATCCTCAACACGGCCTGCCTGCCCTTTGCCTACTTCGCGCAGGGTTGTGGTGGTTACCGTAGGGTCCCGAAGTGTCATCCTTCTAGTGTCACCCTGTGCTAGTTCTGACCCCGCAGGGAAAGCTTTCTCCCTTCTCACCCTGGTGATCACCTTCTCAACTGTCAAGTCTCAGCGCGTGTGTCACCTCCTCAGGGAGACCTTCTCTGACCCTCAGCCTAGGGTGGGTCACCCGCTGGGGACTCTTGCGGTGTTCTGAGTCTATCTTTATGGTATTCGATACAATTATGTACCTATGTCATCTTGTTTCTTCCTCACCAGACCAAGCTCTGCAAGGTCAGGGGACCATCTTCTTTGCGTCTCTGAATTTTTAGTCATGGTGTTAAATGGTATTACCTGGTATGAAATCGACTGTAGAGTAGGTGTCTTCACCTGGTGTGGAGCTTGGTGCAGAGCTCACTGCCTGGTGCTCATTAGCTCATTTAATCCCTGGGAGGGAGGTGCTATTATTACCCACGTGGTTCAGACGAGGAAACTGAAGCATGGAGGAGATAAGCAGCTAGTAAACGTGGACCAATAGTTAAGCCCAGTCAGTCTGTCTCCACAACCTGACTCTCCTGAAGTTTTAATCATGGTGCTAAACTGCAATTCAAGACAAGAAACTCCCTCCCAGACTTTCCTCCTTGATTTTATGCCCTCTTTTCACAGGAGTGCAGCTGTAACCTGAACCCCATCTATCCATCCATCCATCTATCCATTGACCCTCCCTCCCTCCCTCCTTTCTATCTATCCTCCCAGCCATCCATTCTGTCACTAAACATTTTCAAACACCTAATACATACTAGGTATCATAGTTAGCACCACAGTTACAGGTTGGAGAAATATTAGTTCCTGTCTAGATGCACTTATACATAAATATATACATTTATATAGAAATATTTTAATCTCTATATATTCATCAACGTATACCAGTCAATATCTATCTACCTACCTATCTCTCTACCTATGTATCTAATCATCTATTTATGTAGCATCTGAATATGCACATGCGTTCAGACCAGGAACTTGTACTGGGGGACAACTGGCAAGTCAAGGATTGAGGGCGCCCCAAACAATTCACGTGTTGGAGCGGCGGCTGCCTTGGCTGCACACACTGAGGTGTGTGAACACCGTTGAAGCTGTTTTACAACCGGAGGTTCGCCTCGGTGCCTCCCATCCACACATGGGGCTAAATGCCCTGGCGTTGCACTCAGGATCACCCTCACCCCATTGACTCTCATTTTCCTCATCTGTAAATTGGGGTTGATAAGTGTCCACCTTTGAAGCGTGTATTGAAATGACTAGTATAGTTTCTGGCTCAGGAGGGTCTAAAACATGTCCCCATAGTGTGGCAGCTAAGCGCGTGGGCTCTGGCCCTGGACTGCCTGGCTTTCTAGCTGTGTGATCCTGACTGAAGTAAGTAACCTCTCTGTGCCTCAGCTACTGCCCACCAAGTGCAGCAGAGTCCCTGCCCCTTGGTGGTGCTGTGAGGCATAAAGGAGCTGCCTGCGCCAGGCACTTGGACTGCTGTCTGCTAACCAGCGAGCATGGGGATTGTCACTGCCAGGGTGTTGACCCTGGGAGCAAAGTTCCACTTCATAGAAAATTGACTTGTAGACTAGCGGCCAGACCTAGAAACACTTACCCTGTGATTTTCTTTCAGTATGATGATTTTTGAGTCTTTTTTTCTGGTCACAAATAACCTCTGTGTAGTTGATTCCGGGGGTGCTGAGACAAGTGAGCTATTTTAGTTCTAAAACAATATTTTTGTTCTAAGCAGTCGAGGAGGGGAGGGGAGGTTTACTGACAGTGAGACCAGTCCGACTCCACCGGCTCACACTGGCCGCTGCGCTTCGGGACCCCTCTCTGGTCCAGCCCTGGGTGCATGTCAAGTTCACACTCACCTGCTTTCCTGTTCACCTTAGGAAAGGCTCTCGACTGTCTCCCAGCGGAGGGGGCAGATCTGAGTCACTGTGTTCCCTGTGTCTGTGCCATTTGCAAACAAGGCAGAAGTGGACGGGGTCGTGCTTCTGCCAGAGGTGTGCATCCCAGGCACAAGCACCCCGGCTTCTTCCTTCAAGGATGAACACAGGGTCTCACTACCCATTACCAATTTTAAGGAAGGCCACTTGTTTTTTTTTTTTAATATAAATTTTATTTATTTATTTTTGGCTACATTTGGTCTTCGTTACTGCGTGCGGGCTTTCTCTAGTTGTGGCGAGCGGGGGCTGCTCTTCGTTAGGGTGCGTGGGCTTCTCATTGCGGTGGCTTCTCTTGTTGCAGAACACGGGCTCTAGGTGAGCGGGCTTCAGTAGTTGTGGCACGCAGGCTCAATAGTTGTGGCTCACAGGCTCTAGAGCACAGGCTCAGTAGTTGTGGCTCACAGGCTTAGTTGCTCCGTGACATGTGGAATCTTCCCGGACCTGGGCTCGAACCCATGTCTCCTGTATTGACAGGCAGATTCTGAACCACTGCGCCACCAGGGAAGCCCCCTATTTTTGCTTTTGATAAAAGAATATATCTTTCGGAACCTGACCTCAGATGCAGCATTATTTTAGGACTTAAGAAAAAACTGGGTGCAGACCGCACAACCTGGAGCTAGTTAAAATGGAATCTGACATACAGAGTGGAATGAAATGGCTTTTGTAAGGCTCTAAAGGAAAGAGATCTTTTCCTTTGATTATATAATTGTTTATCTGCTGTGCACGGCATAAATAGGAGTTGCTGCTCTATGACTTGGGGACAGAAATCCAATTTGATCTCCTTTTGTGCAGCATGTTCATTTTCACAGGAAGATTCAATTATTCCCTCACTTACGAGGCTATAAATGAGTTTGCTGGGCTGGTTGCTGACACTGGCACTCTCATCATTATTCAGATTAGTTTTCGCTCTTCTAAACTGGTCTTCTGCCTACTGCTCTTGGAGCCCAGCCAGCATTTTGGAAGAGGATTAAATAATCCTCTCTCACAACTTCCTACATGTTTTGCTATTTTGTTCTCTCCCAAATGTCATCCTCTCCTCACACACACGTTTTCCGCGGCTGAGGACTTCAGCTGTCTCCGTGGCTGGTTTCTCTGTGGCCGGCGGGGCTGTGGAAAGGTAGCCCCTGCTGAGCTGAGGGTCCTGTGTGTGGACACTGAGCCAGGGCCCGGGGTGCTCCCATCACTGGAGAGCAGAAATCGCTGTTTACGTGCCCGCGGATCCATTTGCGTTGTCGGAAGCAGAGGCTGAGGGAATCAGTGGGAATAAATCCCAGGGACAGGCAGACAAAGCGAGGGCCCCTGGCACAGAGAGCGGGACGCTCAGCCAGCCGAAGGGGGCCTTGTACGTGAGTGGCTCTGAGGGCTGGCGCCTCCTTCACTCTGTTGGTGATGGACTTGCCCTAAAGCACCCGAGACTCCTTCAGAGCACCTTGCAGACCCGGGGTGGGGCAGGGGGGACGTTTCCTTTTGGGTTTTAGGTGTGGAACCTGCATAATACAAACTATACCTTCCTGCGTGTGGGTCCTGGGAGAAGGGTTCAGTGCAAGGAGAACGAAGGTGGCCTTTCACACGCCTCTCCTTCCCCACGACATAGAATCTTCTCACCTACAATTTCTCCATCTGGCTGGAGCACGTCCAGGCAGATTCCAGCCCCTCAGACACCTAACGGGATCTCCAGCTAGCTTGCATCCAGCTCCCTGCCCAGTCACGTGGGCCGTGAACTAGCCTTCTGTGCAGCCCCTGAGTGCGGGTGTCTTGCTGACGCTCCCCAGGCACTCGCATTTTCCACGTCTTCGGCGGGAAGAGCTCTGCCAAGAGTGTGTCTTCGTTGCTGCTCACCTGGTCCTCGGCTCGAGCTGCGCATCCTCACGGGGGGCGCTCCAGGGACCTCGCAGAGCCCACCAGCTGAACCGGAGTCTCTGCGGGTGATGCCCAGGCAAGCGTGTGTTCAAGACAGGTCCCAGGTGCTGCATCGTGCAGCCATGATTCAGAACAGCCTCCTCACAGGAGGCTAACCCCTTGGCCTCGCTCATCCTAAGGATTCAAAGAGGGCGTAGGGGACTTCTGCAAATACAGACAACCGCACGCAGAAGTTGCAAAACACCGTGTAAATGTGACAACAAATTTGTGAGCGTTGCCCGAGGGAGACTGCAAGAAGGGACGCACAGCTCCCCCGGAGCTGGCAGGGGGAGCCCCAGGAAACGGGCATTTGGGGAGATGAGGGCTTTCCTGGAGAGAGGCGGCCAGGCAGAGGGAGCAGGTGCGCAGGCAGGGAGTTAGGGGTTGGCAGGTGTTAGGAGACCCCCGAGGGCTGCAGGAGACGGGACGCAGCCTTGGTGGAAGAAAGTCATCGGGGGCAGGACGGCGACCAGGCTGTGCCCGGCTCAGGGCCAAGTTCAGGCCCGTGTCCTCAGACCCGGGGCTAGCAGATGCTTCACAGCTGGTGCCAGTGGTCAGTTCCTTGTGCTAAACTCATACCCCTTGTATGATGCAGATGGAGGTTCTGCCGGACTTGGGAAGACTGGGGGTGTCAGCCTTCAGCTGAGGGTCTGGACTGAGCGGGGTGGGGAGAGAGGCTGGGCCGGCTTGTATCTGAAATGCGGTCGACACTTTTTCGTGAATGACCGGGTTTCAGGCGCGATGGAGGATGGATCCCCTGTTCGGGGTCCGAGTAGAGAAAAATGGCATCCGCGGAGGTGGGGGACGGGGAGGGTCCGTTTCTTATGTTTTTCTTTCATTTTTCTTTGAGCAAAGAAAATAAGGTCAGATTCAGGTTTGTTAAGCTTAAGTTGCCAGCAAGACCCTGAGGAGGAGGAGGTGAGGCCAGGGATTGGGGGATAGTTGCATTGTGGGTCTGGATGGCTGTTTGGGACGTTCAAGTAGCTAAAAAGACTGTAGATAAATCAAGTAGGATAATGGTTGAAAATTCAGCGGCTGGTTGGCCAATTATGAGGTCGTGTGTCTTCTGTCATCAGAGTAGTTTCAATAAAGTGGAAATGGATGGGAGCAGCACCGGGTTTCATAGGGCGGAGGAATGATTCAAAGAACTGGAAGCAGCCTCCTCCACCCGCCCTCCTCCACCTGCCCTCCTCCATCCGCCCTCCTCCGCCTTCCCTCCTCTGCCCTCCCTCCTCCACCCGCCCTCCTCCACCTGCCCTCCTCCGCCCGCCCTCCTCCGTCCTCCCTCCGCCGTCCTCCCTCCTCTGCCCTCCCTCCTCCGTCCTCCCTCCTCCGTCCTCCCTCCGCCGTCCTCCCTCCTCTGCCCTCCCTCCTCCGCCCGCCCTCCTCCGTCCTCCCTCCTCTGCCCTCCCTCCTCCGCCCGCCCTCCTCCGCCCGCCCTCCTCCGCCCGCCCTCCTCCGTCCTCCCTCCTCTGTCCGCCCTCCTCCGCCCCCCAGAGAACTTGTCACCACCCTTCATCCCTCTCCTGTTCCCTTTTCCAGTTTGCTGACCACTCATTTCTTAATTATAGCACAAGCACAACTACCGTTCATTCTCCTCTCAGACGCAAAATCTCACCCTAATCAAGGCCCTTTTCATCACTCCTGAGGTCTTGTGGTATCTCCTCACCATCCTCCTGGTCTCCAGTCTCACTTCATCCAAACGAAAGTACTTTCATTTTATAAGTATGTTGCCCCAAATACTTCTGTAGTAGCCTAAGCCTGGTGTTCATGGCACGTTGTAATCCGGTTGCCAACTCACTTTCCAGAATAGGTCCCGGGGCTCACAGTATGAATCTGCACCTCACTGTTTTCTTGATCCGGGCTCTGAGTTAAGTTTGCTTAGCAAAGCCTCTGTGCCCTGCATTGTTCAGCGTTGTTCCCTCCTTGCCTTCCCAGCCCTGACATTTCCTTGAAGGTCCAGGTCAAGTCGGACCACCTCTGAGAAGCCTCACTTTAGCCCGTGATGATTGCCATGTGCCAATAGCTCTGTCCGCCCCAGGTGAACGCAGAAGTTCTCACTTTGTGTCATTTTCCGTGGGCAGATCTGGTTCCACACTCCTAACGGTAGGGAACTAGGTTCTCTTTGGGGAGAAAAGGTATATTCTGTCTATCACGTGCCCCTCTGGGAATGAACTAGCACACATATAGTAAATAGATTCCTAGTTCAAATGAGGAAGGCAGTACTTAAAAACCCTGTTGTAAATTAAAAACATGCATGACAAATACAGGCTCAACATCGTTAAATATATTGGAGATTATATCTGTGCTGATAAACAGATTGGTTTGAAGGTAGAAGTAAAAATGTTCAACTTGTAATTTGTACTAAGGCTTGAATGTTTGTGTCCTCCCAGAACTCGTAGGCTGAAGTCCTACCCCCCACAATGTGATGGTATTAGGAGGTGGGGCCTTTGGGAGGTGATTGAGTTATGAGGGTGGAGCCCTCATGAATGGGATTAGTGCCCTTATAAAAGAAACACCAGAGAGCTCCTTCCTCCTTTCTGCTGCCTGAGGACACAGCAAGAAGACCGTGTCTGTGAACCAAGAAGCAGGCTCTCCCCTGACATGAATCTGCTGGCACCTTGATCTGGGACTCCAGCCTTAGAAGTGTGAGAAATACATTTCTATTGTTTACAAGCCACCCAGTCTTTCGTATTTTGTTATAGCAGCCCCAAACATGGAGTAAACTGTCATTATTTTAACCCTTTAAAAGTCTTTATAACAATAAGTATGGGGCAGGAATTCCCTCATGTGGGGTTTCTCAACCATGGCCCTGTTGACACTTGGCTGGATGCTTCATTGTGTGGGTGGTCCTGGGCATGGCAGGATGGCAAGCAGCATCCCAGGCCTCACTTAACCTGATGCCAGTAGCAACCCCATCCATTTATGACATCCCCAGACATCTCCAGTCATTGGCAAATGTCCCCTGGGTGTGAGCAAAATGGCCCCCAGTTAAGACAGGATTCTGGTCCAAAGTTTTAGACTGTGAGTGAAATTTACACCCTTGGAAGAGGTGGATTGATATCCTACTGTAGTTCCCTGGGTAGAGTGGGAAATCTATCACTCTGTGGGGGCAGAAACTGGACGTGCTTTCAAGCTGCTGCCGTCAAGAGCTCTGTGTGCCCCTTGGGAGACACACGGGGCATGACGAAGAGCCTTGCTCGAGGGCCTCGCAGTTTAAACAGCAACTTTGTTCTCAGGAGACCTTGGGACTGGGGTGAATGCACCAGGTCTCTCACCACAGGGAGAACCTTCACGGGTCGTGCGCCCGTCAGTCTCGGTGGGTCGGAGGTGAGGCGCTTCCCAGCCGCTGTGCTCCCGGCGTTGAAAGCACGTTAGAGGAATGTGTCTGACTGACAGTGAACTTCTGAAGTTGGAGGGACCCACTGGAGTTTAGCCACTTTCACTGCCCGTGATTCCAGGGCCCTGTGACCACCCTGACGTTTGCCCGATTTATTATTCAGGGACAAATGTGTGTGAGCACAGGGTGGGGATGCTCAGGTTTCATTAAGCACGCAGCTGTCTTGGACATGTGCCCAGATGCTCTGTGATGGGTGAGTCTGAAAATCAGTAACAACAGTGAAAGACAGGATAACACTAATGAGCTCCATAATCATCACTTGTAAAACATGTCCTAGCTTCCCAGGCTTCCCGGGGGCTTGTGTGTATTCTGCACGCCAAGGAGCCTGAGCCTGGAAACTCGGGGAAGAGTGAGCTGGAGCGGCCGTGTGGGCCCCTCGCTCCGTCGCCGGGAGAACTGCTGAGCCCCGTGCCCCGGAGAAACGAGGGGACGCCCCAGGGGAGGAGAGGCAGGCCCAGCCTCCGCGCCACCACTTGGTGATTCTCTTCCCGTGGAGGCCGCCTGACCTCTTCGAGCCTCTGTTTCCTCCTATCAGATTAATCAGACGCCCCTGTCAGTGGTGGAGATGAGACGCACATGGAAAGTTCTTTCTCAGCCGTGCCGCGCTCCCCAGACAGTGGTTGAAATGACCCCATCCGCAGCTCCGGTCAGAGAGGAAGCGGCGGGAAGTCCTCAGTGGGACCAGGAGTGGGGTCCTTCTACCAGCCAGGAGCCCCTCAAGCGTTCTGGGAATAAGGGATGAAGTGTGGGTGCAGGAGCCTCCCCAGCTGCAGAGGGGCTGGGAGGGGGAGGTCTGGAAGGGGTGGAGAAACAGTCACCCGCCCATGTTTGTGCTGTTGCATGCGGACCAGCCAGAGCTGGTGGGAAAGTGCGGGAGGCCATGCGGGGCTGGCTGCCACTGTGGAGCCCAAACAGGGGCTCTGCAGAAACTTCTGCAGCTCCGTGAGAGCCTTGACCCCTGGGGGCCTCTGCTTAGTGACTGCCCAGAGCTCTGCTGTCCGCAGGGCCCTCAGGCAGGAAGATGGGCCAGACAGGGAGAGCGAGGGCCATCTGGGGACCCCTGCGGACCACCGGGCGTCTCTGCAAACGTCTGTGTCTGCACGTGATGTGGTGACATCCCAGCAGTGATGGCTGCTGGCCCTCCGTTTCCCCACCCCTGCGGGTCCCCCCCTCCCCACTGTATTGTGATAAAATAATAAAACGTAAATTTCACCATTGTAACCATTTAAAATTTACAATGCAGTGGCATTAGTTACGTTGACACATTACCTCTAGCTGTTTCCCAAAAATGTTTTTCACACTGCCAATGGAACCTCTAACCATGAAGCAGTGACTCCCACCCCCTCCCCCAGCCCCTGGTAACCTGAGTCCACGTCTGTCTCCGTGAATTTGCCAATTCTGGTTTTTCCTACAAGTGGAATCCTGTAACAGGACCCTCCTGCCTGGTTTCTGTCACTTAGCATATTGTTTCAAGCGTCATCCATCTTGTAGCATTTTTCAGTCCTTCGTTTCTTTTTTGTGACTGAAGAACATTCCATTGTATGGATAGAGCATGTTTTGTTTACCCATTCGTGTGCGATGGACACTTGGGTTGTTTCCACCATTTGGCTGTTGTGAATAATTCTGCAACAATCAGTGGCACGCGAGGCTCTGTTTGAGTCCCTGTTGGCAGTTCTCTGAGGTCTGGTCCGTGCCTGGGGTGAAGATGCTGGGTCGTTTGCTAATCACGTGGTTAGTGTTTAGAGGAGCTGCTCTCACCGTGGCTCCTCCAGCCTGGAGCCTACAGGAGAGAGGCTTCCGGGGCAGGTGGTCGCAGCCTCGTGGGGCAGGGCAGGGCCTGGCTGATGACACAGTCCCCCGTGTTCCTGATCCAGTTGTCACCTGGCAGTTCCTGGAGTGGCCTGATGAGTGGAGCTCGGCCCGATGAGCCAACCAGACTGACTCCTCTGGACTTCAGGCCAGAGATGACAGAGACCTTTAACCAGGAGACCACAGAGGTGCCACTACAGCTCCAAGAGCGAGGCTTGCCTTAACCCTTAGTGGCTCTCAAGTGTGGTCCCAGTGTCCTAATAACAAACCCCTGCATCTCAGGAGAGCCTGATGGGGAGCCCTGGGGGACGGCTCTTCATTCCAGGATCATCACCGTTTAAATGGTGACCTCCCTCTCTTGGACCCAACAGGACACAGGTCAGCCTGAAACTCAGGAACAGCCTGGCTGGAGAGCCCCCGAACTGGGGGTGACTGATCCGGTCAAGGGGAGGGGGGACGGGACAGTGGAGGAGCCTCGAAGTGGAGGCACCACAGACACAGTAAGCTGGAGCGAGCAGTGTGGGCGACAAACGCTGCATCCTGAATGGGATTTTCTTTCCCCAGCGGCCTCCTTGTCCACCTGTGGAGGGATTGCCTGTGCGTCCTTATTTCTCCACATATTTTTCCAGTAAATCCCATCACCCAATGCAAACTCGTGTCTCTTGTCCCTGCAGACTGAAGGAGGCTAATTAAAGCATGCATGCGCCCAGGCACACGCTCACACATGTGTGTGCACATGCCCTCCCACGTCTGAACGTGCCCGCCTGCAAGGCTGTGATGATCAGTTCTTGCCCTTCCACTCCTCAGCCCTGACGCGTACAACCTCTTGGCACCTGTAAATTACTGACGTACCCGTGTCATTGTCAGGTGGTAGGTTTGCACGATACAAACCGAAGGAGCGAAAGCATAAAAATCGTGCTGGAAATTTAGGCTGCAGAAAGTGGCAAACGTGAATACAAACAAAGCTAACAAGAATCTTTCCAGGGGTTGAATTAGAAAATCTGGACAGTTGCCTTCAGTTATCTCTGGACCGTGACAGGGGATGTGTAAATAAAATGTAAATAACGGATTTGGTTATTTGTTCCAAATAATTGATAATCGAGTATTTCTTTGTCCCAAAATGCTCACGAAAACTGTATCTTTCTTCCCACTCCCTTTTAAATTTATGGCCCAGAGGTTGAGGGCAGGTCTTAAAATGATGCCGTAAAAGATTTCACTGGGGATTAGGTTTGACGCCCGGCATTGCGTTCCCGTTGGCCGTGTGGGGTCCTGGCATCCCGAGACTCTGGCTTGAGATGCGGACGGTCTCAGCCTCAGTGGGCTCAGAGGTCTAAGGCCCCCGTGTGCTCTGGTCCGTTATTTTGTTAGCTGGACTTGTAACCGAACCCAGGTTCAGCTGCTCACTGCTCATATGCCAATAATTCTAGAGGCAAGTGTCAGTATAAAAGAAAGGTGCTTTAATCAGAAAAGCCAGCAGTCTGGGGAGATGGTGGACTCGTGTCCAGAGACTAACTCCAAAGATGCTGCTCAGCCAGGACAGTTTTTCAAGAGAAAAATGGAGGGGGAAGAATCTCAGCGAATCCTCGGCAGGAGGTTGGGTTCTGCGTCTCCACTGCATGCAGACTGGCTGGCTGTCTTCAGATGTTATCCTGCCCAAGCGATCTGCCTGCAGGACTGCTTAGGGGGCTATTGCGGGTAGAGAGTTAGTCTTCCTTCTTTTTATCTAGGAAAAGAATCAACAGGTTAGACAAGGCGTGGCGTGCATTCAGGAGAGCGTCAGTCACGAGGTAGTTTCAATTGCTTAGTGATCACATTCCTAAAATTAGGTTCTTTTAAGGTTAGAGGGGTACAGAAATGGGTAAACAGGAAAGGGGCAAAAGAGCTGCTTTCACATTCATTGAAGTCATGTTCCTTCATCCACTGTGGGAGCCACAGTGAGGAGGGTGACGCCTCATCCCAGGTTCTGTGGTCGAGGCTGTTTTCTGCCATTTACTAGCTGTGTGTCCTGGGCAAATACGGATCCACTCTCCCTCAGTCTCAGTTTCCACGATTTTGAACTGGGGTTAATAACACCCATTGCATGGTTATTGTGAAGCTCATTCAGAAGATACAAAGATATGCGTTTCGGGACCATCAGCACTATTTTTAATGAGTTTCTGCACTGCGTACGCTCCGAATGAGGGCAGGGGGAATTCTCGGACCCTCAGAAGTGACTGTCTACCTTTCATGCCGGAGCTTATCTTGGGTCGTGGCCTCCTTCAGGACGCCCTTGAACCGCTAGAGAGACAGCCGCTAGCTCTCAGCACATTCTTAAAATAATCTCCAAAAGTGTAAGGAGTGTTTTCAGGAAGTGCTGCTGGGATCCCTTTTAGACATTCTCCAATATTCTTTCTGTTCTTGGAGCCAAACTCAGATCTCCATTCGGCCATTAGATTTAGGGCTGGTGATTCTGGCCAGCCCCCGACTACCAACCCTCCTCCTTCACAGCAGTTTCCTGGGTAACATGGGAAATTCAGAGGCTTCCAACTGTTCTGCATTGGGGAATTGGTCCTGCTTGATTAAGGAATGGCTCCATTTTAGCCCACCTTTTAGCTTATTATGTGGATTGAACTAATTTTACAATAACTAGATACCGATGACATGCCTCTTTCACCCAGGCTGATTCATGGCCATTTTATTCCATTTCCGACCAAGGTGGGCGGCTCATGAAACTCAGTCCCCAGGTGTGCAATAAACAGCACAATAAACTATCCAGTGTGAAGTTTGTATCTTTTCCTATAAAAATGCGTTTGAATTTACAACAGCTGTTTTACTCTCTCCAGCTGGCCCGCTAACTCAAATTCCACAGCTAACTAGGCAGTGAAAGAATTTGAATCAGGTGGTTAGTTTATTATATTATGTGAGTATGAAGGCACTTTGGAAGCATATAAAGAGGCCATTAAACTGTATTAAAATTCAAAAGGTTTAGATGGCTTTTCTGTTTATTCAGACGCAGTAAATGATAGATTGAGGTCATAGTTGTTTTGCACTAAACATTTCCTCTGCTATGAGCACCTTCCTTTCATATATTTGCATTTAACAAGTCACAGGGCATTAATAAAACAGCTAAGAAAAAAAAGAAAACATACATTAAACCCAGATAGCTTATTTCCCTTTTGGCCTTTTGTGTAGTGCCTACAGAATGTATGTGTGTGTGTGTGTGTGCATTTCAAATCCACTTACTCTCCTGCCTGGTTGGTCAGAGTACATTACCAGAAAGTTGTTCCTTGCAGGGAAAGGTAAAATACATAGGAAGGCAGCTCTTCAGTTTAGGGGGTTAGAACATTTTATCTTGCTTTTTTTTTTTTTTTTTTTTTGGTAGATCTGGAGAACTGGAGAGATAACGGGGGTACAGATATCTGGTACAGATATTAGATTTCTCTCTCTCTCTCCATCTCTTTCTCTCTGTTGAAACTACATAAGTTTGACAAAGCCGTAAGCTCCTTGAAGGCAGAAACTATGGCCTAAACTAGTGCCGGCAGGGGCTTAATAGATACTTTTCATTTCAAGTTGCAGGAAGTTAACTTTTTTTTTTTTAACATTCATATCCCTTAGTTCCTCTTAGTTTGGCACATCATCGTAATGTTTGCTGGTTTTAAGTGGTGTTGGAATCTCTGGTACCCATAAGGTCACAGGTAAATGGTATTTAAAAAATAAAACATGGCCTATTATTAGGCATGGCTTTGAGTTAAAACGTCTCCTTTGGGACGGCACCTAGCTTTATTTTTCCAATCCACTCGAGGGGTAGGGACTGCAGAGGGGCCTTCTCCCACTGACCTGCACTGGCATCACCCCAGGGGCTCGAGCCTTCTCTAAACGTGAAATTACACTTTTGATTCAATTTGTTCGTTTAATATGAAAGTAGACTCTACAGAGCTCAGTATTCTCAATTCCTGCTGTTGACCGATTATCTGGTTAATCCTTATGAGGCGGGAAAGAGAGGGAAATTGTTTTTCCCCATTTTTCTAACTGAACAGACATAAAACAGGAAAAGAGGTAAGGATTTCGGGGTGGGGAGGGCAATTGGATCCCTTGCGGGAGCTTTGCTGTTTCCCAACCTCCCAATCCAGCCCCCTATCAGATAGCATCATCTTCAAAGGGCAGGGGAGAATTATACAAAACAGCACTCATTTTCATTATTTAATGGAGATTTTAAGTTTTTTGAGGCAGTGGATAAATGACTTCTCAAATATTGGGTCTATTTAGAAATAAAGGCCAAAAAATACCCAAAAGGATTATTTGCAGACTTAGAAAGACAGTCGTTTTCTAATGCTAAGACATTACTACTATTAAAATGTGAATTTTATCTGGTTTTTGTTAAGCTCTTTGCAAAGGAAAAGAGGTCAGCATGATCCCTGTTGAATTTTCAAGATGACACCAAAAGTGATGACAAATAAATTGGAGCATAATTTTTCAAATTAAAAAAATCAACAAAGTACACTCTAAAGACAAAATGTAAAACTTGGTAATGTTTTACCTTCTTTTTAAAATGACTGACAACTTCTCTGTACATATAATAACATTGTGCATATAAAAATTAAGATAGGCTAATGCCTTAGATTTTCAAAAAACAAATGTTTGTCTTGAATTAACATGGTTTTAGCTCAGTTAATATTGAAAGTTGCAAATGTCAGTGCTCATCTATAATAAAGTCTTTCTGTGGTTGGGAACCCGACTTTATGTGGATATCTTACAATGAGCCTTAATCTTGGCTTATTAAAGGGCTAATAGCTGTAGGAGACCAGAATACACCACCCCACAAAAGCCTCTTTGGTTTAAGGATTATTTTGAACTGTCTTTTAAAGAAACAGCAGATAGGAGAAGCTCTGATAACAGAGTGTAAGTTACCCTTTTATAAGGGAAATTTATATTTATAAAGGAAATCTCCACTTGTAAGGGTGTTTCCCATTCTGTACCAAAAAGAGAAGGATGTCTTTAAACCCTAAGAGACCCTGGTCCACGCAGAAGACACTGGCTTAAAGGTGCATGACAAACCTTACCTCACTTACCATAGTTTCCTGGCCACCTTCCCAGCACTCACCTCCCCACATCCTTCTTTTGATTTAGCTGAGAAGGTCCTGAAGCCCAAGTTCTAGCCATGTCTTTGAGTTACTCTTCCCAGAGTTTCTCCCACCTGTACATGATATACATGTTAATAAACATCAGTTTGTTTTCTCTTGTTAATCTGTCTATGTAACAGGATCCCAGTTGAGAACCTAGGAAGAGAGAAAAGGGTTTTTCCTCCCCTACACAGGAAACCCCAGTCATAGATAGTCACGTTTTTATCTGCCATCTGCTTTCCACCTGTGCTTAGAATCTTAAAATACACCTGCTGGACTCTTGCACTAAAATCAAGATTTTTTTTTTCTTGTAAGCACTTGAATTACACAAATCATGTTCATTGGAGAAAATTCAGATAAATCAACAAAATTCACTCAGAATTCACCCACCAATCAGAGAAAACCACTAAGTTTCTGGACATTTCAGGGCTTTATAGCTATCTTTCCAACTATCAATTCAGAAACAAAACTGGATCATGTTACAAGTACTTTTCTGTACTCTGCTCTTCTCAATTAAAGGTCATAAGCATCTCTCCCTACCAGTGCATGGACATTTACGTGATCATTATAAATAAAAATATTATTATCAATACACGACTTATGTTGTTTATAATTTACTCAACTAATTGCTAATTGTTGGACATTTAGGTTGCTTATAATTTTTTTTTTCTATAAACAGCATGATAAGTATCCCCTGTCCATGCTCATTGTTTATTAAGCAATAAGCTGCTTAGGACAGATTTCTAGAAGTGGAATTTTGGGGCCAAAAGGATGTATATTATTAGTGCCTTTGCTAAATTGCTTTCTAACAATTTGTATTCTGTATTTTCTTTTTACATTTTTGCCAATTTGATGGATAATTATAACATTTTATTGGTTTTGGTTTGTACTTTTTATTAGTGAAGGACATTTTTTCATAAATTCATTGGTGATTCTTTTATAATTAGTCTATTCTTTACATAGGTTTTTATCAGGATGGTCCTCTATATTATTTATTTCTAAGAATTTAAAAAATATATTAAGCATATTGATCATTTGCATAGTATATCTTCGGTAGATTTTTTTCCAGTTTGCATTTTGATTTTTAACTATATGGATTTTATGCACAGGGGTTATGCTTTTACTTTTGAATATGTTTTAGGTATTTAAGCTTTCAGTCTTTTTCTTTATAGGTTCTGCCTTTTGTGGCAGAATTAAAAAACACTTTTCCACAGAGTTATGGAAATATTTACCTATATTTTCTTCTAGGAATTGTATGGTTTTACTTTTTATGATGAAAATTTTAAACAACCTAACATAAGAAAGAATCAAAGTTTCCCCACACTGGTTCCTGATTTATTGAAAAATCAGTCCTTCCCTATTTATTGAAAGATCTGCCCCCACTTCCTGCGTTGAGTCAGCCATCTGACCAGCAAGAGGCACACGGCCTCTGCTCCAACATAGAGGAAAGATGCTGGCCCTTCCTCAAGAGCAAATGGCTCAAACTGGGCTTTTTCGGCCCCTTGTTGGAGGCCTCAGCATCTCAGCCTCCGGTCTGATTTGAGGCTGCTTCCCATCCAATTTGGGAACCCCAGTTTGGATGTTCTCCTGGATTCCTGGCCTCTCTTTTCTTCTCTGCTTCATCATTTGGTTACTCAGGAGGAGATTTTTATCATATCCTCTCTTCCTTGCTGCCCTTTTTTGAGAGTTAAACTGCTTCCCACTGTGGAGAAATAACCAAGTAATCACACAAACGACAGACAAAGGAAAGCCAGGAAACCTCACAACAGGGATCCCCAACCTTTGTTCCCAGCTTCCCCCTGAGAACCCTAGCTCTTGTTTGTACCTCTTTTATCCACCAGGCCCTAAAATGTTTTGATTCTGCCTATAGGGGACACCAAGATGGAAAGGTCATGTGGCACCCTGGAGACCCTCCTGGACAGGGTGACACTCCGTGCCCTTGGCCTTTCCAACAAGGAGCCCCTCTGGGCATTTTCTCAAATTCTATCCCTTGTATAGGAGCTCAGTTCCATTTATTCACTCAACAGATGTTGACTGATCCACTGAAAAGTGTCTGGAACTGATCTAGGTGTTGGAAATAGAGTAGAAAATAAGCCAAAGTTCCTGAATTCATGGAACTTACCTTTCATCGGGGATTCCTTTCATCTTCTTTGTATCACAGATAATGATTTACACACCTGTCGTGCTGCTCTTCTCACCCCTTCACCACCGGATTATGCCTCTCCTGAGGTCAGGCACCAGGTCTTATCAACCTCTGGTTTACCCATCGCGTGCAGCACACACCAGAAATTCAGTGTTTCTGTTGAATTAAAATCATTGAATAATGCTGTCTTTGTTATGGATTCTATCTGTGTTCTGACACCCAACCTGTAGCTCCAAGGGACATTTGGGGAGAGAGTGAAATAACTCCTCGCTTCTAGTGTGAAAAAAACCCTTAAAGCGATGCCTCTCAACCTTGGCGCCACTGCCATTCGGGGCCAGATGGTTCTTAGCTGTTGGGAGACCATCCTTGTGAGTTTCAGGGTGTTTAGTAACCTTCTTGGCCTCTGTCCACTAGATTCCATTAGTGCCCACCTCCCCGCATGTGATAACCAAAAATGTCTCCTGACATCACTAACTTTCCCCTGGGGGACAAATTGGCTTTGGTTGAGAACCACCCCCTTAAAGATTTGTGGTGGATTAAATACGGCCCCAAGTGCTTTGACTCGTGAGAGGGTCTACGTCCCCTGAAATCTGGGTGGGCTCTGTGATCACTTTAACCGAAAGTATACAGCAAAGATGCCAGGCCAGCTTCTGAGCCCAGGCCTAGAGGAGCATGGACCCTGGCGCTCTTGGAGCTCTCGGCCAACCACGCTGTGAGGGTCCAAGGGGTGTGGCGAGATTCTGGAAGATGTGTGTTTATGAGGGAGTCAGAGAGGGAGGGAGGGCAGGAAGGAGAGGGAGAGAGAGGAGAGACCACACACTGAGGAACACTAAGGCACCGTCTTGGAAAGGGATCCTCCACCCCCAGTTGCCCCAGATCCTGTGGGGCAGAGAGGCACTGCCTAGATTTGGGATAGTTTGTACGCAGCAATAGATAACTTGAGCAAAATTCTCTCTGAAGGTAAAACAATTCAGTCACTGACTATTTCCCACATAAGCACCGCTGCTTTAGTCATCAGCATAATTTCTATAAGCAACGAGCATACAAACATTAGGGACCTTTCCTGACACTGTTACTCCTGTTTCTAACACACAGTCTTCATATTATTCTTTATTGTCCTCCTCTTTGGTTGATGGTATGAAATGGAGAACAGTTGAAGTGCTTTCTCCTTCCTATTAATATTATTTAGTTTTTAAATTCAAAAGTACTTACTCATCAGCTAATTCATTTAACAGCCTTCTAAAATATGCAAATTATATCCCTCTCAATTAGCACTTGATAAAAATAGAGAAAATTGGAAGAGAACTTTTATTTTTATTCTATTCTCATTACACACAGATATAGTTAGAGAAAAAGGTCTATTTGTTAAGGGAATTATTTTGCTCTAAGTCACTAAGTGCATATAATTAGGGAAAATGAAATATACCAAATGACAAGGAGTATGAAACTGTGGTTTTTCAAATGCTGCTTTCGTTTTTATTTTTCCTCCTAACTTGAGTAATTATGTTGTGAAACCATGTCCTATTATACTTGAGATCTCTGTGATGACCTAGCAAAATAAATGATAAATAAATCAAGATCAAAGTCCATTTAGGACTGTTGCTTGAGTGCTGCTGAATAAAGGAGCATTACCCGGTTGTGTGACCTCAGACACCATCTGTGGATCTCAGTTTCTTTTCCTGGAGAACAGTGGAGTTGGTCCCTGTTGTTTATAACTATAAAATTTTAGGTTGAGATATTTTCAATTTTCAGCAAATACAAACTACATTGAAACTGGCTTCAATTATAATGAAAATAAATAAGGGAGAGAGAGATCTTCTTACTAGGGAAAAAACTCTCCCAATTTACTTATTTACTATATGCCAGTAAGTTATTCACATTCTCCCATTTAATCTCAAAATCCAATATTGTAGTTTTCGTCATCCGTATTTTATAAATAAAGAAATCAGCTCTGAGAAGTTAAGTAATTGGTTCAAAGGTACACAGTTAAATGGAAATCCATACTTTGGATCCTGTTTCTCTGGACTCTGAAGCTCACACTCTTTTCAACCTTCCCCTCCCCCAGGTTTCTCAGAGGAGGAATTTTTTTTTTTCAATCAGCAAGCGTCAGGCAGAATGGAAATGTTGCTCATGTGACATACAGGCTGGGTCACCAGACATTGGTGATTTTAAAATATCCATTTTCAAAAGGAAAACCGTTACTTTGGGGCAAGGCGTGCTCTTCCCTTCTTTCGGTGGATGTAATCAATGCAATGACTGTATTTATTGCCAGGCTTGTCTTCTCTACCTTAAGCAAGATTTGCCTAACAATTACTTCTCAACAAATATTTATTCTACAATTATTTGTTGTGTGGTAACATGGCGTTTTGGTGACCTTCATCCTGTTTTTCAGTCACCTTCATGACCATTTCATCTTCAGAAACAAAGTCACAATGTGGTTTAACCCTTCCAGGGCTGTAGGAGAACTTGCAACTAATTCCACTGGTGCCGGAAATTTGCATTTGCCCCCCAAGCCACAGGAGGGGCCCTCCTGCCAGCCAGCGGCTCGGCTGTCTCCCATATTCCCTGGTGTGAGTCAAGTGATCATGTCTTTCCAACGTTTGCTCTCAGATGAGCCTTGGCGGTTTCCCTGTCCTTTTAAATTTAGAATTAGTCATAGAAAAAATGCAGTCTAGGAAGGGCTCCTGTCCTTTCTACATTTTGCACATTTTCTTTTCTCTGCAGGAGGTGGTAGCCTACGGAGGTCCAGCTCTGGACCTTGAGACCCCCTGGGCGCTCTTGGCAGTGAGGGCGGAGGAGTGGGGTGGCCCCTTAGCCAGTCCTGATGCCACGTCCTGACGCTCGCTCACCTCCTCGCAGGGTCCTCCTGGCTCTTTACAGACGTCAGTATCCCTGTTTACTGGCCTCATGCTGGTCTCATGTTTGCATGGGTGGTTCTGATGTAGCCTTAGACTTTTTTTTTTTTTTTTTTTTTTTTTTTTTTGCTGTACGCGGGCCTCTCACTGTTGTGGCCTCTCCCGTTGCGGAGCACAGGCTCCGGACGCACAGGCTCAGCGGCCATGGCTCACGGGCCCAGCCGCTCCGCGGCATATGGGATCCTCCCAGACCGGGGCACGAACCCGTATCCCCTGCATCGGCAGGCGGACTCTCAACCACTGCGCCACCAGGGAGGCCCTAGCCTTAGACTTTTAAGAAAATAGTACATCATGACCTACCTGCCTCTCCATCTCATTCAAAGACCCGTGAAACAGGGTTCTTCACCTTTTCTGTGCCCTGGGTCTCTTTGGCTTCTTGGTGAAGTGCATGGACCCCTCCTTAGAATAATGTTTTTAAATGTACAAAACACTAAATTTACAAAGGAAACGGATTCTATTAGCATGCAGTATCTAACTATTAGAAAATAAATTTGTGATATACTAACATATGTGCTTTATCGATGAATTAATTGACACCTGGCCATGCATTGGTGACTAAAGTGACTTAGAGTAGTGATGAACGTGAATGATATTTGCAACAATTGTGCGTAGAATGAAAGTGTGATTTTTTTTTTCTCTTGGTGGTAAAGGCACTGGTACCCCTCACTTCAGTATGTTGCCTGCGTTCATAATCGAAGGAAACGCTAAATTTTAATTATGGTGAGTGAAAATAAAGATGTAATTTTTTTTCCCATCAAAGGGCCCCATTGTGTTCATTACGCAGCCTCCTGAGATATTTCCGAAAGGGAGATGGGATGCTGATGGGTGTTAGGATTTAAAAGACACTTGGAACATGCTCTGTTGAACAAAGGAAAACAAATGTCTTTATTGCTGAGCTTTTAAGATCCTTCACATCTATTCTAGAGCTCCAAGGGGGCTGTTTTCAAATAACGGGACCAAGTGACTCTTTTTAGAGGAGCACATCATGAAGTCAGAATGCACTTTGGGAAATGTGACTCTTACAGGTGATCCCTTGGCGGGGGACAGCTCGGGGTGGAAGTCCTAGTGTAGAGCAGCAGAACCCCATTGAGGGATATGGCATGAGTGTCACTCTCCCATCAGGGGCCAAGGTCCTGCCCCTCTGAAGCTTCTCTGCAGCAGTGGACTCACTGTCACCTTCTTAGGGTGGCCGTGCTCTCATTCGGTCACCCTCAGGCCTGCCCTCCAAAAATGACTTAGGATTCTTGAGGAGGGAGGAGCAAAGCTGGCCATGACCCTTCCCCCGGGGCAGATGTCACTCTGGCTGTGGCCAGTCAGCGTTTCAGGCCCTGCCCCCCACTTCATCATAACGCTCTCAAAGACTCCAGTGAAATGCAGGGCACGTCCTTCTCCTAAGGTGTGTGGACGCTTTTTAATCTTTCTTCTTTCTCAGTCGCAAATATGGTATTGTTTCACTTCCATAAGGGACATGAGGTTAGACAAATAAATGCCATTCATTGAGCACGTCTGTCAGGCCAGGTGCTGTGCTAGGGGGTCTTGCCTGCCCAGTGTCAGTGATCTGACGCTACAGACTCTGAATAGCATTCTCTGCAGAGGATGGGAGGTGACCGACTGACTTCCGTGGGGCTAGGCCTGGTGGGTTGGTGTGCTGTGTGGTCTGAGGTTGACGGCGGCCCTCGGGATCTGGGAGTTATTTGACAGCATCCACCATTCCTTGTCTTTTCTACTTGGGGAGGGCTGGGATGGAGCGAGGAGACCAGGCTGGACATTTTAAGGCTTTGGGACATCCCTGTTTAGGCCTGTCTCCTTGAGAGGACCAGCTGCCGTCTCCTAGAGCACATCCTCTTTTACTTGGATGACCAAGAAATCATTTAAGAGTGAACTGAAAGATTCCTCATCTCCCTACAGGACCTGAGCTCAGCAATGTGAAATGGCAGGACAGTAATGGACCAATCTCACATTTAAATGAATAAATTAGACCTTCAGTGACCGTCAGTGATTTCATGCCATAATTGACAATAAATGGCTACTTTTGAAAATACTCCTGCAGTGCACGCTCAGGCATGGCAACCTAACACTGAGCAGGGCCACACCACTGTGTGTGTGTGCTGTGCCCTCTGGGTGGAATGCTTATTCCAGGAACATCAGAATAAGATGTCCAGTGTCAAGCCAGTGTTCCCCAAAGTTCCACTGGTGGAACAAACCACTGTGCACACCAGGTTGTGTGTGCATAGACCTTATCTTGGATAAACATTAAAACACAAAAGCCATGAAGAATAAGAATGTTCTTTTTTTTTTTCAGTTTTGAATTTATTTTATTTATTTTTATTGTGATATAATCAACATACAGCATTTTGTAACTTTAAGATGTACAGTGTTTTGATTTGGGAAATTTATGTACTGCAATATGATTACCAGTATAGCATTAGCCAATACCTCCATGACATTAAAACTATCATTTCTTTTTTTTCACACACACACACACACACACTGTATTTTATTTTTACAAGAGATAGACTGACGCCAAGCATTGTAAATGGATGACCACAACAAAAGCAACAATGATTACAATTACCAAACACGAAGCACACTCATACTAGGTCATAATATTGACATTCAGTCCAGGAATCCTGCACTGTAACAGCTCCTTTACTTTGCAGTGAAAACTGACTTGTATATTTTTTGCCTCTGAGTCCTTGTGGGATTTTTTTTTTATTCAAACAGAAAGTCACAAAAATTATAATCATCCTCATCAGTTCACTCAGTCCCATGTAAAGAGTGTTCTTAAGGCGTGTATTCTCTGTGCATGTGACCAGGGCCAGTGTCACTGGGGACATCAACGCTCTGTTCCTTACTCAGAAAAATTAGTAGTAAGGGGTTATGCCGAGCCATCCCCCAGCCACAGAGTTATTCTGATTGTCATTGGCATCCATGTGTAAGGCTGATGGCCAGGGTTAATGTTTAGGGTTAGCGTTATTTTGTAGCTGGCGGTAGTTTTATGTCTGAGAAAAGAATTGGCTATTTGAGGTCAGGTTTGGCTTTGACCTTACTGGTACTACATTCATACCCACAACCAGCCCAGATAATTGTTTAATGGTGCTTCCTTTACACTTTGCAGTTGACTTCCATGCCATCACAAAGGAAATTTGAATTAACTTTTGTGTAGTCTATAATAAGTATATATAATTTCTGTTTTATAGCTTATATAACATTTAAGGGTAGATGTGTCTTAGCTAACACTCTTAAAACTAATTAGTCCTTGCTTAGGTAAAAAGCTAGGTATGAAAATGTGGCATGGACTTAACACTTTGTTCTATGTAAATAATTAATTTCTTCAGGCTTTCAAAAACTAGGTCTTTTTTTCCCCCAAAATTGGGTTAATGTGCTTTTGGCCCCAACCCTTGGGGTTTGAGTGAACTGGAAATCTGTGGAGGTAAATCTTCCAGTGTTGCCAGGTGGTAGTGACGGAGGGAAAAACAGGTTCCCTCTGGTGGAGAGGACATTTCTTCTGCACCCCACGCCTTCCCAGCCCAGAGCACAGCCATCACTGTGATTTGGTGGCTCCTCTCAGCCACGGCTGCTCTGTTCCCAGGGCCAGGACCTTCCTCGGTGGCCGGACCTCGCAGTTCTTGCAGGGGCAAGAGCTGGGTGGCAGTCATTCCCTTCTGGCCAGCTGGGCAAGAGGTATTTCTAATTAAAAAGGTGGAACCCAGGTTTGGTGTTTTTTCCTAAGTGCCTAAATAAGTAAGCCAGGCTGTTTATACAGAAATATTTTCATAAGAAAATGGTTTTACCCAGACTGTCTTATTCAGAGGTATCTATCTCAGCAGGCCAAGATAAACCTGAATTTGAGGTTTAGGATCTGAGTTTGTGTCTGCATCATATCACGTACTGTTGATTAGGAAACAGTTGCCATTAAGGAATTGGGAGGAGGCCAGGAGATAGTGTTAAAATGTGTCTGATGAGATTACTTAATGGTTTCTCCAAAGTGGAAAAAGGTATTAAAAGAATGACAGTAAAAAAAATGGTAAGAAAGCTAGAAAGTGTCTGGATTTATTGCACGATATGCAATATGCAATAGCCAATATTATTTTGAACTAAATTCCGTGTGATACCTAATGTATACAGGTCTATGAAAATACTGTGGAATAAGCCCAGGAAGGATGGATAGTGTTCCAGCAGGTCCTTCTGTAAATAAAAACAGTCAGAGCACAGGCTTTAAGTTGTCAAAGTGTGATGGGGAGCCTTTATTGAGGAAGGGTCAATGACAGTTAAGAATCAGTCTTCGTGATTTAGTCAGTGCCATTTCTTGCCATCATTTTGAAATTGTTAAACTGGGCATAGTTCAGAAAGCAAACCTGATGCCTTTATGGGGGACGGAGCCCCATTCGTGCTCTGGGTGGGATCACCTCTGCAGGAGAACGTTACATTTTCTCTTAAAGGCAAAATGCTTGTAGGTTTTGCCTCTTTCCTTTGTATTTACTTTTAAAGCTGCACTTGTTCACCTACCAGTGTTTATGAAATCCTATATTTGGGATGCTTTTTCTATAGTAAAATGTTATCATTTGTGAAAAAAAAAAAACACCACGAAAGCCAGATTGTGTAAAGACAAACTTCACTTTCAAAAATTAACATTGCTGTTGTTTTCTGGGGATTATATTTTCAGTTTGGAAAATGCAGTCTCCTTTTCAGCCATCTTAAATCCACACTACAAACTCAATGCTTTCATATGCTCCCATATTTTCAGTCTCCACTTACTTGTTTTGGCTTGAAGTTTGAAAATGTTGAAGCTTGAGATAAAATATCCAATACGCAAAAAAAAAAAAAAAAACCCACTGTATATATACCAAATATGCAAGCTACGTAAGTTGGCATGTGTTTCATATCTAAATGTTTTCTATTGAAGATGTAGTTTCTCACATATGCATCAGAAAAATGATTTGAAGCTCTTCTATTATACAGGTTTTATTGAATGAGCTTCTTATTTCCTTCCCCCAAAGACCAGTCCTTTAAAATTGTTATTCATTTTACAAACATTTATTTATTGAACACCAGCTGTAAGCCAAGCACTGTTTTAGGCATTTGAATACAGAGAGATGCTTAATGCAGTCCTGCCTTTGAGAACAGGACAATGGAATAATTTCTATGTTATCAAAGAAATAGTTTAGTCCAGATGCCTAGGAATAAAAGGAGATTAAAATACAAGATTCAATAATCTAATTATACCAAAGAGATTATCTGAGGAAAGAAACATTAAATTCTTAGAAATTATTTCATAATCTTATTTTGACCAAGATGATTGAAACTAAAGTTAAAGCAATATTTATTGCTCATCCTTGAATGTGTGCCCAGTTATAGAATACATTTAAAAACATTAAAAGTGTATACAAATATAGTAGAATCAAGGCCAAAACTTTTCATTAAAACCACGAACTAAGACTTTGAACACGATTATGGGCTTCTCTGTGTGTTTGTGTTTGTGTATTTGCTGGAGATGTGTACAAGCTTCAATAAATCTGAATTTAAGATTTAGGCTTTTATCCAGGAAATGTATTACAAAGACTCCGGAGGAAAAGCAAATTGATAATTTAATGAAAAACTTGGAAGATCCAGTGACGGCTAAGCCTAAGCTATGTGCTGCCAGAGTTTTTCTAAATTCTTCAGAGCTTACTTTAGCTTCAGGTGTTTAAAAGTCAACACCGTTTTGATTTAAAGGTTTAAACAGCTTAGAGTTTTCTAACAGAGATTTAAAGAATTTGAGGAAGGGAAGGTGAGTTAATCCTAGATGTGAATTCAGTTGAAGCACCTGATTCAGTTTAAAAAAAAAATCATAAGAGTTGGCAGAAGTTGGAAGGCATTCTATTCATGTGATCTACCTTTGATGTTTAAATTAATCTTCAAATGCTTTTCGGAGATCAAAGACAAAGGTTGACGGCCGATTTACCTCGGCACCTCTGCTGAGTAAGATCGGAACGTGCACGCGGCCATTGTGGTCCCGTACCAGCTCCCGCGCTCATTGTGCAAATCCGCCGGGCTGTTTCTTCCTAAGTGTCAGTGCAGGGCAGTGACACCCCAGACAGACCCTGGTTCCACGTGTTAGTGGAGGGGAGATGCAGAGCTCTGATGAATGGGATGGCACACAGCGAGACTGCAGATCTCAACAGCGAAGAGGAAACGCTCAAAGCCAGCCCTGATACATTTCAGTTTCTCGGGGCATTTGGGACGGAGTCTGAAATACCCATTCTTGACATTTAGAGTTTAAACTCCCAGATGAGAAGGGGGCGGGGGGTGCCTCCTGGAGGCTCCGGTAGTGCGACGAATGGGCAGAACTCTGGACAGAGAGGTTTGGAAAGCTGAGTCCGTCCCAGTGAAGACCCTTACAGGACAGCTGTAGAGGTGACAGTAGGGGGGAAGGGAGGGGGGCTCTTAGAGATCATGGATCCCCTCCCTGTTCCCTCCCAGCAGCCCCGTGGGGAGCACCACTGGTCCCTGCGCCACCACTGCTGGCCGCAGGTTCTTGAGCAACTCACTGCCCTTTTCAGCCTCAGAATCCTCTGCTCTGCAAGGAAAACAGTCCCATGTGCCTGTCCAATGCCTGGTGTTGCCATAGAGCAGTCATATTAAACCATTTCCAGTTAAGTAGCGTATTGTAATGACTATGATATATTTTTTGGCATGTGTGTGTGTGAACGATCTTCCAGTCTCTTATATTTGCTTATTTTCAACCTTAATTCTCTGTTATATTTATTGTACATCTTCCCTTTTATTTCATTTTATTTTAAAAATAAGGATTGTGTATATTTCAGGTGTATAACATGCTGATTTGATATACATATACATAGCAAAGTGATGACTACAGCCAAGCAATTGGCATATCTCCTCATATTATCTTTTGAGTGTGTGGTGAGAGCACCTGCCATCTACTCTCTTAGCAAATTTCCAGTATTCAATCTGTATTACTAAGTGTAACTATAGTCACCGTGCTGTACATTAGATCTCTAGACTTACCCTACATACCTGCAACTTCCTACCCTTTGACCAACGCCTCCCCGTTTCCCCCACCTCCCGCCACTGGTAATCACCTTGCTACTCTCTGCTTCTAAGTATTTGGCTAAGATTATGCAGTTTTCCCCTTTACCTATCTGACTTATTTCAATTAACATGATTCCTCCAAGTTTATACGTGTTGTGACGTAGGGGAGAATCTCCTTTTTAAAGTGGAATACTACTCCACTCTACGTATACAGACCACAATTTCTTTATCCGTTCATTTGTCAGCGGACTCTTAGATCATTTCTGTCTTGGCAATTGTGAACAATGCTGCAATGAACATGAGAGTACAGATAATTTCTCTGAGGTGTTAATTTCATCTCATTTGGGTATATCCCCCAAAGAGGGATTGATATTTCCATTTTTAGTTTTTTGAGGAACTTCCACACTGTCTTCCATAATGGTTGTACAATTTACAGATAAAATTTATACAGATTTTTCACCTCCTTGGTTAAATTTATTCCGAAGTATTTTATTCTTTTTCATACTCTTGTAAATAGTATTGTTTTCTTGATTTCCTTTACAGATAGATCACTGATGGTGTAAAGAAATGCAACTGATTATTGTATGTTGATTTTGTATCCTGAAACTTCACTGAATTTGTTTATTAGTTCTAACAGATTTTTTATGTGCACCCTCTTTCTTTTGACACTCATGTATTAACTAGAGGGAAAGTGAGTAGACAATAGAATAACTATAACTAAATTAACCAAAGAAAATTCCTCATTTTTTTCCTCTGTTGCTTACTTCAAGCAAAACATTTCCTGAACTGAAATATTTGAGGCAACTATGACTTCACTTTCCTCTTGCAGTTCAAATCAGAAAGGCGGCATGGGGACTTCCCTGGTGGCACAGTGGTTGGGAATCCGCCTGCCAATGCAGGGGACATGGGTTCCATCCCTGGTCCGGGAAGATCCCACATGCCGCGGAGCAACTAAGGCCGTGCACCACAACTACCTGAGCCTGCGCTCTAGAGCCCGCGAACCACAACTACTGAGCCCGCGTGCCACAACTACTGAAGCCTGTGTGCCTAGAGCCTGTACTCTACAGCAAGAGAAGTCACTGCAATAAGAAGCCTGTGCACTGCGACGAAGAGTAGCCCCTGCTCGCCGCAACCAGAGAAAGCCCACGTGCAGCAACGAAGACCCAAGGCAGCCATAAATGAATAAATGAATGAATGAATGAATGAATGAATAAATAAATAAATAAGAAAGGCAGCATGATTTCCAGACTGAACGCTCAGGATTCGTTCCTCACAGTTTGCCAGACTTGGGAATGCTGCTCTCCCTCACAGTATTCGGCCTTTCAGCTTTCCAAGAGGGCAAAGTTAACCTATTTTACATGATTTTTGTAAGATGATAAGTAAGGTCTCCATTGCTTAGTTGAAAGTGAAGAGCTTCCTGAGAGCCTGGTGATATGGCAACGTTGAGAACAATTGTATAGGAGACCCCTTAGTGGGGAGTGGTTTTTCTGATGCTTTCGTCTGATTTCTTCTCCTAACTCGGCTGGGCTCGTGCAGGTCTAAATGCTGCAGAAGGGAAGGATGCTCTCACGCTACAGGGCTCACTATGTTTGTGTTGGGCAGTGATGAGAGCTGGGATCCTGCTCCAATAGCAATGAGCATCACTGACCTGTGAGGAAGACCACGTGCAGAGGAAACAGACTTGGACCGAAGTCAGTTTTGGCTCAGTCATCAGCTGTGTTCTCCCAGGATCTCTGGAGAAAGTGTGTACAGGTACCCGGACTTTGGAGGCTGGCAGGCAGGGGTCGTATTAAAATATTTAGCAACTAGTAAGGCAGGGGCATGGGGACAACCCGTCAGAAGGTAGAGATGGAGGCGGGGCCGAGTCATTCATTCTTGGTTGTGGGAAGTTGGCAGGGCCCTGGAAACGTGCCAGGCTGGCTGGGACAATGGGAACGGGGGCCGGGAGCACAGGATAAGAGAGGGCTTGGGAAGTGGCCACTTACCAAAGAGTACAAAACTATTCCAGCATTTCAATACCTGGTGCAGCTGTACAAAGATGGACTGCCTGCCCTGCAGAAAGACGGGCTTTTGATCTTGGTCAAAGTAGTGGCCTTGAGCACACTGGCTTACCTCTGACTTTCAGTTCCTTCATCTGGAAAATAAGGGTGTTGGTAATACATACTTTGTGAAGTTGCCCTGAGGGTTAAATGAGATAATGCACGAAAAACTGCTGAGCCTAGTGCCTGGCCGGCAGAAAGTGTTCAGTAAACGGCGCCTCTGATATGGTTCTACGCTTTCTGCCTGTTGTGACTGATCTTTTAAAAGATTTTAAATGGAAACAGCTTGGTATAAAACAGCTTCCAGCCCTTCTCTGGAAGAGATTAGATGTTGCTGTTGAGATTTTATTTGTGCATAGATTTCTGCTTAAATTTTATGATAATCTTAAAAACACTGATAGGAGAAAAAGGAAGAATGATGCTTTAATTTGCTGTGTCATTACCACCATAACTAAATAGTAACGGGCTTAATCTGCGATTAAGTTTCTCAGATGTAGAGAAAGTCTTGACTATGCAACTTCAGAATAATTTCTTCATTCTTTTCAAGGTACTGGGGCCCTCTGAATTGCAGATGTTTCTAGAGGCTTTTTTTGTTATCTTGCTATGGGAAAAGGTCATTGAAATGTATAAATGAAATGAACTTGGATGAGAACAAGTCTTATGTAAGGTTTATTTAATCTGAACAAAATGCCTTGGAACACATTCAGGACACATACATGGGTCAGAGAAATGTTATGAAATATTATGTGAATAGGATTATTCTGAATGCACAAAGGAGCTTACTAACTAAAAGAATATTTCCAAGCAAATAATTTTTTCCTGTTTTTTATTTCATAAGATTTACCTTTCACATATTTATTTAAATTGCTGTAGGCACTGGGTATGTTTGTGTGTACTGAAGCATATGTTCTTTTTTTTATAAGCAGCTTTTTTGAAGTCTAATTCACATACTATATAATTTATCCACCTAAAATATACAATTCAGTGGTTTCCACTATATTCACAGAGTTGTACAATCACCACAATCAATTTTTGAACATTTTCATCACCCCAAAGAGTGTTTTAATTGTCACGTATTTGTGAATTTCCAAAATTTCTCTTATTCATTTCTAATTTCATTCCAGTGTGGTCAGAGAACATAGTTTACATGATTTCAGCCCTTTGAGTTTGGGGGAGATTGTTTTGTGGCCTAGGATTGGGTTCATCCTAGATAAAGTTCCATGTGCTCTGGAGACAGGAGTGTGTTCGGGAATTGTTGGGTGCAGTGTTTTATAGATGTGTTATGTCTACTTGGTTTACAGGGCTTCAGTCTTCAATTTCCTTGTTGAGCTTCTGTCTAGCTATTCTATCCACTGTTCCATGTAACACTGGGATGTTGAAGTCTCCAGTGACTATGGTTGAATTGTCTATTTCTCCCTTCGATTCTGTCAGTCTTTGCTCCATGTATTTCCGGGGTCTCTGCCGGATTTCATAGCCCTGGACTAGGAGCTGTGGAGAGGGAGCCCTGTGGTGCTGGCAGCCCTGGCCAGCAGTTGTTTCCATCTTGCTGAGTTGGGTTTTAGCTCAAACGCAGACTCTGGCTGTTTTACTGAGATTTAGTAGATTTTCTTGAATAGATGTCTTTTCTATTTTCTGTATGCCCTGAGGAAAATTCGCAGAGATTTTAAATGGTTGTTTTTTTAAAAAATAAATTTTACCAGTTATAATTGTTCTGTTGGGGAAAGGTATGTGGTCCTTCTTATGCTGCTATTCCAGAAATTTCCTCCCTGTGTGTTCTTTTAGAGCATTAAAAAACAAAACAACCCACAACATGTCTATGATAAATGGGGAATTGGAGCACTAAACGATGTGTTACTCCTAGACCCAGGATTTACCATTCTTATACACCAGTCATTGTTAAGCCACTTATATTTACTTTCCTCATTACATTGTTAAGCCACTTATATTTACTTTCCTCATTACATGGTACCGTGTGTACAAAGAAACTAAAACAAACAGTCTTGGGCCTCTGCAGCTTATATAATAACACAGCTCTTTAGTAGGCATTAAATTAAATTATTTAGAGGTTCTTACTGATTGTTTACCTGAATAACCAGATATGTAAATAGGAGTTTGTCTCTCTTGTTCTCACAGACTATATTTTAGTTACACATCTATTTATACCTCAGAAAGGAACTTAGTGAACTAAATCTTGCCTTCCAGGAATTCTGAGAATTTAATGGACTAATTCACTGGCCAAGGTGTATCTGATGTCATCTGAAACAATCTGCAAAGCTAGGGAAAAAACGAATGACACAAATGTGACTTCAGGTAACTGCCAAGGATTATGATTATATTTTAAACCAGTAATTCCTCTTTAGTTGGAAGTTTCTAAACACTAGAAAAATGTGTTAGGTAAATTATTTAAATTTACTTATTTGTCCATTGTGATGATTGACTTATCAACTTGGTTAACATTAAATAAACAAACAAACATGGAATTACTCACAGATTTCCTCATGATAGAGAACATCTGATGATTGATTATGTAGATACGGTGAACTCTTGAACAATGTGGGGGTCAGGGGCGCCAACCATCCACACAGTCAAAAATATATAAAGTCGAATATAAATTTATAGTCAGCCCTGCTGCAGTATATAAAGTTGATATACAGAAATCTGTGGTGCTTCTATATACTAATAACAAGCTATCAGAATGAGAAATTAAGAAAACAATCCCATTTACAACTGCATCAAAAAGAATAAAATACCTAGGGATAGATTTAACCAAGGAGGTAAAAGACCTGTACTCAGAAAACTCTAAGACATTGGTGACCAAAATTGAAGACAACACAAACAAATAGAAAGATATGCCATGCTCATGGATTGGAAGAATGAATAGTGTTAAAATGTCCATACTACCCAAAACAACATACAGATTTAATGCAATCTTTATCAAAATACCAATGGCATTTTTCACAGAACTGGTATAAACAATTCTAAAATTTGTATGGAACCACAAAAGACCCTGAATAGCCAAAGCAATTTTAAGGAAGAAGAACAAAGTTGGAGGTGTCATGCTCCCTGATTTCAAACTATACTACAAAGCTATAGTAATCAAAACTCTATAGTACAGGAACAAAAATAGATCAGTGGAACACTCAGAAATAAACCCATGCTCAGAAATAAACCATGTCAATTAATTTATGACAAAGGAGCCAAGAATATACAGTGGGGAAAAGATAGTCTCTTCAATAAATGGTGTTGGGAAAACAACAGCTACATGTAAAAGAATGAAACTGGACCACTTTCTTATACCATACACAAAAATAATTTCAAAATGGATTAAAGACTTAAGTGTAAGGCCTGAAACCATAAAAATCCTAGAGGAAAACATAAACAGTATGCTCTTTGACATCAGTCTTTGCAGTGTTTTTCTGGATCTGTTTCCTCAGGCTAGGCCAACAGAAGCAAAAATAAACAAATGGGACTATATCAGTCTAAAAAGCTTTAGCAAAGTGAAGGAAACCATCAACAAAATGAAACGGCAACCTACTGATAGAAGAAGACACGTATAAATGATATATTCCCTAAGGGGTTAATAGCCAAAATATATAAAGAACTCACACAACTCAATAAAAGCAAATAATCACGTTAAAAAATGGGCAGAAAACCTGAATAGACATTTATCCAAAGAAGACATGCAGATGGCCAAAAGACACATGAAAAGATGCTCAACACCGTTAATCATCAGGGAAATGCAAATCAAAACCACAATGAGATATCACCTCGTACCTGTCAGAATGTCTGTCACCAAAAGGACAACAAATAACAGGTGTGGTGAGGATGTGGGAAAAAGGAAACCCTCGTGCACTGTTGGTAGGAGTGTAAATTGGTGCAGCCACTGTGGAGAACGTATGGAGGTTCCTCAAAAAGTTAAAAGTAGAACTACTGTATGATCCAGTAATTCCACTGTAGGGTATTTATCTGAAGAAAATTAAAACACTAACTTGTTAGAACATGTGCACCCCTATGTTCATTGCAGCACTATTTACAATTGCCAAGATATGGAAGCAACCTGAGTGCCCATCAACAGATGAATGGATAATGAAAAAGTGCTATACATATAATGGAATATTACTCAGCCATAAAATAGAATAAAATCTTGCCATTTGTGATAACAGGGATGGACCTAGGGTCTATTATGCTGAGTGAAATAAGTCAGAGAACAACAAATATTGTATGATCTCACTTGTATGTGGAATCTAAAAAGCAAAGCAAACAAAACAAAGCAGATACAGACTCATAGATACAGAGAACAAACTGGTGGTTGCCAGAGGGGTGGGGGATGGGGGAATTGGGAAAAATAGGCAAAGGGGATTAAGAAGTACAGATTTCCAGTTATAAAATAAGTAAATTATGCAGATGTAATGTACAGTATAGGTAATATAGTTAATAATATTGCAATAACTTTCTATGGTGACACGATTACTAGATTTTATGGGATGATATCTAATAATGTATATAAATGTCAAATCACTGTGTTGTACACCTGAAACTAATATAATATTGTATTTCAACTACACTGCAATAAAAATGACATGTGTAAGAATAAATGACTCTGAAAAACATTTTTGATAAAAAGATTGATTTTACCATCCTGATCTGACTTTTAAAGGTTTGGACATGCAACTTTATTTCCACTGGGCACCCACCCCCATTCATTGCCTGGGTTTTCTGTTATCTGTGATGCTACTGATACATTCTTTTGGTCTCATTTTTTGGGCTACTGTTCATTGTTATAAGACTGCTTCCCCAGTAAATCTCATATGCTCCCCATTTCTGTGTGTATGTGTGTGCATGTGTGTGTGTGTGTGTGTGTATGTAAAATACTTTGTGGATATAAAAGAGTGACCCATCATAGTGACCTATCACTAATTAGCTATAGAATGTTCTCTATAAAGTATGGTTCCTATCAATATAGGTAGCTACCTTGATTTACACTCTGACTATAATTAGTCTTTGGCTTTACACAGTGCAAGTAATTATGAGTATCTTTCCACTGGCCTTGGCTCTGTGTTTTCTTTTTTCCTAAAGAGTTTGTACTGTCTTTAAAATGTAAGTTGTTTCAGATCCTTGTGAAATAGGATGAATCTTATGTAGACGACTATATATTTTCTGATGTAAAGTACACACACATTTTTAAGGAACATTTCTCCCTTTTTATAATTGTTTCTATTTTACACAAAATGAATGTATGCAAGCTGTAATACTTGAACATCACTCAATACTTTGTTCTTCATTTTATTTATTTATTCACATAGTATTTTCCAAGCGCCAGTTAATACTGAGTGTTTGTTGAGTATTTACTCCAAGCACCATATATGCAGCTTATATATATATTACCTCATTTATATTGGTGGTGGAATATTATTTAGGAACAAAGTAGCCCCTTTGTTGACTTGCCTGAACCTATTTAAATCCATAATTTAAATATGGTGATTATGGAGACTTGGTAATGAGGATGGCAGAGCTATTTTGAATGCATCTTTTAAAAAATATATTTATTTTATTTTTGTTTTTTATTCTTATTTTTTATTGAAGTATAGCTGATTTAAAATATTGTGTTAGTTTCAGGTATACAGCATAGTGATTCAGTTATATATATATTCTTCAGATTCTCTTCCCTTATAGGTTATTACAAAATATTGAGTATAGTTCTTTGTGCTATACAGTAGGTCCTTGTTAATTATCTATTTTATATATAGTAGTGTGTATATGTTAATCCTAACCTCCTAATTTATCCCTCCCCTCACCCCCCTTTTCCATTTGGTAACCATAAGTTTGTTTTCTATGTCTGTGAGCCTCTTTCTGTTTTGGAAATAAGTTCATTGGTTTTGTTTGTTTGTTTGTTTATTTTAGATTCCACGTATAAGCGATGTCATATGATATTTCTCTCTCTCTGTCTGGCTTACTTCACTTAGTATGATAATCTCTAGGTCCATCTATGTTGCTGCAAACGGCATTATTTTCTTCTTTTATGGCTGAGTAATATTCCATTGTGTGTGTGTGTATATATATATGTATATATATATATCTATATACACGTACACACCACATCTTCTTTATCCATTCATCTGTCAATGGACATTTAGGTTGTTTCCATGTCTTAGCTATCGTAAATAGTGCTGCAGTGAACATTGGTGTGCACGTATCTTTTTGAATTATGGTTTTCTCCAGATATATGCCCAGGAGTGGGATTGCAGGATCATATGGTAGCTCTATTTTTAGTTTTTTAAGGAACCTCCATACTGTTCTCCATAGTGGCTGTACCAATTTACATTCCCACCAAGAGTGTAGGAGGGTTCCTTTTTCTCCACACCCTCTCCAGCATTTATTGTTTGTAGACTTTTTGATGATGGCCCTTCTGACCAGTGTAAGGTGATACCTCTTTGTAGTTTTGATTTACTTTTCTCTAATAATTAACAATGTTGAGCAACTTTTCATGTGCCTTTTGGCCATTGAATGTATTTTAAAAGTCTAGTTTAGACATTTTAAAATTCTGGATTAGACATTTCTTTTTAGTTACTTAAGGATGAAAATCCTTTGATTTCTTTTTCTCTTTCCTTTTCTTCTCTTCCTTTCTCTTCCCTTCTTGGACGTTCCTTTGTGATATCTCCAAAAGAATATGTCAAGTAGGGGTGCATTTGGGTTTAAATTCTCTCATTATTAATGCATTATCTTTGTCTGCAAAGTACCAAAATAAAGGGAGGTCAGACAAGACTAGCTATTATTACTTAATGAGATTCTAAGGATTACAGAATCCTCACAAAGGCCAATTATTGTTTTTATAAGTAAAAGAGTTTATTTTCAGCCAGCAAATATATTTTAATACTGAGGCTCTTTTTCGCAGAGAATTTGAGAAAAAAAGGTCCTTTGATTTACACTTGTATAAACTTCAGTATCAAGGTTTTATGAGTATAATTTTAAGCTTATTATTCGTGCCATTCTACCTCATTTTGGACTTGTGTTTATGGTATGGATAATTCTAAATTAAGCCTATAATGACTGCAACTATCTACACTTAGGCCATTTAATAAAAATAAAATCACTTGCTGTATATCCTCTTCTTTCTCATCTCAACAGTTGGCTTTCCTATGTGTCCCCACTTGTAATGCAAAGAAACTCTCCAGCAGAATTCATCACCTACAACATGTCATTTGGTTTTCTCTGTTTAATACCTGTGTGTGGACAAATCCCAGACAGTTTATTAGGCTCTGAGGATGGTGTTGAGGCTGAAGAGGCAAATAACAGATGATCCAGGGATTTGTGATGTGTGTGTCATAGAATTTCTCAAAAATGCTATCTACCCCTAAAAGTGGGTTAAAGATTGAAATAAATCCTGGCATGCGTGAGGTAATGCGGTACATCATGGAAGATCTTGCCGAACCATTTAATCTAATAGTGTGCTTCAGCTACCAAATACCCTGCAATTGAGGACAATAATTTGTGTTATAATAAACCTGAAATGAAAGAAGTTTTTTTTATTAAAAAAACTTAGGTACACAAAATATCACCTTTCCAAACTCAGTGCTTCTTGAAAGATCCGTAATATTTAAAGATTTTTCAGAGCTTTCTTGGCTTTGCTTAAGGTACATGATATTTCCAAAGACCATGTGAGAACACTTAAAAGAGGCAATGTGGTAGGAAGAAATGGATTCGGGGTAGGGATTTTTACAGCAATAGAATGTGCTATAGTTGGAGAAATCCTCCTTATGATGGCATCCAAATATCATAGCAATGAATATGTTTTTGCTACAGTCACACACCAAATTCCTACTTTAACTTTAAGCCAAATTCATTGGAGTTTTCTGCCTGTAGACCACTGACAGAGTCTGAAAAGCAATGAAATTATGATTATATTAGAAAGGAAACCTATACTTGGTGGACAGAAATGTCCATTCTTTCAATAAATATAAACACCTACTGGCCAGGTACAATGGAAGGGGCTCTGAAGAGAGCAGTGAACAAGGTATAATTTTTACTTTCAAGGAGTTTGACAGTCTAGTGGGTGAGATTGACCATTAAAGGAGCAATTACACCCTGTGTATAATAAATGCTACCCTATGTTTAAGCACGGAACATATAAGAGGGACAGACTTCCTGAGGGAAGTAACTTCTGAGCTGATAAGTCAGCCAAGAACATGTGGCAAGGAGCTGGAGAAAGGGTTATTCAAACAGAGGCAATCCTGTACACAGACACCTATAGTATGGTTCTATCCGGGAAGTGATGAACGCTTACCACGGCATACAGAATAAGGGGCTTAGGACGAGACCGCCAGTGGCACAAGCTCCTGCATGCTGGCTATTGTGCTACATGATTGTGCCTTGGGATTGCAGCAGATTAGGGTGGAGGTGGGCGTGTTAACAGGTTCTGGCACCCCCCAGAGCAGCCACCTGAGTTTCCTAATGCTCTTGTGTCTCCTAGAGATTGCAGTCTGTTGCTGCTTTTTTTGTTGTTGTTTTTTAATTATTTATATATTTTTGGCTGTGTTGGTGCTTCGTTGCTGCGTGCAGGCTTTCTCTAGTTGCGGCGAGCGGGGGCTACTCTTCGTTGTGGTACACGGGCTTCTCATTGCAGTGGCTTCTCTTGTTGCGGAGCATGGACTCTAGGCACGCGAGCTTCAGTAGTTGTGGCTCGTGGGCTCAGTAGTTGTGGCGCATGGGCTTAGTTGCTCCATGGCATGTGGGATCTTCCCGGACCAGGGCTCGAACCAGTGTCCCCTGCCTTGGCAAGCGGATTCTTAACCACTGCGCCACCAGAGATGCGCCAGTCTATTGCTTCTTTATACAAAAACCTGACATTAAGAAGGCCCTGTATCCTGATGAATAAGAAGAGAGCACCCCTTTGCCTCAGAGACCTTATTTTGATGGAGGAAAAGGGCTTTGTTTTTTTTTTTTTTTTTTTTTTTTTGCGGTACGTGGGCCTCTCACTGTTGTGGCCTCTCCTGTTGCGGAGCACAGGCTTCAGATGCGCAGGCTCAGCAGCCATGGCTCACGGGCCCAGCTGCTCCGCGGCATGTGGGATCTTCCCGGACCGGGACACGAACCTGCGTCCCCTGCATTGGCAGGCGGACTCTCAACCACTGCGCCACCAGGGAAGCCCGAGGAAAAGGGCTTTGATTTTTTTTTTCTTCCTGACTTTCTTTCATCTGTTGTTCACAATTGTGATTCCTGTACTTTCCTATATTTTCTGTAATTTATCAGAATTTTCTGTGCATCCCTTATTTGGATAATCACCTTTGTTGTTTAAATAAAGGGCAGGAGCCTCCCACAAAGACCTACGACCTGGCTCTAAACGTGGACAGAGACCTGAGAAAGCTGGGCGCTGACCAAGGGAACAAGGAAGAATTTCTGGCATCGACTCCTGGGCTTGAAAATTAACCCCCCAACTTGTCAGCTGAGAACTCCTTGTGGACCAGGAGTAGGTCCTTTATTGTGGACCAACACTTCTTGTTCCTGAGAGACCTCAGAAAGAATTCTCCGTGGCTTTGCTGGTGAAGATGTGGGCTGGCCAAGACAGTAGGCTTGAAGGGAAGGCTGGGTGGAGCTGTCCATGGTGCTCACCCCGTTGACTGCCTGGTCAGCTCTTTCTTCTTGGGCTTTGGTTCTCAACCAGCTGCCAGCTCGCCTTCACTGTTGATCAGGACCCCCATCACACTGGTCAAGCCACTGATGTTGCTCGTTAAATTATAATCTTGACCTCCTCAGGTCCTTACTTGACTGACCGCATTTCCTCCTACTTGGACTCTATTGCTGCATTATAAGTTCAGGAAGCCACAGTGTTCTGCTGGAGCTTCCACTGAATGCCCTTGGATTTCTTTTCTAGTCAAAAGAGAACCCTGTTCAGTTGAGAACAATGAACATGTTCTCAGTTTTTTTTTCACATTTAAGTAAACATATGAGAAAAGCTTTCTGGCCATTTGATTGCTTGGGGCTGAAAGGCAGCTGTCCTCATCATCATAATAATGGAAGCTGAGACAGGTCACTTTTGCAAACTGTTGTCTTCTGGACCTGAATGTTTGATTCAAAGTCATAAAATATAATTTTCAGCCAGTATGTCTAGCATTTTATTCCACAGATGTGCAGGAAAGGTGTCAGCTCAAACCTTAAAAAATGTGAGGAATCTCAAATTGATTAAATTTTCACTTATTCTTCATGACAAATGACTTCTCTTTCAATTCCAGATGAAATTCAAACGATGTTAGCTAGTTCCAGGTAAATGTTGTCTCTTCTATCTCATAAAAAAACACGTAGACATTATGGATGGAATTAAAGGGTGAAATGAGGTCTTTTAGCAAAAACAAGCACTTTGACAATATTCCTTATTTTTCTGCCTTCTTACAAATAGATAACTTAGAAGTGTTGTGCTAGCAATTATTAGCCAAGTTTTAACCTTTCAGGAAATTAAGTGACTTTGTAGGTCTAAATTAGAAACCACCTGCAGTATAAAAATTACTGAATAAAATATGCTACCAAATTGAGGCATGAGAGAAAATAGCTCTGCCATATTCAGAGATTTAAAATGTTTTGAAAAAAAAATGTTTTCTTGGAACCTAAACAAATGTGAAGTAATGCAAAGTCTACAGAATTTTGTTTTTGTTTTTCAAACATTTCCTCCTGATTGCTTTGGGCAAATCATAAAGTGTTCATCTTTACCCTCACCCTCTCTTTTTAAATATTCTCCTTTTAGTTCAACATTTACGTACTACATGTCTGGGACTTCTTGTGTTTTGCTCTAAGTTCCCTATCTGTCTCTGACTGTGGAGTACACAGTATTTGTAGAAGCATGTACCTTGTGGATTCTGGGAAGATGGAAGTTTGAATATATCTCTAATGTCCTTCTTTCTCAACTACTCACTACTGATGACCTTTTCCAAGTCAAATAGGAGCTGGAGCTATCAGAAGTGGTGGCCCAACAGATGTGAGGGAGGCTCAGGCTCTGCCAAGGACCAGGCATCCCCATTTTGGCGTTACCAAACCAAACTTGGGTCTTCTCGCCTGCCTCACAGCAAAGCCAATCTACTGACACTGGGGTAGTGATGAAGGAAAGTACAGTGTTTATTGCACGATGCCAAGCAGGAAGAATGGGCAGCTTGCGCTCAAAAGACCCAAAGTCCCAGATAGCTTTCAGAGAATGTTTTTTTTTTGTTTTTTTTTTGTTTGTTTTTTTTGCGGTACGCGGGCCTCTCACTGTTGTGGCCTCTCCCATTGCAGAGCACAGGTTCCGGACGCGTAGTCTCAGTGGCCATGGCTCATGGGCCCAGCCGCTCCACAGCATGTGGGATCTTCCCAGACTGGGGCACAAACCTGTGTCCCCTGAATCGGCAGGCAGTCTCCCAACCACTGCACCACCAGGGAAGCCCAGGGAATGGTTTTTAAAGGCAACATTTGGGGTAAGGGTTGCAGCTTATGAACTTTCTTCTGATTGGTTGGTGGTGAGGTAACAGTGTGATGTTTCGAGAATCTTAATCATCACCCTTCTGGTCCCAGCCAGTCTGTGTGCTTGTGTTCAGCATATAGTCACCATCGCCCACCAGGGTGGGGGTCTTAGTTTCCACAGAACAGCTCAAAGATCTGTGTCAGAGGGTTATGTGTATTTCCTGAAGAGGAACTAGGACTCTGTTTTATTGCTGAACTGTTGTCTAAGGTATCATTACTTTTACTGCTTGACTGCTCTCCCTTTGTTCCTGAATTCCCTCACTTCACTTCCCTAATTAGCTTGAGTCTCCTCTTGAGAACTCAGGGAAGGCCTAGGAGAATAAAGCCTTTTTTTTTTTTTTTACAAAAAGGAAATGGGGGGCACAGAGGGATTTTTCTACCCAGAAGGCTCCATGGGGTCCTGTTAGGTTTCTATTGCCCTTTTCTTTGATACTCCTCAATATTAAGGGTAACAGGGGTGAGACAAGAAAGGAAATTAAAGTTTTAGACAGAGAGATTAATCATAAACTCAGCAGGGAAACTTGGTTTTAGTGGGACTCAGTTTTACTGGGTCTGGAGATTAAACAAAAAGGAGATCACTGGAATGGGGATTTGAAGGATCACGGAAAACTTTGGCTTTTGAAGCCCTGTGAATTTCCCAGAAGATGGCTAGAGTTTTCCCATGTGCTAGAATCTCTAGAGAGATTGCTGAGTGTGTGGACTAAATCTCTTTATTGATCCTTCTCTAGGATGGCACCTGCTAAGGATGCCAGGGAGGAGAGAGTCTTCCTCTTGGTACCTCAGACAAGGACTACAGCTTGCCTGCTGGAATACTTCCAGCTGACAGGAGAAGACAGGGATTTCTGCATGCGTGCACATGGGCGCACACACACACACAGACAATTACAGGAGTGATTGCTCTGGTCTGAAGCTTCTCAACAGCTTTATCTGAACCCCAGCAAGTGGGTAAAAACAAACAAAATGACAAACAGGGAAAAAAGGGATAGATGACAAATGAAATTACAAAAATAATTAGAACATATAAGGAGATTTATGACAGCACAAAGACTTTCAGAGCTAAAACACGATTATTAAAGAAAAACTGTTGAGAATAGAATTAGTATGGGAAGATTAAGAGAAAGAGATATCTCAAAACTCAGAACAAAAATTACAGAGAGAGATGAAAAGGACAGATCCTGGAAATGTAACACACAAGTAACATCAGTTGTGAAAGGACCTTCTGGAGGAAATGCAATAATTAAACAAATAAAGCAGAATATTTCCCTGAGCTGAAGTAGGACTTTAGTCTGCAGAGTGAAATGTGTTACTGAGGTTCAGCCAAGACTGATAAAGAGGACATGCCTGGACATATTCTGGTTAAATTTTGATTCCCAAGGATAAAGACAAAACATTCACATTTTAAGACAGAATGAACGGGTTACTTACAAGGGAAAAAAGAAAGTTGAGAAACCGCTCATTTGCAGCTCTGGAAGCTTATCAGATAAAATGTAAAAATTTCCAAGAAAAAGCTCCTGTTCCAAGAAACCTATACGCAGCAAAGATATCACCTGCCAGGGTGAAAGAAATTTACAAATATTCAGGATTCAGAGATTGTATCATCCACAAACCCCATCTGTAGACAATACTCAAAAATAGACTGTAACTGTACAATAAATGAATCACTACAGAGACTTGCATGTGGGAGAGGATTAAAAGGAGAAGGAATAGCAGAAGTGAGCAACAAATCCTGCAGTGGTCATATCCAGTTAGTTAAACTCAACGGATTACAGAGGCTAACTGGGTCCTGATGTGTTAAATAAGGATTCTGAAATAGAAGAAACAATCTGATTTTTAAAATCTAATGACAGTTGAGAAAGAAAAGCATCAAAAATATTCAATTGTATCATTAAAGTCTAGGAGTTACTGTTGGGAGTGATGGGGTAGGAATGAGAAAGAGTATTTGGAAGTTCTCATTTAGGAGAAGACGAAGTGAAAGCATTCCAAAGATATTGTCCAATACAACAGTAGGGGAAAGAACAGAAGAAGATGGGAGAGTAGAATGCTAGGTGCAGAGAAATGTCTGATGGCTGGCTCTTGTCTAATACAAAACAAGTGTGTGTTTGATAATGAGTTGTATGAGAGGTTACTAGTAGGAAAGTGGCAAAAGACAGGAAAACTTTTAAAATTAACGATAGGTAATTAGGACATGAGTATTTGCATGATCAAACCAGTGACAGAAGAAAAAGAAAAAGAGAAAACCAGAAAGTAAAAGAAATGTAAAATGGAAGGAATAAAGCCAAAATTAGAAATAAAAGAATGGGAAAATAATTCTAGGAAAAAACTGGAAACAGAAAGAAAGCAAGAGTGACTATATTAATATGAGACAAGGTGCAATTTAAAGATAAAAGGACTAAACATAGCAAAGAGGGGCATTTTACAATGATAAAATAATCATTAATTAAAAAGAAATTCCTGAACTTATACACACTTATCAGTATAATAATTAAATAATAAACAAAACTTTTTTGAAATGCAACAAAAACTTGATTAAGTAGTGGAAGATTTTAATGTGCTTCTTTCAGAATCAGGTTTAGTAAGTAAAAAATAAATAAGGACAGAGGAACTGAATAAAATAAGAAACAAATTTGAATGTGTAATTTAAATCTTTGGATTAAGAATATACATTTTTTTTCTTCCTTATATCTGGGGAAGCATTAAAAAATTGGTCATACACTGACCATAAGGAAAGCCTTACAAAGCAACCAAGATACTTTACAGGACACGATCCCTGATAATAATCAAATAAAACTATAAATCAATAATAAAACTATAAAATACACTCAAATAACATGAGGTCAATGGGGAAATCTAGAAAAAAATGGAAAGAACATGTCACACAAAAATATATGAGTTACAGTGAAAGTATTAACCCTACATATCTTGATTAATAAAGAGTATAGGCTAAGAACATAGGAATTTACACTCATTTGAGAAATTATAATAGAACAAAGTTAACAAAAGAAAGTAGAAAGCAGAATGAGCGAAAATAAAAGTTGAAATATATGAGAAAAATTGTACTAAAGATAGATGAAAAATACCTTATTTTTTGAAAAGCCAAATAAAATACATAATCCCTCTAAGGAAAAAGATAAAAATTATACAAGATGAAGAAAGAAAGAGAGAGAAGACAAAAAAAAAAAAAAAGAAAGAAGGGGAAACAGAAGAAATAAAAATAATTATAGGAGAAAGCTATGTGCATTCCTTGGCAACAATTTGGAAACCTAGAGGAACTTGATGATTTTATAGTAAACAATTGATTATTTTATAGCAAACAATAAATATCAACTTGAAGAGTTAAGGAATTAAAATAGATTTTAGAAGATATTAGAAATGCGATTAAAATCTACTATTATAAAAGTCCCAAGAATTGATAGTTTCATATCCAAGTTCTATATGACACTTGAAGAAAAGATAATTCCAAAGTCCCTGACACTAACCCAGATTAATATAAAGATGGAAAGATTTCAGATTTGTTTTTTTTGTTGTTGTTGTTTTTTTGCGGTACGCGGGCCTCCCACCGCTGTGGCCTCTCCCGTTGCGGAGCACAGGCTCCGGACGCGCAGGCTCAGCGGCCATGGCCCATGGGCCCAGCCGCTCCACGGCATGTGGGATCCTCCCGGACCGGGGCGTGAACCCGTGTCCCCTGCATCGGCAGGCGGACTCCCAACCACTGCGCCACCAGGGAAGCCCCAGATTTGTTTTTGAAGGCTGTAAAAATTAAATACCAAAACATGTACAGGTAGTACAAAGAAAACAATCTAGATCAATTTTATTTATGAATAAAGATATGAAAATTTTAAGTAAAATATGAATTCATAGAATACATAGAATAGTATATTGACCAAGTTGGGCTTATTCAAGGAACACAAGGAAAGTTCAATATCAGGAAATATATCAGCATAGTACATCTGGTGGTGCAGTGATTAAGACTCCCCACTCCCAATGCAGGGAGCCTGGGTTCAATCCTTGGTCAGGGAAGTAGATCCCACACACGTGCCACAACTAAGAGTTCATATGCTGCAACTAAGAGTTCATATGCCAGTGAGCCACAACTAAGGAACCCGCCTGCCACATCTAAGAGCCGGTGCAACCAAATAAATAATAAATAAATTAAAAAAAATTTTTTAAGTACATCAAAAACTGGAGGAGAAAAACCAGTATGTCATATCAGGAGGCATCAAAAATATTTGATAGGGCTTCCCTGGTGGCGCAGTGGTTTAGAGTCCGCCTGCCGATGCAGGGGACACGGGTTTGTGCCCCGGTCTGGGAAGATTCCACATGCCGCGGAGCGGCTAGGCCCGTGAGCCATGGCCTGTGAGCCTGCGCATCTGGAGCCTGTGCTCTGCAATGGGAGAGGCCACAACAGTGAGAGGCCCGTGTACCACAAAAAAAAAAAAAAAGAAAAAAAAGTATTTGATATAATACAATAAAGAAAATCTTTAATTTTATTGTATTGATACAATAAAAATACTGAGTAAGATACAAATAAATAGAAACTACTTACATATATTGAGATCTCTTTCCAATCAATAATAATTGTCAATAACTAAAATGTAAAATCACAGGGTGATTTCTAATCAGAGACAAAATTATTTATTTTTCAATGAGTAATTGAAAATGAGTAAATAAATGCAAACATAATTGTTTGAAAGATTCTACTGAATTTCACAGGAGCAAAACAATGAAACAATGCTATACAGGTTGGAAAATAAAACATCCTCACAGTAGGACCCCTTCTGGACTGCCTGCTGTCCTGGAGGAGGTGAGGATGAATTCCACAGGTCTCATGGCATTAGTTAAGGAATAGGTTTTACTGATAAAAGGGAAAATTCAAAGTCCAGAGTTTGTAAGAGAGAGATGCATGCAGTCCCCCGGTTTCTCATCATGGAGAGCCGTGATGGGCGTGAGGCATCTCCTGGCCATGGCACGAGTTCCATTTCAGTAGAGGGAATCTCCTCTGTGGAACTGTTTTCCCAGAGGGTGGACCTGAGAAAGTAGCTTTGTTAGTGGAAGAATACAAAGGCCATTTGAAACCAAGCAGTCTGGGTTGGAGCTGATAAGTATTCCCAGCAGTTTCTGAGAAATCCAGTTGGCTTGCCCCTGAGGATTCTGGTGAAGGTGTGGACCTTGGTACCCATGGGCCTTACAGTGATCTCAGCCCCAGAGAGAAAGTTTCCAGACTGAGTTCTAGTGAAGCCACTCTTGCCGAGAGAAGGGAGAGACCCCAGATTGAGGAGCAGGGTCCATTTTGGGCACTCCTGCTTCTTGAATAATGGAAAGAAAAAGCAAAATATTTCATTATGCCAGAGATTTAATTTTATAAAAGGAAAATCCAGAAAGCTTGCGTTAAAAATACAAATGTAGGGGCTTCCCTGGTGGCGCAGTGGTTGAGAGTCCGCTTGCCGATGCAGAGGACGCGGGTTCGTGCCCCGGTCCGGGAAGATCCCACATACCGTGGAGTGGCTGGGCCCGTGAGCCATGGCCGCTGAGCCTGTGCGTCCAGAGCCTGTGCTGCGCAACGGGAGAGGCCACGGCAGTGAGAGGCCCGCGTACTGCAAAAAAAAAAAAAAAAAAAAAAAAAAAAAACAAATGTAAGATTAACACAAAAATCAATAGTTTCTTAACTATTAGCGATTACCAGCTAAACATGGTAACGTGAAAATTTTAATTCACGATAATAACAAAAGCTATGAAATATCTAAGAATTGCTTTAATAAGGAACCAACATGAAAAATAATTATAAAAAAATTTTTGAGGGGTGAACAAAACGTTTTGAACAAGCACAAACGTATACCTTGACCATGGATGGAAATTTTTAGTTACTGAACATTATTAATCAATTCCTCTAAAACTAATATGTACAGGTAATTAAACCCCAGTGAGAGCCACATTTTTAATTAGATAAAAGCTCCCTATGGAAGATAAATATCTGAAAATAAACAAGAAAATAATGCCAGATATGAAAATATACTACACGGATCCAAATAGAATGTAAGTTACAGAGAACCATAAATAGATTGCAGATATATGGGAATTTAATATGTGACAAAGTTAGCATTTCAGAACAATTGTTATATATTTCCTTAATAAATGTTGCTAGCACCAATGGAAACAAAATTAAACTCTTACCTCATATACAAACGCAAAATTTCAGATGATTTCAAAACTTAAAAATAAAAACACTTAAATCTTAAGAGATAATTTAGATGACTAGGAATTGAGGACACATTTCTAAGAAAGACAGAAATCCAAAAGCTATAAAAGGAAGGTACCACATATAAAATAAAAATAGGCAAATGATGACAGAAAAAATTTGCAAAGCATATTTTATCTTTTTTTGAAAATACAAACAACTGAGTTATGGAGGGAAGCCATACAAATAAAATCATCATATATGATATAATTCTATTTGTGCATGTGTGTATGTGTGCAGATGTGAGTTTATAGGGAGATGTGTGAAATATGTTCACCATATATTAACAGTGGTCCTTTTAGAATGGTGGTCTTTTAGGTGACTTGTACTTATTTCAACTTTTATGTATCGTTTGAAAATTTTCTCATGATTGTGTTCCATTTATATGTCCAGCAAGAAAGTTTTTTCATTTTGAAAAATAAAAAAAGAGTATTCAAGTCTTTCTGGGAAGATAATTGTGGGCATTAGACCACTAAGACCTCTGGTATTCTATTTGCATGAACCTGGCTGTGGTTAAAAAAATAACCTGTCACTTCTGAAAATGCTTTCCTGTTTGAACCCTGTTATCAAAATCAAATTAATTTTTAGACCGAAGCCCTTGGTCAGGCAGCATAATGAATCTGGTAAAGCCCTATTTCTTAGTTTTTGACATTCCTATTTGTATCTTTTATTCTCTCCTTGCTGATGGCAGCAACATCTACTCCCCAGTCAGTGCTTGTGAATTTCCTGGGGCTTCTGTCTTGCGAATCCATGTATCACAGGACAAAGGGACAGATCTCAGGAGGGGCATCAAAGGTACTTTGTCATTCATTTTTGGGGTGTTGAAAAGCATCAGCTGCCCTCCAGAAAATTAATAACCCTTAAGAAAATAGTATTGGTGTGCTTTCCCTACTTCAGTTAGGCATACGATAGCAATTCCATCATATTCTGTAATTTTAGATTATTAAGATGTGGGATGACTTTTGATCAGGTATTTCCTATCCTGGATAGAAGTGGATTTCAGTATTGTTAAGTCTTTATTGATTTTTGATCATCAGGTTTTGAAGGGAAGCTTACTGAGCTCTCAGAGGTCACATAGAAACTTGGTGAAGGATCTGGACAAAACACCTTCAACTGTTACAGGACTAATGGAGCCTGAAGGGAACTTATGCTGCTTCTTGACTTTATATGTCCACAAATTGGGTTTTTCAAATAAAATCTTTGTCCCCACATGCTAATTTAGATTTTTCTCTCCTCCTGCATGTACTGTGGGACCCTCAGAAAATGAAATGTCCTTAAATTCAAATTTGGTAAGAGGGTGCTGTTTACCAGGATCTTCATTGCTAATGTCAATCTGTGCTCGTGAAGTTCACAAAAATGGTTAAAACAGAGACTGAAGGAGACTTCTTTAACTCGGGATATTGTAAAGATGACCAAAACATTATTGAGATTGACTGAAACCCTACTGTAGAATCAGACACACAGATATTTACTCGTTTAACCTAGGTACAGTTGTAGCTATGTGCATGTGTATGAGTGTGTGTGTGTGTGTGTGTACATATTTAAGATGGATGGCCTCATTTCTTAGAAAACCACTGGTGTGCAGCAAGTGTTCTAAAGAAGCTTACACTGTTGTGGGACTCTGATGCTAATTTCCAATTCTTCCCAACTACAGAACTAGAGGAAATCATCCATCTTAGTCCAAAACCAGTTGATTTTTCTTCATCATCTTGTCTCCATGTTGTCTATTAATCTTTCCTTTGTCCAGAGCAATCATATTCCTGAATAATTACTTGCTGGTATTGCATTGAATACCAGTTGGCCTATAATTGCTTATTCCAAGAGACTGAGTCTCCATCTGTGCAGGGTGGTATCTCTCTCTAACCGGGGGCCCTATCCTCAGCCCCGGGGCAGGGGCGGGGTGGAACTCACGTGTCTATTCTGGCTTTTGTCAGGAGGATGGCATGGCTCGCAAAAAGGTTTTCTTTTACACGGAAGTTACCGAGACCCTTGATTCTCTCTATGTGTCCGCTAACGTGGCTGCCGTGAAGCCACCTCTCTTGGGGGAGTGAGGACAAACTGGGCTCCTGTTCTGGAATGTTCCACTGGTGGCAGATGGCAGCTAGCCCTTTCATTATAATTACATTAATCTTCCACCACCAAAGAACAAGATCAAAGTATGATACTCTCAGCGAATCTGCTCTGTAAACTCAAAATGTGGAAGGAAGATCATCCCTACGGTGTGTCGTCTGGCAGGGGTGAGACACCCACTCTGTGGAGTCAGTCTTGTGTCACGACTCTCTGTTCTCCCATCAGCATTGCTCTGTGGGTCTGAACTGCAGCACGTTTGTCTCTTGGATTAATTTTAAATAATAATCAGAATCGACTCCCTTCCTCTGGCATGAAGTTGTAAACACAGCCTACTCCACCTTTGATCTGACTTAATGTACAGCTGTTTGTTGTTGATTAATTCCTGAGTTTCCATCTCATCTGTCTTCCTTTTGGTTTTCCGTCCTGTGCATTTGCAAAGCTGAAGATAAATGTAGTAATTGGCCTTCTGTCTTCTGCCTCACAGTTTATATGTTGTAGACCCACAAAGGTTTAAAGATGCATTTTTCCTTGAAATATGAAACATTAAATGAATCTGTTAGATGGTTTTATTAGGAAGCTTATCCCAACTCAGGTGTCATTGGCCATGGAATAAATAGCATCTACCTATCAAGAAACAGAAAAGTCAGAAAGCTTCCTTTTGACTTTGTCTACTGGAGTATAAACATGGTGGGCGTGGGCAACCTTGTCTGAAAACTCTACCTGCCACGGAGCTGGTTTCATGTTGGTGTTAAATCCGGGTTCATGGAGCTTGAGGTGTGTTATTCTTAGAAAGTTGTGGAGGGAAATTCTGGAATTCAGATGTAGACTGTTCTACACAATGGTTTTGAATAAAACGATTACCATAAATTCTGACCCATGGCTCCGAAATACAGCGGTATCTTGTAATGCCTGAAAATAAACATTTGGTTTTTTTTCTTGTATCCTGGTTGAAAATGATAAGATTCTTTCCAGCTGCTTCTTTGTTCTAACAGTGCCTAGAATATGTTGTAGCTACACCCCCATGACTAAACATCTATCTTTAGGTGAAAAAGAAATGCATGTCGGGGGTGAGGGGAGATGGTCCCTCGGGCCTTTCCTCTCTCATCACCTGGCTGCCACGGGCGGTTTTCTGCTGTTTCTCAGAAATGTGAGCCGTTCATCACAGAGGCCATGTGAGTGTGCGTGGCTTGGTGCAAATCCACCGCCCCGTAATAAAAATAACCCAGCGTGTCTTCTTGCAGTGTCCCCGGGAGTGTGAGGGATGGCACCGAGCAAGATGTAGGTCTCAGAAGGCATCGTTTCAAGAGCCCTGATTAAGGTTTAAACCTTGTCAACCGGTCAGTGCTCAGAACAAGGACTGACCACAGCAAAACCCGAGACAAAGGGCTGTTCAGAACAGAACTGAAAGGCAGGAAGCACTGTGTTTTGGAAAAGATGGACGTGTAAAGGCAGGCATTCAAACCTTCCGCCTAGAAAACACTGGAAGGTCTAAAGGAACAGCAACATAGGGTGAGGATGCATTGACGCGGAATGTAGAGAAGGTTCCAGCCGTGGGCTCAAAACTCAGCGTCCTCCTCATCTCGGGCAGACAGGCCAGCCAGGGAGAGGACGCCAGGCATGATGCACAGGTGCCTCCCGGGAAGGCAAGTCTGGTGGGGGACGCCTGTGACAATGCTCCTGGCACGTCACGGCCAGGAAGCCCCTGGAGGGGCAGGCTGGGGGCCCTGCCCCTTCTCTACTGGGTGCATTAGCTTAGTCTTTCTTTGCTGCTGTGCGGGGCTGGGAAAGCAAAGTCAGACCCAGTCAAACATCATGCAGGCAGGGTTTTGTCAGGTGCCATTCCTTACTGATCTGGGCGCTCCCCAACGTGGAGGAGCTCTTTCCCGAATAAGGGAGCTGCTCTAATTCAGAACGGGGAAGGCAGGTGCCTTTGCTCTGTGGGCCCAGAGTGACTGGTGCAGGCAGGTGGCCCAGGTGGGCCCCGGGATATTCCTTAAATGTTTGCTCAATAGTGGACAGCTGTCTCCTTTCTTATGCAAAAAATTTGTATGTTCCTCTTCTTGTAGTGAAAAGAAGAGATTCACTGTATCGGCCTGAACATAGAGCTTTCACCTAATTAAAATTGCCCTTCATTTCATATTTTTCCTTTCACTTAGAGCTGCCTTATGCTGGTTTTTCACACTTATGAAGCCTAGAAGCATCTTAAGTAGATGCAGTGACCTAGCAGTTCAGGTGGTCTAGAGAAGAACTGACCAATGCAACTGGCTTGGTTTTTATTTTTACTTTTTCGAAATTTTATTGGGATATAATTGATATTAAAAACCTCACATATTTAACATATACAATTTGATGAGTTTGGACAGATGCATAAATCGTGAAACCATCACCACAGTCAAGGTGATAGACATTCCCATCACCTCTAGGTTTCCTTATGTCTGGTTCTTTGGGGCCCAAGTCAGGGCTGAAGCTGGAGTGTTTTCAGGGCTCCAGGTCCCGTATCTCTTGCCATTAGTACAGCAGCCTGAGCTTCTAAAGACTTACAGACTCTGGAGCTTCTGCTTTATGGGTTCTCTTAAGCCTCGTCAGTGCTCACGGGGGACGCCTGCCCAGGAGACAAATGTCCAAGTGGAGACTCAGGTGCTGTGGCACATGGATTCCTAAATGGCCATAGTTCCAGCCCTTTCATGTAACTTATCACAGTTTCTCTTTCTATAATGCACAGTAAATGGGTTCCTCACCTTCTCTAACAGTGGCAATGAGCCACAGTGAGTGTGGACAGACAGTTTCGGGACTTCTCCATGCCCTCTGAATGGCGGTAGTCAGGAAACAGTGGAATCTCAGAGGCCCCTCCCCCCAGGCTGAAAAAGAGCGTTTCCTGTTGCAGAGTGAACTGTCACCTCTTACTCGGTCAGGACAGGCTGCAGGCAGGGGCAGAGCTCCTGATGGCTGAAGTCTTTCCGGTCGTGCTGTGTTCTGCCATCCCCAGCCTGGCGGATCCCGGGCGCTCGGCAGAGTTTCTGCTGAGAAGGCGGCTCATGGCGGGGGCTGTCCCGTGCCTGGTGCTTGGGCATCCTGCAGTGTGACTTGGGCGGGAACAAATCCATCATCAAAGCCGAACTTGCTAGAGGGCTGTCTGCAGGGACCTTGAGTGACCTCGGAGCTACCCCAGTTTCCCAAGTTGCACATGACATTCACTGCCCTCCATAGCCGGCCGTGTGTGAGGATGAAGAGAAACACAGCTCTCTGAGTAACGAGAGAAAAGACCACGTTTTCCAGTTCTTTTGAGTCCCTTAGATTAAAGGGCTATTATCAGGCTTGTTTAAGGATCCAAGGAAAAAACAATTTAAATTTGTGCAGTGTTTTTTTTTTTTTTTTTTTTTTTTTGCGGTACACGGGCCTCTCACTGTTGTGGCCTCTCCCGTTGCGGAGCACAGGCTTCGGACGCGCAGGCTCAGCGGCCATGGCTCACGGGCCCAGCCGCCCTGTGGCATGTGGGATCTTCCTGGACCGGGGCACGAACCCATGTACCCTGCATCGGCAGGCGGACTCTCCACCACTGCGCTACCAGGGAAGCCCCTGTGCAGTGTTTTCACCTAGCCACTTTGGTCTTTGCAATCAGTTTGTGTATCACTGTCCCCACTCTGCAGATGACAGTTAAAACCCAGAGAGATTATGCCTTGACAAAAGCAAGTGACATCACAAGGCTGGTGGGTACTAGGGGAATTAGAATAGAAAACAGATCTTCTCTGACCTCCAAGGATGGATTGTGGCCGGCCTGGCTGGGGCCCGGGGGAACAGTGGGGTCCAGCTAGGGTAGAGGGTTGATGTCTCAGACAGAATGGGATGCAGCTATGGGATACCAAGGCCAGAGTCCAGCACTTACAGTCAGAACCAAAGGAAGTGAGGGGTGGGCAAGGTGAGTCAGGGCGGTGCGTGTGGAGCGCAGTAGACGGAACCCTGGATAATTCCTGCCACTGGCCTGCCGGTGCTGGGGGGGCGGGTGCTGGGTGGGCGGGTGCTGGGTGGGCCGGTGCTGGGGGGGCGGGTGCCCCCTCTGCTCCCAAGTTTGATGCTGGGCACCCTGTCTCCCAGCTCACACTGGTGCAAGACCCATGCTGCTTCTTTGGATATGGTAATAAATCCACGAAATGATTATGTTTTATTATCCTTAAGACTCTAAGTATGGATAATGAGTATTCTTCCTCCTGGAGTTTACTTATTTATTTTTTTAAAATGTGAACTGCGCAGGTCCGTGAATTTGAATTAGCTGAAGATAGTTCTGAATTTTTTATAAGTGGCTTTTCATACGTAAAAAAATGAATTTCATAACTCAGCTGGTAATCTTTTCACTCTTTTCAAAATGGCATTTGAATTTGGCAGGAAAGGATACTGCTATTGCCGAGGTTTCAAAAGAAGATCCTCTTGAGATATAGGATGACTTTAAATAAAACTTCTCCATCGAAGAAATGCTTCTCTTTTTATTTCAGATAGATAATTTTGAAGGAAGCTAAGCAATCATTTGAAAATGACAAAACTTTTTTTCCCAGGTCCTGCCCTACTCTGTTAAAAAAAAAATCATTCTGTGTCAGATTCTGATCACAGACGTGGCTATTCCACTAGGGAGTCGAAATCAGAACCGCAAAGGAGTGGAGGTCAGATGGACCACCTGCTTAATTTCATGGATGGGAAAGTGAAATTCTGCAAGACTCTCCTCAGGCCACACAGCTGGCTCACACAGAACTGGGTTGGAATCCAGTTTTCTTTCAGCCCAGCGCTTTTCTCTGTACAACCCAGTGCCTCCACACATCCTGCCCTTTGGTCAGTACCTTGAAAGAAAACGTTTCTAAAGCTCTGGTCACTACTCATCAGTAGATACCATTTATTTTTGTTGATGACTCGTTAAGGACAGTGGAGTGAAACAGAGCTACCGAAATGTCATTTCATATATTTATGTTTTATCCCCAAGTAACAGCAATGAGTATCCCATAGGACATGTGCTGCATGCCACACACTCTGGGAAACAGTTTTAAGTGGATGAGCACCCAAGCAGAGTGTGCACTTTCATGAGAGTGGTTCCAGCCAAGGTTTGAGATGCACAAAATTAGAATTAGGATCTTCTGGATCGTGAATGACGTGAGAATTCCTGGATAAAGCAGAGAGCAAACGTCTCCTTGTCTGACTTTATCGGCCCATTCTTAGTGCCCCTGGGATGTAGGCGTGGGAGGGCCGTGCATGTGTCCCGGGGACCTGAGATCATGCTCGCTGTCCATCTTGTGTGATCCAGATTCTCTCAGGGCCCCTCATGCCCTGAGACCCCACAGCAGTCCTGTGGCGAGTGGACCTCAGGGTTAGGGAAAGATCCCTTGTGCCTTATTGGTTCTGTGGGGCTGGGTTCCCTTCACTGACCTTCACTGTCCACTGAGCTGCCTGCTAATGAGCAATGACTTACTCTCCTTTTGGTTCCTCTGTTTCCATCTCTGTATTTCTTTCCTGTTCCCACCTCACTGGATACAAATCCACACCTTCATCGGAGCACTGTGACCACATCCAAATCAGGCTCTAGAAATAAGTTTACTATGACCATTCGTTAGAATGTCCCAGTTTAATTTTTTTCTTCAAACAAGTTTCCCTTCTGTCTCTCTCCTCTGTCCCCATCTTGTTGGTTTGCCCAGAAAGCCGTATTATGCCCCAGAGCTGTTGAGGTAGGCTACGGACTGTCCCAATAGCAGTCTGTGTAGCTACCTCCTGTTTCAGAAAGTCCTCCTCTGGGTGCTCATTGCTGAAGGCAAACTTCAAATGCCCTCTCCCCTGCAAATCCCTCAAGTTACCTAAATACAAATGTCACTTCTACAGTTTCAATCAGACCTCAAATGCTGTGCCAGAAATTAATATGCTGGCGCTCCAGATGACCAGCATTTCAAAAAGCATTTATGTGTTCTCTGGACTGTGACTACATGTTTAATATCCAATTAAAGAATAGGGACTTTTGCTGGTAATGATAAGAGACAAACACAGCCGTAATTACCCAGAGAGGAATGGGTGATGCATGATTCCAAAGTACAAAATCCAACACTGAGTGAAATTTTATACCTCTACTAAATTACTCCCGGAATCAGATTTTGGTTTTGGGATTCTATAATTATATATTCACAATGTACACTTGTCCCTAAAAAATTGTACCTTTAATACATGCAATATTTCCAAGATATGTGTTTTGTTCAGGAGCCATTTGGACAGTCTAGTGGAAAAGTTGATTTAGTATGTAATTAGGAATGAAGTTTCCAAAATTGATTGAGACCAGGTTCTGCATCTGGGAAATAGGAATTAGGGATGGTGCCAGGTCTTCCCCTAGTGTCTTTGATTGCCCTTCAAAATCCTGAACGTTTCAGAATTGGCATCAGTGTACCTGTGAACAGTGTCTGTTAAAGTGATGGAGTGTTGAAGACTTGGCTCTCTTTCCCTCTTAGGACACACAGATTGTTGAGCCACCAATGATCAATTTCCACACTTCCCCACCTCCAGCATCCTTCAGAGCCACAGCTACCCTACATTGTGGGGTAACATGGGGTAGATGAGGATCAGGTTGGGTTTCAGAGTCTTCGGGACAATTTCTGACCTTGGGACGCATCAGAGCAACAGAGGGAGAGCTACCATGTTGTCCATTCTGCTCAGCTGGTCAAATGTTCTTGGCATTTATATCAATGGTGTGTTTTTCCATATCACAGTATCTTTTAAGAACCCCTTTTAATTAATCCCCCACCCTTCACCATGCCAATACTCATTCCATCCAGGGGGGTCTTTTGATGGTTTCCTTCAAGAATCCCACTCTGAGCTCTTATCTTCCTCTTCTTTGCTCTTGGCATTTTGTGAAACACACATTCAGTGAACTCCAAAGTTCTCAGATTGTCACAGGCTTTCCTGATATCTTTGCACCAAGCATACCACTTAAACCCACATGTGTACTATCAGAATCCCATATTCACGGGGCAGGATAGGGCAAGTAAGAAAGTTCCATCTATATGGCAAACGGGAAAGATAACGGCTTCTAGTTCCCATGTTGTGAAGATGCCCAAACACCAACTGGAGGCAGAATACAGATGTTCCTGTCTTTTAATTTAAAATAGCCAAAATTAGAGAACAGGATATCCATCGTGATGAGTCTGTCCTCTAGTTGTAAGGGTGGGATCCCCAAGACAGCAAGTTAGGGGTCTGCTAACTTTAATGTTTTCTATATGTTTCCAGGTAGTGCACAGTTAGATTCCTTAACACTGAACCAAAAGTGCTTTCTGTTTATTTTGGAGATGTCAAGGAGGGCAGGATGTGGAAATAAAACTAGTCCCCATTCTGTGTCTGGAAGGCTAAATGCTGAGAATCCGTTTTGTGCCAAGCTTTATGCTAGATGCTTTGGAAACATTTTGGTATCTAACCCTTATAACTGCATTGTCAGCCCAATCTTATATATCAGGACTTGGAAGATCTGTGAGGTGAGGCATCTTTACCCCATGCCACGTGGTTCATGCAGAGAAGAGCTGGTGGTGGTGGGGGTCTGGGTCCACCAGGCTAATTTTCTGTACAACAGTGACTACACCTCACACTTGGGGAGTGTTTGGCAGTTTACAAGATTCTTTTACATGGTTTTCTACACAGTCTCAGATGGGAGGGCGGGTTCCCCACCCAGGGCTCGGCTCAGGGCGTGGAGCTCTGTGGACATGTAAAGGGCGAACTAATCAGATTTTACATTTTTCTTTCCTTCAGTAATCACCCCTCCCTCCAGAAATTAGGTCACCTCCACAGCTGCAGACCTGGCCACTGAGGGAAGAGGATGGAGGCTGTGCTTACAATTAGGACTCTACTGGGGAGGTATCTAATTGAGCCGAAGTAGCTATTACCAGTATTAGAATAAAAGAAACCAACACCCGATGCCTACCGACGTGGAGGGCCTGCCCCGTGCAGGGCTGCACGTGAGGAGCTGGGTCTGTTGCTTATGCCTCCACCGCCATCCCTCAGAGCTGACAAAACCGAGGCTGGGGATCGTGCAGTGCACGCGGATTAAAAAGAGCAGAGGCACTTGCTAGCAACGTGACCTCAACTTTTCTCATCCTGCTTTATTCCTCTTTGAACCTTGTATATATTTTTTTAGAAGATGTTGGGGGTAGGAGTTTATTAATTAATTTATTTATTTTTGCTGTGTTGGGTATTCGTTTCTGTGCAAGGGCTTTCTCTAGTTGCGGCAGGTGGGGGCCACTCTTCACTGCAGTGCGCGGGCCTCTCACTATCGCGGCTTCTCTTGTTGCGGAGCACAGGCTCCAGACGCGCAGGCTCAGTACTTGTGGGTCACGGGCCTAGTTGCTCCACGGCATGTGGGATCCTCCCAGACCAGGGCTCGAACCCGTGCCCCCTGCATTAGCAGGCAGATTCTCAACCACTGTGCCACCAGGGAAGCCCCCTGGTATTGTATCTTGAGCTTCTGTCACCTAAATGCTTTTCGTTAACACATGTAAGAGGTTCTCTTCACTGATGTATCACTGACATGGAAGTCAGTTTCAGGTGTGCAACATGATGATTCAATATTTGTGTATACTGTGAAATGATCACCACACTAAATCCAGTGTAGCATCCATCACACACAGAGTTACACATCTTTTTCTTGTGATGAAAACTTTTAAGAGCCACTCTTTTAGCAGCTTTCAAATATACAATAGCATATGGGCAACTGTAGTCCCCATGCTATCCAGAACACTCCCAAGACCTGTTCTATGACTGGATGTTTGTACCTTTTGACCCTTTTCATGCATTTCACCCCCCTTCCGCCTCCCACCCCCCGCCTCTGTCCTCTGCTACTGACTTTTTGAGGATAGAGATGAAATTTTTCACTTCTTTATATCACCTAAAGTGCATAGCATAGTACTTTGCACATAGAAAGGACACAATAAATAGTTCTTGATTCTATTTGTAAAGGACACTTTTAAGTCCAAAGAGCATGCTTCTGTTTAGTCTTATAATGTCCAGGCTAACTTTTTTATTTAAGAATACTTTTTTGATTACAGCCCTAAGCACGTAGAGGTTAATTCACTGAGCCTTGTTTCCAGGAATGAAATACAAGACTTAAGACATGCCGATTGAGTTTCAAGTACCCGTGGTTCTCATCAAAAAATTCTTGAAGAGCTTTGAGATCAGACACATAAGCAAAACCACAACGCACACATTGGACGATCGATTTTCTTTTATTGTAAAGAGTTTTGGACTCGTGAAGCTAGGCAGAATTGCTTGCCACTTTTTTGAGGCAGACTGTCTCTGACCTTGTCCTGTACGGAAACACCATGACGCTGGTTTAAAATCAAAGAGGGGCCAGTGGTGGGTATATTTCAGGAACCCTGAAAAGTGCAAAATATTTTCCTCCTTATCTTCAGTCAAGGAGTACTTACCATCGACGTGTTGCAAGTCTATTTTTGGAGAACAGATTATGAGAGTTGGTACTGTTTTGTCAAAGCCTTGTGTGATGCCCCTCTGACTGGGCCTGCGTGTGGTGATTTATTTCAGCCACGGTGAGTGGTACATGGCCTGACGTGCAGTCACTACCCAGCAACTCATCTGAGCCCCGGAAGAGCACTTGGAGCTGTTGTGCACAGCAAGTACTCAGCACGTTTAATGTGCTTTACCAACAGCGGGTATCCTTCCCCACTACAAAATAAACTTAACTGCACCAAGATTTCAACACAAAAGTATTTCTAACCACTTTTTCCCTTTTCCTTCAATATTTACTTTATCTCCTGGCATCAATTTTATTCAGTTCCAGAATATATATATTTCTTTTTTTTAGTTGTTAGAAGTTTAAGTGTGTTTTAAAAACGGGAGAAGATAAAGGCAGGCATTTTATTGCTCTGGTGCTGTTTTCCTTCTGTGTCCAGCTGTTTTCCACGCACTGTCGGCAGGCAGCGAGATGTGGCCAGAACTCCAAGGACTGCTGGGCTCGCGTTGTAATTCTGCCCTGTACTAGACATATGACCTTGAGCCTGGCATTCAGCCTCTGTGGGTTTCCAATTTTGTAAAATCAGGACAATGACATAATAATATTTACTCTAATATTATCTAATAGATGATTATACTATTACCCGACAGATGATTATATATCCTTTTGAAGTCTATACGAAGCAATGCAAATACAAGGGTATTTGTTTCTATGTGCCTTCCTTTCCATGCTCTGTGCCTTTTGCATATTTTTGAGATTGATTTTGTGTTTACTTCTTTCAGTCTTTCTCCGGGAAAGCCCTTTGCTCGCCTCTCGATGAATCTCCATGCGTTTGTGGTTTGGGTCTACTACCCATTTCCGTCTCTGAACGTTTGGGGGACCTTTTCATCCCCATTCTCCCCTCCTCTGCCTTCTCTGACCTCTCCTCCTCTTCATCCCCACCCTGTTGCTTTCTCCCCACTCCAGACTATCGTCTGCCTCTTTCCCATCACGCTATTTTCTTCTGTCATCCTCTTGTTTCTTCCTTCTCTCAGCCTCTGTTTTGCAAGTACCAGAGATATCTAAAATGCTAGAGTCAATTCACTCTCCCCCATGGAGGCACTCACCTGCGCGTTCCTGAAGCTCTGGTCCCTGTGCACTTGTCCAGTGCCAGCTCATCTGCTCGCAGGGCTTGACTGGTCCCTCCGTGCCAGTGATGTCCAGGCATGTCCAAGCCCAGGGTCACCTCCACAGCTGCAGACCTGGCCACTCCCCTGCCTCCACACGCCTCTCCGGGAATGGCTTGCTGCCACTTCCAGCTCCACGCACCCTAGCTGACCTCTGCTTCTTCTCTTCCAAAGCCTGCTCGCAAAGACCAACACCTAAGGGTACCTGTCGCCTGTCCTCTTGCGGGACGCAATTCCTCTGCCTCTCCCCAGGGTCTGCTCGCTGCCTCTCAGGCTCCCTGCCACTGCTTCTGCCAGACCCTCACCATCTCTTGACTCAGTAACAGCCCTGGGCTCTCTGGTCCCTGGAGCCGCTGCAGTATCAGATGTTCTCCTCGGCGCCTGCCAGAGCCCACGTCGCCAAATCCCAGCTCTGCACCTACCCGTCCGCTACTGGAGAGCCTACAAGAGCTTCCTATTTCCTGGAGCGGAGCTCCGTGGCCAGGGCCCTCCAGCTCCCCAGGCCCTAGAGGAGAAAGTGAGTGTGCATGTGTGTCTGACCATTTTTTCTAGGGGCAGGGACCAGAGCTTCTTGTGAGGTCATCAGAGCGCTCTGACCTCCCCCAAAGATTGACGGTCTCCAGTGCCTTCCCATCGACCGGAAGGGCTTTCTCCACATGCCTCCTATTATGTCCCAGTCTCATCTTTGCCATCCCCAGCTCATACTCATTGTTTCCAGCACGTTCTTTCCCATGTTGCCTCGTACATGCTGTTCTGTCTGTTCAGAGAAATCCTCGTCCTTGAGTAACTTTCTTTTGTCCTATGAGGATGAACTCTAATGGTTCCTCCGGGAAGACCTCACCCGTGCCTCCAGATCTGGTCGCCGCATCCCTTGCCGCTCCCCGTGTTCACTCGCCCCGCCCCCCCCCCGCTCACCTGTTCACGCCTCTGGCCAGCGCTCACCTGCGCGCACGCGCACGCACTCGGCGGGGAGACCTCGGCCCGGGGGCGTGTTCTGCGGCTCGCGTCCTCAGCGTGCAGCACAGGGTAACAGCTCGTAAATGTTCTCAGAGTGAGAAGCTTCATATCCCGGGACCGTGCCCTCCTCATAATGAAATGTACTTTGGGGAAAGTGGCTAGAAAGGTCTTCCCCGTGGGGTTCGCCGCAGAAGAACTGGTCAGGGCGTGGGCTCCCGGCTCACGCGAGGGTGCTGCTTGCTTAGGGAGCCCTTGACTGACGGTGTCTGATGAGATTTGGTTTGAGTGCTCTTTTCAAGGAAACTAGCTAGTTGTCACCTCGCTGGGGGCGCGCCTTAAGTCTTAAGGACTGTAGCATGTCCCTTAATTCACGTAATTAGCTAAGCATGACACCACACACACACAGTGGAGAAGGGTTCTGGGGCAGGTGCAGTGGTTGTCATCCCGGCATTGCTGCTTCTGACACTTTTCCCGGGCTTAGGAGAGTGAAAGCACTTAGCCCAGGGGTTCAGTCCGTGCTGGATGTGGTGACACTGTGGCGACAGGGAAGCCCTCTGGCGGAAGGGACAGGTGTCTGCATCTCTGCCCCCACCCCCCTGACTGTGGATGCGTACCCCCTTCCCTGTAGGGGACACCTGTGGGCTTGATCACGTCAACATGCAGAATAAGTGTGCCTCTGTGTGTGTGCACACCCGCGTATAGCAGGCTTCACGTTATGCCTCTATGTTGTCAGTGGCCTTTGTGGCCTGCAAGGCACTCATAGTACAGTGTCACTCAGTGATCCTCCAAACAACCTTTGCTATGAGCTGCACTCATTACCATCACTTTATACAAGAATAGAATAGAGGCTGAGGAAGATTATGACTTGCCCAAGGTCGTATAGCTTCTGAGTGGGCAAGTGGGATTTGAATTCCTGTCTTCTGCCTCTAAACCTGTCACGAAGACTTGTCTGTTGCACCCTATGAGTTTTTCAAGAATGACCTGCTGCTTCAGGTCACACAGTCGGTGTCTGCAGAGGTGAAAGCAGGCTTCAGATGCTTTACTCTGGTAGGCAAAAGGCTGCGTTCCAGACTGGGCACTGAAACGTTTAGCTCTGAAGTAATATCCCAATGTGCCTCAGTGTTGAATCAGAGGGGCTCAGTTAGAATAGAGTTAGAAAAATTAGCAGATCAGGTGACGTTTGAGACAGTTCATTCTGTAAGTCCTCACGGTGCTATGACATTTGCAGATGCCATTTACAGTGAGTTGGGGTGGGGGAGGGGGTCTTCTGATACCTCATCCCTCCACCTGCCACCCCACTGCGTTCTCCTGTTCCACCACTAACTATTGTCATCAGCCAGCCAAGGAAGGAGTTGGGGACATTTATCAAGTGACCCTGCAAATGGAGGGCTGCCCTTTATCCAGTGGAGAGTGAACAAGGTGGTAGGAGGCATGGTAACCAGGGTGAAGAATGTTTATGGTCCATCCTTTCCTCATGCGAAGTGAAACGTTTACTCTCAGGAGTGGATTTTAACATGAAATAGCATCATGACTGACTTTTTTCCTGTGATGGTGTGCTTGGTTTCTGTCAGTAAATCACATGAACATTCAGTGATTGCGCCAGCATTGAAAATAATATACTGAGAGCTGCTGAGCATGACTATTGAATACAATGAATCAATTAAACAGCAGTCACCAATGAAAGCCACATTATGTGATGGTATTGATGGGTCTGATTTGGATGTACTCTCAACCCTATTTCAAACAAGATTCTAGTCCAGTCATGACATGACTTTCTGTATCTTTTTCTAGGCAATTAATGGCTCTCTGAGAATTCCCCTCAAATGGATGATTGCCATCTGTCTGCTTGTAGTAGAACCACTTTCATGAATTCTGATTTATTTTCAGGGTTATTAGTAGCTCTGTGTGTCCTCTGACTAGGGTTGCATTGGTCTAATGGGTAGCCTTTCTGCATTGCTGTCTTTGATAGGAAACCAGAGAAAGTTTCATTTTTTTCTGTGCATTCGCAGAGCTGATGCTAAGACAGGCTGCAGTGAAAGAAGATCCAATCTCATGGAGGTAGCAACTCCAAGAGAAAATAAGAGGAGCATTCTTTCAAGGCTATCTGTAATCACCACTACGCCTGAAAAAACAGACTGCATTTTCTGAACAGCATTAAATTCTGACAGCCGCAGAAGTCACACACATTTATTCTTGCCTCACATCAAGATTTAGTGGGCAGGTTTACTGCAACAATCATGTTGAGTTGATAAAGAAAGAGAGGGGAAAAAAAGGAAAACACGTTCCCTACTTTTATAGCTTGAAAGGTAGTGGCTTAAAAGATGCGTGCACCCACTTATGTTTTACACGGTTCATGGAAAAAGCAGTGCCTCAAGTTATACTCATGTTGTCAGGGTGATTCCATGAGTGTTTTTTTTTTTTCATCCCATGGCTGTAGGTCTATCCACATGTACAGGGACTGTTGAGGCCTCCTGGGACCATTGCTCCAGAAGCTACAGGTCTCAAGGGACGTGTACTCGAGGTATTTCCGCATTGGCAATATTGTCCGTCATTGTTTAGCGGGCTTTGACACCAGAGACTTTTAACTCCAGAGGGGATGCACTCATGGCTTTAGCAAAAGGGTGTGGGCATGGAGCACAGCACACTGAGCAGGCAGATGTGGACTGAGAAGAAGGAGAAAGGAATCGGATACAAACAGAAATGCTGAAGAAGAAGCCTGAAGTGGGACCTAAAAAGTCTTCTGAAAATATTTGGTTTTGTCTAGTTAGTTTCTTGTCCCACTTTGCAATCAATGACTTGAGTGAAGGACATGTGACACATTTTATTTGTCACAACATTGGTTCTTAGTGACTTCGTGGCCTCGTTTGGCATCATCATCTCTTAGAAAAGCCACGTGGCGACTGTGTGCCTGGGGAAGCCCAGAGCAGCATCCCCTTTCACTGGGACACCAGAAGGTTTAAGTTGCTCCCTGCCTGTGGCAGGTAAAGTGTCCCGTGGGGCTTTGGAGTCTTCTAGTTTGGGGCTGAGTGAAGAGCTAAGCATGGTTGCTTGCTCTCAAAAATGTTCTTTTGGAAAACACTTCTGCCACTGCTTTCTCATGAGAAGTCCAGGAGGTTTGATTTTTTCTTCCAGTAACTGTGACTTTTCACTTAATGTTGAATTGGAGCTGGCATTATTAATGTTTTGGAATTATAAGAAATTTTAATGGTCATAAGTGTTAATTCCAAAAGAAAAATGATGAGCTAGCTGCTTACTGTAAAAAAAAAAAAGTGAGAATAATATTTATTTTCTACAAGCACAAGCAAAAGGAATGAAGGGATGTTAAACCCACATGATGTTTTGACACACCTCATTCCTCACACCCCACGTAACGATTCACTGTAGAATTCACAGCTGCTGTTCACATTGACAAGAGCTCATGAAATTAGAATTATTCCTGAATCTCACAGTCTTTCAACCTGAATCAAAATAGTTAACCCTAAATCACCCTTGGCCACATGACCCAAGCAGGGTTGGGGCCTTTTATTTCATAGATTTCTGTAAATAAGTTAGTTATAAAAATGCAAAAAAAGAGAGATGTGCTCCTGTCAAGGCTTTCGGCAAAAACCTGTGGCAGTTGGGAGAACCAAGTGAAGCTGGATTTAATGTCCCCATTAAAGTGTTTGAAATTTTTATTCATGTAAGAAAAATGCCTTTGCTTAAAGATAGTTTGAGGCAATAAACAGCAATATGGACAAAACTCTGAATTTAAAGTAGGTTTTGAAGAGACTACTTTCCACAGGCAACTTTGGCAGCATCGTGGAAGAACCCCCAAGAGTTCATTTTAAAATTTATAAAAGCGCACTGCGTTTCAAGTTCCTGAATTCAGCCAGTAGGGACAGTTGATCTTCAGGAGGACATGTAAGTATGGGATAACAGCCATCCTGTGGTGGGACTGGAACCTCTCAGTGGGTCATGAGGCAGTCAGTCTTGTCCACAGACCCTAGAAGTGACGTGGAAAGCCTGGGAAAGCTTGAGGGACAGCCTGTCACATGGGGCAGGGGTGGTGCGTGAGAGAAGGGGCAATGAAGACCCAAGGGAGAAGCAGAGACCAGGGAAAAGCAATAGCAGCAAGACTTGGGACTCTAAAACACGGGCACCTGCAGTGTGGCCTTCTGTAACTATGAGGAAAGCCAATGAGTAGAACTAGAATGATGGAATCAAAACATGAGAAAAGAAGGAAGCCTTTCAACTAAAGTACCATTTCCAATTTCAAAGCATGTGGGAGAAGCTGTCCAGCTACATCCAGCTCAGAGCATGGGTGAGGTGCTGTCCAGCAAGACCACGTGTGCCAGGATATTCAGCAAATCAAGGGTATAAATCCAAGAGACACATATTTTGGCACCTCAAATTTGTAAACATAAGACACTGGTGCTTTACTTTAGCTTACTCCTTGCAGAACTAGTTGGAGAGGGTCCAGCCCTGCCAGAGGGACCTGATGGTGAGACTACCTGGTTGGAAAAAAAAACAAAACAAGACATATTTGAGTAAATTATCCCAAACCATGACTTACAGAGTCCACGTTGACAGTTTGCCTCTAACTCTGATGAGTTTACAGGAAATTGTATGGGTGTTTGGGAATTTCTTTGGTAGTAGGTTTCAATAGCATATGGGAAGTAATGTAAACGAACAGCTCAGAGACACAAGACAAGAGTAGTAAATGTTTAAAACAACCACCTCTAATACTGTTGAAGTTTCTGAGAGGCTACTCACAAATTCCTAATTGCTGAATTCAGAAGTCCCTTATTGGCCCGTATTCTACCCAACTTCTGAGATGCATTCAATATGGTTGCCTATTAAGTACAGACATCCTCCAGTATTTTGCCTGTGACTCTCTTCTGACTCTCCCTTGGTGATTCCCTTTGAAGACATCATTTTCTTCAACTTTATGTCTCTACACCTCCCCAGATATCTACGCTTCTCCTTCTGCTCTCCATGCTAAGATTTGACGAAGTCTTCAATCACTCGTCATCATGTACTTGTTGAGAACCTAAACGTCTAGAGAAAGTGCTCAGCAGAGAGATGCCATATTTGGAATGTAAGAAGGAATTGGTTAAGCGAAGAGGCGTGGGGATGGCATAGATAGTAGAAGGACACACACCTGAAAACTTGGAGGCCTGGGCTGATACACTGCCTGTGAAGTGTGCCTGGAGCATGTGTACTGGGGGAGGTTCTGCAGGTAGGAGGGGGGTGCAATCTAGAGGTAGGTGGGATTTACTCAGACACGACCCTGCATGCCCTTGTAAGGGACTGGGGTTTTATCATGAGGCTATAGGGAATGGTTGAGGGATTTTAATGAGAGTTATGATATGTTTAGGTTTGCCTTTTAGAAGAATTACTTTGGTGGCAGAGAGGAGAATGGACTGAATGGGACTGATACTGGCACCAGTTAGAAGGTACCACAGGATCCAAGTGAGAGGTGTTGAAAAGCCCAAGCTGAGATGCTGGCAGAATAGGTTAAAGGTAGCAATTTAGAGTGGTATTTAGGAGAGTGAATTGGAAGGGATTTATCATCAAATGGACTTAGGCGTGGCAAGGGAGATGGAGGGGTTTAGAGTGACCATCAGAATTCTGACAGGAAATTGATAAGATGGTTACACTTCTCATCAAGAAAAGGAAAATACAGTAGAAGTGGATACTGAGGAAGAGGTGATAAGTACAGATCATCCTCAATGGCGCTCTGTCTCTCTCTCTCTCTCTCTCTCCCCGGATGTCTTGAAAGGAATCTCATAAGAAATAGTATAAGTTTAGTATAAGGAGGATCACTGATGGAACATAATTCTTGTCTCTGAACCAAAGAAGGATTCTACAAGCATAATCTGTCTCTGTCTCTATCTCTCAACACAGACACACACTCACACACACACTCACACAGACACACACGCACACACACAGAGACAGTCACACACAGACACACACATACTTGCACACACACAATGTCACACACACACAGACACACACAGTGTCACACACACACACACACACGCTTGAGAAGAAACAGATTCAGTTCTAGTTTCAATGACAGGTCCTTGAGACAAGTAGAAGCGGAACTGTGTGTGTGTGTTTTTAATGGATCTTCCAGAGACTATCTGGGATGCCCACACTCTTCCTTGATGTGGAGATGCTCTCTGTGGCATTGGCAATTTTGGGCGGGTGAGTAATTTTGTAGGTCTGCTGTTTACATCAGTGATTTTGCTGTCCCAGGCTCCAAGAACTTTGGGTACAGAATGTCTTATGAAGTTATTGTTTTTAAAAGGTCTGACATCAGATCAGTCCTTTCTGGAAGGAGAGCCTTCAAAATAGGAAGTTCAGTTGAAATTATTTTCAGCTGGCTAAATCCTTGATATTTTGGTGAATTTCCATTAACACAGTTTTTGTTTCCCACAAGTCTATACATATGACGCCCTCACAATTCTATATTTTAACAAGGTCTCCATTGACTTATTGACAAAGAATTATTGTCAGTGATTTCTTAGCAAGCGGTTTCCAGACACGTCACACTTCTGATGGCTGGGACTGGATGTGCCCCACTTTGTGGGTGCCCCTTGCCCCCCTCAGGTGCCATGGCTTCCAGAGCCAGGTGATGCCCAGGGTGGGGCTGGCCAACTCAGGTCAGGCTGGACACCATTCTTGCTTCATGAATATTACTTTCCTGCTGTTGAACTCTGATGTACGTTAGTTTGCCCATCTCGTCATTGCCCTGTTGACTCACCTTGAGCATGAAGACGACTAGAACCCCAGAGCATTGCCATATATGTTGCTTTTGACTCACATTTCTCTCCATCTAAAGAATTTTAATTCCAGCAGCTGGACTTGACACTGAACTATGACTTGGGGCATGGTTCCAGCTTGTGGTTTATAAAAATAGCATGACATAAAATATAAGACATAATAATAAATATAAATATAAAATTTATTACATTAAATTATATCCAACATTTAGCATACTATATATTTAACACATGCATTCTGTTAAATTAAATATAAATAATAAAAACAATAAATATAAAATAAGCAGAAATAAAGTAACACACTCCAGCACACACGTGCATCTGTGTGTGTGTGTGTGTGTGTGTGTTTGGCAGAGAGCAGGTTTGGATGAGAAGGGTGCTGGCCCATTTTTCTCTGGGTGAGTCAAGGCAGGAAGGCTTATCTGAGATACTGATCTGAGACAGGAGCTTTGCTGGGAAAGGCGGTGCTGCTTAGAGCCCAGCCCTGGGGTCCTGGGTCAGCCACACGCACTGTGTGAGCACAGCTTGCCCAGAGTGCGAGCTGGAGCGTGGAGGGGGGCAGGAAGGAAGGGGCACTTGCCAAGAGCGAGTGCAGGAGTGGGGAGCCCAGCGCCAAGGCAGAGGCTTAGCAGGAGAAAGCCCAGGGTCAGGTTCCGACTCCGCCACCCTCTAGTCCTGGGACATCCCACAGTTATTGAAGCCCTGACTCTCAGTCCCCTCACTGGTAAAATGGGAACAATTGTCCACTATGAAGCATGGCTACAAGGGTGAGAACCTCCCGTGCACCCTGCCCCACCCACTGTAGGGTTCACTGTCACGTGGTGGCTGAGAGTTGGCTCTCAGGAGATACATGTCCTGGTGTGAGACCCCCTTACCAGCTACCCGCCTCGGGAGCCCCCCTCCCTACACTGCATTTCCCCATCTGTAGACCAGGGGTGATCACGTGCTTCCATTGCAAGGGAACAGTGCCTGCAGCATGCCCTGCAAAATGCCATGTGCAGAGTAAGCACTGGGAAAATGTTGATCCTTGTTGAGACGTGGTAGTGATCGGTACTATTTTCCTATTTCCGATACTGCTTCTGACCTGTCTCAGGGCTAAAGGATGTGTTTAATAAGTAGAAGGTTCTAGAGATGTTTGTTTTAGATTTTTAAGTCATGCCAACACTTTAGGGGACTTCCCTGGCGGTCCAGCGGTTAAGACTCTGTGCTTCCACTGCAGGGGACGTGGGTTCAATCCCTGGTCAGGGAGTTAAGACCCCACATGCCGTGCAGCATGGCCAAAAAAAAACCAAACAAACAAACAAAAAAACCAAACCAGTCATGCCAATACTTTAACCTAAAAAAGGCAACTTATAGAGCAAAGAGTCCATCACATCCTACAATCATTTTAGTAGAAGATCCTGCAAACACATCCAAGTGTATTGTGAGTCTGAAAAGTGAGTTACGTGGAAAGTACTATGCTGCTGTCAGTTGTGTTCCAAAGAGGACAGGCTTTGCTGGGCCCCGGGGCTCCCATGAGACACAGCTTCTTTCAGACCCAGCACTGACCCAGCCCCATTGGATGGAGCAGCGGCTCCCTTTGTCTCGAGGGGCTAACGCACCGTCAGGAGCCGTCACACCACGTCGGCCAGCACCCACTGTAAACCGGAAAGACCCCTTACACCCTCTCTAACTTGGTGGTTCTATCCCAGCGCCATGTTGGGGAGGTATTGCACGTTGCGTGTGGTCTTGCTGCTGTGGTTTCAGAGACTGCTGACAGCTGTGGCTTCCGTGTTTTTAATTTCCTCTTGTCTCAGTAGTTTTGCTCTGAAGCTCAGCCAGGGAACAGGCCTAACATTTGTGCATCTGTATCTTTGCCAGGCCACCAAAGGCTCTCAAGTGACCCAGTGTCAGAAACCTGCTTGCATCCAGGATGGCGATCCGGGAGATTAAGATCAGTTGTTGAATCAAGTAGGAAAGGAGTCTGGCTCAGGGCCTGAGACTTTATCTTTCACTCATTGTCAAATTCTTAGGTTGCGTCTGTTGTATGTCGGGTGCTGAACTATGTGACGGAGACGATCATAAATCAGACCCTCTTCCTTCCCTCAAGGTGCTTACATCCTGGTTGGACAGAGAGACAGAGAGTAAAAGGCAGGGATGGAGCAAAGTCAGGTGCTGTGGAAACCTGTATGAGAGCCCTTAGTCCAGACTATATGGGGAATGGGTACCCAGAGAGGGTTTGGGGCTGAGATGAGTTCCAGATGTGAGCAGCGGGGGGAGGAATTCCTGCAGAGGGAAGAGTCTGTTCAAAGGCCTGGAGAAATTGGTGTGTTTGGAGAAATTGTACAGAGTTCAGTGTGTCTGGAGCATGGATCTCAAGCAGTGGGAGGCGGTGAAATACAATCTCCTGGAAAAGGAGGGAGGGTTTCATCATGATGGCTTTAAAAGTTAGCTGAGAGCGTTTGGTCCTGGAGGCTGGTGGGACACATTGAAGAGTTTTTAATCAGGGATAAAACGAGCAGACATTTGCAAGGCCTTCTTCCAGAATTCACTCAAGAGACCAAATTACAGATCTGAATATTGCTTGATGAGCAGAAAATTGGAGCAAAGGAGCTGAATGATCTGAAGAAACGTTCTCAACCAAGTAGGTTAACTGGAGGATTAGCACCTCCAACATCTGGGGATAGTCTGTTTTAAAGAACTGATCCAGTTGTGCAAAATCCTTCCCAGTGATCAAGAGCGGCCTCCTTTTGGATAATCCCAACCTCCCAGGCCTGTGCAGCACCACATTCCTGCTCCCAAGCTTAATGCTTATTTCACATCCCTTTTCTTGTTAGATTGACTTTTTCCCAATGGGCCCTTAGGCTCCAATCGTTAGCAAGACACTCAGATTTTGTTTCTTTGGGCAGGTTGCCAAGGGAACGGCAGCCACAGAGAATGAGCCCCTGTCCTCTCACTTGGGGATGGACTCTGTTTGTGACCAGGAGCTCCCAGTGCACTGGGGACCACCCGTGGATTAGCAATAAGAACAGCTGAAAAAAAAAAGACAGGACGAGAACCAGCCTGGGGATTGAGAAACTTAACATGAGACAGGAGCACGTAGATGTTATTTCTTCTCTCCCACTTACTAGTTGACTTGGATGAACGATGACATTTATCTGAGCTTTACTTTTCTCATATAAAATGTAATTAATGGGGCTGTCCTCACATGGTTGCTGAGAAGACTAGATGAGTTAACGATTCAGAAAATGCTTTGTAAACTTGCTTTAGGAAAAGAGTAAAATCAAAGCATGTATTAGAGTGCTTATATTTTTACAAAACACATTCACCTGCGCTTTTTAAATGTAATCCTCAAAATAATCTTTTATATATATATATACATAAGAAAACTGAGACTCCAGAAATGAATTGCCTTGGTCATGATCCAGGAGCTGTGAAGGTGGAAGCAGAATTGCCTGTTCTCCCAGTTTCTAGACCAGAAGCACTCTCACTAACACACCATTCAGGTTCTTCTTACCACAAACCAAAGACTCATTTCACTGGCTTCCACCTCTCAATCAGAACTCTATGTACTTTTCTCCCTTGGAATTGGAAATGCAGACACTTAATTATCACTTTGGATTGCTTGAAATTATAGGACTATAGATTTACTGGCACGTGTTTCTGAGGAAAATCATATTCTAAACCCTGAACTAATCATCTCCATTTTTTTCACATTCAAGATGAACACAGGGACTCTGGCACCACTTGTTATAAACTCACAGTATTTCCTAGGATGACTTGCAAGTTTTGAAAGCAACTCGTATGGACATAGGGGGTGGATTGTTAGAATGTACTTCTCCACGCAACCAGTTAGGTTTTAACTTCTGCCTCCCCAAATCATTAGGAAGAATTTGGGGGCCCTTGCCTATGGCCACTTGGTAATAGTGGGATGTAGCCTCCTGCGGTTGACCACATTTGGGGGAGGTATTGGGTATAGGGCCCATAATGGGATGACAGATGGTGATTTCAGAAATTCTTTAGGAAACCCTAATTTTCTTTAAAAGCAACATAATCTATTCTCCCACAGTTCTGGAGGCCAGAAGTTTGATATCCAGGTGTTGAAAGGACTGTGCTCCCTCTGAAGGCTTTAGGGAAGAATCCTTCCTTCCCTCTTACTAGCTTCTGTCGGTTACCAGCCATTCTAGGTATCTCTGGGCTGCATCCTTCCCATCTCTGCCTCTGTCTTCATATGGTGTCCTACCCTGTGTGTCTGCTTGGAATCTCCCTCTCCTTTCTCTCACGTGACACCAATCATTAGATTTAGGGCCCACCCTAGTCTGGTATAACTTCCTCTTAACTAATTACATTTACAAAGACCCTACTTCTAAATAAGGTCACATTCTGAGGTCCCAGGTGGACACGAATTTGGGGGGGACGCTGTTACCCACTGTAATCTCCATTTATAAAGCAGAAGAAAATATAAGGAACATTTCAAGCAAGAATCTTGTAGATAAAAAATTTCGAAGGTTAATATGATTTTCATTAATTCCTAGTAAGACCTCCACATTTGTACCTGCCAAATGTACTGCCACAACCTAACCCAGTGCATAAGGGAGATTCCAGATCTCCTGGTGTTAGCACGGCCAACCTAATCACTGCAAACTGGCCACTTCCAGGACCAGTCTAGGAAGGAAGCTGGAATTAGAGCGGATTACCGGCCCATCCCTAAGAGCCCATTAGCAACAATTCCATCTGGCCAGGAAACATTAATTTTCAAATGAACTTCCATTTGAGGACACGTGAAATTCTGTTTCCCCTGTAGATACTGGCCAAGTCAAGATCGAATCATTTGTGTTGGACCTCAGAAGATGATTAGGATTGCAGTAGACAGAGAATGGCACCTTAGATGGAGGAAACAATGGTGCAGACAACACAAGTAAAGACCCAAATGTGTGAGCATTTACGCTGAATGTGCTGGCCTGGCTGGAGCAGAGGGTGTTGGGACAGAAGCCATGAGAGGTGGGGCCTCTCTTCCTGATACCGTGCTCCCTACCTGTCCTCCTAACCTTGGTGTAGGCAGAACTTGCTGGGTGTACCTGGTATAGGTGGACATCCTTCATTGTATCACCCGTCGCAGCGCATACAAAGGCTCATTGCATTGTCCACCCGCCTGTGAGTTTTCTGAGGGAAAACACTGTGTCATTCTTCTTTATATCTCTACTGCCAAGCACCTGCCTGGCTTAGAACTCACCGAATGTTGGAATAAACAGATGTAAGATCAGGTCAGGATTCAGAAACCCCCTGGGGAATGTTCCGAGATTGTTCAGACAACTTGAATGCTTACATAGAAGATGCCATTTGTCTTTCTCTTCCCTTTTCTGGTTCCCCTTGGGGTCATGCAGGAATTGAGGTGAAGTATATGCATATTCTGCTTGTTTTTTTTCTTTTTTTTTTGCCGTGCCATGAGGCTTGTGGGACCCTAGTTCCCTGACCAAGGATTGAACCCAGGCCCTTGGCAGGGAAAGCGTGGAGTCCCAGCCACCGGACCACCAGGGAATTCCCCTTTTTTCTTCTTTTTTTTTAATCCGGAAAATCAGAGAGGCCCGTGAATGAGGGTGGCAAGGACCAAGGAGTGAAACTCTGATGAGCTGTTGAATGTTCTGAACTCAGAATAGCCTAACGGACCAGGATTTGGTGGTGATGGAGGTGAGAAGAGCGGGTACCGGTGGGGAAGGCCAGGGAAGTTGAATATTGACAAAGCTAGAAAGGACCACTGAGGGCAGCATTTCAGCCATAGGTTATGTTATGGCCTCCAACCCTTCATGTTCCTCCCTGTAGGAGGGTTACATTTCCCACCTGTAGCCATGTGACTGTCACTACTGTCCTGTGGGTAGACGAGACTTCCAGTCTCTTTGTCAGGTTTGGCCACGTGACTTCTTTGGCCAGTGGCCCATGAGTGGATTAACATATGCTGGGTCAGGGCAGAAGCTTTAAATGCAATTGCTCTTCACCTCTGCCAGAGGACAGGCTTGGCCAGCATGCAGGCTGCTCCCTGGACTGAGGGGACACACGCGACAGAGCTGCACCTTGGAGCAGGGCTGTGGTGGACCCGCAGCATGCATGCGACACCTCAGCGTATTAACCTCTGAGCGAGAAATAAACTGTTATGTTGTAAGCATCTAAGATTTGGGGATTCTTATCACGGCAAAGCTAGTACAATTTCAGATTTAAGCAATTTCAAAAGACCCACTTAAGAAACGAGCTGCAATCAAATTAAAACACAAACATCCATCATCTTAACAGAATGTTTTGTATTTTTCAATTAAAAAAAAAACTTTCCTGTTGCTGTTTCACTGAATCCTGGTTGTTACTTTGTTAGGATAGGCAACGGGCTCTCCACTTTGTGGATCTGCGAGTAGGTGTGACTCAGCAAGGTCTCTCAGACAGCAGATGGCATGGCTTCCACTCCACCTGGGGGGGATGGTAAATTGTGCCCCAGTGATGCCTAGGATTCCACTAGTTTGGAGGTTCTATTCTGGTCAAGGCTACAGTCGGCTTCACTTGTAGATTCTTGAGTTGCAAGAAGGGAAACGTAGTGCATACAGTAGTGACCACTAAGGATGAGTCTCCATCTTGTTTACAAAAGGAAGAAAAGGACATTCTTTTCTACATGCTGCATGGGGGAGACAGTTCTGGAGTGCTCATACATGAGCTTAGGAATTGTGTGAATCAGTGTTGTTGACTGTACGTGGGGATGATATTAGAAATATTTACCACCTGGACGTATACAGATGCCAACCGAGAAGAAGGGCTTCCATGACCTGGTGCACCTCTGGAGGAGGGTCTGTCTGTGTCAGACGTTCTGGACCGTAGTGAGGACTCCATCAGTGGGAAAGGTGCTGGAGGGAGTGGATGTGTATTATGGCGATTCAGGGTATTTAATTAACTTACGTAGAAGTAGATGAATGTTTTAACCATTGGTACAACTGAACCAGTGTATAATAATTAAGTACCAACCATTGTTGCAAGAATAAAAGTGAGTTATTGGAAGGCTGTCCAGCCTCTCCCATAATTAAAGAAAAACCTGGAGAGTCAGGCCTGGAAAGGACTCAATGAGGCGACGTACAGACAAGCTCCTGCCACAGGCTGATCGGGGTCCCTCTGGGGTGGCCCCACCGGGCTCAGCTGCCTCGCCAGTGGCCCTCTGTCTCAGTGCAGCTGGAGCCCATCACCTCCGGTTACCCTGGGAGCAGGGTCTGAGCGGAGCCGTGTGGCCACCGGCCCACTTTTAAACCACGAGGTGGCAGGGAGAGAAAACGTCTTTCCCGCTTCACTCCCCGCCAGTCTTGGCGCTACCACCAGCGAGGGGGGAGGTATGTGGGTGCCTGGCGGCCGGCACAACAAAGATTTTGTTCAGAAACTGGACTTCGTGGCGCACCAAGTGCATCACAGCGGTTGGCTTTCTTGTCTGTGTCTTCTGCTGGACAGTGCATTTTGAGGACAGGTTGTGCTCTTTATCTTGACGTACACAAACCCTGTTGTGTATTTCCATCATGCCCTGTATTTTTCCTTCACAAATTGTACCTTCATATTCCATATTCACCTTCCATGACAAGTATATTCTTTTTTTTTTTTTTTTTTTTTTTTTTTTGCGGTACACGGGCCTCTCACTGTTGTGGCCTCTCTCGTTGCGGAGCACAGGCTCCGGACGCGCAGGCTCAGCGGTCATGGCCCACAGGCCCAGCTGCTCCGCGGCATGTGGGATCTTCCCGGACCGGGGCACGAACCCGTGTCCCCTGCATCGGCAGGCAGACTCTCAACCACTGCGCCACCAGGGAAGCCCATGACAAATATATTCTTGATGAATGAATGAACAGGATACACTGCCCTTTACTATATCCGCTCCTTTGAGAATGTGCTTTCCTAGGGCTGCAGTAATAAAGTACCACAAACCGGGTGGCTTAAGCAACAGAAATTTATTATCTCACAGTTATGGAAGTGAGAAGTCCAAGGTCAAGGTGTCTGCAGTGCTGGTTCCTTCTGAAAAATGTGAAGAAAATATGTTCCATGACTGTCTTGTAGTTTCTGGTGGTTGCTGGCAATCTTGACATTCCTTGGCTGTTAGAAGCATCACCCCGATCTCTGCCTTCATCATCACATGGCGTTCTCTGTGTGTGTGTCTGTGTCCAAATTTCCCCCTTTTATAAGGACATCAGTCATATTGGAATAGGGCCCCCCCATGGCCTCATTTTAACTTGATTCCCTCTGCAAAGATCCCATCTCTAAACAAGGTCAACCTCCGATATGTGTTGGGTTAACATCCAATGTATCTGTGTGTTGGGGGTCACAATTCAACCTATCACAGGCATCATGTTTTCTTATTTTCATTTTGTTTTCTACAATTTTGTGAGTTTTGGCAATTGATACTAGACATGGACATTGGTAGTCCAACAAAATTGATACGATAGGGAAAGAGAAGAAGATTGATAAAAGGATCAGTAACACTACCTTCACCACCACTCATAGGATAAACAAAGTGAACCCCAGCTTGGAATATGGGGTGAGGTCTTACCACGGTGCATGGCCGCTTCCTGCTGACATGGATGCTCCTTTGGCCTCGGGCTTTAGGCAGTTCAAGTCAGCCTGTGATATTGATCCCCTTCCAAGTGACCTCCTGGGCTGTATCCCCCCTCAGGTCCCCATAGGCACATCTACAAGATCCATCCCTTCTTTTTCCTGTTAGAAATGGTTCTGAAAGGAATGCATATCTCTGTACTATTTTCATTTAGAAAGAAGAAAATAAAATCTTTTGCTGCACTTGCTAAGGTTTGCTCTGTCATTAGAGTGAAACAGATCCCTGTTCATGGATCAAGCTTTCTTCCCTTGTAAATGGCAGATGTAAGTTCAATGGTATCAGGTCAATACCAGGTTCATATTTAGGCCTGGGGATTATTCACTGTCAAGGCAGGACCAGGCAAGCCATTCTGTCTGTTGCTAGAATTGCTAGTGAACGTCCCCCATGGGAGGCCAGAGGGCCAAATGTTTCCCTAGACAGCATCTTTAGGAACTGGACCGATGTCTCTGTCAACAGGAGAAAATACGAAAGTTGCACCCATGGAGAGGAATTCTTTCTCCATAGATTTCTGCTAACCATAGGTCATAGATTTTTGTCTGATATCATGACACACGCAGAGAAAGAAGTCAAAATAACTGAGGCAGCAAACCACCTAGGGATCGTGAGGGGTATGTGTCCCACCTAACATGCGGGGTGGTGGGGCCGTCTGTGAGCGGGCTCTGAGGCAGAGGCTCTGGGTGCAGCACAAAATGAACTTGGGGTTGAAGGGAGAGGAATATGCACTTGTTATGAGACACACTTTTACCAACTCACATTTCCACCTGACGTTTCTGCAAAGCTCTGCTGTCTAAATGACTTTGGATTTTCTGACAGAGCTTGGAGATAACAGGTAACTAGACCCCAAATGAAATGAATTGACTTTTTTTTTAGGCATGTGTATAGAAACTTGCTTTTTCTTTAAAACTGGCATTGGCAAGCTTGCTCCTGGTCATGGATTAGTTCCCAGGCAGCAGCGGGAGTTTAGAGGGAGGCCGGATGGCAGGGTCCTGGGAGGCCCCGGGGTGTGTTGGGAAATGGCTGACACCTGGGTGATTCTTGGGGGATGGATGGGGGCCTGGAGCCTGGAATCTGGCTCCACGCCACTGGGCAAAGGTCAATTCAAAAAGAGCCTCAATCAAGTTGAACTTTATGAAAATGCCTTTTTCTGTGTCAGAACAATTGATGATCAGCAATTTTACATGCTTTATCGGCACTGCCCCCAACACCCCCTTTAGGACTTGTAGTTAATATACGTGTTCTAAAGTCCTTTTGTAAATGGGCAAGGAAAGAGAACAGATGGAGACTGTACTCCGGGGACACCCCTGGTTCCACGGCTGGGGGCAGTCCTTCCATCTTTCTGAGCCTCAGTTTCCTCAGACGGGTTAGACAGTCTACAGATTTCCTGCCAAACTACACGTTCTAAGAACGCAGTGCTGGTGGAACTTTTGCAATAAAGTGTGTACCAGTGACTCACCCTTATCAGTACGGGGGTTGTTATGGAGATTCACTCGTGAGCCTTCTGCAGACTTTTTCCTCTCCTGCATCATTTGGCACCTTCCCTGCTCCCAGCATGCGCTGACACCGTGATGAGCACCAAGACATTTGGAATCAGGCCTTTGTGTGTGAAATTAAATGTCAACCTGCTTGCGTCGTTCCACATGTCCCTGGGGGAACCTCTGCTGGCAGTTAATTTCTCATTAATATTAGACTCTTCGGGAACTTCTGGAGCCCAATATGCTTTTTTCAAAAGTTGTACTTTTTTTCATATTTAAAGAAATCTGGGAGGTTCACACTGGAGAACTTATCACACAGCCTCTGTTCTGTCTGCTCTGGAAGTGCGTGAGAGATGCTGGGAGAACCGTGACGTGTTTCCATGTCTGACCTTGGTCTGGTCCACTGACCTGAGACAGCTGAATTCGTGATAGTGCTCAAGACCCCCTGTGAAAGTCGGTGTCACTTGCGAGAAGCTTTTCCAAGAGCTGGGGTGCCTGTCTTCTAATCAGGATGCAGGGGGACTGTCCATCTTCTTGAACCTTTGGTCTCTGGCTGATGGTCTATTCAGCATGGAGGATGCCTGTGATCTGGGAGAGTTAACAGTCTTCTAAAACCTAAATTCAGGGAGAAGATCTAAGGAGAATTAATGATAAGAAAAATGTGGAAGGGATCATATTAATCAGTTTGCAGTCACTCAAACTTCGAAAACATTTTCCTTTGAAAACAACTAATTTGCACAGCCTCTCAGCCCGTAATGAATCTCCATTAGTTATCAGCCGAAATTTCATGTCAGAAATCCTGTGCTTTAAATACAAGCTTTGAATTTTCACCGCCATTTAGTTGGCTTTAGTTCATGGAGACAGACTCATTTTCTCTTTCTGTCACCCCGCCTCTTTGAAGAAATAGTTGCAAAGAGGCGTTTCCTGCATGACCCGCTTCAGGGTGACTTTATTAAGACCACTTTCCCCGAGGTTCCTCCCTAACTGTATTTCAAGAACATTTATTTTCCAACCAAAGGGTCATCAAGGTCACGTGCCTGCAGCAGAGCTCTTGCAGGAGCTGGGGAGTGGGGGGCAGCTAGGGACCACCTGACCTTGAGCCAGTGGAAGGGCGGGGGGGTCATGGAGTGAAACAGACCCCAAGACATGGTAGCTAGCATTCAGGGTTATGCCTGTGGGTCCAGTGTCAGAACTGGGTCTGGGGAAGGGGTTTTAGATACACAGACCTTTTGTTATCATTTAGTCCCTATTTGTAAAATTCAATTTACACAAAGGGCCCCTTAAAAGTCTATTTAGTGAAATTTGGCTTTTCCCTAAATGATAGAAGAATCTTAGCAAGATTATGACTCTATGGCCCACAGAGCTGGCCCAGATAAATTTTGACTAGATTGAAAAATAACAACAACAAGAAACCAAACAGGACCGAGTCTTTTGTGCCATATTTATTCTTTGCAAAGAAGGAAAAATGCCTCCAAATCAAAGGCATGTTCAAAGTCCTGACCTGGTTAACACAGTTAAATCTATCAGTTTGGAGCACATGTGAAAAATGTAGATTGTACGCGGCTGGGATAGATTGTGGTGAAGGCCTTTTCAAGCAGAGCTCCATAAAGTCCAAGGGGTCTGCAGGGGCCTTCAGATGCTGGTGCTGGGCTCTGGGAATGAAGAATAGACTCTGATTTCACAACTGGATTTTTGCTTCCCTCCCCGCTTTGTATTATACATTGTGAATATATTAACAAAATCCTTTATATTAGAGCGATTCAAATATGTAGGTCATCTCAAGTGGCTGTCAAGTTGGATCTGGTTATCAGAGGAAAAATGCATACAGATGTTTACTCACTTGACTTGCTCTGTTAAATTCTTTGTTGCATTTACCTATTTGATCTTAAATGAACCACAACACCGTTCATGTCAGCTAGTTGGAGATTTGGGGACAGATCCTAAAGATATTGAAAACTATTTACTATTGAGGCTAAACTCTGCAGTGTGTTGTGGATCTTTACATTGTCTTCTTGATAGTCAAGAAGAGTGAGGTCCAGAATTGCTAAGTTTTTTTCCTGAGGTTACTCAGTAGCTAGTAGCAAAACCAGGACAAGAACCTTCTAACCCTCCACTGACCACCTTTTTATTCCTGTACTGACTTCCTTCTGAAGCTACAATTGCTGATGCTGTCTATCCGAAGTAGAGGACCCTGCAGAACTATCTCTTTATTGTGTTTCCTCGTTGCTCAAAGTTTCAGATTCAAGATGTTCTTTGAAAAGAGAACTTTCCTGAAGTAAGCAAGAATTCCAGTAATGCCCCAGGCAGACTTTTTTTTTTGGCTTCAGCTTACTACTGACTCATGTCCCTTGATAACTGAGTTCTTATTTACCAAGAACTTTAATTATTTTCATCATTGGTTCTTCAACTGTTCTTTGGCCCGATTTGTCCTGTTTTCTTAGGTGCTTGGCCGCAAAACAGGCATCCTGAGAGCCAGGAGGCCAGCTCCATGATTCACTCTCTTCTAAGCCAGAGCTGAGGGTGGCCCAAAGATGTTGTATCTTAGGACATTTTTCTTGGATCTTTCCTTATGTAGAATTTGTAGCAATGAATCATTCAAAATAGTTTCCTCCCTTTGTGACTTTCTAAGAGCTGGTCTTAGCAACAAGGAGAGCGACTCAGTAGCGTTTGGAAACGAATGGCTCTGGAAGATGATGACAGTTGCTCATCAGGGGTCTTCTGCATCTCACGTTAAAGGGAACAGAGAAGGGTGAGCAGAGAGGAAACTGCTGGGTGATAGAAACATACAATGTTTTATACAGACAGGTGGTCCTCTGGGTTTCTCTCATCAGCAACTTTGAGCCTCTCCATAGATGCCTATGTAAGTGATATTCAAAATAGGAAATAATTAGTGACAGAGACACTGGGCATTCAGGGTGGCCCTTCCAGAACATAGCGCTATTGGAGAGGGTTCCTGAAGGTTGTCTGCGCCCTCCCTCCCCCAGGAATTGTCTCTTTAATGTTTGAATCATGGGAAGGTCCAGGAGGTTCTAGAAGAGGGACCGAAGTAGCCTGTGGCAGTGGCCATTTAACAACCAGAAAGGAAAAATTAATATTTAACAATCCAATCAGTCACGCTCAGTTGGGTGCACCGGCTTTTGAGAACCGATTGTTAAATTTTCAGGAATTCTGTGAACTGGTTTTTAAACAGCAATTATTACGCATTAAATAATGTAAGCTTACAGTTTAAAACTGTATCAAAAATAAACAAAAGTAGTAAATACCCCAAACTCTTCACTTCCTAATTATTTTACTACATTTTTCTATTATCTGTGCTCGCAAGGTCATTCACGCCTGTTGCATGAGGCTGGTGGAAGCTCTGCACAGGGTTTTACACTTTCACATCTCTTCTGGACTCCTTTAGCACATGCTTACGCCCCGACATTGACACGAAATGGGCAAGGTTCCCCCCACTCTGTTAATGGTCCAGCTGGTTGATGCTGGCTGGAGGTCTTGCCTGCTCCTTCTCTGGTTTTCTTTTTGTACCGGGCCTTCTCTGCTCGGCAGGATTTATCAGGTAACCTGGCTGCCAGTGTTACTAAGATACAGGCCATGAATTAGTATCTCGTGTGGACCATGGGTCATCTAATCACTAACGACACTAGAACATCTTTTTCTCCGTTCTCACCCCTCTTGATACCATTGGTCAGTCTGTCTTTCTAAAGCTCTCTCCTTCCTCAACTCCTTGGCTATCAGATTTTGCTCATTCTTCTAACTCTCTGACAACTCTTTCACTAACCATAATTTCTGTTCTCAAAACGAGGTGTTAGTCAAGTTTCTTCTGCGCTGCTCCCTTTGGCTCTGTCTGGACAATTCTCCTCCAGACTCACACAAAAATCCATGGTGTACCATACACCACAGCATCACCAGTGTTGAATCTATTATATCTCTCCTGTCCAAAAACAGAGACTTTGATTTCTCTACATTTATTAATGGAAGCCTACATTTCCCTAGTCACTCAGTTTTAAAAGCCTTGCATCCTCTTTAACTCCTTGTGACAGTTTTTGTGCTTCTCTCCGATTTCCCCTCCAGATTATAAGCTTTCAGGTAAGGTCTTTATTAATTGTCCCCATTACGCCTTCTACACAACACCTGGCTTAAAAAATACTGAATGTGTTTTGTTAAATTTAAGGGGTAGGATTCATTTTGAAAGTGACCATATTGTACTGATGTGTCTTATTATGGGGGGGCAAACTCACATTTCCCCCTTATTTCCAGTGGACAAGGTTTTATTAGAAGAGGGGCTTTTCAACTGGAGCCTAAGTTGAGATTCAGATGAGAACAGAAGTCACATGATGATGATGTGAAAGGAGACATTTCATTTATTTTGCTTTTGGAGATGGAAAAGGGATTTGCACGGGTGCCTGTGAGTGGACAAGATGGAGAAATGGCTTCTCTGGCCGTTCATTGTGAAGTCTGGTTCCCCACAAACAGGAAGCCTGTCAGCAGAAGGTGAGGGGAGATTCCCTGCCTTCTGAGTGCATCAGCCTGGCAGGGTTTCAGCCGGTTCCCGTGATCCCTGCTTACATCAAAGTCTGTGGGAGAGCAGGGATGAGGCGTGGGTCACCGCTGCACATTTCTTAGAATTCTCCACGGCCCAGCTCTGTCCCCAGGGCTCAGCACTTCCGTTGAGGTGCAGAGAATCCACGTTACGGATTTAGAATAAATGGAATTTTCCTTTTATCCTACCCCTTTTTCTTTCTAACCTGTATTTTAGGTGTCCATGTTTATCTGAATTCAATTTTAACATGAAATCCTTTGAAGATGAGGTTATTTTCATTTTGACGAACTTGTGGGATTTTCAAAGAAAGAACCGTACGTATGTTGGCTGTTGGAACGAGTGAACACGGAGATGCGGTGCAGGTCAGAGGGGGAGCAGAAGGAAACTGTGAATCTGCATTAACCAATGCAGAAAAAAACATGCTTTCTGAAAAGATGAAAGCAACCCCATCGTCAAGGTGTTTCAGTTAGGATTGTGACAGAAAGGAAGCTCAGCATCTGTGCAGACTGCCACGTGGTAGGATTGGGGTAAATAAACACATCTTCAGAAACCTTTCGTGTATGTGTCTAATGTGAGCATGCTAGACATCTTATCACGTGGTAGAAAATTTACAATTTCAGTAATACCCACCATTTACCAATTAGGCATTTACTTCTTGCCAAGCACTCTTCTATTATATTATGCATAATTCATAGAATAGGTAACATTTCATGTGCTTTTACTCAGTCCTTCCAAGAACCTCATGATTTGTGTTGTCATCCTGATTCACAGGTTCACGAAGAACCTTGGCTCTGAGGTCTCTCCGTGGAGAGCTGGGGTCTGAGCCCCTGTCCAGCTGATGAGGTCGCCCATCAGCTGACTCCCAGCTGGAGTGGTAGGGGGTCTTCTGCAAATGCTTGCCTTGACACGCTAAGTAGCTCCTAAGACAAGTATGTGGAAGCTTTGCTGGGGAAGCCCAAGCGCATATCATGTTCCATCAGTGTTCTTAGAAACTTACAATCGGACCTTTTTCAAACATTTTTCATGCATTTCACCAGATAAATTGGAAGTTGTGATTCCTATTCAAAACATCCTTGAGAAGTGGCAATAACCATTTTAAAAGAGGTATTTGGGGTCTGGGCTTTTGTTTGGAGAATAAGACATGCATTAAGCACCAATGTATTTATTCAACAAGCTTATGTTGAAAGCTGGGTTTATGAAGCTTCCTCTTGACTCTTAAAACAATATATAATTCTCACCTGGTATCTTTGATGTAGCACAATGCATTTACCAGTCTCTGATGTGCTCGAGGAGACTGTCTCCCTTTTTGTCCCTTCTCTTCCCTCTGGCTGTGCCCTGGAGAGGAAAGAGCTGTACAGGCACATAATGGTGAAGGGCCCCCTGCAGACCCTCAGGGGAGCCCTGAACAGACTGGATGGAGGCCCATCTCCACCCTGTGACTGGTTAATGCTGGGATTCACAAAACCCAGACCACTGCCCTCGGTTTCACTTTATCCAGTGTCCCTAGATGGATCAGCGTAAAGCTTGGGTCTTTAACCACTCCAGCCGTTTCTCAGAACAGCAGAATAACCACTGACCAGTTCACATCTCCCATTCCCATCCCAGTTTCTGAGGCAGGGAGGTGGTGCCATCTCGCCCACTAAGGGCTTTGCGGGGGGCTGCGGCTGATCCCCATTGGGGCACAGCTGACCTCGCCTCTTCCCCCATCTCCTCCATCCCTGGGGCCCAGCATCCCTGGCCATGACTGAACCCTGAAGGCTCCGTCAGCACTCTGTCCTGGAGGGACGTGGCAGAGCCTTGTTTAAGGGCATAAGGACAAATACAAATTAGAGATAAGAGGCTTAATTCTCTCTGTTGAAAATAAGGGAAGGGACTTCTCTGTCTCCTCTTCTTTTTAGATCAGTCACCTTAGAAAATGTGCAACTGTAAGTACTTTCTCCTCTCTCTGAAATGTGTGTAAATCCTTTTGCAGATGAGATAGGTCTCAGCCAGCTTTAGGCTGCAGGACTGTCTTCCTCCAGGGCTGGGAGCCGTCTCTTGGAAATGCGGTTGTCTTCACAGCACCTCTGTCTCCCAACGTCTGTGCCAGGATGGGGCCAACTTCAGCGGGGCCTTTGCTCCAAGTTGCAAACCCACTTCCTGTCCTAAGGATATAGTGGCTTGTTTCTCCTCTGAATAAAGCCTCTTAGCTAACACAGATGGTCCCCCCAATTACCAGGAGAACCTAGGATGAACTGCATGTGACTATGGTACTGTCGAGTCTTCTCTTTGAGGACTAGTTATCGGTTACCTTGAGAGCATGTTTGTAATGGGGTGTAGCTGCTTGGCTGCATGAAAGGTGAGGTTTCTTTCTGTCTTTGCAACCTCTTAGCCAATCGCCGGTGATGCGTGTCACATTCTGGTTTAAGGCTTATTCAATAATAAGAATGTCTCCTTTCTTTTCTACCTTTGTGGAGTGGGTTTCTGGGTTGGGAGGACATTTGGTTCTTACCCATATCTTCCCAGCAGGAGATGGGGTGTAGCTGGAGGAGTCCAGTCCTGTTGGCAGAGAGAAACTGCACTCCCAGAGAGCCTTAGAAGGTCCTCGGCTCTTTCTCTGGACCCCTCCCTTCCCAGTTGTCATTGAGCACTGTGTCACCATGGTATTGAGCACTGTGTCACCATGGCACTGAGCGCTGTGTCACCATGGCACTGAGCGCTGTGTCACCATGGCACTGAACACTGTGTCACCATGGCACTGAGCACTGTGTCACCATGGCATTGAGCGCTGTGTCACCATGGCACTGAGCACTGTGTCACCATGGCATTGAGCGCTGTGTCACCATGGCACTGAGCGCTGTGTCACCATGGCACTGAGCGCTGTGTCACCACGCCGTGCTCTGATCCCTCTTGTCCCATCATCCCGAGACCACCACCCTCCAACCAGACTCATGAGCCTTCTTTCTTGGACACTCTTTGAGAAAGGTAGTCTGTGCCTACTTCCCTCATTTACTGGAGAGGAATCCTCTCCCCGCCGTTTCTTCGATCAGCTTCCCCCATCTTCCAGGCTCCCAGGGCACATAAGTAAGTGACTGATGGGTGGAATGTGTCCCTCCCAAATCTGTATGTTCAAGTCCTAACCCCCAGGCCCTCAGAATGCACCTGTATTTGGAGAGAGGGTCTTTTAAAGAGGTAATTAAGGTAAAACGAGGTCATTAGGGTGGGCCCTGTAGAGGAGGGAAAAGTCTTCCTTCTCCCCTTCTAGGTTCTGTGCCTGGTCTGCAAATTAAATTGGCATAAGATTGATAAACAGGAAAAAAAGTCAATTTAATTATATATTTATGAACGCACAGAGTTTCCCCAAAATATGAGACTCAAGGGGCCGGGTGCCCAGATGATTAAGACATATGCCACCTGAGCTATGGAAAGGAAGAGGGGCTTGGAGCTTCTGGGAGGTGGGAGAGGCAAATAATGGGGTGGGGAGGAAATGCAAAGATTTGCCTTGTTATGGAGATAGAAGTCTCTCCAGTGAGAAACGCGTCTCTGGGAGTAGCTCTCACCCTGGTACAGATACCTTAACTAATGGAAATTTCCTGTACAAAAGGAGAAATTTATACTTTATTTTAGGCAGGTAAGGGGGAGTTAAAGAGCTTTCTCTGTGTCTGCTGGTTCTCCATTGCCTTTAGTTCAAAATGATCTATACACCATAGTGACATATTTTGGGCTGGTGTGTTCTGAGCCCCTTCAGCCCTAATCCATTATGACTGGTGTCCTTATAAGAGGAGATTGGGATACAGACAGGCACAAAGGGACGACCATGTGAAGACACGGGGAGAAGACGACCGTGTGCAAGCCAAGGAGAGAAGCCTCAGGAAAAAACCAACCCTACTGACACCTTGATCTCAGATCTATTCTCCAGATTTGTGATAAAATAAGTGTCTGTTGCTTAAGCCACCCAGACTGTGGTGCTTTGTTAGGGCAGCCCCAGCAAACTCATACTATGACCCAGGAGCATTTCTGGGTAATGTTCTCTTCTAGCTTATTATTTTACTTATGGACAGGTATACTTAGTCATATGAAGCCTCAGACCCTCCAGTTTTCATAACACAAAAACTATCAGTGTGGTCATTTCCTACATGTGTTTGTCTAAACTAGCTTCTGATGCCCTCTCTCTTTTTTGTATTGTTTCCTATAGGCACGTCCAGAAATTCCTCCTCCATCCTGTCCTGTAAGTGGCCCCAAGATGCATCTCAAAACGGTGAGCACCAATGACTAAGGAAATCGGTGAGATTCTTAGAACCCTTTTGCTTGCAGTCTGTTTCTTTTTGAAATGGGGAATAGTTTCTGTCGGAACTGATCCTGAGTTTGACTGTGTTATGGGCGTCGTGATGCCTCTGTGTCAGCAACTAAGCTGTGGAAGGTATTTTCCATTTGGTTGTTACCTGGAATTACTTGGTTGTGTTGATTTGGGGTTGACTCCAGCCACCTGTTTAGAAGAGCTCCTTGGGGGACCCGCCCATGTCGATGGGGACCTTGCCTGGTGTGGGCAGGAGAGTGAGGATCCTGCTGCACCAGGTAGAAAATACTACTGGCTGACGTGTGGTTTGTGAGTCACGATGAGCTCACTCCAGGCAGGAATAAAGCCTTTGATTAAACTGCCATTTATGGGAATCATTAGACTCCTGCTGTACAGGCTTGATTGCTTGCTTGGTGCTTAAAGCTTGCATCTCATTTGTGATCCCCGGTGTCAGGAGTTTTGAGTGGAATGTAGCCTGTTGCTTCTTCCATGTAGCCTGAGTTTATCAAACTCCCCCCATTTTCTTATGCTCGGAGACAGTGGCAATCACAGTTGGCCATGGAATCGCAGAGATGATAATAACATCATTAGATTAGAAGCCAGGGCAATTATCCAGTAGCATTCCTTTGTAGAGCTAGCACGAACCATGGTGGTTAATACTCAGATGGCATCTTATTAATTAGCGATTTCCCCTGCTTGCTTGGGATGATGGCTTGTGAGTTCTAAATGCACGTGGACGCAGATAATAAAGAACTGCCTCAGTATTCTGGTTACCATGCCAACTATCTTATATTCATTTTCTGATGACACTCTTGATTGATTCTTTAGGGAGCTGTGGCTACCACGCAAGCGGAATACAGTCTTTTTTTCCTTTTGCTATCTTGACAACAACATTTCTCTTCTCTCCAACGGAAATAGAAATGCGTCTTCATGGTGGCTATTGTTTCAACCTGAGCTTGTAAATTTTATTATTAAATATTTGTCAGGATTAAACCAATTAATTATTACACTGATAAAGATTTTTCGCTGGTATTGTGGGGCTTTGCCTCGAGGGAACAATCGGAGCCGCCATTGCTTACGTGATCCGCTAGATGGAGCAAGTGAGAAAGCATTTGCATTCAGCTTCCAAAATGATTGAAGAAATAAATAATGGGGCGCTTGATGGGTCTGTGAATAAAGTAATGACTGTTTGCCTTTTCTGACAACTTTGGTAGAGATCTTGGGAATGAAAGATCGGCTTGACAGCTTCCTATCTGTCCAGCACAAAATCAATTACGTTTCTAGTTAAGCACATCAGGAGGAGACAGACTTTTGATTCAAATTTAGGCATGAGTTTTTAATTTAATTTAATTTTATCTTTTTACTTAGAGTAGTTCCAACTTTTCTGAAGGCAAAAAAAAAAGTTAAGAAAGAAAAATTTTTTTAAATCCTCATTGTCTTCATTTATATGTATGAATGCAACCTTCCCCATGAGGTCTCTATCCTGTTTGGTTTTAAACTTAAGGTTGTAAAAACTTTTCATGCACAGTATTATCTCCCTGGTAGTGGAAGCAGTGAGCAGCTGGGTATATTTGTGATGCTCAGTACATACTCCAGGTATCCCCATGTTCTCCCATTAAGCACGCATCTTGATTGGTGTGGAATGACTGGGTCACCCAGCCAGTGGCACGCAACTACTGAGAGACAAAGGGTGAAATCTCCACAGGAGCCAGTGGGACAAACTCGCTCTGAAATTGGACCCCAGGATCACTCTCCACACGCCCCGCTCTCGTTCCCCACTCCTACCTACGAAAGGTAACATTTGGTTTGAGATTACTTCTGTTTACAGCCTGTCTGATCTAAGCTCCGATTCAGGAATGTAGCCAAGTGCTATTGGTTAGCATTTTGACTGTGAACTTTCTCAGTGCTTTTATTTTACATTTTACTGATACAGACTCTTTGCTTTGGCTGCAGAAGAGGTGTCCCTTATACGGTGAGCTCAGCTGTTATTATGGGTAGTCATGAATAGTTATGATCTCTTGGGAGAGCAATTTGGCAAATACAGCAGCATTTAAAATACATATCCTTTGATCCAGCCAGTCCAGGGCTAGGAATTTAACTTGCATGCGTGCTTGCACACAAAGTCAAAGGTATATGTGTGAAGATTTTTTTTTTTTACTGCAGCATTGTTTGTAGGAACGAAAGCCTCAACCTAAATGTTCACCACTAAGGAATTGATTAAATGAATGAGGGTGTATCCGTACCAGGGAATGCAGGGGGATTCATTTCATTGACTCATATTTACTGGTATATCATCCTTCTATTGATAATTCTCAAATAATATTCAACAACTATTAAGTGAAAAACGATGCAGAATGGTTATTTATGATATGGTACCATTTGTATGAAAAGTAAGGATCCATTCATTATATAGATACATGTATGTGTGTATGCTTGGAGAGCACAGAACAATCTGGAAAAACACACAAGAAAATGGTAACAGTTATCTTCAGAAAATGGAGCCAAGGGGAAGGGGGGAAATACACTTTTCCTCTTCGTTTTTATTACTCTTTCCATTTGTCTTCTTTTTTATCCTGTAAATACATAATTTTTAGAACACAGTGGGTTTCCTTGGCTGGGTTACTCTCTGAAATTCAGCGTCTACGTCCGAGTATCCCTGAATGGTTTAGGAGCATTTGTGACTATCTCCCAGGACTTGACACTGATGCCTTAGAGCTGAGTGTGAACCGTCTGCTGTGGAAGAGCCAAGAAGTCTCGTGTCCTCCCTGTGCTCTGAGGCCGCGGCCCTGCTTCTCCTCCAGATACGTGCTGTGCATCTGCCGCTTGCTTGGCCCCCACTTGGCCAGAGCTCAGCCGAGATGCAGGCAGAGGGACCCCAGCGCGGTGACAGCTGCTGCCACGCGCCGGGCCGGGAGCCCGTGGGCCTGGGCGGTGGTTTCCAGCTCTCGGAGGTGCTCTCCTTGGAACCGCCTGGAAGAGCGACATGATGGATGCTTCAACCACTGCCTCTCCTGGAGGACGCATCGCTGATGCCACTGCTTATGGACTCCAGGCCTGGCTGCAGTATGGTGCGGGGGGACTTGCTGACTCTTCCAAGGTGACAAGGATGGTCACCGGGACGCACGCGATGCTCACAGCTAACTGTCCAGCTTCCCCCAAGTTTCTGATCCTCCTTCTCTACCTTTAAGGCTGAGTTAGACTCTGGGAAGTTGTGGCTTTGCAAACCCAGAGTTCTCGAAGCCAGGAGCGCACAGCGCTGGGCGGCACGACTGCCTGGATTAGACCTGTTGGCTCCGTAATGACCTCACTAAGGAAAAGGGGAGGGGCAGAGACCAGGCCTTCTCTGCAGACACTGCTGCCATCGTTTTCTAGAATTGTTTCTGCCTTGTTTTTCTCCGAATCTGCAGCACGGCAGTGGAACGTGAGCAGTTTGCACCTAACAGGTTGGAGACGTGCCCACTGACCGGCTGAGTGACCACGCGGCTTGTCGAGGGCTTGCTTCTGGTTGCTGGGGGACAAGCAGCCTGTCCTCCACCCACGTGGAGCTTCCCCAGCCCTGCGGAGGAATGGAGACCGCGTCTCAGTTAGTAGCAGCCAGGGCTGGGGGGCTGCCTTTTTATGGAGTGGACAGGGCCGCAGAGTCCGTGCCTTGTCAAGGATGGCCCATTTGATGAATTACAAGTCAAGGATAATAAGTCAGCTGCACCCTTGACTGTATTTTTCTATGTAAGATCCGTGCAATCAGCCATTTGGTACACTTTCTGTTATATACGCATCTCTGTTTTCCTCCGTTAGATAAACAAAGGCGAGCTATCTGTCTTTATTTTCACTCCCTCCCATCCCCCCACCCGCCCAGCTCTAGGAAGACTAGTTGTTTGAGCCAAACTACACTGCCTGGCGCATGGTTCTCCCAGAGGTGAGGAGGGTGTACAGGACTGCAGGGGGCTGGACCAGGCCAGCTTCCACGTGTCCCGGATGCCTGACAACGTTTGGATTAAATGAGCTGCAGAGAATGTGCCAGAGGGAGACTGTGGCTTGTGGAGTGTCAGGACGGGACCGGTGTGATTCAGTGGCTGCAGGACTCCTTCAAAGACGCCCGGATTTTATGGTGAGGAGGCTGTTCCAAATGTTGGTTCAGCAATTTCCTGAACAGAAGTGAGTTAAATAAAACAAACTTAACCATCGGCCACCATTTCACTGTGGGTTCTGGCAGCCTGTATCCAGATAACCCCATCGCATCCCCTGTGGTTGGGGGTAGGGGGTGGCTTTCCCTCGCTTTACTTCTCCCAGACATGGCATTGGTTTAATCACCACTATCACCACTCGATGACCGTGATTCTCAGATGGAGATGCTTGGGGTCTCCCTGCAAAACTCTGAGGGAATCAAGACCAGTCGTAATCCTCAAGCTTTCTGTTTCCCAGAGAGATGGAGGACTCGATGTCCTCCGCACATCCTTCCACAGCAAGCTCGTCCTCTGCCTCAGTGGAGAGCGTTGCCCCCCACACTCTCTGCAGGCCGTCTCCTGCTTTTGAAATGTCACTGGGCGGGACACTTCTCCTGTCGCACCAGCTTCCTTTCTGCGTCTCAGCTCATGAATGGCCCCCGGGGGCTCAGGTTCTCTTTTGCTCTTTCCTTACTTGTCTCCCGTACGGCCTGTGGTCAGATTGTGTAACGTTTTGCATTTGGGTTGTGTTTTACGGAGCTTAGAGGATGAGGCCCAGGAGCAAGAAGCAAACCCTCCCCTGCTCCCTCCAAAGGGAGGAGCCCACCTCCCCCCTGCCCATCGGTGCGCCCCCCAAGGGGGACACGAGGGGTCGGGGGGCCCCAGCAGGGCCTCTGTGCTCACTGCTTCACAAGACACTGACCCCACCCCGGACAAATGATATTTCTCTTCTTCTTCTTGTTCTCAGTACGTGTTATTTTTGGAACCGGCCGAAATACGTAAGCTTCGTACCGACTCTTTCAGTAATCCAGATCCTTTGTTGGTAGCGTCATTTGGTGAGATCAGTGACTCTAAATTGGGTTGCCAGGTATACAGTCAAAAAGTACAGAGCAACCAGTTAAATTTGAATTTCAAATAAACAACAAACAACCTTCTCGTCCCCCTGAAATTCAAGTTTACCTGGCAATCGTACCTCTAAGACCAAGACTCAAACGGGTTCTTTTTATGAGACACTTTCTCTAAAAAGTACCTTGACACTGAGAGTTCCTTTTCTCTGTCCCTCATCCTCTATTGGTTCAGAAAAACCATCATAATTTTTCTCAAGATCTTTTCTACGAAGGCTCACCTCTCCTGAATTATGGATTAAGAAAACCTCTATTCTGCTGAAAATTCTTATGATTTGCACTCTTTCTTACCCAGTTAACATTGTGACTGCATTAAATATATCCCTGAAATATGTACAATAAATTACCAGAGCAAATGAGAAGGGCTGATGTATCTGTATTTTCAAACCACTCCCAAGGGAGTTAAGAACGCTATTCTCTGGTTTCTCCTATTTTGTACAATCACAACCATCGCTTTGCCTCTGCAGCTTACTTGCAGTAAATTTCTTTTGTGATTAATTAAACTGATTTAGTTCTACTTCAGCATTTAAGTAATCACAGCTGTTGTTCATTGCTTCACATCCTAAAAGCGAGAGAAGCGCTTGTTTTTAAATAGCCCTTTATGCCAAAACATCCCGAAGAGTAAGGTGCTTGGAGATAGCAAAGGGGTGTGGTTATTTTCCTGGCAAATGGAACTTTCTCTGTAATAGTGACAGAGCATCTATATATTTACCAAAGAACCTCAATCCACTTATCAGGGAAATCAGATTTTTTTTTCCCCCCAAGGTGGCTACTCTTTTGTAGTGGAAATAGGAGGGTATGTGAAAGCAGAGGGAGATAGGATCTACAGCTCCATGGCTACTATGTGAATTGCAATTGTACTCTGAAGGCAGATACACTGTGACCCCAGAACTCTGAAGATAAAGACAGAATATCTGACAGCCCGGTACTATGCTGCTTATGGTCACTTCTTCATCTAATTGGGTGGTTTTGTCCTTCACCCTTTTGCCTTAAGTTTCTCTATCTTCTTTTATGCGCAGTATTTTGCATGTAGTAAATCCTGACTACTTCCTGGTTTTATTTTTGTATATTCTCAGGTTGTAAAAATACTGATTAAAAGACTTATGTGAAGGCCAGGAGAGGCCAGCTTACTAGCCTCCAAGAATTCTCATCAGTCATCAACAAACAGTGCTGGGAGAACTGGATGTCCACAGGCCAAAAAAATAAAATTGGATCCTCATCTTATTTCATACATAAAAATCAACACAAAATGGATTAAAGATTTAAATGTAAGACCTGAATTTATATAACTCCTAATGAAAACACAGGGAAAAAGCTTCATGGCACTGGTCTAGATCATGATTTCTTGGATCTATCACCAAAAACACAGGCAACAGGAGCAAAAATAGACAAGTGGGAATACATGAAACTAAGAAGTTTCTGCACAGCAAAAGAAGTCAGTAGAGTGAAGAAGAAACCTATGGAATAGGAGATATTTTTGCAAATCATATGTTTCTGATAACATGTTAATGTTCGATAATTCAATAGCAAAAAAATCAAATAACTGATTTAAAAATGGGCAAAAGGGTTGAATAAACATTTCTCCAAAAAGACATACAAATGATCAACACATATATGAAAAGATGGTTACTATCACTAATCATCAGGAAAATGCAAATCAAAACCACAGTGAGAGGGGCTTTCCTGGTGGCGCAGTGGTAGAGAGTCCACCTGCCGAAGCAGGGGACACGGGTTCGTGCCCCGGTCCGGGAAGATCCCACATGCCGCAGAGCGGCTGGGCCCGTGAGCCATGGCCGCTGAGCCTGCGCGTCTGGAGCCTGTGCTCCGCAACGGGAGAGGCCACAACAGTGAGGGGGCCGTGTACCGCAAGGAAAAGAAAAATCATCAGCAATCTACAGACACAAGGGCAGAAGCTCACACCAGTTAGAATGGCTATTATTGAAAAGACAAGAAGATAACAAGTGTTGGTGAAATGTGACGAAGTTAGAACCCTTGTGCACTGTTGGTGGGAATGTAATTTGGTGCAGCAGCTATGGAAAACAGTATGGAGGGTCCTCAAAAAAATAAAAATAGGACTACCATGTGATCCAGCAATCCCACGTCTGGATATTTATCCAAAAGAATTGAAATCAGGATCTTGAAGAGAGATTAGCACTCCGTGTTCACTACAACATTATTCACTATAGCTAAGATATTGAACAACCTAAATGTCCATCGACAGACGAGTGGATAAAGAAATGTGCAACATTATTCAGCATTAAAAAAGAAGGAAATCCTGCCATTTGTGACAACATGGGTGACCCTGGAGGACATTATGCTCAGTGAAATAAGCCAGACACAGAAACGCAAATGCTGCGTGATTCCACTTGTATGTGGTATCTAAAGTAGTCAAACCTATAGAAACAGAGTTGTTTGGTGGTTGCCAAGGGCTGGGGGGAGGGAGAACCGGGAGCTGCGGTTCACTGTGTATAAAGTTAGAGTTATGCCAGATGAATCCATTCCGGAGCTCTGCTGTAGATAACACTGCACTGTGCCCGCAGATAACAACGCTGTATGTGCGCTTCAAACCTTGTCAAGAGGGTGGGTCTCATGTTAATAAGCATTCTAGCCACACACGTGCACACACACACACACGCACACGTGCACACACTTACTAAGACTCCTCACGTGGAGCATTTACAATGCAAATTACGTCCTAGGACCGTGCCTCCAGAATACAAAGGAGGCTTAAGCTAGTGAAACCGAGTCACTACACACGGATACTGTAATCTGAGGTTTTCCAGGACTTAACAGTCCATTGGCACAAATAAAGTCAAATAATGCAGTTTTAGTGGCCTGTCTCCCCCAGGTTCATTAGAACCTTAGTGACTTGGACCTCTGGGCAGTCTACTCTTCCCACTTCTCTTCCTCTCAGCACAGACATACTTTCATCTCAGCTCTCCATCCTGCTCGCCTTTACCGGCCCTGGGGCTGCTGACTCAGTCTCACAGATCCTAAGAGCCTGTGCATCCCGTGCTGGTGCCCTAATTGATTTATAATGGAGACTGGACAGGAAAATCCATTCTCTCTAGTACGTTCTCCTGCTGAAGCTGAGTCACGTGGAAGCCGGGTTATAGTAGATGGTAACCTGGTGAGCGTGGGGTTAAGACCAAGGGAGTGAGTCACGTGACGCACACGTCCATGCGCACGGCGGCGGGCTGTTTCACCTGGCTCACATCCAGGCTGTCTCTGCTGTGAGCCTGGACAGCACAGAAAGCTGCTGCCGACGTGCGCTCCTTCAGCATCCTTTCCCTAAGCTACCCTGCCTGTGGATCGGACATGCCAGCGCCTCACACCCTCTCTGCCCGTCTTCCACTCCATTCATGTCTCCGGAAACCACTTCGCGTGGGTGTAACTGACTACACTTCTTGTGGTTTCAGGAAATCTCTCTCTTTGTCTGCTCCAGGGCTTCTCTGAGACTGAGATGTGGGCCTCGGGTGCAAACTCGGCAGCATGAGGGGTTCACATCTGGACCCGGGAACAAACCCGGCAGCGTAAGGGGTTCACACCTCTTGGATCACAGTTGACAAACGAAGTGTAAGCTGGTGCAGAAACTTTCTCCTGTTCTGAACGATTCTGAGACACATTAGACATCATTCCTCAGGATGTCCCAGGAGGACTGAGCTCATGTCCACACTGACGAACAGCCCAACACATACCTGCGTGTTAGTTTTCCCTCTTTCCCAGTCCCCCACTTCTGTTCTTGAGATCACGTGTCTCCAAACAGTTCCTGCACTGGGGTTGATCTCCGGCTCTGCTTTCTGGAAAATGACAAGGGGAAAGTGGTCTTTAGGATGGTGTTCTAGAGCCGGATCGTGTACCGGGAGGACTGTGTAAATGGGGTGTAGGAGCCCTGGTGTGCAGGGGTGTCCCAGTGATTCAAAGTGCAGCTGGGCTAAGCTACCAGTGGGATGCAAGCATTGGTTACATGAGTGCATGGGGCAGTGGTGACTCAAGGATGGTGGGGCTGCCTGGCTTAGGCCAGTGGCTCTTGAGAAGCCTGGATGACAGTGATGGGTTCAGGTGAGGTAACTGCCAACTGAAGGCTCGCTGAGAACCGTGGAGGCTTCCCAGGCAGCCTTTTTTTTTTTTTTTTTTTAACACATTTGTTCTCAGCTTTGCTATCACACTAGGCTCACATAATCTGTGGTCCAGGCACTGTCCGAGACCGATTCATTCACAGGTTCTAGAAGGGGGACCCAAGCAGCAGCTTTTGAAAGCTCCCCCTGTTCAGCCAAAATTGAGAACCGCTAGGGATCTTTGTCACCTGGGCTGCAGAGCAGACTGTGCTGAAAACCAGACCCAGGATTTAACGATAAACATGGCAGAGCTACAGAGGAGACTGACTTCATCCCCAGGCCAAAGTTAAGGTCCTGATGGAAAAAAAGGTTGCTCTGAGACCTGGGATGGAGATCCATGAGTAGGTGACAGTCTTAAAGCCCTGCAGTCTCCAGAAGCCTCTGTCCTGCTGGGAACAGCTGCGTTCCCTCGCAGGCAAGGGCATCCTCCACTCACCTGGAGACTCTGTGCCTGGAACTTGACTTCCTCCACGTTGGCCCCACCTGCCCACCTTGCCAACAGTCCAGTATCCAGGGTGCAGCGGCAGGGACCTAAGTCCCTGTACCAGGACGACAAAGCATTGAAAGGCCTCGAGTACTGGCGAGGACCCAGGGGACCTGGGAGGGGAGGTTGAAAGTGCTGAGCCACTGAGGGCAGAAAATCAGGCAGAGGGGGAGAGAACTGTGGTCATGAAAGCCTCCTCCCTTGACTGGTGATTCAGCATCCTTGCAGGGACACCAGGGCAGGGCCCTTGGCGACCGACACACATGATGCACTACAGGTGTGACCTAGGGACCCCTGAGTCCCTTGGTATCATACTGAGATGGGATCAGAAGGAAGGCTCTGGGCGGAAGAGGTGTGGGACGTGTTTGCTATGTGAGAGCAAGAGATCTGTCACCACAGTCGTGTCCCTTGGGGAGCCCAGAGGACACACCCTTTAATAAAGCAGTAAGGGAAGCCTGGTGGAGGGTCAAACACTAGCGCTTTGAAGAGTCTTGGAAAAGTGCAAGAAGACACAAATGCCAGAAGGTGAGAGGTGGGCCCCTTGGCGAGGCAGTGGCTGAACCTGTGAAGGTTCAGATGCCAGTGTCTGAGGCATGTTGTCTTAACCTCTTTGGGATCAATGGCCAGTGATCGTATTCAGCTTCCTGATGACTAAGAAAGAGGCATGTGTCTTGGGAAGACTCTCTGGCATTTGGAAGCAAAGTGTCGCTTCAACCCGTTTCTCTGGTGACTCAAATGCTCCCAGTTGTGAGGGTTTCTCGGAACAAAATTGAGCTTTGCTGCAGGTCCAGCCCCAGTGCAAACTGCTCTGTTGATCACAGACTGTGAGCCAGCAAGTCTGATGGTTCTGGAGGCATCCGCGGTGGCCAGAGGTGCTGGGGAGAGGTCTGGAGAGCCCCCAAGAGGAGAGGCAGTGCAGACCCCGGAGATCTGGAGCAAGGCCTTCTGCAGCAGAGAGCGGCTCCCGGCTGGAAAAGCACCATGCTGCCGGCTGAGGGTGTGGCTGCACCTGCCTATCAGGATCTGGGCGGTATCAGATCCATCAGGCCGTTGGGCCAGGCAGGGAGCATCAAATCCTGCACTGACGACAGCTCATTGGAGATCGCTCTCGGACGGGTCTAGAGTATTGTCATTTACATGAACAGGTAGCTCGGACTCTGTAACACCAACATCTCAGCTTACAGCCATGGCCTCGGGGCCTCCCATGACCCACTGACAGAGGCAGAGAGACCTGGGCCTGGTTCCCAGACTGGGCTCTATACTCGGTCCTGGAAGAAAGTGGAGCAGGCCCGCTGCAGCTTCACTCAGAGGAGCTTGGAGGAGAGTGAGGAAGGGGACCCTCCTGGCCGGCAGGATGGGAGCCCCGTCATTCACTGGGAAGGGAGAGACATGCTCGTGGGTTGGTGTGCGGGTTTTTGACCTGTGTCGATGGCTTGTCTGCAGGGGAGGGGCCTGGACGAGGAGGACTGGACACATGTAAGTGCGGGAAGAGGCACGTGAATGGTCTTCTGGCAGTGGGAACACACCGGAGCATCTCAGGAGATGCCGATGCCACCTGAGATCACAACGTTGGAGGCACTGTGGCACCTGTCAGAGACGGGGACTGTCCTTTGGGTGTCCCTCTGTCCACAGCTCCAGTGCTTGGGAGCAGGCCCATGAGTGGTGATGGGCACAAAGGCCAGGCACAAGCTGCCACCACGGCTGACTTAGACGCTGCCACTGCTGCCAGCCTGACCTGCCACCAGCAGAGTGACATGGCACTCTCTCAAGGGCCAGGCACGAGGGCAGGTTGTGCACAGTGGCCCCTTTGCTGCAGTTGGGGTAACCCCTGGGTGAGCCTGGACCAGGGGAAAGTCCAGTTCTATGGCAGAGGCTTTAGGGTTGCACTTGGGTTGGGGGGTGCATGGACGATACGTCAGCAGGGATGTCCTTGTCCAGCCTCAGCTAGAGGCCTCGTGGAGGCTGTGGTGATGGTAGCAGGTGTGGGGCGGAAGGGCCGACCTCACTCCACACTCTCTGTGTGCCTCACGGCAGTCCCATGGCACAGGGTGCTACCATTTTGTCATCTGACTGAGGAGGAGATGGAGACAAAGAGCAGTTAAATAACTTGCCCAAGTTTATCTACAGCTGGTGAGAAGCAAACTGGGATTGGTACCCAGGGCAAACGGCCTCCCCTCCTGAACTCAGGGCATTGGTGGGCTGCTGAGCCGCATGCAGTCTCAGGGGCCCTGGCTGCCCGGGCCCTGCTGCGGGGCTCCCCCGGTGCCAGCGCTGGACTCTGGGTGCTTCCTCCTTCTTGCATAGATATGGCCAGACTCTCCATGCGCTGCTTGCCCATTTGAGAAGTCCAGAGTCAAGCAAACTCCCCTAGATCATCCCAGTTCACTCGGTGCTTTGGTTACAATCCCTGTTGGTTATTGGCAGCTGCAGGTCAGTGCATGCTTCCCAGGGAACGTTAATGAAAGTGTTCTTAGGTAGCGTCTCTGTGTCAGCCCTTCACTAATGAATACCAGCTTTTCAGTTAACCCAGGTCAGTGAACTTCCTACGAATAGGTTGTACTTGTTTTTGGTTTTCTCCAGTGAATGTTCTCATGTGTTTTCTTTCTCATTTGTTTATTGTGTCTCCAAGGACATTTCGAGTTCAGAAAAGCATAATTTGATGGAATTCTTCCTTCTGTATAAGCAGTGGCTTTCTCGTAAACTATTTCCTGGTCTGTCTTGTAAACTATTTCCTGGATGTAAACTATTTCCTGGTCTGTTTCAAATCTCCTGTGGTTGGTACACCACTCCAGGTAAGCAAACGCTTGAGGTTCTGGTGACTCAAAGCAGCCACGCCCATCGCCGCCATGGAGAGCTTGTTTATTGATCTGTGCTACTCCGTTGCTATCGATCTGAATATTTCTTCACCTGCCTTCTTTTAAGAAGAAGCTGCCTTAAGAAAAAGATATCAACTGACAGCTATTTTCTATTGGCAGAAGGACTATGATGTAGGTGCTTTCTCTTCTGTTTTGGAAATAAAGACAAAATGGCTTCCTCTGAGGCTCCAGGCCCAGCCTAATAGACTAAGACGTTGCTTAGAAGATCCCCCAAGGGTAAGCTGCTTGAGGGTAGGATGAGCCCATTGTGTTCATCACCCCACACTCAACATCTAGCATGGTGCCAGGCCCCTGGCCAGCAGTTGAGGAGTATCTGTTGAAGGAGTGAAAGAGAGGAAGGAAGGAAGGAGGGAGGGAGGGAGGGAGGGAGGGAAGGAAGGAAAGAGAGAGGGAGGGAGGGAAGGAGGGAGGGAAGGAATGGAAAGAAAGAAAGAAAGAAAGAGAAAAGGCGAGACGGTGAAAAGGCCGTCACTGTCCGGAGCCATCACTGTTCGGAGCCAGCATTGTCTGGAGCCATCACTGTCCGGAACCATCACTGTCCGAAGCCAGCATTGTCCGGAGCCATCACTGTCCGGAGCCATCACTGTCCGGAGCCATCACTGTCCGGAGCCGTCACTGTCTGGAGCCATCACTGTCCGGAGCCATCACTGTCCGGAGCCATCACTGTCCGGAGCCATCACTGTTCGGAGCCATCAGTGTCCAGAGCCATCAATGTATGGAGCCATCACTGTCCGGAGCCATCACTGTTTGGAGCCATCACTGTCTGGAGCCATCACTGTTCGGAGCCATCACTGTCCGGAGCCATCACTGTTCGGAGCCATCACTGTCCGGAGCCATCACTGTTTGGAGCCATCACTGTCCGGAGCCATCACTGTTTGGAGCCATCACTGTCCGGATCCATCACTGTTTGGAGCCATCACTGTTTGGAGCCATCACTGTTTGGAGCCATCACTGTCCGGATCCATCACTGTTTGGAGCCATCACTGTTTGGAGCCATCACTGTCCGGATCCATCACTGTTTGGAGCCATCACTATTTGGAGCCATCACTGTTTGGAGCCATCACTGTTTGGAGCCATCACTGTCCGGAGCCATCACTGTTTGGAGCCATCACTGTCTGGATCCATCACTGTTTGGAGCCGTCACTATTTGGAGCCATCACTGTCCGGAGCCATCACTGTTCGGAGCCATCAGTGTCCAGAGCCATCAATGTATGGAGCCATCACTGTCCGGAGCCATCACTGTTTGGAGCCATCACTGTTTGGAGCCATCACTGTTCGGAGCCATCACTGTCCGGAGCCATCACTGTTTGGAGCCATCACTGTCCGGAGCCATCACTGTTTGGAGCCATCACTGTCCGGAGCCATCACTGTTTGGAGCCATCACTGTCCGGATCCATCACTGTTTGGAGCCATCACTGTTTGGAGCCATCACTGTTTGGAGCCATCACTGTCCGGATCCATCACTGTTTGGAGCCATCACTGTTTGGAGCCATCACTGTCCGGATCCATCACTGTTTGGAGCCGTCACTATTTGGAGCCATCACTGTTTGGAGCCATCACTGTTTGGAGCCATCACTGTCCGGATCCATCACTGTTTGGAGCCATCACTGTTTGGAGCCATCACTGTTTGGAGCCATCACTGTCCGGAGCCATCACTGTTTGGAGCCGTCACTATTTGGAGCCATCACTGTTTGGAGCCAGCACTGTTTGGAGCCGTCACTGTTTGGAGCCGTCACTGTTTGGATCCATCACTGTTTGGATCCATCACTGTTCGGAGCCATCACTTAGAGGCACCTGAACTGCCCCCATTTGTCCTTCGACCCCGTCATCCCTGCTGCTCTGTGTCACAGCCACTGCTGTCAGGGAAGTGGCATGTCCAGGGTCATAGAGCCAGCTGGCTCGGAGATGGAATTATGAAGGATACAGGTAAAACAATTGACAAAAACAGTTGGTAACAGTTATGTGCACTCAGTTCACCTAAGTGATGATTGAATTAACCACTGCTTCCCAGACCCTATAATTTATGAATTTAGGGCAAAACTTAAATGATGTTGTTTTTATTTGCTGGGGCTGCCATGACAAATTATTACACACCCGGTGGCTTAAGATGACAGAAATTTATTCTCTCACAGTCTGGAGGCTGAAGTCTGCAATCATGGTGTCAGCAGGGTTGGTTCCTTCTGGGGAATCGGTTCCTTCTGGGGAATCTGTTCCTTGACCCCCTTGGCTTCTGGCGGTTGCTGGCAATCCTTGGCTCTGTCTTGTAGCTGCATCAGCCCACCCTCTGCTGCTCCCTGGAAGGAGCTGGGCTACACGTCCAGGGACCTGACTTTTCCAGCTGCTGCCTGAGGGTCTGGCTTCCAACTCACCCGTCTCTGGGAACTCCCAGGCTGGCATTTGCTGGTTGGTGCCCCGGGATCTACTGAGGACGAAGTGGCAGATTTGAGTGGCCCAGGGGGTCTTTCTGCAGCCCCTTCCCTGGCTCCTCCTTCTCCCTGAGGTTGATTTTCATGTTCTTGCGAAGGAGCCTGAGCCTGCGTTTCCAGTTGTACCGCCCTTCCCAATCGAGAGCTCAGGGCAAGTTCCCCAGGTGTGTGAGGGCAGCTGTGTGAGGGCAGGTGCGTGAGGGCAGGTGTGTGAGGGGCCACACTCAGTGACCGGCCCAGGCCCATGCCTTCCTAACAAGCACTTGCTGTCCCCAAGTGTCTTGTGTCTCTCCCCTCGCTGCTGTCTTTGCCAGGCTACCCTCCTTCTTTGCTTCAGAGGTTCACTTCTGATGTTTCAGAACCCTAAGTTTGAATCCAAAGCCCCCTCTACTGTTTCTTGCAGCTTTCTCCTGAGAGTAACACTCGTGGAAATCTTTCTTCTAATCCAAAGGGTCACTGCCACCAGACCCCGCCATGACTTGGCCGTTCTTCTAGTGAAATAGGATGCACCACCGTGGACACAGAATATACCGAGCACCTCCACTGGTACAGGACCTGCCCAGGTTGGAACAGGACTGCGAATCTGTTGCAGACACACTTCCAATGTCTTCTTTGCCATAGTTTACCTTTGCCAAGTTTTATTTTTACATAAGTTAGTCAGGAAACGACGATTTTCAAGGAACTCTGACAACATCCTGGGAAAGAACGGACTGAATCAGCGTTCTGCAGAATCAGAAATTCTGAGGCATGTGGAAGTCCACAGACAGGATGCTACAAAAGCACGATTTGCTGGGCAGCTGTGCTGGGTTCAAGGAAAGTACATCTTTTAAAGTGCACATTGTGACTTGACAACAGGATGGGAAAGCTTTCCTCTTGATTCTTGGCTACAAACAGCATCACCTTGGCTCGTGGTCTCAGGGGACTCTCCCCTCTGTTAGGTGTTGATCACAGCCTCACACTGTGGTCACATGTCACCACTCGTGTCCCACGAACAGCAGGCAAAGGCTGCCCTGGATTCGTTTTTGATGCATCTGCCCAAAGCAAGTAGTTAACCTGAGGCTGCTTCCCAGGGTTGCTAAATTTGCTGGGTCTGAGAGATTTGAAATAGTGGCTCCAGCCAGGAGGGATCCTGAGAAGTGCTTTGACTTTTAAACAGCAACACTCAGAGTCTTTAATGCCAACCTCCAGAAAGGTCTGAGGACCAAGGCGAGGGCAGACGTGGCTTGCGCTGAGATTTCAAACTCTTCCCCAGCCGTGGGGCTGGCCATCTGGAGCAGCTGTGGGAGCCAAGAAGCAATCCAAGCTCTGCAGAGCCCATTCCTGGCGCTGCTGCTCCAACTTACTTCCCTTCCCACGTGGAGGTAGTTTTATTAGAGCAAAACTCCAGAATAGAAACATCCTTTTTCTTTCCTGCTTTTCTGTGATGTGCTGAGAGCTTTAGGCACAGGCATGCTGACAGCAACCCTGTGAGCAGGTCCTGTTCCCTAGAGGAGAAGACAGTGCACAGAGATGATGTATCTGGTCCAAAGATGCTGAACCGGAAACCGGGGCATGGACGACATGTGAGACATTGTGCTGGTTACGCAGCCCTCTCCTTCGTGATGTGAAAGTAAAACAAAGGTGCTTTTGCAGATGGGCTTCAAGTGCTTCTGTCAGGGGTCTACAGGGGTCATGAGCACGGGCCGGAGGGTGTGATTTCTGCTAGTGGGGGGAGAGAAGGCTCGGTGGTGAAGCTTCACTCATTAGCTCTGGAGGCCACACCATATAGAAGCTCTGCCCGTCAGCGTAGTCCGCTTTCGTGCAGGTCCGAACTGCTGATGCCAGGACACCAGATGGAACAGCCGCACTCGGCCGTGGTTCCCTCTCCTGTGCTCCTATACAACAGAGATCATTGCATACTTATGGGCTGTCGTCTGTCTCGCTCACATCCCCTGCCCCAGACTGTAAACTTCGTGAATTTGCCTTGTTCACACGGCATCCCTTGTACCTATGTCTCTGGCACATAGTGAGTCCTTCATACACAGTTGTCGATGGGCGACCAGATTGCTGCATTAGATGGCTTTTCTTCAAGAGCACCTACTATTTTTAAGTTCATTTGTGTCAAGCCTACTTCGAACTTGCTAAATTTATCACGTATTTATGTGCCCACATATTTTTCATGTAAACTTGTGTGTTTGAATTTTCATGTCAATGGCGCCCTGTTGTACATAACCTTTTGCAACTTGCATTTTCTTTTCTGATCCCAAAATGTCTTTAAGATGAATCCATGTTGATACTTGTAGTTACAGTACATTGATTTAACCACTGTGCAGTGTTTCATTGAATGGAGAAACTGTGGTTTATTTATTCATTCCCCTACTAAGCTGTAGTTAAGTTGTTTTTACTTTTTGGAGGGAGGGGTCTCTCTATGCACACATGTGAGAATTCCTCCCAGTTAGACCCTTAGACATGGAATTGCTGGGCCAGAAGTTATGTGCAACTTGAACTTTGCCAGGTATATCAAGTTGCCCAAAACTGTTGGTATTATTTTTTCAAAGAATAAGGATTACATTTCCTACATCCTAATCAACATTTGTACTTATATTTAAAATGTTTACCTATCTGACAAGTGTTTTATGTGTCTTATTTTTGTTTTAGCTTGCATTTCCTGACTTATTTCCACCCTTATCTTTTATCTCTTTATGTTTATTGCTCATTCAAGTTTCTTTCCTTCTGAATTGCTTGCTCATATTTTTGCATGTTTTTCTCTTGGGTTATTGGTTTATGTCTTATTGGTTTGATGGAGCTTTTTATGGACTCTTTATAAAAACACTTTGTGGTTTATGGTATTCACGTGGCAAATATCATCTCACAGCAGTCTGTGGTTTTCTTTTCAATTTATTTATGTTGTCTTTTTTCTATATATGTTTTAAATTTAATGCAGTATTTTCCTTCATGTTTGATTTGTTTCTATATGTTTTAAAGAAATCCTTCCTTGCTCTGATGTTATAAAAATGTTCTCCTCCTATATTTCCTTTCAAAGTTTAAAGTTTGCTTTCTACAAGTTTGGTTTTGGGGGGGTATGGTATGAGAGAGGGCACTGTCTAGCCAGCACCATTTAGAAATGTCACATAGTTATTTGAATAGGTAACACAGTCACATAGTTTGAAGATCAGGATAATGTTATAAAATGCATACTGAGTGGTCTTGTTCTCACCTCTGCCCCCTTTACCCTCCTCTCTCCATGCAGGCAATCAGTTCTTACATGTGACTCTATGTTTCTCTCTGCAAATAAAGCAATGGGAAAATATATTCTTATTTTCTCTTTCTTAAATATAAGTAACATGTTCATCTATTCTGCTTGGAGCCTTGCTTTTCTCACTTGACTATTTCTCCTGCAGGGAATACACAGGGAGCTTTTCACCCTCTTTTTCAGTTGAATAGTATTCCATTCTGTTGAGCTATCAGGGGGTGTTTAACTATTTTCCTCTTAGATGGGCATTTGGGGCGTCCCCAGGCTTTTTCTAGTTATTACTAACAATGCAGCAATAAATGACCTTATCCACACATCATTTCGTGTGTGATAAATTCCCAGAAGTGGGGTGCCTGGGTGAAAGGGAAATGCACATGCATTTGTAATTATGATGGACATTGCCAATTCACTGTCCCAGCTGTTGACTCATTCTGCGCTTCTCTCGGGATGTATGGGAACATCTCTTTCCTCATAGGCTTGTCAGTAGCAGGTGGTCACTTTTGCAAACTTTTGACAGGTGAGAAAGGGTATCAAGGGTATGATTTGTGTTTTCATTCCTTTATTTTCCATTTTAGATTTTTTAAAAAAATTAAGTTATAACTACAATTAAGCACACGTATTAAACTCAATGGTTACATGACATTTTACATATGTCTGCATCCATGCAGCCTCCACTCAGGTAAAACACAGAGCGTTTCCTGTAGTCTGGATGGCGCTAATGCTGTCCCAGTCGGTACCCACCACCAAAACCAAACACTATCCTCATGTATTAGTTTTACATTATTTAAAATTTTATGCAATTGGGCTTCCCTGGTGCTGCAGTGGTTGAGAGTCCGCCTGCCGATGCAGGGGACACGGGTTCGTGCCCCAGTCCGGGAAGATCCCACATGCCGTGGAGCAGCTGGGCCTGTGAGCCATGGCCGCTGGGCCTGCGTGTCCGGAGCCTGTGCTCCGCAACGGGAGAGGCCACAACAGTGGGAGGCCCGCGTACCGCAAAAAAAAAAAAAAGAAAAAAAAAATTATGTAATTGGAATCATAGATTATTTTCTCTTTTGTTTCTTTTACTCATATTCTGTCTGTGAAATACATCTGTATTCTTATACATAGCAGCAGTTTATTTCTTTTCCTTGCTGTGTGGTATTTTATTGTATGAATATGCCACAACATATTTATTCTATGTTGGTAGACATTTTGACTGCTTATGGTTTGGAATACTTTGAGTGATGTCACCACGAGCATTTTTGTGTATGTCCTTTGGTAGACAGAAGGGTTCGTTTTAGTTGACTATATCCCCCAGAGTGGAATTGGCGGGTTATACTTAGCTTTAGAGATACTGCCAAAAAGTTTTTCAAAGTAGCTGTTGTCAAGAACTGTGCAAGGTCTGAAGCTTTACCCTTGCTGCAAGCCAACACACTAGGCTGCCAACGTTTCATCCATAAGACCACTGGGTCAGCAATGAAAGCAATTTATTGGAGCAACAGCATATCTGATAAAGGACCGTCATCCAAAATATACAAGGAACTCTTAAGATGCAACAATGAGAAAACAAACAACCTGATTTAAAAAATGGGCCAGAGATCTTAGCAGACACCTCACCAGAGAAGATATACAGATGGCAAATAAGCATATGAAAAGATGCTCCGCATCATATGTCATTAGGGAAATTCAAATAAAAACAACAGTGAGATATCACAACACAACTATTAGAATGTCGCCAGTCCAGAGCACTAAATGCTAGCAAGGATATGGAGCAGGGGAAGCTCTCATTTATTGCTGGTGGGCACGCAAAGTGGTGCAGCTGCTTTGGAAGATACTTTGATGGTTTCCTACAAAACTCAACACACTCTTACCATAGGATCCAGCAATCATGCTCCTTGGTATGTACGCAAAGGAGCTGAAAACTTATGTTGCATAAAAGCCTGCACATGGGGGCTTCCCTGGTGGCTCAGTGGTTGAGAATCTGCCTGCTAATTCAGGGGACACGGGTTCGAGCCCTGGTCTGGGAGGATCCCACATGCCGCGGAGCAACTAGGCCCATGAGCCACAACTACTGAGCCTGCGTGTCTGGAGCCTGTGCTCTGCAACAAGAGAGGCCGCGATAGTGAGAGGCCCACGCTCCGCAATGAAGAGTGGCCCCCGCTTGCCACAACTAGAGAAAGCCCTCGCACAGAAATGAAGACCCAACACAGCAAAAATAAATAATAAAAATAAATTAATAAACTCCTACCCCCAACATAAAAAAAAGCCTGCACATGTATGTTTATAGCAGCTGTATTCAAAATTGCCAAAACTTGGAAGCAACCAAGATGTCCTTCAGTAGGTGAATAGATACATAAACTGTGGTACATCCAGGCAATGGAATATTATTCAGCACTGAAAAGAAATGAGCTATCCAGCCATGAAAAGACATGGAGGAACATTAAATGCAAATTACTAAGTGAAAGAAGCCAATCTGGGAAGGCTACATGCCGTATGATTCCAAATATATGACATTCTGGAAAAGGCAAAACTCTGGAGACAATAAAAAGATCAGAGGATGCCAGGGGTTGCTCGGATGAATGGGTGGAGCACAGAGAATTTTTAAGGCAATAGAACTACTCTTTAGGATACTATAATGGTGAATACATGCCATTATATTTTGTCCAAACCTATAGAATGTCCAACACCAAGAGTGAACTGTAATGTAAACAATGGACTCTGGGCAAATGATGTGTCGATGTAGGTTCATCAGTTGCACGTAATGCCCACTCTGGTGGGGGCTGTGGACGATGGGCGAGGCTGTGCCCGTGTTGGGGCAGGAATGCACAGGAAATATCTGTACCTTTCACCGGCCTTAGTATTTTCTGTTACGTGCACCTCAGCTCTGGGTTAGAGGTGAGGGTTGTACTTAATATCCTTCACACTGCATTGCTCTCCAGAGGTAACAGTGGTATAATTTGAACACATTTCTGATTGAAGCATCAGCCTACCGAAATATAGCTTTAAAAATAAGAAAAGTAATTTAATTGTCTATTAATTTGCAAAATGTAAAATCTAAAAAAGTTCTATTAAATATCATGTTCTATTAAAAAAAAAGATGTTTAAAAAAATGGACGGTTAAAATTCCCTCATGTTTGAAATCAAATATTCCATGAAAGTTCTACTAAGATGATTTGCAAAAGAGCTAGAATGATAGGTACCCTGGTAAAGGAATTTGGATTTATTGATTTTGAGAAGTTCCTCTGCTCTTGGCCCAGAGCCATTTCTTCTAAGTAAGCCCAGCGCTAGGAACCCACCCTACCACACTCAGACGATACATGGAGAAATAGCGTCTATGAAGTAGATTGGAAGGGGGTCAAGAGGGAGTGTTCTTTTTTATTTAAATGGCTTGACCTTAAACATCATGAAAATAAGCTTTAGGGTTTTAACTCCTTTTACTTTTATACTTCTACACTTTTGATCTTTTGCTTTCTGTGTATTAGGAGTGGAAATAATCTGTACTTCTGTATCCTTTGTTAATGAAACCATAACACTTCCCTAACATTTCAAGCTGTCTGAGGTCCAAAGTGAGGTCAGCTGCCTCTCCATCCCCTGCTTACTGTGAATAAATAATGAACGATAAAAACCATCTAGTGTTCCAATAGGAAATGCTGGCCTGTATTTGTCTTGTTCGTACTTGTAATGAGAATTACATCCTCATTTTCTGAAGACATGCCAGCTTGTCACAGACCAAGTTTAATGGCATTTTTGTGGCCCATGTTTAATGAAATTGTTTAAATGTGTTTAAATCTTTAGCTTCTTATCTTTTTAAGAAGGCTCATTTTTGTTTTGCACTGTCTTTACTCTGCACAACCTTTCTCACAGGTTTTATTACAAATTAGATCCTTCCAATCAGGAGATAGTGGCATGGGAGAAGTGAAAAGAATAGCAAAAGGAAACTTCATTTTATTTAAAATTCAGATAGGCATCAAGAATCTTTGCTGAAGAAAGTCAGTTCAGATGGCATAGGGATCAAAAATAGGAACAGAAAACACACCTTTTCCCCTATACTTTTTACGCCTTCAGTAACTTGCAATTTGCTAGGCAAGTTCTTTTCTACGCCCTTTCTATGTCTAAACTGCCTTTCTTTGCAAAAAGTTAAAACAGATGCTAAAGAAGTAAATGATGTGGTTTTTTTTTTCTGGAGAAATTTATATTTCTAACAGAAAACTTCCCACCTCTTTTTAGCTAATATTCTGCTCTTCATAATGCAATTAAGGAATAACAAGAAGTGTGAACCTTTAATATTAACATATACAAATTATAGTATTTATAAAAATTTTTTATAGAGTATATCTTCTTTTTTACTATCTGCCATTTCAAAGCTATATTAATTAACCAAATTAAGAATGTATATAGTATTCTGAGAATGATCTGTGTTACATATATCCCCAAACCAAAGAAATTCTAAATCTGATTATTATTTAGTTTTTATATAATTTGGAATTTAAAAAAACTCACCTCCGTCTTAAAGTTTATAAAATATAGAACTGATGAATGAATGGCAAAATCTTACTCTCTCAAGGTCACTTAGATAGAATTAGGAAAACCAGCTAAATTGGTTTTTAAATGTTATATATTTTTTAAAAATAAAAAGCTCGGTGCTACCATCCTCGTCTTCCTTCTCAAACTACTAAGCACCTGCTGTGGGGTCTGTCTTAGATACTGGGATGCAGGGAGGCGCAAGAGAAACTTCATCATCATTATCACCGTCATCATAATGACAGCTAACACCAGGGCTGGCACTAGGATGAAGATAGCAAGGCAACTGCCTCAGGCACGAAGTTTGAGAGGATGCCAAAAAATTCAGCAATCAGATAAAGAATGGTCAGTCACCTCACCCTACGCCCCACCCTGCCAAGAACTCACTATCTGTGGTGTCCTGCTCTAAGAACTTTATTTGTATTTCTCCTGTAATGATTTTAATAACCTTCTTAGCTGACCCCATTCCAATGGGGGAGTCACTTATGGCCAAGTCCACGCAGTTAGTAATTGGTAGAAGTAGAATTGGGACCCAGACTTTATGTTGTAAATAGCGTTTCTTTCCCTTTACTGCTGCATAGCACAGGGAGATCAGCTTGATGCTTTGTGATGACCTAGAGGAGTGGGGTAGGGAGGGTGGGAGGGAGGCACAAGAGGGAGGGGATATGGGAACATATGTATATACATATAACTGTTTCAAATTGCTATACAGCAGCAACTAACACAACACTGTAAAGCAATTACACTCCAATAAAGATATTTAAAAAAAAGTTTAGTCTCTCTAGCATGGGCAGGCATGGAATCACAGCTGCGCAGAGGTCAATAAAAGTAGTGCTGCTTCAGTGGATGAATGGATAGAGAAAATGTGATATATATATATATATATATATATATATATATATATGTGTGTGTGTGTGTGTGTGTGTGTGTGTGTGTGTGTGTATGTATATTTTGGCCTTAAAAAAGAAAGCAACCTGCCATTTGCAACAATGTGGATGGACCTGAAGGACATTACTCTAAGTAGGATAAGTCAGACACAGAAGGACAAATATTGCATGATCTCAGTTATATGTGGAACCTAAAAAAGCTGAACTCATAGAAGCAGGGAGTAAAGTGGTGGTTGCCAGAGACTGGGGTGGGGAATGGGGAGATGCTGGTCAAAGGGCACAAAGATTCAATTACCAGGATGATTAAGTTCTGGGGATCTAACGTCCAGCATGGTGACTGTAGTTAACCATACTGTATTATAGTCTTGAAGTTTGTTAAGAGAGTAGATCTTAAGTATTCTCACCATAAAAAAGAAAGAAAGAAAGAAAGAAGGAAAAAAGGAAGGAAGGAAGGGAGGCGGGGAGGGAGGGAGGAAGTGGTAACTGTGTGGCAAGGGATATGTTATAATTAGCTTGATTGAGGTGATCATTTCACGATGTATATGTATATGAAAACATCACGTTGTACACCTTAAATATATACAGTTCCTATTTGTCACGTATACCTCAATAAAGGTGAGAAAAGTAATGCTTCTTCTCATCTCAAAGAGGACATAGCACCCACCTTTAAGGATGGATTTTCATGCACTTTCCTGTTAACAGCGTGTATCTGACCACTCTGAGAACTGACCTGGACCTTCTGTCAAATGTTCTCTTTTTCTCTGTTCTGTTAAAAATCACACCCCTCTCTTTTCCATGAGTCTCTAAATAAAATATCTGCCTTCGTACACCTTTGCAGAATGTAACCTTCATGTCTTCCAATTCCCTGTCTGCTTTAAAATAAAGGCACAAAGAGATTGAAAACAGGGTCTTGTGTGATTACTGCTTCCGTTACTGCTTCCGTCCATCTTGAGGAAGCTTGTCAAAGTAGAACTTGGAAAAGGAAGGTCGTTTTTCAGGAACTGAGCGCTCTACTTATATGAACAAAAAGCAGAGGAACTCATGTTTTACTTCCGTGCAATTGCTGTATTTGAACATTATTACTGACTTTTTTTTCTTTGAGGGAACATTGTGATGAATTGAATGATTAAAGAAAACCTTTTCCATTTGTGCTGTTTTGCTCCCGATAATTCGAATCAAAATCGCATTCTGCAGAACAAGGCTTAAAGGAATGGATTCCGTTTTGACAAGTTTTAGACTTCATTCTCCTTTTTTTCTAAGGAAAAACTCACCTAACAACTCTGAGATAATGAGACAAAAGCCTGAGGAGAACAATGGTGCTAATGTGCGTCTAATCCTTGGCACTCCCTGTTCAAAGCCTCCTCCATCAAGTGCTATTATCCCTGCTTTGCTGATGAAAAAATTAGTCTCAAAGGCACAAATGAGCCTCATACACCAGTTTTCCTGTAAGTGATTTCTCTTTCTTCTCAAGTATAACAAAATCATAGATAAAAATGTTTGCAAGTACCCATCCCCTCAAAATGCCAGATTTATTCAATAAACATTTATTGAATATCCACTAAGATCTGAGTGGAGATAATTCATGCCTGAACTCAGAAGGAACAAGGTACAAGAGGGTGAAGCAATGCACGGAGGGGTCTCGGGAAGTTCTAGCCTCACCAGGCAATCCTTCCCCAATCCCTTTCATGGCTGAGACTCACAAACCATCAGGATGGTGTGTTCAGACTCTTCCAAATATTGTTGAGAAAGGGTTTCTTTCCTCCCAACCGAACCAATGAAATGTAATTAAAAATGATCATGGCAGATTTGGGCTGTGCGGGGCAGATAAAAGACAGGGAGATTTGGTTCCAGTTCTTACTGAGCCTTCTGAAGCAATTTCGAGAAACGGATTGAATGTCAATGCTGTCGACTGCACAATGCTGATAAAAGTAACACCGGACTTCTCCATGAGTTGTGGGTTACTGTGGGTATAAAATAAAACAATGTGTGTGAAAGGACTTGTAAACACTACATCATTAAAATTTTTATTACTGTTGCTGTTACTTTTTTAAGCTTTTTTTTAATCTTAATTTTTATTTATTTTTGGCTGAGTTGGGTCTTTGTCATTGCACGCGGGCTGTCTCTAGTTGTGGCGAGTGGGGGCTACTGTTCGTTGCGGTGTGTGAGCTTCTCATTGTGGTGGCTTCTCTTGTTGCGGAGCATGGGCTCTAGGCGCACAGGCTTCGGTAGTTGTGGCTCGCGGGCTCTAGAGCACAGGCTCAGTAGTTGCAGTGCATGGGCTTAGTTGCTCTGCAGCATGTGGGATCTTCCCAGACCAGGGCTCGAACCCGTGTCCCCTGCATTGGCAGGCAGATTCTTAACCACTGCACCACCAGGGAAGTCCTGTTGCTGTTATTTTATTATTGAATTCTGGTCTAAAATCAACGTCATCAAAAACACTCACTAAAGGGGTGGGAAGATTAAAGAAGATGCGAGGTTTTTTTTTTTTTTTTTTTTTTTTTTTTCCCAGTTGGTTTGAATCTAATAGAAATAGTTAGCATTTGGAATTTTATAATTTAAAGACCACTTTATCTATATTATCTTACTTCAGTCTCACCAAAACCCTGAAGCAGATAAAAAAAAGCACTATATTTTTAGCTCTATTTTGTGTGATTGAAAAATTAGGCTCCCAAAGTGCTTGTCTATGGGAGATCAATTTATAAATAACTGGTGAGTACACCCTGCCCAGGTTGGTTTCATGCATGAAAATGCCAAGGGTTTCCTTAGGGCATTTGGTACCCTGTGGCTGACCTCTGGCTGCCATCTTGGATTCAGGAGGTTCTGATGGAGTAGTCTTATTGGTTCTATTCTGCTCCCCACCTGGTCCCAGCCTCCTTGAGGGTGAACTGAATCTGGTTTTCAGCTAATTTTGTGTGTGTGTGTGTGTGTGTGTGTGTGTGTGTGTGATACGCTGGCCTCTCACTGTTGTGGCCTCTCCCGTTGTGGAGCACAGGCTCCGGACGCACAGGCTCAGTGGCCATGGCTCACGGACCCAGCCGCTCCATGGCATGTGGGATCTTCCCGGACCAGGGCACGAACCCGTGTCCCCTGCATCGGCAGGCAGACTCTCAATCACTGCGCCACCAGGGAAGCCCTCAGCTAATCTGAGTGGAGGTTGAGTGTATTTACAGGAGTTGTTCCTAAGGAATTTGTGCATCTACTAAAATGAGGAAGAATATTGATTCTTATTTGCTAATAAAATTAAAATGTTCATACTTTTGATGTACAGAAAATTCCATCATTAGTCCTTTAAAAAGACATATCTATCTGTTGAGTAAATTATTTTCTTTTCTTTCTTTTTTTTTAGGTCTGTGTCTTTATTCCCGTTTTACCCCTAGGTCCTTCATGACGTTTTTTTTTTTTAAATTCCGTATATATGTGTTAGCATACGGTATTTGTCTTTCTCTTTCTGACTTACTTCACTCTGTATGACAGACTCTAGGTCTATCCACCTCATTACAAATAGCTCAGTTTCGTTTCTTTTTATGGCTGAGTAATATTCCATTGTATATATGTGCCACATCTTCTTTATCCATTCATCCGATGATGGACACTTAGGTTGTTTCCAGCTCCGGGCTATTGTGAATAGAGCTGCAATGAACATTTTGGTACATGTCTCTTTTTGAATTATGGTTTTCTCAGGGTATATGCCTAGTAGTGGGATTGCTGGGTCATATGGTAGTTCTATTTTTAGTTTTTTAAGGAACCTCCATACTGTTCTCCATAGCGGCTGTACCAATTCACATTCCCACCAGCAGTGCAAGAGTGTTCCCTTTTCTCCACACCCTCTCCAGCATTTATTGTTTCTAGATTTCTTGATGATGGCCATTCTGACTGGTGTGAGATGATATCTCATTGTAGTTTTGATTTGCATTTCTCTAATGATTAATGATGTTGAGCATTCTTTCATGTGTTTGTTGGCAGTCTGTATATCTTCTTTGGAGAAATGCCTATTTAAGTCTTCTGCCCATTTTTGGATTGGGTTGTTTGTTTTTTTGCTATTGAGCTGCATGAGCTGTTTATAAATTTTGGAGATTAATCCTTTGTCAGTTGCTTCATTTGCAAATATTTTCTCCCATTCTGAGGGTTGTCTTTTGGTCTTGTTTATGGTTTCCTTTGCTGTGCAAAAGCTTTGAAGTTTCATTAGGTCCCATGTGTTTATCTTTGTTTTTATTTCCATTTCTCTAGGAGGTGGGTCCAAAAGGATCTTGCTGTGATTTATGTCATAGAGTGTTCTACCTATGTTTTCCTCTAAGAGTTTGATAGTTTCTGGCCTTACATTTAGGTCTTTAATCCATTTTGAGCTTATTTTTGTGTATGGTGTTAGGGAATGATCTAATCTCAAACTTTTACATGTCCCTGTCCAGTTTTCCCAGCACCACTTATTGAAGAGGCTGTCCTTTCTCCACTGTACATTCCTGCCTCCTTTATCAAAGATAAGTTGGCCATATGTGCATGGGTTTATCTCTGGGCTTTCTATCCTGATCCACTGATCTATCTTTCTGTTTTTATGCCAGTACCACGCTGTCTTGATTACTGTAGCTTTGTAGTATAGTCTGAAGTCAGGGAGCCTGATTCCTCCAGCTCCGTTTTTCGTTCTCAAGATTGCTTTGGCTATTCGGGGTCTTTTGTTTTTCCAAACAAATTTTGAAATTTTTTGTTGTAGTTCTGCGAAAAATGCCAGTGGTAGTTTGATAGGGATTGCATTGAATCTGTAGATTGCTTTGGGTAGTAGAGTCATTTTCACAATATTGATTCTTCCAATCCAGGAGCATGGTATATCTCTCCATCTATTTGTATCATCTTTAATTTCTTTCATCAGTGTCTTATAATTTTCTGCAAACAGGTCTTTTGTCTCCTTAGGTAGGTTTATTCCTAGATATTTTATTCTTTTTGTTGCAATGGTAAATGGGAGTGTTTTCTTGATTTCATTTTCAGATTTTTCATCATTAGTGTACAGGAATGCCAGAGATTTCTGTACATTAATTTTGTATCCTGCTACTTTACCAAATTCATTGATTAGCTCTAGTAGTTTTTTGGTAGCATCTTTAGGATTCTCTATGTATAGTATCATGTCATCTGCAAGCAGTGACAGCTTTACTTCTTCTTTTCCAATTTGGATTCCTTTTATTTCCTTTTGTTCTCTGATTGCTGTGGCTAAAACTTCCAAAACTATGTTGAATAAGAGTGGTGAGAGTGGGCAGCCTTGTCTTGTTCCTGATCTTAGTGGAAATGGTTTCAGTTTTTCACCATTGAGGACAATGTTGGCTGTGGGTTTGTCATATATGGCCTTTATTATGTTGAGGAAAGTTCCCTCTATGCCTACTTTCTGCAGGGTTTTTATCATAAATGGGTGTTGAATTTTGTCGAAAGCTTTCTCTGCATCTATTGAGATGATCATATGGTTTTTCTCCTTCAACTTGTTAATATGGTGTATCACATTGATTGATTTGCGTATATTGAAGAATCCTTGCATTCCTGGAATAAACCCCACTTGATCATGGTGTATGATCCTTTTAATGTGCTGTTGGATTCTGTTTGCTAGTATTTTGTTGAGGATTTTTTTTTTTTTTTTTTTTTCCGCGGTATGCGGGCCTCTCACTGTTGTGGCCTCTCCCGTTGCGGAGCACAGGCTCCGGATGCGCAGGCCCAGCGGCCATGGCTCACGGGCCCAGCCGCTCCGCGGCATATGGGATCCTCCCAGACCGGGGCACGAACCCGTATCCCCTGCATTGGCAGGCGGACTCTCAACCACTGCGCCACCAGGGAGGCCCTTGTTGAGGATTTTTGCATCTATGTTCATCAGTGATATTGGCCTGTAGTTTTCTTTCTTTGTGACATCCTTGCCTGGTTTTGGTATCAAGGTGATGGTGGCCTCGTAGAATGAGTTTGGGAGTGTTCCTTCCTCTGATATTGTTTGGAAGAGTTTGAGAAGGATGGGTGTTAGCTCTTCTCTAAATGTTTGATAGAATTCGCCTGTGAAGCCATCTGGTCCTGGGCTTTTGTTTGATGGAAGATTTTTAATCACAGTTTCAATTTCAGTGCTTGTGATTGGTCTATTCATATTTTCTATTTCTTCCTGAGTCAGTCTTGGCAGGTTGTGCATTTCTAAGAATTTGTCCATCTCTTCCAGGTTGTCCATTTTATGGGCATAGAGTTGCTTATAGTAATCTCTCATGATCTTTTGTATTTCTGCAGTGTCAGTTGTTACTTCTCCTTTTTCATTTCTAATTCTATTGATTTGAGTCTTCTCCCTTCTTTTCTTGATGAGTCTGGCTAATGGTTTATCAATTTTGTTTATCTTCTCAAAGAACCAGCTTTTAGTTTTATTGATCTTTGCTATCGTTTCCTTCATTTCTTTTTCATTTATTTCTGATCTGATTTTTATGATTTCTTTCCTTCTGCTAACTTTGGGATGTTTTTGTTCTTCTTTCTCTAATTGCTTTAGGTGCAAGGTTAGGTTGTTTATTCGAGATGTTTCCTGTTTCTTAAGGTGGGATTGTATTGCTATAAACTTCCCTCTTAGAACTGCTTTTGCTGCATCCCATAGGTTTTGGGTCGTCGTGTCTCCATTGTCATTTGTTTCTAGGTATTTTTTAATTTCCTCTTTGATTTCTTCAGTGATCACTTCGTTATTAAGTAGTGTATTGTTTAGCCTCCATGTGTTTGTATTTTTTACAGCTCTTTTCCTGTAATTGATATCTAGTCTCATAGCATTGTGGTCGGAAAAGATACTTGATACAATTTCAATTTTCTTAAATTTACCAAGGCTTGATTTGTGACCCAAGATATGATCTATCCTGGAGAATGTTCCATGAGCACTTGAGAAAAATGTGTATTCTGTTGTTTTTGGATGGAATGTCCTATAAATATCAATTAAGTCCATCTTGTTTAATGTATCATTTAAAGCTTGTGTTTCCTTATTTATTTTCATTTTGGAAGATCTGTCCATTGGTGAAAGTGGGGTGTTAAAGTCCCCTACTATGATTGTGTTACTGTCGATTTCTCCTTTTATGGCTGTTAGTATTTGCCTTATGTATTGAGGTGCTCCTATGTTTGGTGCATAAATATTTACAATTGTTATATCTTCTTCTTGGATCGATCCCTTGATCATTATGTAGTGTCCTTCTTTGTCTCTTCTAGTAGTCTTTATTTTAAAGTCTATTTTGTCTGATATGAGAATTGCTACTCCAGCTTTCTTTTGGTTTCCATTTGCATGGAATATCTTTTTCCATCCCCTTACTTTCAGTCTGTATGTGTCTCTAGCTCTGAAGTGGGTCTCTTGTAGACAGCATATATCTGGGTCTTGTTTTTGTATCCATTCAGCCAATCTGTGTCTTTTGGTGGGAGCATTTAGTCCATTTACATTTAAGGTAATTATCGATATGTATGTTCCTATTCCCATTTTCTTAATTGTTTTGGGTTCGTTATTGTAGGTCTTTTACTTCTGTTGTGTTTCTTGCCTAGAGAAGTTCCTTTAGCATTTGTTGTAAAGCTGGTTTGGTGGTGCTGAACTCTCTCAGCTTTTGCTTGTCTGTAAACGTTTTAATTTCTCCATCAAATCTGAATGAGATCCTTGCTGGGTAGAGTAATCTTGGTTGCAGGTTTTTCTCTTTCATCACTTTAATTATGTCCTGCCACTCCCTTCTGGCTTGTAGAGTTTCTGCTGAGAGATCAGCTGTTATCCTGATGGGGATTCCCTTGTGTGTTATTTGTTGTTTTTGCCTTGCTGCTTTTAATATGATTTCTTTGTGTTTAATTTTTGACAGTTTGATTAATATGTGTCTTGGCGTATTTCTCCTTGGATTTATTCTGTATGGGACTCTCTGTGCCTCCTGGACTTGATTAACTATTTCCTTTCCCATGTTAGGGAAGTTTTCAACTATAATCTCTTCAAATATTTTCTCAGTCCCTTTCTTTTTCTCTTCTTCTTCTGGAACCCCTATAATTCGAATGTTGGTGCGTTTAATGTTGTCCCAGAGGTCTCTGAGACTGTCCTCTGTTCTTTTCATTCTTTTTTCTTTATTTTGCTCTGCAGCAGTTATTTCCACTATTTTATCTTCCACCTCACTTATCCGTTCTTCTGCCTCAGTTATTCTGCTATTGATCCCATCTAGAGTATTTTTCATTTCATGTATTGTGTTTTTAATCGATGCTTGATTCATCTTTAGTTCTTCTAGGTCCTTGTTAACTGTTTCTTGCATTTTGTCTATTCTATTTCCAAGATTTTGGATCTTGGAAATAGAATCTTGGATCATCTTTACCATCATTATTCTGAATTCTTTTTCAGGTAGACTGCCTATTATCTCTTCATTTGTTAGGTCTGGTGGGTTTTTATCTTGCTCCTTCTCCTGCTGTGTGTTTTTCTGTCTTCTCATTTTGCTTATGTTACTGTGTTTGGGGTCTCCTTTTTGCAGGCTGCAGGTTCGTAGTTCCCGTTGTTTTTGGTGTCTGTCCCCAGTGGCTAAGGTTGGTTTAGTGGGTTGTGTAGGCTTCCTGGTGGAGGGTACTAGTGCCTGTGCTCTGGTGGATGAGGCTGGATCTTGTCTTTCTGGTGGGCAGGTCCACGTCTGGTGGTGTGTTTTGGGGTGTCTGCGGACTTTTTATGATTTTAGGCCACCTCTCTGCTAATGGGTGGCGTTGTGTTCCTGTCTTGCTAGTTGTTTGGCATAGGGTGTCCAGCACTGTAGCTTGCTGGTCGTTGAGTGAAGCTGGGTGCTGGTGTTGAGATGGAGATCTCTGGAAGATTTTTGCCGTTTGATATTATGTGGAGCTGGGAGGTCTCTTGTGGACCAGTGTCCTGAAGTTGGCTCTCCCACCTCAGAGGCACAGCACTGACTCCGGGCTCCTCAATTTGGGATGATGTGTTGTCTATTCATGTATTCCACAGATGCAGGGTACATCAAGTTGATTGTGGAGCTTTAATCCGCTGCTTCTGAGGCTGCTGGGAGAGGTTTCCCTTTCTCTTCTTTGTTCTCACAGCTCCTAGGTCTCAGCTTTGGATTTGGCCCCGCCTCTGCGTGTAGGTCGCCGGAGGGCGTCTGTTCTTCGCTCAGATAGGACAGGGTTAAAGGAGCAGCCTCTTCGGGGACTCTGGCTCACTCAGGCCAGGAGGGAGGGAGGGGCACGGAGTGCGGGGCGAGCCTGCAGCGGCAGAGGTCGGCGTGACGTTGCACCAGCCCGAGGCGCGCCGTGCGTTCTCCCAGGGAAGCCGCCCCTGGATCCCGGGACCCCGGCAGTGGCGGGCTGCACAGGCTCCCGGAAGGGCGGTGTGGACAGTGACCTGCGCTCGCACACAGGCTTCTTGGCGGCGGTAGCAGCAGCCCCAGCGTCCCGCGCCCGTCACTGGGCTCCGCGCTTTCAGTCGTGACTCGCGCCCGTCTGTGGAGCCCCTTTAAGCAGCGCTCTTAATCCCCTCTCCTCGCGCACCAGGAAACCAAGAGGGAAGAAAAAGTCTCTTGCCTCTTCGGCAGCTCCAGAGTTTTCCCGGACTCCCTGCCGGCTAGCTGTGGCACATTAGCCCCCTTCAGGCTGAGTTCTCGCCGCCAGCCCCAGTCCTCTCCCTGCTCTCTGACCGAAGCCCGAGCCTCAGCTTCCAGCGCCACCCACCCTGGCGGGCGAGCAGACAAAGCCTCTCGGGCTGGTGAGTGCCGCTCGGCACCGATCCTCTGTGCGGGAATCTCTGCTTTGCCCTACCCAGGTATGTGGGGAGTTTCTTGCCTTTTGGGAGGTCTGGGGTCTTCTGCCAGCATTCAGTAGGTGTTCTGTAGGAGTTGTTCCACGTGTAGCTGTATTTCTGGTGTATCCGTGGGGAGGAAGGTGATCTCCGCGTCTTACTCTTCCGCCATCTTACCCCTCTTTTTTTTTTTAAACAACAGAAATTTATTGTCTCAGAGTGAGTTCTGGAGGCTAGAAGTCCAGAATCAAGATGTCAGCAGAACCGTGCTGTCTCTGAAGTCTCCAGGGAAGGATCCTTCCTTGCCTCTATCTAGCCTCTGGTGGTTCCAGAAATCCTTGGTGTTCCTTGGCTTGCTGCATTATAGTTCCAATTTATGCTTCAACCTTCACATAATCATCTTCTCTCTGTGTGTCTGTGTCTAATTTTCTTATAAGGACACATCACTGAAGTAGGGCCCACCCTGATCCATTATGACCTCGACTTGATTACATCTGCAAAGGCCCTGTTTTCAAATAAGGTCACATTCATAGGTTCTGGGGCTTAGGACTTCAGTATGTCTGTTTGGGGAACACAGTTCAATCCATAACAATTACAGTGTTATAATTATCATTCTTTTTGTGGATTTCAATATAGCTTCGATATTGTGATACTATATATATATACATTGATTTTTGTAGTTCCAGGAATGTGAATTTAGGCATTAATAAATTTGCCATTTCTAAACAGCTATTTTCAAGTCACTGCTGTTATATAACACATCAGCCATCACGATGAAAGTAAAGGAATTAGTCACTCTGAAAGTGCATTTCCAGCCCTGATAATTTTCAGTTGTTTCCTGTGGAGCTTTATATATCAGTGTCAGAGTGAAAAAGGCATCTTTATTTCAATCAGAGAATGAATCTCTGTTGTGTATACCAATGTGTTTTATTGGAGTCGAGGTGCTACTAAGCAGTGGTGAAAGGAAGGGAAGATGACAGCTGTTCTTACAGGACGGCAAAGGGGTCAAGTGAGACTGTTCCCGTCAAGCCAACCATGCAATCATATATGTGTACATTTCTACAGACACAGAGCTCTCAGCTTGAGAAAAGCCTCAAATACTACTTGTACTTATAAGTATATACTTATACTAAATACTTATGCTTATATATATACTTATACATTTATATAAGTATATATAAGTATTATTTAGTATAAGTATATAAGTATAGTGTAGTTATACTATACATATGTATAGTATCATATACATATGTATATATATACGTATATAATAATACATAATATAACATAATATAGATATATATGTATGTGTATGTATAGTGTAGTTACACATATGCCTATGTAGTATAATGCTATAACATATAATATTAAGCCATGTATAATATGTATTATATACTTATACTATGTATTATACTACCTATGCTATAATTAGATAGATGGATTTTGAAATTAATAAATTTTTAGGACTTTATAAAGCAAGGTCAGCTATCAGCAATTTCATTTAAACCATTTTTACCCCATAGATCTTGAAGACCTAACCCAAAGCACTCCCAGAATTTGATGTATCCAGTAATATCATTTCTCCTCTCCCTTTATAATATTTGTTCTTCAGAGTCCTTTGGAAAATGTCATAAGAGGATTTTCCCTACTCTATTTCCTGTCTTTCATTTCACTGATTCTCCCTGTAAAGTCAGAAAAGTACATAACAATATCAGAAGGATGTGATTTTTTAAGCTTTTACAGCTAATAGGATGCTATTTTCTAGATGTCTTGGTGCACATTTTAGAGCATTCACACTCTTCCCAAAAGCAACTTTCCAAATATCGCTCATATGTTATTTGTGCATTTTGGAGACACAGTTTAGAGCTAAAAGAAAGGGACCCCCCCACCATGATGAGCATGGATGAGGGGTTAGGTGGCCTGCTGGGCAGTTCCAGCCTGCAGTCCTGCACGTCATCTGTCAGAGACAATGGCATAATTAAGGCACTCATCTTCATTGCTCTTGTCATTTTCAATGTTATTTTGTAAAATAAAAGTAAACTTGGGGAGGGCGATCAGGGTAAAGTAAACAAGGGATTAAAGCCGGGAGGCTGACGCGCACTTTGGAGCCCGGGTTTGTCCCAGTTCCGCCACCTGTTCGCTGTGTGTCAGGTCGCATGACATCTCTGAGCTTCTGCCCTTGTGTCTGTAGGTCGCTGATGATTATTGTACCCACCACCCAGGGCTCTAGGGAGTAGGAATGCTAGTATTTTTGTAGTACTTAGAGCAGTTCCTGGCACATAGTAAACATTATATAAATGTTAGTCATTGCTATGACTATTGTTTTATTACTATATCTAAGAGGGGTGATGATGAATAACTTAAAAAATTAAACACATAAGAAATAAAAGCAATGTTGTCATTATAATCATTTCCAATAGTGAAAGTACATAATGAGTGTATAATATATAGGGAGGGAGTTTCCTTCTTTCTGACCATTTCTTACAGACAGAGAATCTCATTGAAACAGTTGTACCACAGCTAACAGGCAAAAACCACATCCTCTGAGGACGAACAGGACGCCAGCTGGAAATTGTCTTGGCCTTCTGGTTTTAACCTGATCTTTTATTGGCTGATTAAACATCTAGATCTGTTTTAATTCTTTGGCTGTTGACTCTAACCACTGGTTTGGAAAACAAACGCCACCTTATTGGAACTGAGTATGTGTAATATTTATTCATGGGAGAAGTGACGATGGGCCACAGACTCACATCTGTAAACTACAAATACACACAGGTTACATAAACCAGAGAGGTGTCCTAACACAGAGATGGTCCACGGGGATAGTAGGGAATGTGACCTTTCAAGAAAGGCAGTTAAAATGAAACGTTCTATTGGATCAAGGGAAATATGTACTTGTCACATTATCAGAGGATTAAAATCTTTTCCAGCCCTAAAAGAAAACCCCATCACAGAGATTCAAGGTTTTGAAGTCTGTGAGGGAGGGGGATTCCCTGACAGGGACTGGGGAGACTTGCTTAGTGTTGGGATAAAATGTGCTCCAGCTGGGTGAGCACGAGTGAACCCCACACGAGGAGCATGGCCATGAAGTTTATTACCCACTCAGGGTCGTTTCTGTAGCATAAAGGGCACTAATAAGAATTATCCTGGGACGAGTGCTATAACCTGGGATGGTGCAGGTGAACTGAGGGTCTCTCTAGGTTTGAAAAAGATCTAGAGAGGCAAACGCTTAACAAAATGCCACTTCACTGTTCAATATCCAGACTGAGTCCAGATGAGTCCTAGATGACAGAACCTTCCAGAACCGTGGATGGGCATATGGATACTCTGATCTACTGGGTACCTAACTGAGGGATAAGGAGTTGCATAAACAGGATATGATATTTCCACTTCCCTCCCTGGGGATTTCTTTTTCTTTAGATGACTCACTTGAGTTTGGGCGTCTCTGAAAATGTGTTGGGCAGTCATAGAAGGTATAGAAAGTTTATGTGCTTCCTGGATTGTTATAAAAGATGCAATACAATTACAAAGACCATATAAAGCCAGTTTTTAACCCCCATAATTCCCTCCATTCACTGAATGATTTTGGACGTCGATCAAGTACCCCCCACTAAGTTCGTCAAAATTGTCCCTGGGTTCTTCCTCCTCAGAAGTGTGGGAAATAGCAGTAAAAGTGTTTTGTACTTAGAAGGGAAAGCCAATCATATACAACTCACAGGAGATGTTTAGCCAGATCTTCACATAGGGATGGAAGAGAATTGAGGTGGGCAGAGTGCTAAAAGTCCTCTTGCAGTGAAATTTTCATTTAATGCACCATTCTGGCCTCCGACCCAGAATGGGACAGTTACGAATACATTCTGCTAATGTCCATTTTTGCTGCTCCCAAAGGCAGACTCAACCCCATTATTATATTTATTTTGACATTAAAAGTTACAGTTCCTTCTATACTCTCAAGGAGTCAAAGCTTTCATTTCCTTTAGGGTGAAGCTAATTATTTTGGAAGTTTTCCATTCGAATTATTTTTTTTTTTTTTTTTTTTTTTTTTGCGGTACGCGGGCCTCTCACTGCTGTGGCCTCTCCCGTTGCGGAGCACAGGCTCCGGACGCGCAGGCCCAGCGGCCATGGCTCACGGGCCCAGCCGCTCCGCGGCACGTGGGATCTTCCCAGACCGGGACGCGAACCCGCGTCCCCTGCATCGGCAGGCGGACTCCCAACCACTGCGCCACCAGGGAAGCCCTCGAATTATTTTTTAAAGGATGATCCCTTATGACTTGCAAGGTGTGACTTAAGGAAAAAAAAGCAAAATGAGAAGCGATTCCATACAAGCCAAGGGAAAAGAATTTCCTTTCTATCTGAGCGTCTGACGTGTCTCAAGCACTAGATAAATAATGATATTATTGTTAGTAGTACCCGAATTTTCTTTCAATTGTTTCAGCTACCTCACCATGTCCCATGGCTATATGTATGTGAATAATTCCAGAATTGATTTCTCTGGTCCTGATTTCTCTGAGCTCCATACTTGTATTACAGACTGTTTACTTGACATCTCCGTGTATGTGTTTGAGAAAATATCTCATGCTCTGCATAACCAAAACAGACGCTGGATTTTCATCTCCTAAATTGTTCCTTCTCAGGTTTTTGTCATTCATCCCTTTATTCATTTTTTTCCCTGAAATATGTACTGAGTACTGACTATATGCCAAGCAGTGATACAGACACTAATACAGCAGTGATCTAGACACTGCTAATACAGGTGATCTGGACACTGCTAATACAGGTGGTCTGGACACTGCTAATACAGGTGATCTAGACGCTGCTAATACAGCAGTGATCTAGACAGACACAAACCTGTGTCTTCATGGAGATTGTTCACTGATGCAAGAAACAAAAGAGTAAACAAATAAATATATCCTGTAATGCCAAAGAGTGATAATTACTCTGAAGAAAAATAAAACCATGTTAAAGTTCTTAGAACAGCATCTCTATAAGCGTTGATATTATAAAATGGAAATCTCTTTTTCTTAAATTCGCCAGTGGCCTCTTATAACCCAGAGCAAAAATAATCCAAAACCTTCATGGTTTTACAACATTTGGTATTTAGCTTTATCTCATTGTATAATTCCCAGTACTCAGTGGGTTCAAGCCACACTTTTCTTCCTCCTGTTCCTTGACTTTTCCACACATTTTCCCTCCTCACCACCTTTCCTCCTGATTCCTCTGTCTGTGATACTTTTCTGCATATTTTCATGTGGTTGTTTCCTTCTAGCATTCAGGTCTCAGCTCCAATGCTGCCTCCAAAGAGAAGCATTCTTGACATCCTTGCTGAATTTACCCATCCCATGGCTCTTACCTTTTTCTGTTTCATGTGATGCTCCATAGCACCTATCTCCTTGGCTTACTTGTTTACACTATATTTCCTCCTGGCAGGATGTAGGCACCGTGATCAGCAGGTCTCACCTGTGTTTGCCCGCTGCTGAATCATTACTGCTTAGAAGAGTGCTTGGCATACAGTAGGTGATCAGCAGATGTTTGTTAAATAAATGAATATACTGTTCCTTTTAAAAATTTGGGTAAAATTTAAGAAGGTAAGATCAAGTCCCTTCTGAGTCCTCTTCCAACCAAGAGGAATTTTGTTGTTCATGTATTGGAAAATATTTAGTTTACACAGCATGGCAGTAACATATCATCAAAGACGTATAAAGCTGTTAAAATCAGGGAAGGTGCCGTGGGCATTCTTCAGGTAATGATTTAGGAGATGAAGGCACAGTTACCCTCTCATGTGCCACCTTAAATGCTTTGCACCTGAAGACTGGAGGAGTGAAATGCTTAGCTGGAGGAAGTCTACTTTGCTAGTTGTGCTGCGTTGTCAAAACCAAAGACAGTGTGCAAACACATCTTCGATACGTTCCAGTATTTGGTTTTCAAATGAAAACATGAGAGGACAGGTTGGAGACCAAATCTTATTATGAGAAAAGGAAAGGGGAAAAAAGTTTCTCAGAATTTCTTTTAACATCTTTATTGGAGTATAATTGCTTTACATTGTTGTGTTAGTTCCTGATTTATAACAAAGTGAATCAGCTATACGTGTACATATATCCCCATATCCCCTCCCTCTTGCATCTCCCTCCCACCCTCCCTATCCCACCCCTCTAAGTGGACACAAAGCAACGAGCTGATCTCCCTGTGCTATGAGGTTGCTTCCCACTAGCTATCTACCTTACGTTTGGTAGTGTATATATGTCCATGCCGCTCTCTCCCTTTGTCACAGCTTACCCTTCCCCCTCCCTGTGTCCTCAAGTCCATTCTCTACATCTGTGTCTTTATTCCTCTCCTGCCTCTAGGTTCTTCAGAATTTTTTTTTTGATTTCATATATATGTGTTAGCATATGGTATTTGTTTTTCTCTTTCTGACTTACTTCACTTTGTATGACAGACTCTAGGTCCATCCACCTCTCTACAAATAACTCAATTTTGTTTCTTTTTATGGCTGAGTAATATTCCATTGTATATATGTGCCGCATCTTCTTTATCCATTCATCTGTAGATGGACACTTAGGTTGCTTCCATGTCCTAGATATTGTAAGTAGAGCTGCAATGAACATTGTGGTACATGACTCTTTTTGAATCATGGTTTCCTCAGGTTATATGCCCAGTAGTGGGATTGCTGGGTCGTATGGTAGTTCTATTTTTAGTTTTTTCAGGAACCTCCATACTGTTCTCCATGGTGGCTGTATCAATTTACATTCCCACCAACAGTGCAAGAGGGTTCCCTTTTCTCCACACCCTCTCCAGCATTTATTGTTTCTAGATTTTTTGATGATGACCATTCTGACCAGTGTGAGGTGATAACTCATTGTAGTTTTGATTTGCATTTCTCTAATGATTAGTGATGTTAAGCATCCTTTCATGTGTTTGTTGGCAATCTGTATATCTTCGCTGGAGAAATGTCTATTTATGTCTTCTGGCCATTTCTGGATTGGATTGTTTGTTTTTGTGCTATTGACCTGCATGAACCACTCATATATTTTGGAGATTAATCGTTTATCAGTTGCTTCATTTGCAAATATTTTCTCCCATTCTGAGGGTTGTCTTTTCGTCTTGTTTATGGTTTCCTTTGCTGTGCAAAAGCTTTGAAGTTTCATTGGGTCCCATTTGTTTATTTTTGTTTTTATTTCCATTTCTCTAGGACATGAGTCAAAAAGAATCTTGCTGTGATTTATGTCATGGAGTGTTCTGCCTATGTTTTCCTCTAAGAGTTTTATAGTGTCTGGCCTTACATTTAGGTCTTTAATCCATTTTGAGTTTATTTTTTTGTATGGTGGTGTTAGGTAGTGTTCTAATTTCATTCTTTTACATGTAGCTGTCCAGTTTTCCCAACACCACTTCATGAAGAGGCTGTCTTTTCTCCATTGTATATTCTTGCCTCCTTTATCAAAGATAAGCTTACCATATATGTGTGGGTTTATCTCTGGGCTTTCTATCCTGTTCCATTGATCTATATTTCTGTTTTTGTGCCAGTACTATACTGTCTTGATTACTGTAGCTTTGTAATATAGTCTGAAGTCTGGGAACCTGATTCCTCCCACTCCTTTTTTTTTTCTCATGCTTGTTCTGGCTATTCGGGGTCTTTTGTGTTTCCATGCAAATTGTGAAATTTTTTGTTCTAGTTCTGTGAAAAATGCCATCGGTAGTTTGATAGGGATTGCATTGAAACTGTAGATTGCTGTGGGTAGTGTATGTTGATTCTTCCGATCCAAGAACATGGTATATCTCTCCATCTGTATCATCTTTAATTTCTTTCATCAGTGTCTTATAATTTTCTGCATACAGGTCTTTTGTCTCCTTAGGTAGGTTTACTCCTAGATATTTTATTCTTTTTGTTGCAGTGGTAAGTGGGAGTGTTTCCTTAATTTCTCTTTCAGATTTTTCATCATTAGTATATAGGAATGCAAGAGATTTCAGTGCATTAATTTTGTATCCTGCTATTTTACCAAATTCATTGATTAGCTCTAGTAGTTTTCTGGTAGCATCTTTAGGATTCTCTATGTATAGTATCATGTCATCTGCAAACAGTGACAGTTTTACTTCTTCAGAAATTTTTTTTGATCAAGATCTTCATGTAGAAAACATTGTGCCATCATCATATAAGTGTCATTGGTTGTTACCACAAATGTGTTTTCTGTTAATTTGGGTTTTAGGAGATAGTAGAAATATCTGTGTTCAAATTTTTATTTTATCAACAATTCAGACAAAATAGAGGAGGACTGTGATATCTAAGTCCCACAAGCCAGTGATTCTTTGGAATCTTAACTTTTAAGAAATATGGAAACAGGGCTTCCCTGGTGGCGCAGTGGTTGAGAGTCCACCTGCCAATGCAGGGGACACGGGTTCATGCCCCGGTCCGGGAGGATCCCACATGCTGTGGAGTGGCTGGGCCCGTGAGCCATGGCCGCTGAGCCTGCGCATCTGGAGCCTGTGCTCTGTGACGGGAGAGGCCACAGCAGTGAGAGGCCCGCGTACCGCCAAAAAATATATATATATATGGAAGTATCCCTGAGGTCTTTGTGAGAAAATTCAGTGAAAATGTGCATTTCCCAGATCTGCTCTAAGTTTGGCTCTCAAAGCTGTATTTCCTTCCATGGCTGTATGTAGATCTTGGTATTGTTTTGGCAGGCTAAGCATGGGGGTTTATATGACAACCTGAAGCATGTCACGAGGTCCGTAGTGCTTTGGACGCCTGCCATGTGTGTACAGACATGTCGTGTGGCCTCACTGCAAGGAAGCATCTCATGGGAACCTTCTATACCTAAGAATCAAAGAGGGAGGAATAGCTAGAGTGAGGATTAATATCTACTGAGGAAGATGAGGACTCATTTGTTCTAAGTCCTGTTTAAAGATTTCTTTTCCATGAGGCTCCTTTGAAGGCTTGATTGCAGGGTAAATGAAAACTCATCTTTAGAAACCACAGCACCTCATTCAGTCACAGTTTGGGCTCGGTGGTTTGGTGTCCTTCGAAGACAGCCATCCTTAGAGGAAAGCTTTGGCACTCTGGATCACGTGCATCAATAAGTCTTGAACTTTCTGGCAAATAAGAACACCTTCCTCTCCCCGCTGGCAGTATTCCTGTCCCTACAGTTTGGATGTCTTACCCCTCCATTGTGAGAGCTGCTGTCCAGACCTTCTTGCCTATACAATCAAGCCTGGGCTGAGGTCAGCTAGAGCCCTGGGTGGAGATGCATCCCTGGCCCACAGTACTGTGGTCCTGTGAAACCCCTGGACCCCAGGCAGACCCTTTTAACCCTCAACACCACTCTTCATTATGACAGGTGATCCCGATTTCATAGGACCTGTGTTCCTATTAAACCAGGTCTCATTGGCTCTTGCTTAAAACCTGCATTTTGTCTGTTGGATGGGAGTTTGGACACTTGGGTGCTTTTCTCTTAGCTCCTGTGATCCCCATCTCCCATCTCCCATGGCACTATCCCTTGTTCAGATGTTCTTCTTTTGTATACGACCTGCTGGGCTCCAACTGAGGAGAGGTTGTAGCCACTGCTGAACCCCTGGCACCTACAAGTCACGTGGTGTTATTCAAGAAACATCTGTTGTCTGATTTTTATCTTCCTCACTTCTGCTTCACATGGCTCAGCTGGTTCCTTGCTCCAGGCTCTGCATTTGTACCCACCTCTGGCCAGCATTCCCCTGCCTGGATTTCTCCTCTCCTCAAACCCTGTCCTGTCTTACTTCTTCAGTTTTGGCTTCTTCAGCCACAGCCTGCTTCCACCTTGTCCCTGGTTCTCACAATGAAGCAGGCGCATTGAATCCAGAATGTGGGTCCAGGTTCCAGTAGGAAATTCAGCCTTACTGATGAGAATCCAATCTTTTCTTTTGAGATTAAAATACAGATGGTAGCCAGGCATTTTTCACTATCAGGTGAAAATGAAAAAGAAGTCTGCCTACTTTAAATAATTAGAATATAAAAAGATATAATTTCAGAAGCATTAAGATCCTCTTAATAAATGTTTAACATTCTTTTGTAATTCACACATTCTCTATAGATGAACATTGGTTGAGTTGATTACTTTAAATATAGACAAAGAAGATACAAGGCTATAAATCTAAAAATCTAAAATGAGCAAAACAATGAAGCAAATTAGAAATTAGTTAATGTATTTTTATTATAGTTCCTAAAAGAAAGTACCTAATACCTAATGCCTAATTTCTATTAAAGAAGATTTTAATGTAGACATTAAGCTTCATTATATATGTTTCTAAGTAATAATCCACTTCTACCAATTTTTCAATCTAATTTCTGGAATTGAACTATAATTTTTGCTAATTGAGATGTATGTGCTTGGAAATTGCATTAGAATCTTAAATGTGTGAATGGTTAAAAAAATGGCTTAAAATGCTGTCAAGTGAAACGTTTCCTCAGAGTCTCTGATTTATCAAAGAGATGCTCTTATAACTAGAAGGAGGCCACAGCTTCATGTGGTTCTAGGGGATTGGCAGAAACATAAATTGGGACCTAAATACTTGGCCATAGTGACCCAGTATTGGGCCATAGCGAGTGGTAAGGACTGTGACAAACTAGGGGATGAATAATTTGCCTAACAACATTCAAATTAAATAAAAATTAAAAACCCACCTATTTGTCCTGGTTAAACAAATATGTATGAAAGATGCCGAAGACAAGTGAGTCACCTGTTTGCAAAAACTTTGAGTGTATTTTTAAATCCACACATGGTATAAGTTAAGAGTGTATCAAATATGTCTTGATATTTTAAAATGTCTTAAATATTTTTAAGACAAATTGTATCTAAAGTGGTAGTTTAAATAAGCTGCAGTTGAGAATGTAGCCAAATGATCACTGGATATTGTTTCCTTGATAAATACTGAGAGCAGAGACTGATCCTGCCCATGACGGCGGGTCTCTGTTTAAGTCTGCAGACTGGGCTAGGGGCCCTGTGCCTGGGAACCAGGCTCTGGGCTGGCATCTTAGTGGGTGCTCAGGGCCTGACCCACCAGCCTGGTGAGGGCCAGTCCTCACTCCATATGCAGTGGGCTTGATCAAGGGGGTATGTACGTTTCTCAGGGAGAGAGACGCTCTCATCTCCCCCACACCCCTTTGCCCTTGCCCTCCTCTAAGGAATGGGATTCTGGGGAAAGGGCTTAACTTCCACCTCTGATACTATTAGCATATTGTCAATATTTGTAAGAGAGGTGAGGGTGTTTTACCTTTATTTGTACAACAAACAATTAGAATTATGTTAGTTCTGCAGAGCTGATGAGTAAGTTGAAAGTGTGTGTATGTGTCCGTGTGTGTGTGTGTGTGAGTGTGTGTCTGTGTGTCTCTGTGTGTGAGTGTATGTCTTTGTGTGTGTGTGTCTCTGTGTGAGAGTGTGTGTCTGTGTGTGTGTGTGTGTGTGTGTGTGTGTCTGTGTGTGTGTGTGGAGAGAGAGAGGTTGACTTGAATGTATTGTTAATGTTTGCCCATGGTAGAAGTGTTAAATTTCAGAGAAAATTTGGTGGGAAGCAATAATGGTCTAAAAAAGTCTCATAAAATACCTAGTGTGTAAATAAATAATTTACTGGTAACACCAGGTTTTAAGTGATCAGAATTTTCTCCAGTGTCTCTCAAAGCATAATGGCTCTCTAGGTATTGGGTAAACAATTCAGTATAAATACACCTTGGAATGTTAAAAAATAAACAAGGATGTATTTATTGCCTCCATTTTTCAGTTAGTTAGGAAAATTGGCTGAAGAGCAGAGTCAAGTTCAGATTGTTAAAAGGTAATGTTGGACAATTATGTGAATTTCACTACTGTTTTATATATATATATATATGCAAATGAGAGAGAGAGATTAGAAATGTGTTGGTGCTAACAGTTTCAGAATAAAAGTTATCCCTCTAATAAATCTTTTAGTGTAGCAGAGTTTGTGCTGCTTTGTGGAGAGAGGAAATGGAAGAGGAGGTGTCTCACTATCAGTTTAGGGGGATAGGGAACCCACCCTTCCTACAGGTCCCATAGCCAGGAGAAGCCATCTGGAAGGCTGGATACCTCACCCTGGTGGCTGCAGCTCAGCTCCTTCTGCACTGCCCAGATCCTCTTCCAAGCCATAGCTCTTTCTCTGGTTTCAGACTTTCTGTCCATGACTGGGTCCCAGGTGAAGATTCAGAACATCAGTAACTCATTTCATATGTATCTACAGTCTGGAGCCGGGCTGCTTGGGTTCAATTCCCGGCTTAAGTGGGTGCTTTCGAGAGTGTGCTGACCCCTCCGTGTCTCCAGTCCCTAGTCTGTAAAATGGGAATAATAACTCGGTTGTTGTCAGGATTAAATGTGTTCATTGAAGGGAGTGCGCAGAGTAATCCCTCCTTAAATATTAGCCATGTTACTATACTTTTCAGATGTACACTTGCTTATCTTTTTCCACTGGAAGTATTCATTATCAGTGACCACGAGCGCTAGAAAGGGGTCACAGCAACTATACGGTTAAGAAACAAGCAAGGCATAATCATATACCTTCCAATTCTTTGGTCACTTCAAGAACTGAGGTACTTTCTTTTTACAACTCTAGTAATGTGGGGGTTTTTAGCTTAGAATCCACGAATCCTGCTGGATTTGGATAGCGTGGGACGGGCTTGATAGAAGTCTATGAACAGCCCTCACCTCCTTTCCTCTTGTGAGTTTCTTTCACTCTTTACTATGGCCGTTGAATTTTTCCTGCAAATCTAATTTCTTCTTGGAATGGAAGGCAATGCCCAGGGACACGGTTCTGAGCCATTTTGCTCTGTCGATGGAAATGACGAGGTCACTTTTGACAGGTTGTGAAGGTCACCTGAGCGGGAGGATTGTGCTAGGCTTGCTTAATAGTGCTCAGGAGAACAGGCTGTCATGTGAGCATGTTGGATCCATTCCAGGAAGATAAGATTGGCCTCAGAATGTCATCTCTTTGGTGGCTTGAAGTTTCACTAAAATGACAAAGAGTAGCTTTAAGGATCTTAGGTGAGATGCACTTGGTTTAGTTGTGATGGTTGGGGGAGGGTGTTGAAACCTGAGGATGTGGCCATTAGATGCTCCTGTAGTAGTGGGTATGCTGAGGTAAGAAGTTCCTGGATTCTGTAGCATTTCCTGGAGGAAAAATGAAGTCTTCTTTTTACCTAGTGCCTGTCCTGAATAGTGTGTTTGGGAAGGAGAAACGCTTGGCAAGGTTTAAGCCTGAGTCTCATGTTATGAACACAGCACAGTAATGGTGTTCACGGTAGGTACATTTTCCTTGTTTAATTAGATGATTACTATATCTTTTCAGTTTCAGCTCGTGTCATCAGCATTTCAGGTGGAGATATAGAAGTGATAATTGGCAAAGTGGTCATTTTCTTTTTTTCTACATTGTCTGGGAGCCAAGACCTTGAGGCAATTTCTTTTAAGTGACATCCCAGATTCTCAGGGCTGCCTTTGTAGCTGGCAAGTCCCCACCACAGTCAGTGAGGTGAAGATACTGCCTTGCTCCTTTGTCATCACTATTCTTGCATTTAAATAATTAGGGAGTATAGAATGTGGTCTAAGCATGTAATGAGTTGAACTTTATTGGATGTGGGAAACATATGTGTAATTTTGGAACATAGTATTTTAAATGATGGACAGGTCATCTCTGAGTCCAGGAAGGAGTTGAAAAGAATTGGCAGCTAAGGCTGTTGATTGAAAAATGGACAAATTTCAATGTATAGGACAAATATAGGTGAAATTAGCTCATTGCTAACACAGGAGACTCAGTAACTGAGTTGAGAAGGTGGGTCCAAGTGAGGTGTAAGAAAGTCCACCAATATCATAGCAGCTGGAAAACTGGGAAACTTAGTCCTGTTGATCAAACCTGTGGATATGCGAGAACTCTGTTTATTTGCCTGAATGAGATAAGTTTTTGTGACTATGGCTGTGTTATGGAACGTATAATTTAGATATTTGTCAATACTATAGACTATACTGTACTTGGCAAAAGTATTTAACCAAAAAGATCTGGTTATATAATAGTCCTAGTAAATCATGCTGCAGAAACTGATAAACTCATAAAAAAGTAAGGGAAAAAGGAACATTTAAGGTAATATTGACCTTAAGAGAATAGAGTTTCCAGAATGTCCTATCAGAGCTGGGCTGCATCTGAGTTCAGGCTGCTGAGCCCTGTGTGCTCACCCTCCTCCTTCTGCTTTCACCCTAAGCTATCTTATGAGCAGTCCTGACATTCACCATTTGTGCCAGGTGGCTTTCTGTATCAGCTGGGGCTCCTGGAGCTGACCTTTTGGTTTCTTCCTCATCAGTGAAGACTAGAGCTCCTAACAGCTGTCCTAAAAACAGTCGGAAGCTGGTCCCTGATCAGCAGAAGGGTTTAAGAATCCATCAGCCTGGAATAAGTGTCCATACACAGAGCTCAGGAGGGACAGTTCATCAATGTCTTGAGGTAACCCTGGTATTTGGCCCGGTATTGAGTGTGCCGTGGAAAGTTAAGATGCTTAAAAAATTATTCTCATTTTTTGTAAGAAGCACATCGTGCCAATCATATTTCCATAAGACCATTTTTCACCCCTTGCAAGGCCAGGAACGTGAGAGGGAGTGGAACTTGAAGGTGTACAACTTGTGAAAAAGATCGGCAAATGTCATGATTTCTATAACCGCCCACAGTCTTCACCTCCTACCGTCCCAATCGTTCCATCTTCACACTTCTCACCCTGACTTTTGTCAGATGTTTTCTTCCATTTTCCAGACTGCCGCCTTAGAGATATAAGCAGATTTGTGTATCGAAATTATGGTTTTTAAAACATTCTAGACCTTTCCTAATTCCAGGAGAGTATTTACAAAAGCCTCCGAGTTCCCCTTAAATGAAAGAATTGGATCTAAACAAAGGGAAAGGTGCTGATTTTGCACTATGCATAGACTCTACCTGATTTGGCTCTGGACCATACAAAGTCAGTTGCTGCTGGAACCAAATGTGCAGTCTATTTAAAGAAACTCACCTCTGTGGAGCTGCAGTGTCCTTATGGCGGCCACTAGCCCCATGTGGCTATGGAGCTCTTGCAATATAGCTAGCCCGAATTGAGATGTGCTTTAGGCATAAAATATACATTGAATTTCCGTGGAAAAAGAATATAAAATATCTTACTGATAAGTTTTATATTGGTTGCATGTTGAATGGTAATACTTTGACTATATTGCATTATTGAAATTAATTTTGATTAATTAATTGAAATTAATTTTACCTCTTTTTTACTTTTATAATGTAGCTGCTAGAGAAGTTAATATTACATATATGGCTTACATGACATGTGTATTGGGCAGTAATGCTATGGACTAAATAGTAAATGTCTTCAGGGAAGTCACAAAATGTTTCTAAATGATAACCTTACAGTAGCAAGAATTTAAAAAAAACAAAATCCACCCTGAAAAGAATGGCTTTTAAAGAGAGCCAGTGTTCACTATCTGTTTTTAATTAGGTAACAGTGAGTTCACATGACAAGGAGAAAATTTCCTGGGAGTTAATAGTGGCTGAGATAGCAGAAAAAGCAGGAGGTTATCTACTACATTCTAGGTAATACATATGGCTGGATTTACATGATAACTTAATTTGGATGGTAAAGAAATAGTCATAAAAATATGGATTCTTCTAAATATCTAGAGTTATAAAACCCAGTAAAGGAGATTATGTAGTTGATGAAACATGCAGGTTTTTAGGGACTTATTTTCAGTTTTTATTGCTTAGCTAGTCAAATGGAGCTAATACTGGGAGAATCATTGCCATGACCAATATAAGAGGAATCATAAGAATTCTACAAGTGAGAAGTTTTGCAGTCAGAAAAGAAAAGAAGTATAAATTGCTTCAAGAAGTGATACCTAAAGGACCTTCCTAGTACCAATCAGGATTAAATTGTGAAAAGGTGAATAAGGTTTATCTGTCTGGCCTATTGGGATTTTTAGTTAAGATGGACATTTTTCATATATTTTTCAGTATTTGAAGGACATGTGGGTTGATATCATATCACCCAAGACAAATGGCCAGAAAATGGTCACGTTGACAACCAAAACAAAGGTTTTCCGAGTACTGGAAGAGAATCGAAAATGAGAATTACTTGATTCTTCATTCACATGTAGCTGTTACTTGTTATGGAATTTTCTCTTCAACTTTACTGAAGCATAACTTACCTAAAATAAAATGTTTTCTATTTTAAGTGTACAGTTGGATGGATTCTGAAAAAATGTGTCAGTCATGTAACTCTGACCCCAACCAAGATACAGAACAATGCTTTCACTCCAAAAAACTGCCTGAGATCCTTTGTGACAATCCCCTAACCCCCTCTGCAGGCCATCAGTGATATGATTTATAATACTTTTGATTAGTTTTGCTTCTTCTAGAACTTCATATCAAGGGAATCATGTACTTTTTTAGTAGCTATCTTCTTTAGCTCAAGATAAATGCTGTTATATATATCAATACTTAATGCCTTTTTGTTGCTGAGTAGTATTCCATTATATGTATAAACGCATTCTGTTTATCCCTTAACCTATTGCTGGCCATTTGGATTGTTTCCAGTTTTGCACTATCATAAATAAATCTGCTATATAAACATGCACAGGCAGGTTTTGTGTGGACATACATTTTGAAATCAGTTGGTAAAAACCCAGGGGCAAGATTGATGATTATATGGTAAGATTTTGTTCAGGTTGGTAAGAAACTACCAAACTCTCTTCCAAAGTGGCTGCACCATTTTGAATTTCCACCAACAACGAGTGAGTGTCCCTGTTGCTCTGTATCCTTGCCAGTATGAGGTGTCTTTTCAGATCTTTTGCCTACTTTTTAATTGGGTTGGTTTTTTTTTTACTGTTCAATGTTAAGAGGTTTTGCCTATTTAGGTCCAAGCCTCTAAGCATGCCTTGAGCTGCATCTTCTAGGTTTTAGTATGCTGTGTCTTAATTTTCACTCATGTTAAAGTATTTTAATTTCCTTTGTGACTTCTTCTTGACCCATTGGTTACTTAGCAGTGTGTTGTTTAATTTCCACATATTTTTAAATTTCCAAGATTTCTTTCTGTTATTATTTTCCAATTTCACTCTATGGCGATTATAGAATGTACTTTGTATAATTTTAATCCTTTTAAATTTTTTGAGGTTTATTTTATGAACTAGATTATGGTCTATCCTGGAGATTGTTCTGTGTGCTCTTCAGAAGAATGTGTATGCTTCTCTCGTTGGGTGGAATGTTTATAGATATCTGTTATTCTAGTTTGTGTGTAACATTGTTCGAGTCTTTTGTGTCCTTGTTGATTATCTGCCTGGTCACTCTATCTATTATTGTAAGTAGGGTACTGAAGTTTCCAACTATTAATGTTGAATTGTCTATTGCTACCCTCAATTTTGTTAGCTTTTGCTCCATGTATTTTGGGGCACTGTTATTAGGTGAATATATGTTTATAATTCTTACTGATGGATTGACCCCCTTTATCATTATAAAATCTCTCTCTTATATGCATATAAAGAAGTCTATGTTATTATGTCAGGTAAATCAAGTGCATTAGAACAAACATAAAGGCAATCGAGGACGGATGTCTGAGGTGGATCCCACAGTGAGAAACAGGACCATTTAGGGAAAGATGGGTCATGGATGCAGAACAAAAAGTAAGAGAAAAAGAATTTACTGATAGATATTGTATTTTAAAAATTGTTGAAAATGAATTATTATGCATAGAATGTTAAGCATGGGTGCCTGTTGCTCAGAGGGAGCCTTGGAATGACCTTTATTAGTGAATGGCCTTTATCCAGTATAAACATGAAGTTTATCCTTATTTTTAAGACACTGAGATTCTTCTTTATTGAATTGAAAGGAAAGGGGGATAGCATATGAACAGAGATATGACTTTTCTCATCAAATCCTGAATAGTTTAATAATTCAAACAGATAATATCAATACAAATAATTTAATGGGTTGAGTTAAACTTTCTCTAGTAGTAAGGGCAATTTTTACATCTGTTGGTTCTTGTCATTCTAGGATGGGAATAGAGTCTGGGAAACCTGGTGTCTCAAAGAATCTGAAGTGGATTGAATTTTAAATCCTTCTCATCTTCCTATTCCATTGCCTTAGAATTGTTTGGGTCAGGGTGAGGTTTTACAGCAGCAGCTTATCAAGAATATTGCATTAAACCTCAATGATCTTTTCCTTTCTAGTGACTTATTCCATAAACTCTTAAATCATCTGAAAATGTGAAACTTGATGTCCTTCTGATACAATTCTCCCAAATAGTAAAAAAGGTGGTATTGGGAGAGTATGAGAACTGCCATTATAAATCCAGCCAAGTGGGATAGGATGCTGTGATTAACTGCACGGTACCCAGGTAGATCTCCTGGGATTGCCACTGGGTGCAAGGTGAAGCGATTTCTCATGACTTCCTAACATTTATCCCCATAGATCATCGTGTTGAGCCATCAATCCTGTGAAGGTTAAAAATGACATTACTCAAAACCTGGAGAGGCAGAATTTCAAGAGGCTGTTATGTCATTGGGTTTAAGGCTTTGAAGGGGAGAGGAGATAGTTATTTTAAGGTTGATACCAAATGCCTCCCCTACTTCTCCCCCAAAGATTTTATAATTATGGAACCTAACTCATCTGCTGGATCCTCTTTTTCATTTCCCAATTTTTACAAATGAGTCTATAATGGATCCACATAAATACAAGCCTTTGTTGTTTTTGTTGTTGTTTAGTGGTTCTTCTAGAATTAAATCCCTGTTTGAAATGGAAATAACATGTCTTCATCTGCTTATATCCGTTTTGGTTATTTCTGACCACATTAACATCACAAAAATGTCTGCACATAATCTATAGCAGATGTTCTTCTCATGCCAGCAATAAATTACAGAGGCTACTAGGAGAAGAATTGTTTTGCTGTGGTTTTTCCCCAAGAAGGGTTCTGATGGGGAATATTGATCCAGAGTTATTATTTGACCTTTAGCCTTTAATTAGAGAAACTCACATCATGCTCTACAGTTAGACAATGGCTTCATTAATAAATATTCTGTATATCTCAAGATCGAATACATGTCTATAAACTGTTTTCAGGTTCCAAGAGTCCCTCTCTTGAAAAATCTTAGCTGTTCTATGTGCTTCTCGAAATGCCACCATTAGCACTTTCCTTTGCTTGAGGCATTTTCCCTGTTTAGAATGCAAATACCCTGACAATGTTGATACAAGTAGCTTTACTCTTTACCTAGTCTTAATAGGCATGGCATTAAGGTGAATGAATTCATCAGATCATCTAAAACACGTTTTAATAAGGGAGAGGTGGAAAGCACAGGGCAGTGGCCAGTGGAGCAAGGGGCAACTCGATCTTGAAAGACCAAGCAGGGGAGGCAGGGCCGAAGACCCTTGGGATTAGCCCTGCTTTGAAAATAAATGTGTTGCTTTCCTCTGTAGTTTATCCTTTCTCTGTAGACTTAATTTACAAGATGTTATGAATGAATGAATGAATGAAATTGTCTTCACAGGCACCAGTTAAGAAGTTAAGGATTACCCTGATAACATTTTGATTTTTTTTCTTGGAGTGAAAGAAGGGTTCTCTTGCATTGAGCCCCTCTCTGATATCGCGAGTCTAGAAAGACAGGAACTGGTTCCTATGGGAAACATTTCCGAAGATCAAGTCAGGCTGGACCTCCTGTCGCTCTCTTTTTTACTGTTGTTTTTTATTTCCACCCATTGCAGTAACTGTGTTGTAGAGTAGCAGGCTCATCTCTTTAACGTAAGCTCTCTTTCTGGCTTTTCTCGCTTACTCTGGTCTTTACGGGCATCTGGATTTCCTCTCCTACAGCCCTGTGTGTGTGAACAACAACACACAGCATTGAGCTTTATTTCCAGACTAAAATTTGTACCTTAAGCTAAATAGATGCTCAATTTCTGCAAGTGTAATACAAAGGTGAGACTTTCGACTTCTATTATCTGAACTGGAAAGAACCAGAAGCACACCTGATCAGGATTTTTTAACTAACTTTTTATTTTCAAAGTGAGGAATCTCCCCCAAACTTAAGTTTTATCCAGAGGATTGCCGATTTGGGGTAAAGATTTAGAACTTACAGAACTTATGAAGATCTAGATAAACATTTAGAACTATAAATTTCTAAAAACTGTAAAAGCTATAAAAATGAACTACTGAACTTAGATATTGCTACAGATGATTAGGAGGCCTTTAAGAGACATCGCAGTTCTAAGTTATCTTCTGAATCATTCAAGAAAAAATAACCCACTAATACAAAAATAATATTGTGTACTTTCTTTGGAAATAGGTGTATATGGGAAATTTGCTAGACTGATAATGATCATATACTGGGTACAGTTTTTCCCCCCTCTCTCTCCACTAGTCTGCCTTGGATCGTGAAGAGGAATCTTTTGTGCTTCTCTGGGAAGATCTGGGGTGGAATCTTCAATGCTTGTCTCCTTCCCTTCCCTGCCTTTTCCCCCTGGGACAAGGGCTGATTTAATTGCCTGGCTTGGTTCCCTGTTATTCTCTCCAGGCGGCCCACCTGCACGTTGTAGGTCTAGTTCTCTCCAACCTGTACCTATCACCAGGGCTGACCTCTTCCCACTGACTCTGTCCCCCTGAGCTGGCGGGTGCACCTCCAGGACAGTAGCCCACACTTGGGAGCTGAGCATCATTCTCCAATCCAGCCACAAATAAGGCTGACATTTTGTTCCCCAACTCCTGTATTGATTTCTTAATTGTGCCTGAACTTCAGAAAAGGTTATCACAATTCAAGCTCCAACAAGAACATTTGGCATGATCTGATTAATCTCCATAGAAAAAGAGTTCTCTGAACTGCCCTTGACGGTGGGGGTCACATTGCCATTGTAGCTTAAAGGAAACTTGGGTGTTGGGTTGAGTGTCACTCAGCGTAGGTGACGGCCCATTTTTCAGGGGCCGACGAACCACACTTGTGTAGATTAATGGCTACGATGAGAATGCCAATTTACTTATTTTTGATGAAAAATATTCTTGTAAAGACAACTGCAAGTGTGTTTGGGTGGATTTACACATTCTCTTGCTTTGCGCTGATTTCCTCAAGGCTGTGTTAGAATTCAGAGGCTGCTTGGGGAGAATAGGTGAGAGTCAGCAGATTTGACTGGCTTGTTCCAAAGGCAAGAGTCCTCAGGAAGACGGTTCCACATTCACATCGGGACCCCGGCCATGAACTTGTCAGTGAGTCAGTGGTTCAGGGCCAGCCTGGAGAAGCCCTGACAGTCTTGACCTTCTGACTCTCCTCTATCACTCTGCAGTGATCATTCTCTCTGATGGGCACGTCTTCTTGGTGTATGTGTCAGTACCTCCAATTAGGTGAGTCAGGGCTCGGTCAGGGGACTTTGTCCTTTTCCAGACACTGTATGAGCTGTGATCCAGGTATCAGAGGGTGCAGCCAACTCTTCAAGGCTCCCTTTGGACACCCTCACACCAGGATGCCTTTCCCACTTTTGTGAACGTCAGCTTCTGCTGTACTTGAACTCCCAGCAGCCATCACCTGTGTTTCTTTGAAGGATGACTGCCATGCATATAAAGTCTCAGGAGACTCTGAGATTTTAATTACCCCCTTTTTAACCAATGCATGATGGGTGTGGCGGTGTCTTCTGATGGGGACAAGCCTTGGCTGTGATACACACTAACTGCAGGGTCTCTCTGGGCCAGAGCCAGCGCTGGCCTCTGAGCGACTCTGCCTGGCATCTCACCATCGCTCCGCCTGCCTCTCTTCCTTCCTGGTCTGGTTCCTCCTTCCCCACTCCCAACTGACTCTTTCTGGGGACACGTTCTCATAAATCACTTTTACGTAAATCAAAACCTCAGGTTCTGATTTTGGGAAAACCAACCTAATTCAGACAGTATCCGTACTTCAGTATAACCAAATTTGTCATGTCTGCAGTGGAGAGATTACCTAATTTTTCCCCCATGTCCCTAAATATCATCTATAAGCATTAGGAGTAGTAAATAAATAGCTAAAACATCCGTGTAATTCACCTGATGCCTTTGCATAGTTAACCAGAGCTCGGAAGTGCATTAAAGCTCCCTGTGACATGACAGAGCAAGGCTGACGTGGGGCAGGAGGGACGGGTACCACAAGGCAGTCAGGCGAGGCCAGGGCTGGGGGACGGGAGACCCGGGTCTCATTTCTGCTCTGTTGGGTCCTACTAGTCTGGCCCTGGGTGAGCGGATTCAGGTCTCTGGGTGGTAGTTCATTCAGATAAAAATTACAGGATTGGATTAGAATATTTCTAAGCTCTCCTCGGTTTTAGAGAAAATAAAGGGTCTGGAACGAATGTTGAGTGTTGTGAACGAGTTTTATGGCCAATTAGGGAACCCAGCACTGTACAGACAGTAGGCTCTGATGGACATAGCTCAGGCGAGAGCACAGACGGTCTTTAAGAGCTGAAAACCATCGTCTCTGTGTTAGTCAAGGATCTCCAGAAACACAGACCCTCACCCACTGTATATACATATACAGAGACAGAGAGATTTATTTTAAGGTATTGGCTCCTGTGCTTGGGGCTGCAAGTCCAAAGTCTGTGGGACAAGCAGGCAGGCTGGGGACCCAGGGAAGACCTGATATGGCAGCTTGAGTCCAAAGGCCACCTGCTGACAGAAATTCCCTCTTCCGTGGGAGAGATTCGTCTTTTCTCTTAAGGCCTTAACTCATTGGATGATGCCCACCCACAGGATGGAGGGCCACCTCCTTTACTCAAAGTCAGCTGAGTTAAATGCTCAACTCATCTGAGAACACCTTCCCAGCAGCATCTGAACTGGCGTTTGACCAAATACCTGGTGCTGGGGCCTCTCCAAGTTGACACATAGCGTTAGCCATCACACTGGGAAGTCACAATTGCTGTGTGATTGGCAGGCGGTATCTAGGCTAGTCCGTTAGGCCTGGGGTGAGTGCTGAGAGGGTCAGGAGGCATCCAGGACATGTGGCTCTGGCTGTGCTTTCAGCATCGCTGTGGGCCAGCTGGGCAGCCGGGCCAGGATTCAGCACCTTCACCACCAGCATTCTGAGAGCCAAGGAGTAATGAGAGATCTATGTATGAACACGAAATACAAAAAGAGCAACTATGAAGATCAAGTTCAAGTTCTCTTTTACTACTGTACATTGCAGGACATCAGAAAGTTTTGTAATTTGATGTTCACTTCATTCACTTGCCATTAATTCCACAAGATAAAAAGAAAGTTTATACTTCAGGAGAGAAGATTGTTACACAAGAGGAAATTGGTTCAGGAACTGATTGTAAGTCAAGCACTTGTGTTATTAGTTAGTAGATACAGTTTAATATCTTTGAGGTCAGTGATGTAATTCTCAGGTCAAAATATTGCATAATAAATGAACAGCTGCAGATAGGCTGGGCCAGAAATCCTCATGAATTATTTAATTTTTGCTTATTTTCATTATGACATCTCCATTTCCAATGATCGTCTTTCACTATTGCATCAAATGCTCATCCTCCCCCTGCTTCTCCTTCTTACCCACGTGTCTGTCCGTCTCACTCCATCTGTTGTGTCTTCAAACCCCTTGTTCTCACCCCACATTTCTTTCATCCCACGTTTCCATGCTCTGACCAGTGTTCCTCAAAAAATGGCCCTGGGCTGTCTGCACGAAAATCTCTTCCAGAGCTTGTTAAAGATGTAGATTTTTGTACCCGAAGTCCCCACTCTCACAAACCCACATTTACCTGTGTGCATCGCATTTGCTCATGGAAATACTTTGTTTGAAGGTGGCAATGGTCCACTGTATCCTTTCTGCAGGTTTTTAACACAGAAGGGTGAATAATCCATTGAGTTCTCGGGGGTGGCAGGGGGAGGGTAGTATTAGGGCCGCTTATTCTGCCTGGGGGAAAGCTGACCCAGCTTATGTGTGCGATCAACACGTCTCTGTCTAGAGGAGAATTACAGTTTTCCTGACTCCTTGTTCAAGTTCTCTGGTAGTAGCTAAAAGTAGAAGGGGGAAGATGATGAAACCTATATCTGTAATTGGTGGGAAATTTTAGGGTATAGATCAAAGTACACATTTGAACTTCTCATTCTGAAATATATTTGACTATTTTATTCCTCCTTGACATACATTCCTGTATCTCAACAGGTATCTTTTTCACGTTGTAATAAATTGATAGACACATTGATAAGGTAACAATAATACTAATGAAATTGCACATGCAATGTACTGTTTATTATCTTTACATCATTTCAGTTAAAGCCTATTTTTCCCAACAACAAAGGAAAACCCCAAGAATAATTGCATCACTATCACAGTATTTTAATTTCTAGTAAAGCAAGAAAAAAGTGGCAAATAATTCTCAATTCACACCTTCCCTGTGTTTGGAGTTGCATAGATTTCTGGCTGAAAGCAGAGAAGTTAGAAAACTTTATGTTTCCTATGAAATGCTGAAATATGAATTATTATGGCAAGATTCCTGCAGCAGAGGTCAAAAATCTCCCTTTAATTTGCTGCAGTGAATCTTCTTCTCTCTTTCCTTTTGTCTCTCCCTCCCAAAACCAACTGTGTTTGATTTTTTTTTCTGACCAATGATAGCACGACATTGTTGTTACATGAATGAAAGGTACATGGGAGATTTAAGATTTAAAAAGTATATCCCCTCTGAGAAATGTGGATTGTAATCTGAAGTATAATCTCTGATTATATCTCAGACTTTCAAATCAAACACATGATTAAAAACTACTTGTTATTCTAAAAATCCGAGCAGAAAGAACACAAATCTGTCAAGTTTAAATATTGTCAATCATTTGGTTACAATGTAATTCCATGCCATATTATGGGAGCCCTTGCCTGCATTCAACAGAAGTCACGCTTTTCAGACAACATAAGATTTAAAGATCAGTGGATCTGACATGATGGAAGTGGAAAGTAAAATGATTGTTACAGAAATGGGTTATTTTAAGTAGACATTCCAGTAACTTCAGATCCCAAATTATTCACACAGCTTTAGTGGTCAGATGGAAATGATCTTTCCTGCTCGTTATGGAAAAATCCACCAGAAAAATATATTTTTCTTTTCTATTCTGATGGTAACAAGCCTGCCTAAGAGATGCAGTGTCAAAGAATTTTTCCTGTCACTTCAATTAGCAAAATGATTCATAGCCCAAAACTGTACCCGCTTAGACATAAGCCATATTTACACCAAGAATGCCATGTTATTTGCTGCTTTAGAAGAAGAAAAAAATACTAGGGTATGATTAATAACAAGTTTTACACTGACTTAAAAAGCCAAAACTAAATAAAAATTCCATTGCCTCAAGGTTTTGATACGGCAGGGTAAAGCTATTTCTCTCCTCTGCTTTTCTCAAAAATCACTCCAAGATACAAAGGAAAAGGAAACAGAGAACACAAAGTCCACCATCAGAGAAACTAGAAAGGAACTGAACAGTGCAGATGGTAGTGTGGGGTGGGGAGCAGTGATGAAAGAGCTGGTTCGCCATGCACAGTCTTGGGAAGACTTGAGAGTGGAATGTACCAACCATTGTAGCCTGTATGTTCATAGGGACAGAGTGTTCCAGATGTGGGTCTCAGACACAGAGGAGGGTGGACAAGAGTAGCTGAAGGACACACAGGTGTTAAGTACAGTCTGCATTTTGGATGGCGAATCTCTCCTTCCCCCCTCCACCCAGTGACAGATTATAGTCAGGATGATGCTTCTCCAGATAAGAGATAGAGGATCTTCCTCTGGAGAAACTGAAATACCCCAAAGAAAAGATCTACAGATATTGGCAATTAAAGATGCCCAACAAAAATAAAGCCAGCTTTTTTTTTTCCCATTTGGTGGGTTGTCTTTTCGTTTTGTTCATGGTTTTCTTTGCTGTGCAGAAACTTTTAAGTTTAATTAGGTCCCACTTGTTTATTTTTGCTTTGGTTTCTTTTGCCTTAGGGGACAGATCCAAAATATTGCTACAGTTTATGTCCAAGTGTGTTTGGCCTATGATCTCTTCTGACAGTTTTATGGTTTCAGGTCTTACATTCAGGTCTTTAATCCATTTTGAGTCTATTTTTGTATATGGTGTGAGGAAATGTTCTAATTTCATTGTTTTACACATAGCTGCCCAGTTTTCCCAGCACCACTTATTGAAAAGACCATCTTTTCTCCATTGTATAGTCTTGCCTCCTTTGTCATGGATTACATGACCATAAGTGTATAGGTTTATTTCTGGGCTCTCTGTTCTGTTGATCTGTGTGTCTGTTTATGTGCCAGTACCAAGCTGTTTTGATTACTGTAGTTTTGTAATATAGTCTGAAGTTGTACAAAATAAATAAACAACGAGGATATATTGTACATCACAGGAAAATATAAATAAATCCAACTCATTCCCCATTTGTTCACCAGTCTACAACTCTGCCTGCCCTAGGAACTTCCAATCAATGTTTTGGACATACAGGGATAATCAGATATGCAAGGAGGGCTGGAAAAAAAAGGCTAAATTAAAAGCAAAGAAACAGAAAAAGGCATGCAGAGAAAATAGGGAGCTGAAAAATATTAACATAAGAATATTTAACATATTTAATATCCTTGGAAGATAAAAGAAGATGATCCACTCATGAAGCAAGAGGACGATGTTCCTTAAATATTCGAATGCCAAAGAAGAGCTCTTCTAAATATAAATATAAAGATATGGATATAGATTTAGATATAAAAGCTAAATATAATGTTTAAGAAAGTCTTGAGGCTTTAGAATAAAAAGATAGAAATAGACATTGGAGAGAAAAAAAGAAAATTAGAGGATCGATCCAGCTGGTCCAATATCTGATAGTAAGAGTTCCAGAAAGAGTTAACAGAAAATTGTACAGAAAAATTATCCGAAGAATAATGTAATAAATATTCCCAGAACCAAAATTAGTCTCTAGAATGAAATAACCCAATGAATGCCCAGCACAATGAATAATATAAAAGACCTATCCCAGGTTATATCACCATAAATTTCAGAACAATAAGGAAAAGTTCTGAAAAAAACTTGATGGGTCAAAGAATCTAAAAAAGGAAGACATCAGACTTATCAATAGCAACCCTGGAATCTAGAAGAGGAAGAAAAATCACCTTCAAAATTCTTATTTTCAACCTAAACTTTAATATTTAGATAGATTGCTATTCAAGAGTGAAGGTAGAATAAAGAAATCTTGAGATGTATAGAGTGTCAAGAATTTTCTTCTTTGGCAACTTTTATGAGGAAACCACAAGAAGGCATATTTCAACAAAAGGAGGGCGGGGGAACTAAGAAAGAGAAAAGACTTGGGCTTTAGGGAACAGAAAATGTAACATAGGAGAGAGGGAGATGGGCTTGCCAATGATAGCAAAGCAAATCTCAGGTCAACAGCCATGCGGCATGGTGAGAGAGTGACTGAAGAGAGAGAGAGACATGGGGAGAAAAGTAAAGGGAACTGCTGGGTTTTCTGATGCATTTGATCATATGGAAAAATGATGTTGAGAGTTCTGCACAATTGCCAGAGGATGTAAAAAGACGTAGTAACTATTCAAAGAAAATGAAAAAAAATGACAAAAGGATACACATATCAGCTGCAGGTAAAGCAAAAGGTGGCATAAAAATGAAAATATAATTACAATACATATTGATTAGAAATAAAGAATTACACGTATACCACTGTATAAATACTAATTTGGGGTTGATTCAAAATGAAATAAAATTATATTGGAAGGTTAAAGGGAGAAAAAGAGCAAGTGTGCTAAAATTCTCAATTCTGAAATTTTGGATTAATGTTGCATAACCTTACTGAATCATAAGAAAAACGTGTGTGTGTGTGTGTGTGTGTATGTGTGTGTGTATATATATATATATAAAAAATCAGGGAGAGTCTAGTTTCCTCTGAGGAAAAGAAAGAAGTGGAAGATCAGGAGACAAGGAATATTCTTTTTGTATTTTGGGGGGGAGGGATGCAGGGGGCGAAGTAGAAAAGAATAGCTTTATTCCTTTGCCAGGCAAAGGGGACCACAGCAGGCTAATGCCCTCAAAACTGTGTGTCCCGACCTGGAGGGGGGTAATGAAGAGGTTTTGTTTTGTTTTGTTTTTTTCATTGGTGTACAGTTGCCTTACAATGTGGTGTTAGTTTTTGTTATAAGCTTCTTAGAACTATCGACTGTTTAAAACTATTTGTGAACAATACTTTAAGTAAAATAAATATTAATAAAAAGGTAAAGCTAAAAGATCAACCCAGCATTTCTAAAACCTCAAGATACCCAAACAGAACTGGCCTCACAAACAATGGTCAGTACATTGAAGCTACATCCACTGTGGCATCTGAAATCAGTATGAGTGACTTTTTGGCAATGGACCACATCGGCCATTGACCAGTGATGATCAATAAAAATGCAAACAAATAAGTCCTTAAAGATGACCTCAGATCACCATCACACAGCAGGAGTACTTTATTGTGAATTGTTTTTCAGTTTACTTTTAGCCAGCAGGTGGGTCTGAAGGGGAGATAAATTTTGTTGTGAGGGAAAAGGGAGGAATGCAGCTGGAGGACAGGGTCACAAGCCCCTCCTCTGTCAGCCAGGCACCCACATGAGCATGGACACCTCAGGAGCATCAATAAAATGCAGAAATGAGGGTCAAAAGGGATGTGAGAATAAGGAAAATCTCCTGGATTCCGATCTCAAATGATTACTGAAATGTATGAAAGAGAACATAGTTTAAAGCAAATTCTACTTTTTAATTAAAGAATAATCTTAATAGAATCTTGATACATATTCTGTGACACAGCTATATTTATTTATCTGTTTTATTTTTGGCTGCGTTGGGTCTTCGTTGCTGCGCATGGGCTTTCTCTAGTTGCGGTGAACGGGGCTACTCTTCATTGCCGTGCGCGGGCTTCTCATTGAGGTGGCTTCTCTTGTTGCGGAGCATGGGCTCTAGGTGCGCAGGCTTCAGTAGTTGTGGCTCATGGGCTCTAAAGCGCAGGCATGGTAGTTGTGGTGCATGGACTCAGTTGCTCCGCGGCATATGGGATCTTCCCAGATCAGGGATCGAACCTGTGTCCCCTGCATTGGCAGGCGGATTCTCAACCACTGCGCCACCAGGGAAGTCCCTGTGACACAGCTTTAACTGCTTGTTAAATTGATTTTTTTTTCTCAGCAGAATATTTCTCTTTTCTCCCTTGCTGAATTTAGACCTTTCAGAGAGGGTTGGCTTTTTATTACTTCAAATTAGAGTCCTTAATTTCCCCTAAAAACATGTGCAGAATATATACCGGTAAGTGTCTTTCACCTTTGCCATCAAGTGTTCTGTGTTTCTGGAAGGCAAAGGCTCTAAACACGAGAGAACTGATAGACAGCTTATATTTATCCCCTCTACCTGGAGCACCGATGGCTCTTGTGATGTGAGTAACTACTGCACACCAGACACAAGAACAATCCTGCCATCTGTTTATGTGCAGGTCACCAGCCACCAGATGGTAAACTTGGGTAAGTTTGCTTTTCTATTTTGAGATTTACTGAGGATGGGGGAGTTTATTCTCTCTCTCTCTCTCTCTCTCTCTCTCTCTCTCTAATACTGGAGAAGCACTTTCATTTTTAGATAGTGGCAAAGTTCTAGAAAACGCTTGTTTTGTAACTGAAATCAAGAGTTTTCTGTCTGCACAGAGTGCTGCTAGAGAGGGCTGTAAGAGTTTGTCTAGGTGTTTAGGTCTGGTGGGAGAGAAAGTAGTATATGCGGATGTCTGCAAATGTCTTTGGAAGGTCAGGACAGAGAGCCTGGTGGTCAGGTCAGCATCTGGGACACACACACTGGTGGTGGTTTCTGTGATAGGAATGGCAGGAGGATGCCCTGCTATCTCTGTTCTGCTCTGGGAGCGGGTTGGCATTCCTGACAAAGGAGAATCTACTCACTAAATTTAAATGGTACCCTTTCCACAATCCATTTAGCCTGAAGTCCTCAGTGTCACCAGCTAGGAACACAAATAGTGAAAATTTGATGTCCTGAGACCCATCCTTCCCTAAGCCTGACAGCGAAAAGTCCTGTCATGTACATGGTTCTGGGCATCCCCTGAGGTGCTTACCTGTGTCCACGAGAAACCTGTCCTCAGCTTCAGGCTCAGTTCCACAGAGGAATCACCCCCTTTTCATGTGCAGGTTCATTGCTCTTGTGAAGTGAACAATTCTGTCTTGTCTTAAGATCGTTTATGGGTAGAGGAGGGTCTGGCTTGAGCCCCACAGGATTGAGCATTTTATGTTGTAGCTATTTCACGTACCACGATCTAGGTTAGCTAAGTCCAAGTTCCTAACGACCCACAAAGCCATATGACAGTCAAGCTGTAATGACTGGTCTTCATGGTTTGGCTTGGTGCAGGTACTTCTGCCGTCAGGGATGCTGTGGGAACCATAGCTTCGCAGGAACACAGGGTGAGTGACATTTCTTAGCCCCGCAAGTCACCTCACTCCTTCAAACCTAGACATACTCTGCTAGAATGAACAGGTTGGGGCGAATTGGGTGTCATGGTACCCAGAATGAGTGTTTTCCCTTTATAGTCAAGTCTTTCTGACTCACAGTAAATCTGTGTTGAGGGACCCTATTGTATCTCTGCCATCTGGCTTTCATTGTTCCAGCTTCTCACACCTGACAGTCACGCCTCTGTTGGTCTAAGCTCCAAACCCCAGTGATAGACAAGATTCTACAACCTGGGTGTCTAGCTCCAAATCAGAAAGATATATATTCTGAGGGTATATATATTCCACTCTGCCGCTGGAAACATCCAGACCCCCCGGCAAATAGATTGCAGAGGGAGGCATGATGTCTAACTTCTTGCACGGAAAAGGGAGGAGAGTAATTCTGGTCCCAACTTGTCAAGAAACAGGAGTTCCAAAACTAATTCTGGTGCCAACTGTGAACGTAATAAAATGATCACCTTGAGACATCAACATTTGTACAGTTTATAGTTTACAAAGCTGTAGAGAAAACGTAACCATTTATTCCTAAATTCAGTCTTTTAAAATTTCCCCCCAAAGTCTAATGGCATCATTTCTGTTGCTTAAAAAAAATCCTTTCACTTCACTCCTTCTCAGTTCCTCAACATGAATTCCATCTTATTCTGGTATTGTTGTTGTGTTAAATCTGACCTGGAGTGTTTCCAGGGTAGGCATGCATTGGTTAATAATCAAGATATTCGTTTCTTGCATATACACAAAAAATCTTGCAACATTTTTACTAAATTCAGGTAGTCAGGCCTAGGGATTGATTGGAGGTTGATGCCCAAGGCACTCTCAGACTGGCTCCTCTAAATATATTGTCACTGATTCATGGGTTATCTCTGCGAATAAAACTGATGATCTCAGTTTAACATGTTTGGTATTTTTATATGATTTTTAAATGTGCCCAAAGAATAAAATCCTTGTTCTGTTAAAAAGCTAACTCAAAACTTCTTTTTCTTCCACTCTCCCATTTAAATATGGATGTAGAATTACTGACTTTTAAAGATCAACCTCAGCATGTAAATGCATTTGTAATGACTATAATTTCTTGCTCTGGACTTTGACTTCTTCAGGATCTGAAAGTAGCATTTGCTGAAGGTTAATGCAGGAAATAGGGTTCCAAATTTTGAATGCTGTAAGATACAGTCTAGGGTGATAAAAATTGGTCTGCTTTATGGAATTTAAATGAATTTCAATCTTAGTGCTTCGTGACAGGAAATGAAGAAAATTACTCCCATGAGGGTTTAGAAACGTGTTATGTTTGTCATCGTGAACCAGTGACTCAATCCTATTCTAGGATTTTTATGGGAATGGTATTGGACCAATTCCTGGGGAATTAGGGAAACAGCTGTCTGAACATGATGGATAGTTTAATAGGAGGTCATTTCTTGGGCCCCTAGCACTCAATGGATGCTAAAGAAACACAGTAAAATACAACAAACCCAGTGTTACAACCTGGGACTTCCAAAGGGAACTCCATAGCAGTTCAGAAGCTTGGGAAACAGCCTGAATGTCCAAGGGCCTGCTTTGTTTCTCGATATTTATACAAACTTAGGCAACTTATTTAACTTACTGGAACCCAGTTTCACCACCTGTGAACAGCTCATCTTTATGCTTGTTTGTTGTGATTTTTTCCCAGAGACAGAATTTCTTAATTTTTATGGAGTAAAGCACATCATGTTTTTTCTTTATATTAATGTTTGTTTTAGGTCTTATTTAAGAACTCTTTCCCTGGGTAGAGGTCATGATGAGGAGATCCTCATATATTATCGTCTAAAAGATTTAATGTTTCATTTTTCATGTAAGATCTATACTCGATCCACAGTTAATTTCTGTGTAAGTTGTGAAACCATCCAATTTAATTTTTACGTATGCACCTGCAACTATTCCAGCACCATTTATTGATCTGATGACGGTTTAGTCTGGATCTGTCTTTTAACCCTCTGTTCTGAAGTAAAACCTCAAGCATCTATCAAAAATCACCAGATGTAACCACCTAGAGGGGTGGGACAGGGAGGGTGGGAGGGAGGGAGAAGAGGGAAGAGATATGGGGACATATGTATATGTACAACTGATTCACTTTGTTATAAAGCAGAAACTAACACACCATTGTAAAGCAATTATACTCCAGTAAAGATGTTAAAAAAAAATCACCAGATGTAGTTAGGACTGATTCTGAGCTCTGAATTCCCTTCCAGGGCTACTTTCCACCACATATCAAAATCATGCTCTGTTAGTAAACCTTGATATCCCATATAGCACGGTTACCCTTCTTGTTCTTTTGTTTTTCCAAAACAGTCTTGAGTATTTGTTTCCTCTTTTTTCAATGAAAAAAAATTACGTCATAAAACCATAAACAGGCGCACGCACACACACACACGCACACACGTCCCACAGTGGTTTGGGATATTGACTGAAGTTGTACTAAATGTACAGATCATTTTGGAGTGATCTGATATCTTTAGAATATTGAGTAATCCAAGTCAAGAACATGGTATAATTGTATTTATATAGCTCTTTTTGAATGTTTTACAATGAAACACTGTAGTTTTCTCTTTGGAGAGAGTTCATATATCTTGTTATTGTTAAATATTTGATAATTTTGATACCATGAATACTTTTTAGGAGAAATAGACTCTACATACAAAAAAGGGCACAAGTCAGTTGTAAAGTGGGCACTTGTAGAGTGTTGTGTAAAGCTTGATGAATTATCACCAGGTGGACGTACTTGTACAATCACCATCAGTACCCAGAGGACCCTGCGCTTTCCTCCTGGTCACTACCCAGTCCTCCTCCCCAAGGCAGCCTTTACCCTAACACCGTATAGTAGCTTCTCCTGTTGATTTTTTAAAACTCTGTTAACATTCCATTGGTCTTTAGCCTCCTCTTCCATCACTACTACACTGCTTTAATTACTATATCATTCTAAGAATTGGCTAACCAGTAAAGTAACCTTTCTAACCATATACTTCTTTTTTTTACAGACTTTCATTTTTAAAGCTTAGCAAAATTGAGCAGAAGGTACAGAGATTTCCCACATACTGCCTGCTGCCACGCATGCATGACCTCCCTGCTATCAGCCTCTCTCGTTAGTGATACATTTGTTACAGTTGATGAACCTACATTGACCCATCATAGTTACTCAAAGTCCACAGCGTACATTAGGCTTCACTCTTGGTGCTATACATTCTATAGGTTTGGACAATGTGTAATGACATATACTCTTTTTATGGTATCGTACAGAATATCTTCACTACCCTAAAAATCCTTTGTTCCCCCCAGTTCATCCCACTCCATCCCAAACCCCAGGCAACCACTGATCTTTCTACTATCTCCATACTTGTCATTTCTAGCCAGAATCAGAGAGTATTGTAACCTTTTCAGATTGGCTTATTTCACTTAGAAATATGTATTTAAATGTTGTACTTCTTTTTAAATATTGTTTTGGCTATTATGCCACTTTGTATTTCCAGATAAATTTCAAAACTAGTTTGTCAGTTTACACACACACACACACATACTTGTGCACAATGCCTGGTTAGAATTTTTATTGGGATAGTATTAAATATATAGAACAACTTGGGGAAAGTTGCTCTATTTAGAATATTGAGTCTTTTAGTTTTGTCCCTTTATTCATTTACATGTTCTTTAATTTTTTCCTTAATGTGTATACTTTTCTTTGTGGAGATGTTGCACATTTTAGAACTATTTTGGCTTTCCAATTCTTCTTGAATTAGCTTTGGTAAATTGCATTTTACTAGAAATTGGCCAATTTCATCTAAATTTGAATATTCATTGGCACACATTTATTCAAACATCCTTTTAAAATCTTTTCAGTGTGTTTAGTTCTCATTAACATTCCTCTTTTCATTTACAATATTATTTGAAACTTCTTTTTTTCTTGATCATGACCATTGAAAGTTTATCAGTTTATTGCAGTTTTCAAAGAGGCCAAGTTTGATTTTGTTGTTCATCTCTCTTGCATATTTGTTTATAGTTTATATTTTTATCTTTATTATTTTCCTTTCTTTGAACGTACTTTGCTGTCCTTTATGAAAGAATTCTCCTTAGCCCATTGATTTTCAGCTTGTCTGTGATGTCTGCTGGGATGAAATTTCCCAGTTTTTATTTGCTTGAATATATGTTTATTTCTCCTTTATTCTTGCTTCATATTTTCATTAGTTATAGAATGGTAGGGTGATATATTTCCTAATGTCTCTTACATCTCTCTCACACACATGACACACAGACACACACAAAGACGTACGTATGTATGTCGTAGTAGTAACTTACTGGAATGTGATCTCAGGTTTTTAGGACAGCATTTGCTCAGGAAAAGTGACTTCCTTAATTGAAACTTGGACTGTGACCTTGACCTCAGCACCAAGGGCAGATGATGTTCATACCCAGCACCATCACACAGCAGATAAGACTGTTGAGAACTGTAGAAAAGAATCACATTTGCTTTATTCCTACTTCACTGACGTTTCCTCCCCTTCCTCCTTCTGTTCCTCCTGTATCTCCTTTTCTTCTTGTTGCCACTCTTACCTCATTTTTCTCCAGATTATCAGAAGGTTAATTCTGTGCCTAGAAAGTTATGTGGATCCCGACCAAATACCTATTGTGTTCGTTTCCTGGATGTTTAGTGCCCCAAGGGCCCCCTAGCCAAGTCCCCACATACACGTGTATGATTTATCGGCCACATCAAACTTCAGCACTAGGTATGCACTTTTCTCAAAAACAAATTCACGAGAAGTGGCGTGGCATGTAAAACTAGTTTTGGGATATGACTGCCAAGGCTACTGATAGGAGCCAACACAGCAGCAGCTGGGACTGGAAGCAGAATGGATTGCTGCATAGGAACATTTCCTAGCTTAGAGAGTACTGCAGGGTTGGCTTGGTTTTCAGGGGCAAGCAGAGCAACCTGAAGGCTCTGAATCAAAAGGCACGGGATGCGGAGCCAGACATCCAGGGACTGAGAGGTGAGACGTGCGTTATCACACTTATGGCCCACGGACACCTCAGTCGTGTCAATTACAGCAGTTGCTCCTTTCCTCTTTCCAACGCGGGGAAAACGATGCTTCTCTCTACTTGCATCTTCCAACATCTTTTCTGAAACCTAATTTCTCCTTCACTTCCAATCTAACTTTTTATCACTTCAGATGAGAAAAAAAAAGATATTAGTAATTTAAGGGCAGAGAATAATTTTCTAGGTAAGGTGACTTGAAAAAGTGCAAGAGGAATTTCACAACTCTGCATATCTGATTAATCCATGAACAAAGAAAGCTTTGATGGGGTTCTATCTAATCTTTGTGGATTTGCTTTACTCACCACTCTTGTTTGAAGTGAAAGAATGTAATATTGTATCAGAGAAAATTCCTGAACTGTAATACTCTGCTTAGTGCTGTATAATATCTTAGATATTGGTGTCCAAAATAATTAAACACTATCATGTGGTTGGGATCTACTCTCCATACTATCGTGAGACAAACCCCTTAAGCGATATGGTATAAGTTACGTTGAGTAGCAAAAATAATTCTAGAAGTTCTGTCTAATCTCACTCAATATTACAACTTATTTACCTTTATATATTTGGGCAAATGATTCCTTAATTATCTCCTATAATTTCACATCAAATTAAGCAATGCTGTTTCAAAAGTGATCACCTTAGGAGCCTATATCTTCCTCTGGAGGTGTTTCAGTTCAGAACATGACACGTAGGAGACCTTCTGGGATGACCCTGAGAGCATCAGCACATTCTTTCCAATATTCATAAAGACAGTAAATTTTCATCATCAGAGAGTGACTTTGAAGTCTGGAAAGACTCAAGAGAAATAACAATAAAACGAACTCTACTGAATAATCAACAATCAAGACAAAGAACAATCAAGACAAACTTTATAGTTTTTGATTAGTAAAGCTGAGCAAGTAAAAGTAATGAAATTAATATTTTTATTATGTGATTTGTATCCTGTTCCACAAAGAAATTTTTCTAAATGAATTTTTACATTGTAAATGAATTCTTATATTTGAATGACTGAAGCATCCACAATGAGCATTCTCAAGAAGAAAAAATGTTTCACATAGTCTTAGACTGTGCCTTCTACTCTGCACTGGGAGACTGAAGCAAGATCTGCAGAGTTAAGAAGGGCCTCGTGTGTGAGGCATTTGAAATGCACTTCTGCAGGTGTGGTCCTGTGTGTGGTTATTTCATGATGGTCACAATTTCGGCTGAACCCTACACAGCCCGTTTGTCAGTACCTAGGACAGCAACAAGATCTCACCCTTTTAGCAGAGACTTTCTTCTCTAACCTTCTGAGCATACAAGAAATAAAATCTCTCACGTTGAGAAAAGACATTAAAAATTACTTCTAATATTCCTTTAGATATGTGATTGTTTTTAATAAAACCAACAGGAGCCCTTCAGGGACGCCCACACAATTTGAACTCAAATCAAAGGCAGATCATTCTCAAGTGAACTTTGGTTCTAAGGACATTACAGTTAATATAGGGATACCACAAGGGTCTCCAGAATTAACAGGTGAAGACTCTCAGAAAATAAATGTCCTAATTTTGAAGACTAAACATAGCACAGAAATTTATTAACAGAATTTGTTTAGAAAATGCTCTTTTCAGAAAAAAATAAGTTGTGCACTTTCAGGAGAATTGAAAAGTTTATATTGTGTAGTGATTAGATGCAGATAAAGCAATTCACTTTCCCTGTGTTGTTTGGAATACAGTTTGCTATAAAAGATAATCCCACATTTATAATCTGGACATCTTATTATTAGACTTCACTAGGTTTTTATAAAATGCACTGGATATTTGGTAATTATCTTCTCCTCCTCTTAAGCCCTTTAATGCTTCTCAATCCCTGCCCCAGAGTGACCTTTGTAAGGAGGTTGGCTGGCTGCCATTGAGTGGGCATTAAAGTCAGAGCACAAAAATTACAGCACCAAGAGACGTGTGTGTCCTACAGACTTACCCAAAATGGAATCTCTTAAATCTGTTTCCCCCAGTTGCCTTTGGGATCCGATTCAAAATCAATATTTAGTGCTTCAAGCAGATAGAAAGACAAAAGACAAAATTAATTCTACTAATTGTTTTTTAATGAAATGGGAATTTTTAATTGATGTTACTGTAAGCAAACTATACACATACATGCATACACATCTCTTTACAAGTTAATTTTGGAAGAGAACACCCACACAGGGGAACCTGTCATGTTCCACCTTGCATACCTTGGGGAGCATAAAGTATAAATAAAATGCATGATCGTTATTATGTTAATGCCTGATATGTTATTATTATGTTATATAGACTAAGAGATTACCAATAAACTATTGATTCATGTAAATAATTTCTGTTAGTTTCTTACTTCACAGGGTCAAAATAAAGGTCTGAATAAAAGATTCTCATACCCACACACTTAATTAGTATACCTTGTTACTCCTCAAGGTTCTTACAAAGTGGAAGTGTATATTTTTGAAGAAACATTTAGTTCTTAACAAATAAAATTCTTTTATTTTTGCTATGCTAAATATAGCATATTGCAAATGGGTTTACTAATCCTTTTAAACTTCAATACCTGGAGAAGCATTTAGATTCAGAATGTGAAGTGCCAGTCACTCAGAAAAAACACACATTTCTCTATGGAATTGCCTCAAGAATAAAATAAAAATTCTTTTATTATTTCATAAATTATTTGCAGTGCAGAAAGCAACAGGCGAGCAGAAGTCTCTCTGGGGCTGGGTCCAGGGCGTCAAACAAATTTTCCTTGCTGATGTGGGCTGGTGGGACGCCCTGAGAGAGCCGAGTCCCAAGGGTGCAGGTGTCTCAATCCAGGAGGTCAAAGCAGAGAACAGAGGAAGGGCTTTCTGAATTTGAGCAAAAAATTTTTTGTGTCACTTTCCCACATTGTTCTTAAATTTTCCCTCTCTTGAAAAATAGATTATCTGTTATTTAATTCTCTCACTGCACAGGTACTAGGGCTAGAATGATGGAAGACAGAGCCTTGGACCTCTGCTTTTATGGAGCTTATGGGTATGTGTGAGGGGGTTTCAGACAATTGGGAATCAGTATAAAATCTCTGTCCTGGGGGAGGAGGCTCATGTTGTGAGAACACAGGGGAGAGGCCCCCAACCTAGCCTGGTCTTTGTGTAGGAGGACTTGGGACCCAGTTCACCTTCTTAGAGGAAGTTATCAAGCAGGTACATACTTTAGCCCAGTAAAAAAGAAAAGTGAGGAAGAGTGTCCCAAGCAGAGGGAACAGCAAGCCCAGAAGCCTGGAAACAAGAGAATGGTTTTTTGAGAAACAGAATGAACTTCAGTATGGCTGGAGCCTAGAATATATTGGGTTTGGTGGCTGAGCAGTCTGGGGACACAGGGGCTGGGGAATGGAGGAAATGGTAAGGAAACAGAACGTAGAGGCTGGTGAGGCTACATCTGAAGGGCTTTTGTAAGATGAGGAAAGAAATGTACAGTTACTCTAAGAGAGGTGGGTAGCTTGAAGGATTTTAAGCAGGAGAGTGACACGATTAGAATTGAATTTTAAAAGCTTCCTTTCATCCTCTCTATGCAGTCCTTCTAATGTTTGAAGACAGCTAAGATGCTCTATTCCCATTTCCTTCATTCTTCAAGTGGGGAGGTTTCCAGAACTTTCAACGAGATAACCTTCTTCTGAGCAAATCTAATTTTTTAATGTTCCTCTTAAAATAAGGAATCTGAAGCAGAATAGAATGATCCAGATGGGATATATAAACAGCATATAGCATAGTACGATTCTGCTACCCTTGTTTTCTTGGATATTACTCTCTTATTGGAGCAGATTTAAATTGTTGTGGCACATTGTTTATTCATTTTGAGCTTATAGTAAACTAAAGCAAAATAGACATTTTTTCCCCTAACTAAAACTGATGTTTAGTCAAGTCTCACCCATCTTGTGTAAGTAAGAGTTTACATAGCCCTGTCAGATGTCATGTTAATGGTTTCCGTCTATCATTCATGTCTATCAAGATTGTTTTGAGTCTTGCTTATGTCATTTGAGGCACTGACCATCTATCTTAGCCTGTGTCAGCTGCAAATTTAATAAGGATGATTCCTGTATCTTCATCCTACTAGCAGCTTCTCTCTGGAGTTTCCTCTCCTGGTTGATAAGAATGATATTTTTTACCTTTATTTATTCAGCCAGAGAGAAATCCACTGAAGTACTTTCCAAACCACATCTTATAAGATTCAAAATAATATCACAAAGAACGTGGCGAAAATGTCTTGATGAAATCAATTCATATGATTTCTTTGATACTTTCCCTATCTTCTAGTGTAGTAAGCCATTTAAAAGTGGTTAGTAAGCATCTTTTTACCTTTATAACAATCAATTAAAAAGAACTTGTAAAACTTGGCCAGGTCTCAGCATCCATCTTCCTGACCTGTAGTTTCTGGGTTGCACGATTTCTCCCCATCCGGAATGATCCATCTGCCATCTCCAAGGTCTGTCAGCTCTTCTGTCCTCTGTGACTTTCTGAGAATTACCAAAGGGTTGAGGTCCCTTGATGGCACTTTTCACACCGTATTTTAATGGACAGGTAACTTCTCTCTACCCCAACCCTCCCCTGTCTTCCAGCAGTGATTCCCCCATTGGTAAAATGAAGACAACAGTACCTAACCTTGGGGCGGTTGTGAGAATTGCATGAGTTCACACCTGCATGTTCTGATTTCTTATTAGAACAGTGTCTGGCTCACAGCAAGTGCTCAGTGAAGGTAAGCGTTAGCTATGAATGAATTTTCAGATAGTCGCTCTCTGTTTATTAACATTTGGCTAAATTCTCTGAGACCTCAGGCTAGTCTTATTACCTCTTTGAAAATAAAATTCTAGTCTGTGATATGAGGATGACAATGATCTCTACTGTTTATCTCACAGAGGATCAGATACAACACTATGGCAGGTTTGGTGCCCACAGATAGGGTTTAGGTACATTTCGATGCTGGAATGACTGAGCCTGAACTTAGCCATATTTAAATTAAGCACAGTATAGCTTCAAGAGACATGCAGGTAAACAGTAGACACAGTTTGGTTTTACTTATTTTTTTTCATAAAATCATTTCTGGTCATTCACCAACCAAGTCAGACATCTTGATAGTGTGTCAGTTTGGAGGTAGTTATGACATGGAACACATAAGGATTTGGCTTGCAATGACTATAGTCATAAGTGGTTTTCCATTGTAATTCATGTAGTACAGTTGAACGAGCCACTTGTTAAATTCTCAAAAATACACCCACTTGATAGATAGAAGCTGTATTTTAAAACATGTATAAAATAAATAATAGGTGTCCTTTATCAAAATAAATTTTATTAAACTAAAAATATATTTTGCCAGTTTCCCTTGTGTAGTTCTGCCAGAGTTGGTCCATGTAATAATTGTTTGTACTCTATTCCAGTAGACAGGATACTCCCATACAAAGGAGATGATGAGAATGAAAAAAGAGGGTCAGTGTGAAGTTTAGTTCACAAATAAGTCTGTGTTTAATCAGAAGGGAACTCTTCCCACTCACGTTGTAAATAAACACAGGTGCATGACGGGGTGGTGGGACGGGAAGCCTAAATATTTCTGAAGAACACTGCTTCTGCTCCATCTCTAACACCACTGACCTGGTTTTGGCTTAACTTAATGTGTGGGATTATTGGGAGAATTTAAAGTATTGCATATAAAAGGCAGGCACACAGTTGTGGCTCCGTATCTGATAGGTTTTAGTGCTTATTGCTTCTAAGACCTCCCTCTGGCTAGTACAGCCAGAAAGGGAGAGATAAACAGACGAACCAAGATGCACAAAAGAGGGAAAACAGACACCCTAATAGGTCAGTTCCTAGGTTATTATAATAGGAGATTTGAAATGGAAATAACCCTCGTTGAATCCTGCCTCTTCAGTCCAGGAATGAAGTCTAGGTGTTGGAACAGAGAAATCAGAGAGGGTCTTTGTACAGAAGTTTGGGGAAATTGAAGCTAGCGTTGCGATCGAAAGTTTCTGCCTGGGCAGCCTGGCCCTGTGCAGGGCATTGCACTGCCAGATGTTGATTAGTCTTGGGTAAGCGTTATTGACTTCATTCCATTTTGGGCTCGCTTATCGGTCGTATCTTAGCCGGGGCTGGGAGGAGTGGAAGTTCTGTCGCGGCTCTGATGCCGTCTGTGCAGATGTTTAGAGGCATCAGTTAGTAGCAAGCAAGTAGCCTTCTTAGTTAACCTCTAGTATCCTGGCTGCATTCCAGCTCCAAACTGTTGCCAGTTGTGTAAAACACTGAAGGGATGCAGAATTCTTTCTGCCAGATATTTCGTTTATTCCTTTTTGTTTGTTTGCTTGTTGAGAAATAAATGTCTGAAGTTGAAGCCACTTCAGAAAGAAGAAGTTGGTTGGGGTGTGTGTGTGTGTGGTGTCCTGTTAAAAAAAAAAAAAAAGCTACTGATAACCAGAAGAGAGTATTCTAAACAGATTTTTAAGAAGGGCATGTAGCTGACATTTGTTTGCTTACCCCAAATTCATTCCCCATTCTTCCTTGCAAACAGATTGCTGCCTTTATCTGGTAATTCACGTTCCTCTATAATGCAGGACATGTATAATAATATTTAAAAGGAAAAAGGAAGAGGAAACAAGATAACACCTCAACCCTCTGGGTGAAGAAGAGGAAAAAAGGATTCCAAATCCCTCTCAAATTGATATAACGACATTTAGGGCTGTAGTTGGCAAAATAATGGCCCCAAAGATGACCACATCCTGATCCCTGGAACCTGTGAATGTGTTACTTTACATGGCAAAGGGGAATTAAAGTTGCAGATGGAATTAAAACTGCTTATCAGTTAACCCTAAACTAGGGAGATTATCCTGCACTCTCCGGGTGGCCCCAATGTAATCAAGGCAATCCTTCACAGTGGACCAAGGGCAGAAGAGTCAGAGGGATGAGATGCTAGACTCACCCCTCCACTACTGGCCCTGAATGTGGAGGAGGGACCACAAGCCAAGAAATGCCGGGGGCCTCTGACACTGGAAACCTTCAGGAAAAGGAAACCAATGCTTCCCCTTTCCCTCCAGGAGGGAATGCCGCCCGCCAACACCTCAATGTAGCCCAGTGAGACCTGATTTAGACTCTTAACAGAACTGAGAGATCAGTGTGTGCTGTCTTAAGCCACTGCATCTGTGGTGACTGCCACAGTCATCCCCTCCTGACACACTCACTCAGCGTGTCCTCAAGGACACGGGCTTTCTTTCCCTCCCCAAAGGTACCTCGCGGTTCCCACCGGAGAGCCTGTGCTTAGCTGCTTCTTGCACACATCAGCCCCTTTCTCCATTTTCCAGTCTCTGTTTCACCACATTACCTGGAGTATGCCCTTTCTCCAACCCTTTACTTGGGCTTTCTCTGTCCTGCTCTTTTCTTCATGGCATGCGTTGAAAATTTAAAATTAGATGTTATTATTTTCTTGTTTTCCATCTATTTTCTCCACTAGACTGAGAGACTTGTGAGGCCAGGAACTGTGTCTCCTTCGTTTTCTGATGCACCCCCAGGGCCAGCACAGCACTGGGTCCATAACTGTGCACAACGTCTACATTAATTTTTAAAACTCAATGTATTTATATTAATTTTCTTTCTGAGCTACTGATGTTATGATATTTATCTATCTGCAATTTTGTGCTTAATTATTGTAATGTTAAAAATAACATTATTTAACACTTAACATATATAACATTTAGAACACCCCCCAATTCTAATTTTTAAAATTTTCTTTGCTATTCTTAACAGGTGTGCTTTTTCCTTATCAGCTTGATAATCATTCTGTTACATTCTCCAAGACTCATATTGAGATTTTGATTGGTATTAAAGTTAATGTATAAATTAATTTTTGGAAGAATCTTTATCCTTCCACTATGCTGCCTTCTCATTAAGTGTCACAGTATGGTTCTCCTTCTATTTAAATATTCTTTTAACCTCTCAGAAAAGTTTTATATTTTTAAGTAAAGCTTCCTACTTCCTAATTTATTTTTTGTTAGCTTGCTCGGACGTATTTTATTTTATAAGTTGCTATTATAAATTGATTCTTTTACTATTGTATTTTGTTTTTTTTATTTATAAATTATTTTATTTTATTTTATTTATTTTTGGCTGCATTGGGTCTTCGTTGCTGCGTGTGGGCTCTCTCTAGTTGCAGCGAGCGGGGGCTACTCTTCATTGCGGTGCGTGGGCTTCTCATTGCGGTGGCTTCTCTTGTTGCGGAGCAGGGCTCTAGGCATGCGAGCTTCAGTAGTTGTGGCACGTGGGCTCAGTAGTTGTGGTGCACGGGCTTAGTTGCTCCGTGGCATGTGGGATCTTCCCAGACCAGGGTCCGAACCCGTGTCCCCTGCATTGGCAGGCGGATTTTTAACCACTGCGCCACCAGGGAAGCCCCTACTGTTATATTTTCTAATTGTTGACTGCTGGTATATTAAAAAGGACTTTGGTCTATTTTGTTTCAGCTGCATAAGTGAACTTTCAAAAAACATATTCTAAGGGTTTATTTTTTTAATAGATTCTATAGCATTGTTGGAAGGATTAAATGACATACACAGTATATTTTACAGATTGTAAGCTCTCAATAAATACTTATTTTTCTTCCTCTCTTTGTCCTCTTACTCTTCATGCTTGCTATGGCACATAATCAATTTCCATATGTATAAAGGCCGTTTTGTTCTCTGCTTTCCAATAGTTATAATTCTTATTTTGTTTCACGGGTCGTTATATTAGTTAGAACTTCAAAAATGAGTATTAATTAATTAACCAACTATCAATTTATTACCAGCTAATTAATTAACTATTAAGGCTAATAATTAATTGATTAACTATTAATAGCTGTTAATAATAGTTTAAGAAAACATCTTATAATTCCTGGTTTCCCAAGAGATTTTTAACTTTCTCATATTTTTAACTTTATCATATTTTTCTAAGTCTCTTATTGACTCTTTTCATATAATTCATTACATTTATGTATTTCCTAATTCTATTGTCCTTCAATTTCTACTTGGTCACAGGGTAAAGTTTTAATATGTTATATTCATTTAGGTTGGAAGTATTTTATTTTGAATTTTTTGCTTCTATTATATAAGTAAAAGGGAACTACAGTCAAATTCTCTTATCAATTGTAGGTTTTCATGTCAATGTGGGCTTTATAAGATGAATGGAGAGGCTTTTTATCTCTTTCAGTGCTCTGAAACCAATCTCTCTCTTTCTCCTACACTTCAGTAAATGACACAATCTTTTATCCAGTTATTCAAGCAAATTAAGAGTTACCTAGTTCATTGAATCTAAGATAGCATTACACTTAAACTATACCGTTAGTTTATGTACCAGTAAGAAAGAAGAAAATGCTGCTGTGACTAAAAGAAGTTTTGCCACTTGTAATTTTTCTTTTATAACTTATTAAAATCTATTTAGAGTCCCTTAAGATACAGCTTTTAACATTGTATATTAGCTTTGTATAGATAAAAATAAAAGCATAAGTAAAATACACGTAGGGTGTTCCTGAATTTTTTTCACTTTCGGAGTTCCGCTGCTCTGGGTGGTCCAGACTCCTCATCATCTGTGCCCATGACACCATCATCAGCTGGGCAGACCAGTGATGCCCCTCTGTGATCTCAGGATGTCTCCTCCCAGCTGCTGAAATCATACGCGAGCGGTGCTTCGCACTCACGGTCAATGGCAACCACTTAACGACGGTCTCTGTGATGTAAGCCGTGATTTCAGGTGCATCCCAACTTCAGGTGTCTTCGTATAAATGAAATACAGTACCTGATTTCTCTCTCTTCCTCACCCTCCACATCCAAACTATTAGCAAGTGGTTATAATTCTATCTCAAATGATTTATATCTTGTACTCATTAAATCTACTCATTTCTGTCGATTCCCACTGGCACACCCTTGGTCTAGGTGACCATAAACTTTCATCTGGATGATGACAACCCTCTAAGTGGTCTCACTAAGCGGTCTTCCCCCTTGGCCCCCTAAAATTTCATTCCCACAGGGTAGCAAGTTTTCTTAAACTCTTTAGGGTGGTCCTCAAGTCACTGCATCTCTGGCTGTCCCCTAAGTGCCGTAGTTTAGTTCCCTAGACATGCCAAGCCTTTGCCAACGCTTGTATATGCTTTTCCTTACATTCTGGACAGCTCATGTGTGTCCTCATCCTCTGTGTGTCAGCATAAATAGCATTCCTTCAGCGACATCTTCCTGATGTCTAACTTTCGTGCCCCTGCTCTTGTTATGGTCTGTTTCCAAGAGTTTCAAGAATCGTTGGTGGGAAGTATTTTCTCAGCCTGTATGTCCGAGGGTCTCTTTCTATTGTCTTATTTCATGAATGTCATCTGGGCTGTTGGAAGTTCTCTCCAAGCTCATCCTCTAGATGCTGTGTCTCTGCCTGATGAGGGAAGGCTCATCCCAGCCCCGTCGCCTGTTCCCTGACTATCAATATTGTGGAATACAGAAATAATTTCAGTCCCTAACACACCTTTGCCAGGATGTCCTTGACCAGTTTAATTACCTCCCTCTTCCCCGGCCTTTGTAGAGAAACTCGTGTCCCCAGCTTCTGGACGGCATTGCTCTTTATGATGTAACCTGAGTCCCAGCCAGGCCACAGCTTATTTGACCAGGCTGCTCAGTGACTAAACAAATGATCTTCTTGAAAAAGTTCAAATAAGAGAGAGGGAAGAGAGTTGTCCCATGGTAGAAATGTGAACTGAAAAGTTACCAGGAGATAGGACCAGCCGAGAAAGCACAAATGGGTAGTGGACACCAGGGCAGGTGGGGAGAGAGGGGAGGTCTGCAGGGGAGGCATATTGAGAACACATATCACTGAAGAGGAGGCTGGGGAGACAGACAGGCAGACAGACACACAGACAAAGAAACTAAGAGGCGCTGCCCTGGTCAGGACATTAATCCTTGTTTTCATTAGGAACATCAGCAACTCCTTTCAGTTCTGTTCTGAATAACACACATGGCATGTGCGTGTCCGTGTGTGCGGGCATGTGTCTGCACGCATGACCTCCTCTGTGCTAAATAGCACATGCTGCACATGTGTGTACACATGTGTGCAGGCATATGTCTGCACGCATAAGCTCCCCTTTGCTAGCTCCTGAGCTTCATGCTCTTGAGATCCAAGCCTGCTTTAATACTCTCCTTCTTTGAGCTGAGCCGGGGCTTCTTGGGGTCCGTGAGGACACAGCGTGCCCCCTCCGGCCTGTTTAGCAGGGTCGTCAGCCAGGGGCCCGCAAGGCCCTGTGAGAACGAGCTCAGGGGGTGAAATCTCCTTGCCCTTCACGACGGAAGAGCCTCTTTTGATGTCCCTGAGCCCCCTGGTTCCTGCCCCCTGCCCACCTGCTTCACGTGGAGAGACCACAGCTCGGAATCCAGTGCCTCATGGCCCAGCCCTGCCCCAGGGTGTCCTGGTGACGTGAGCGGCCTGTGACTCTGAGTTGACTAGAAAGGTAGGGGTGGGAGTGGGGGGCAACGCCTTACATGCCTAAGAAGCTGGACCCTCAGCACGGGCTGCCTGACCACGGGCTGCTCTGGACTCTGAGCTGGGGCAGGCGTCCGGGCAGGGCGTGAGGGGTGAACCCGAGGGTGGACACCATCCCCTTCTGTCCTCCCAGCAGGCAGGGCTTGTGTCACTGGTGGGAAGGAGTAGTTTGTCACTGATTTGATTCTTCATCCATTTTGATTCTTTTTGGATTTAGTCCAAATTCCTCTGATTCTGAAAACAGACTAAGTCAGTTTAACTGCTGGTTTTGTTTTTGTTTATTCATCTCGTGAATGGGCTTTCATTTTCATCTTTAAGTGTGTCTTCCTTGGTACATCAGTGGCCTGTTGGAGGAGCTGCACCAGGGCTGTGGAAGTGCTATCAGGGTGGAACCAGACCTTAAGTTATCCAGAACATACCCTGTTCCTTATGCAATCTGGTGAATCTATATTCTCCAGAACCCACGTGAAACAAAGGAAGCAGCTCACAATTCCGTGTCTACTCCTTTCACAAATCTGGAGCCATTCTGAAAGTATGTACACGTCTTAAAATAGCTTTCATTTACTTAGAAAAAAAAATCAAATGCTATTTTAATGTAAAGAGTTTCCTTTTTCTTCCTGTTTCATAAAAACCCAACACAATTCATGTGGTAATGTAAATTCTCCTTTTTGTTTTAAGAAATTATGGAGGATATCTCAAGTTCCAAAACCTTTTATAGTGTCAAAGCAAACACTGTGGGCTTCCCTGGTGGCGCAGTGGTTGAGAGTCCGCCGGCCGATGCAGGGGACACGGGTTCGTGCCCCGGTCCGGGAAGATCCCACATGCCGCAGAGCGGCTGGGCCCGTGAGCCATGGCCGCTGGGCCTGCGCGTCCGGAGCCTGTGCTCCGCAACGGGAGAGGCCACAACAGTGAGAGGCCCGCGTACTGCAAAAAAAAAAAAAAAAAAAAAAAGCAAACACTGCACCAGACATAATGAGACACATAAGGAAGACTTTACTCGTGACTATTGCAAGAGAGAGGAGGGGCCAGAACTCAGCCTGAGCTCCAGGGACACATGGGCTGGACAGTTTTTAAGAGCTGGGATGGGGGAGTCCTGGGCCACCGTGTTTGCTAGTTTGCCTTCCGCAAATAAAAAGTGAACTTTCTCATATCTTCAGGCAGAAGGTGGTTTTACACCTTGGAGGAAGGCCCCTCTGAGAGATGGGGAACCTCTTCCTTAAAGATCCCATTTAAAGGAGGTGGCTCCCAGGTCTTAGAGAAAGATAGTCTTCGGTTGTAAAACTGACAAGAGGCTTTTAAAGATATATAAAAGAGGCATTTACAATTACAAGGTTTTCTACAGTAAATGCTGTAAGGGAAGAGAGGGCAGGGCCAAGCATCAGGAAGAAGCCTGTCTAAAGTCTAGTCAAGGCGAGGGGATATCAAGGCCTCTTGGTCACTAGAAGTCATCAAGTAAAAGTGCAGACAGAGGACAACGAATTTCCCTATTCAGGGTTGTGTGTGTGTGCGCGCGTGCGTGCATGTTTTCCATTTGCACCAGGAAAGCTAAAATGATTTTTAGACTCATAGGCCTGTGAGGAGGAGAATCATGGCTCCAGGTAGAGCTCAACACCCCCTGGATGCTCTAGAATTCTCCCTAGGCCACTATCCTGGGGCGGATTTTGTTCGGAGCATCAGGTACCTACGCTTCCAGCATCCTTTCGGGCTGAAGACACGAGCACTGGGACATCACAGAGATGCTTTGGAGCAGGCGATCCTTGTCTGGGTCAGTGGTAGCCCTGGGCTCTTGCACAGGCCGTGGAGAGGACGCTGGCCTAGGAGGAGAGCGGCAGCCTGTCCCCCGGGCCTGCTGCTTTGTGATCCGCCAGCTCAGAGCTCGGAGCCCCTCCCAGTGGGAGTGGAGAAATTTCCCTTTGTAACCTCTGGAGGTGGAAGGGAGAACTTTGTGGCAGTGCCTCTTAGGAAAAAGGCCACCTGGAAATGATTTGATGGGAAATCCATGGGGCTTAGTGGGTCAGTCATAATTAAGAAGGAGTTTTACCCCCTTTCTCTGTTTTCCCGTAGTATCTTGAATGTCTTTCTGAGAATAAATAGACCTTCTTTGTAATAAAATCTGGCAGAGGGTATGACAGCCATCGGGAAGGGAGGTTGGCAGTGACGAGGGTCCCTTCATCCTAAAGCCGCTTTCTTTGGGCAGCCCAGGCTCCCTCCATCACAGGAAGGCAGCTGCTTCCTAGAGGTATTTGGAGGATACCGGTGGGTTGGCTGTGCCGTGAAGGTGACCTGGATGACTCCACAGGGACATCCCTGGATTGCATGGTGCCTTTTTCCTGGTTCCCAGGAGGGTGTGAGGCCGGTGGAAGCCACAGGCCTGGTCAGCTTGCAAGCTGCCCTCTGCACCTGGGACCAGGCCAGCCCGTCCCCGCCCCGGCCTTTCTCAGAGCTGAGCGGTGGGGCAGCTCCGTGTGGCCGGGAAGCTCGGGAAGGGTCTTCCTTGCAGCAGGAGCAAGTCGGGGTTTCCCTGGGGCTGTTCTGTGTACCTCTGTTCTCTCCTACATGTTAGGAGCAGGTTTTCTGGTCCACGCTTTTCTCGTGGCATTGAGAACCCCAAGGGCCCCAGCATCACTCTCTGAAGCCCAGGAAGAGGCTCCTTGGCTGGCATTTCAGGAAAAACATCTAGTTTTCTGATATCTTGTTGCAAGACCAGGATTTCTGTCTATTCCTCCCTTTTATCTCTCATCTGACCTCTTGCTTGACGCGTTACCCTCATGGCCTCATCCTATTGGAATTAACACCCCCATGAAGCTTTAGTGTATATTTTGACACTGATCACAGCACATCTTCCGTTAGGTGTGTGTGTGTGTGTGACCTTACCCCACTCTGAGCCTGTCCCACGCCACCCTCTCCCTGGCCGGCCACTCACTGTACTCTCTGACCTTTCTGGTCAGCAACAGCCGCTGCACTTGCTGCTTCCTCTCCTTGGGAAGCGGCCTCCAGACCCACTCACTCTGGTCTACACTTGTCGGGACTACATTTCTTTTTCATTTCTTATTCATGGTGTATAACTCATTCATGGATTCACTGAATAATGATAATTAAAAAAAGAACATGACTAAGTGCCCACATTTGCTAAGTGTGATTCGAGACCAGGCAATGCAGTGGTGAAGTCAGCATGGTCCTTGTTCTCCAGAAGTTTACAGTACCAGTGGGGCAGCCACTAAACACAGAATCAGAGGCTGAGAAGCCACACGAGAAAAGCAAAAGATGCAGGAGAGATGAAAGAGGTCCTGGTTTAGGCTGGTGGTGGGCGGCGGCTCTGAAGATGCGCCACCTCTGTTGGGGGCTGAAGGTGAGCGGGATGCAGCCAAGGAAGAGGGAGGGAGCGAATACTGTGTGAAGATGCTCAGATGGTCAGGGCTTAGCGCATCTGGGAACAGGAGGCCAGAGTGGCTGGGGCTTAGCGATCAGGGAGGAGGGGAGGACAGATGCGGCTGGAGAGGCAGCCAGGGACTGGGAATTGCACTCAGACTGAGGTTTGACCTCAAGGGAAATTAACAGGCGCTGACTGAGGGCTTAAGGCGGGGTGTGGCATGACGTCATGCGCCATAGTGTGAAAGCGGAGAGGTTGTGTCCGTTATCCCATTATCCCCTCCCCTGTAGCCCCCAGGTTAAGTCGTACATCAGAGGAGATTGACTTTAGATTTTCCTGGAAGGCCCAGTTCTCTACTCGGTCCTGTACCTGCTGGGTCAGCGCCTGCTACTGCGGTGGTCAGCTTCCGGGCGGCTCCCAGTGATGCAGGAGCATCTCAGTGACCCTGGTCTTCCACTGGACTTCCGGCCGAATCCCTATTCGCATTTCGCATTTACTTGCCCTGGGAGGTCAGATATTAGCACTTCTGTCATTCTTAGATGTGATAAATGTTGTGCTGGAGCCCATTGTCTGCAGAGCTGGATTCTACACACTCTGGAGGAAAGTCTCCTTATTTGGAAACTTAAAACACGGTTTTAATGAGATGAATTAATTAATCAGATTGTATTAGATACAGTGATCTTCTCCCTAGAGAAGATAACGTTCCGACATTTGCATCAGGATCCAATTGCTAACCCTAGAACCCTCAGACGTTGTTTATGTCAGTGATAAAATTTATGGTGCTAAAATCAGTCTAGAAGTTTCCAGAATGTACTTCTCCAGCTCATTCATTCACAGCACAAGGGTCCACACCTAGCATCAATAGGCTCTTTCCATGCTTCTCTCCGTAATCCGGCAGGTCTGCTGCCGGAATCTTCTTGACCCGTCGCTGCCACCTCAGGAGTGGGTGTGCTGTCTGTGGAGGTGTTTCCTGGAGAAAGTGCATTTGGCTCCATGAATCCTGCTTTACGTGACTCCTTTACTAGGAAATGGAAATAGCTGCTCAGCCGTCACGCTCCTCTCTGTTTTCCTGCTGCTGCTTCGCACAGGCTGTTGATTAAAGGGAGCTTGTCAGGAAAAGCAGACTCTAAACCCTTTAATGGCAAAGGAACCCATCACAGAGAAGTAGCTGTAAATCCTGCAAGTTAAGCAAATGCCTGCTCTGTTTTTACGTGGAGACAGACAGGACAAACCCAATGCCGACTAGACGAGACATACTCTTAACGCCAGATGCTCCACGTGCCGAAGACATTTTCCTAGTGTTTTTGCAGTTCTTAACATACGGGGAAGACTCTATTCATTTTTAACAGAGAATTAAAGGGCAACAGGTTACTGATCAGTCTTTCCTTGGTGGAAAAATGGGGTTACATGCTGTTTCCCAGTAATGAGTTGAAGGGGACATGGGGCAGCTCAAAAGTTAAGACACATTTCAGCGTATTTGCTTGCTTTTAGGAAACATTCAATTCAAAGCAATTTGATAAAAATTTAGCCTGCTTTATGCTACACGCTATGTGAACTGTTGAGAAATGTTGCTGAGAGGACTGTCCTTACCCTGAAGAAACAGGAAGTTCAACGGTGGAAATAAACAAGATACGGCGTATCTCAAAGGGTCCTAAACTTGATGAAGACAAGCAAATAGGAAGGATTATTTTCTTTCTCTGAGGTCACAACCTTTGACCTGAGCTTCCAAGGTTGTATAGAGGTTTAGAGCCGCTGCAGGCAAAGGGGATGACCCGAGTATGCACGTGGAGTGGCATGGCGTGGCAGCCAGTAGCCCACTGGGGGAATGAGGTGCGGACACCGTGACTTTTGCCATCAAATCGAAGTGCCCGTTCAGAGGTGCCCTTCTTCTTATCTAGGTCACTGGTTTCAAACTCTGCCAAGAGAGGCAGGGCTTCTACAGAGAAAGCATCAGGTGGGCTGGGGGATGACAGTCAGGGGGCGCTGGGACCCTGGTCCTTTCTCTGCCAGAGTGACACCCATCAAAATAAAGAGTTTTCTGATCCCCAGAAACAAAAGGATTCTGAAAAAGGCTCATATTATAAACTAACGTTTGAAGAAAGTGTTCCGCTGAGATGGACAGCACAGGTGCTGGAGCCAGGCAGACCTGGCTGTGGATTCAGTGTGGTCAAGACTGAGGGACTAATAAGGAATCTAGAAACTAGTACGTCTTGGGGGCATTTTGGAAACTCTTGCAAAAACAACTGATGAGGGGAATAAAGTCAAATATCCTGTCATCCAAGGATATCGATACTATGGCCCTATGATATTGCAATTAAGCATAGCTTAATATATTGACATTAATTTTTAAAAAAAAGAACAAAACAAAGACTGAGGACATAGCCAAACATGTCCAAGAGTTACAATTCAAAGCCTAAAAATTTGTATTAGAAATACCCATGGAAGATTCTAATTTCTGCTACTTATGTAGTATGTTACTAAATCATTCAGAGGTAGACAAAACTGTGTTTTGGCCAGGAGCAGGAAAATGAACTGAGCTCAATCTCCAGGCAGAGTGGCTTTTTGTTGTGCTTTGCCTTTCTGCTTTTTTGGAGGCATCAGATTTGATAAAGGACAAAATAAATAAATCTCTGAAAATACAAAAATCTTGGTTGATTCTCTACCCTCTGGCAGATTTTCAAGGCCTGATCCAACCTCAGTCTTTTGTCCTACCCATCACTGTGTCTACACCCGGGTTTAAAGCAACTGAGGCAACTTGGCCAAGCGGTTCTGCGGCACATAGATGATTGTCATTGTTTGGTTGTGATGTCATTTCACTTAGACTCTGCATGAGGAGGTGACCGTGTCCATCTCACTCACCCCGCATCAACAGCACAGAGTCCGGTGCTGGCGCAGGAAGTGAGTTCTGACTGTTCCTGGACACCGTCCTGAGGCACTTCCTGCACCGTGTTTATTCAAAACAATGTTCACGCTCCTGAATTCTCCTTCTCTCAGCTCCCTGCAGATACTCTTGTGGCGTATTATATCATCGATGTTTCAGGCCATGATGCTGGTGACATATCAACACACTTCCTCTTACCTCAGAGTTTCTCTTTCTCTCCTTTCCTCTTAGAAGTCTTTACTTTTATTTCTAGCTAACCTGTTGTAATGACAAATACCAAATGTACAAATAAGAGGCTTAATTCTCACCGTTGAAAATAACGGAATAAACCTACCTAAGGAGACAAAAGACCTGTTTGCAGAAAATTATAAGACACTGATGAAAGAAATTAAAGATGATACAAATAGATGGAGAGATATACCATGCTCCTGGATTGGAAGAATCAATATTGTGAAAATGACTCTACTACCCAAAGCAATCTACAGATTCAGTGCAATCCCTATCAAACTACCACTGGCATTTTTCACAGAACTAGAACAAAAAATTTCAAAATTTGTTTGGAAAAACAAAAGACCCCGAATAGCCAAAGCAATCTTGAGAACGAAAAACGGAGCTGGAGGAATCAGGCTCCCTGACTTCAGACTATACTACAAAGCTACAGTAATCAAGACAGTGTGGTACTGGCATAAAAACAGAAAGATAGATCAGTGGATCAGGATAGAAAGCCCAGAGATAAACCCACGCACATATGGCCAACTTATCTTTGATAAAGGAGGCAGGAATGTACAGTGGAGAAAGGACAGCCTCTTCAATAAGTGGTGCTGGGAAAACTGGACAGGGACATGTAAAAGTTTGAGATTAGATCATTCCCTAACACCATACACAAAAATAAGCTCAAAATGGATTAAAGACCTAAATGTAAGGCCAGACACTATCAAACTCTTAGAGGAAAACATAGGTAGAACACTCTATGACATAAATCACAGCAAGATCCTTTTGGACCCACCTCCTAGAGAAATGGAAATAAAAACAAAGATAAACACATGGGACCTAATGAAACTTCAAAGCTTTTGCACAGCAAAGGAAACCATAAACAAGACCAAAAGACAACCCTCAGAATGGGAGAAAATATTTGCAAATGAAGCAACTGACAAAGGATTAATCTCCAAAATTTATAAACAGCTCATGCAGCTCAATAGCAAAAAAACAAACAACCCAATCCAAAAATGGGCAGAAGACTTAAATAGGCATTTCTCCAAAGAAGATATACAGACTGCCAACAAACACATGAAAGAATGCTCAACATCATTAATCATTAGAGAAATGCAAATCAAAACTACAATGAGATATCATCTCACACCAGTCAGAATGGCCATCATCAAGAAATCTAGAAACAATAAATGCTGGAGAGGGTGTGGAGAAAAGGGAACACTCTTGCACTGCTGGTGGGAATGTGAATTGGTACAGCCGCTATGGAGAACAGTATGGAGGTTCCTTAAAAAACTAAAAATAGAACTACCATATGACCCAGCAATCCCACTACTAGGCATATACCCTGAGAAAACCATAATTCAAAAAGAGACATGTACCAAAATGTTCATTGCAGCTCTATTCACAATAGCCCGGAGCTGGAAACAACCTAAGTGTCCATCATCGGATGAATGGATAAAGAAGATGTGGCACATATATACAATGGAATATTACTCAGCCATAAAAAGAAACGAAACTGAGCTATTTGTAATGAGGTGGATAGACCTAGAGTCTGTCATGCAGAGTGAAGTAAGTCAGAAAGAGAAAGACAAATACCGTATGCTAACATATATATACGGAATTAAAAAAAAAAATGTCATGAAGGACCTAGGGGTAAAACGGGAATAAAGACACAGACCTACTTGAGAATGGACTTGTGGATATGGGGAGGGGGAAGGGTAAGCTGTGACAAAGCGAAAGAGAGGCATGGACATATATACACTACCAAACGTAAGGTAGATAGATAGTGGGAAGCAGCCGCAGAGCACAGGGAGATCAGCTCGGTGCTTTGTGACCGCCTGGAGGGGTGGGATGGGGAGGGTGGGAGGGAGGGAGATGCATGAGGGAAGGGATGTGGGAACAGATGTATATGTATGACTGATTCACTTTGTTATAAAGCAGAAACTAATAAAAAGAAAAAAAAAAGAAAATAACGGAAGAGATTTACTCTTTCCCTTTTCTTACAGCACTTCCTGTAGAAAACGTGTAACTAAGTTCCTTCCCTCTCTCTTCGAAATATATGTAGATCTTCTTAAAAGTGAATTAAGACTCTGCCCGTCTTTGGGATCCAGGACTGTCTTTCTCAAGGACCTCAGGGCCACCCCTTTAAAATGTCATCATTAAGGAAGAAAGCCCCCCCTATGTCTCAGTCCCTTCAGCAGGCTCCTTTCTCCAAGTTGCCAAACTACCTCCTGTTATGAAGATATGAGAAGTTTAGTTTTCCTTTGTACAGAGCCAGGTAGGCAGCCCAGGTGGTCACCCCAATTACCAGGTGACTCTATGATGAGCTGTTTGTGACAGAGGTGCTGTCAAGCCTCCTCACTAAGAACTAGTTCTTGTTTATTTTGAGAATGTGTGTGTTATGGATGGAATCTGCTGCACTATATAAAAGGTGAGATGCCTTTCTGTCTTTACATCTCCTAGCAGACTGTCTCTGATGCACGTCGCATTCTTGTTGAATGCTTATTCAATAATATGATTTTTTTTTCTCTTCTGGCTTTGTGGAGAGGTTTTCTGGGTTGAGAAGAGATTTTGTCTTTAATTATATTTCCCCAACACTATCCACATATGTCACCGAGCCCGTCAGCAACACCCTAGCTGCCATGTACTTAAGACTTAATCAATGCTATACATAAATACCTGATTTAATCCTTACAACTTATTAAAGCAAACTTTTATAAATCACCACTTTGCAGTTGAGGAGACTGGGACATACAAACATTAAGTAGTTTGTCTAAAGCTAATTAGCTGTAACTGGCAAAACCAGAGTTTGAAATCCCTTCTGTTGACCACAAGCTCTGTGCTTGTCTCTGTTGTGTTCTATTGCCTCTTAGCGGTTCTCCTTCTTGACTCTTTAGTGTCTGCTTCTCAAAGGCCAAGGTATAGACTTGCTCGTAGAAAACAGAAAGAGATCTGAGGTCTTGAGAGTCAAGAAGACCACAGACTATGAGGCCAGGATGTGGGAGGTCATTGCTGTGGTTATTTCTTGACGTCTTTGTTGGAACTTCCTGAGTGGGTGGTCATAACTAGCCGGGGGCAGGGCTGGGGGTGGAGGTCATGACTAGATGTGCTAAGCAGTTTTTTAAATTGCTCTTTATTGGAGTATAATTGCTTCACAATACTGTGTTAGTTTCTGTTGTACAACAAAGCAAATCAGCCATATGCATACATGTGTCCCCATATCCCCTCCCTCTTGCATCTCCCTCCCTCCCACCTTCCCAATCCCACCCCTCTAGGTCATCGCAAAGCACCAAGCTGATCTCCCTGTGCTAAGCTTCTGCTTCTGCTTCCCACCAGCCAACTATTTTACATTCGGTGGTGCGTATATGTCGATGCTACTCTCACTTTGCCCCAGCTTTGCCCTCCCACCCCATGTCATCAAGTCCATTCTCTATGTCTACCTCTTTATTCCTGCCCTGCATCTAAGTTCATCAGTACCATTAAAATTTTTTCTTATTTTTTAGATTCCATATATATGCATTAGCATACAGTATTTGTTATTCTCTATCTGACTGACTTCACTCTGTATGACAGACTCTAAGTCCATCACCTGATTGCAAATAGCTCAATTTCATTTCTTTTTATGGCTGAGTAATATTCCATTGTATATGTGTGCCACATCTTCTTTATCCATTCATCTGTCAATGGACATTTACTTTGGTTGCATGTCCTGGCTATTGTAAATAGTGCTGCAATGAACATGGGGGTGCATGTCTCTTTTTGAATTATGGTTTTCTCAGGATATATGCCCAGGAGTGGGATTGCTGGGTCATATGGTAGCTCTATTTTGAGTTTTTTAAGGAACCTCCATACTCTTTTCCATAGTGGTTGTGTGATAAGCAATTTTTATGCTAATTTTCACATCAGAGTGATGAGGAAGAGACTGATATTATCCCCATTTCAAATATTAAAGGCTTTAGAGCCTTATTATGGAACTTTCTCTAGGTTGACTAATGTGGAGCAACTGAACCGTATGTTCTTAAGACTGTTAAGAAAGACAGTAACAGTATTACTTACCCGGTCATAAGAATCATATCAACACTGGCTAAACAGACTGTTGACCAGGCCCTTTTATTGAGAATCTTGTTTAGTACTTTCACCAAAGGTGCCATGAGCATCTCACGGGAAGTTAAGTAGGGACCTCTGCACAGAGGATTCTGAACGATGAGGGGCTGGGGGCAGCAGGGAGACACGCTGGTTCTCGAACTTTCAGTAGAATGGTTTCTAGAGTGATGGCGGTGGAACCCCAACTGGAAAATCGCCGAGAAGAGTGAGGAGTGCTTTGGGTCCTTTGTTAAGGTGAAGAGTTTGGGAAGCTGGAGCGGAGCTTGTATTGTAAAGGGGGTGGGGAAAGGCTGTGCCCGTTCAGGTTAGAAGGTGGTGGAGGGGAGATTAGCACAGAAGTGAAAAGGCAAGATTTGTATTTTGGTTTCTATGTTTATGTTGACAGTGGAATAAGGGTTGGCAGATGGAGAGGCCGGTGCTCAGGGCTGAGCCTGGATGAGCATGCGTGGGAGGCTGGGGCCAGATGCGGGAAGGCGGAGAGTTTGGAGCCCAGGGTGAGAATCCTCCACGGCAGGGGTGCAGGACACAGCAGAGAGGAAACGGAGACACGGGTGCATGGTGGCAGGTGAGGCACCCGAGTGGAGGTGGGGCAGGGACCCTGCAGATCTAAGTAGACCCCCAATTCCAAGGGTTAAACAAAAGCAGTCTTCTCATTTATAATTAATTGGAAGCTGAATTGATTAGTAAGCAAGACAATTTTAGATCCTAGGAAAAAAGGATCGTGCTAATAAAACAAGGTAAAGAAAACGTTTAGAATAGCCATTGAAGGTGTGTTCCAGAAAATCCATCAGAAGTAAATAAAATATATAATTCCTGAGCTTCAACAAGAGTCTTACTGAATCTGGAAAAAATGAATTGGTAGTGAGTCATGAGATGTTAGAACTGAAATGAAGCCTGACCACAAACATCAGTTCTAGGTCTCCAGGGTTGGAAAGAAGAAGCTGAGACCCAGGGTAGACTCAGGCTGAGCTCCCAGGGTGGTGGATTTGCCCCTGTAGCACGTCAGCCTGGTAAGTCCTGCAGGCTTTGGACCCTGTTCAGCCACTTTCTGTGGCTCTAGTGCAGAAGAGGATGAAACAGGCTGTGGGTTGGTCTTGTCCTGAGTCATTTATAATAATAACTTTTTGAGTTAACCAAAGGAACTAACAATTCTATATATTTCTCTGTGCATTTACACCCTACAAATTCAAATAGTCATGCCTAACGTGGCTAAAGATCATAGCAACCTCTCTGCATTCATTCCATATTTTCTTCCCAGTGTAAAATAATTCTTTGTTTTTGTTTGTTTGTTTGTTTTCTACAACAAACTAAAGCATTTCATCATCAAGTGAAAAACCTACCTGTAAACAACTTCCCTCCAATCCCTGCCTAGCTTCCTTCCACTTTGCATTTAACTATTCATTTTCCTTTCTGCAAGAGGATGATATTATTTCTACATTCCCTCTGGCTTTGTTTGTGGTCATGGATTATTGCTGCCGCACCAAACATTTCTTTGCTATTTGAAGATCCTGGGAAGAGGATTTGAAAATCATGGAATGAAACCTATCATGGACTACAAAATGGACTGGGATGTTCAGATGGGTAGCAAGCTCAAGTTCAGTATTTGCGATCAGGGATGGAAAAGCTTTTGGTTTGAAAAACATGTAGCCTCAAGCAACACAACATAAGATTCTTTCTTTATTCTAGAAAGAGGCACAGCAGTAAAAAGTTGGGCTCTTCTAAATGCAGAAGGGGAAGTGGGCCCATACTTTCCTTAAGGAAGAGTGACAAATAACATTAGGTTTCTTTGATGATCATTGCTGAAGATGGTCTGGAAATTGCTAATAGTTCCATGAGCACAGAATGATATCACAGCCTACTTAGAGTGGGAATGCAGAGTTTGGAATTAGGTTGGATTTCAGTCTCTGTCGTTTTTCTGCTGATCTAGTCATTTAATGCCTTTGTAGCATCCTTAAAATTCTATCCAGTTCTGGAGTTGTGTAATCACATAAGTATGTAAGTTGATAATGTCCTGGGAAGTGGTGGCTGGATGAGAAATCAGAGCTTTTTATTGAACTGAGGATTTTCTTCTGTAGACGGTCCCTCTCTTCCTCCTGGTTTTGTTATTTGGCCTTTTTTCTTGTTCACTTGCAGGATGGTGTTGAGAGGATGGGAAAGGGTTTGAAATTTAAGTGAGTTTAGTTTGCAACCTGCTTATATTTTTGGAAAGCAATTTGCTTATCCTTTTATCCTTGACTGTCATATGAAAGGGATTTTGGAAACAAAAATACCTGGGTAATAAATCCACTTCTATAAGTGGATGTAAGATGGCTTTTACTAGATTATCAGCACTTGGAGGACAGAGACCATCTCTTGCTCCTGTATTTTGTGACTATCAGAAAACTTCTCTTACAGAATGGATATTTAGTCAACTTTTCACAAATTATGGTCCTTTAGAAAAGTTTTATTAGATAGGGTAGTTTTACTATTAAAATAAAGTATCCCCAAATCTCAGTGGATTAACACAGTAGAAGTTTATTTCTCCCTCATGTAACAGGACAATATGGACCTTAGGCAAGCAGCCTTCCAGGTGGTGATTCAGGGACCCAAGCACCTTCCATCTTGTGGCTCCTGGAGCTCTGGCACATTTTGCTGAATCAGCTGTGTCAGCCAGCCAATGAGAAAAGGAGAGAGAGTGGAGGATCATTGTGGGATCAATCCTAGAAGAAGGAATCATCACTTCTGCCCATCTTGTCTGACCAGAACTGTCACATGGGTACACTTGTCTGCAAGACAGTGGGACATAAAGACCAGTTGTGTACTTAGCAAGAGAAGGAAAGTGGTTGTGTAAACACATAAAAGCATCAGCCATGTTCTACTTTCTTGGTCAGTAAAGGTATGCTTCAGTCTTCTGACTACCTTCCCAGTGTAGTCAGGCTTAATCCCAACAGTCAGGGCATCTGGGGCTGAGCCCAGCCTCTTCAGAGGATGTGCGGGCCTCTCTTCTCACCCCATGTACAGTGGTAAACAAGGGATGGTGTAATCTTGATAAAACTCAAGTTTAGGAAAGGAAAAATGGGATACATAGAGCAGCCCCTAGTCCATACTCATTCCAAAATCCTCCAGGCTGGCATTCCTGTCCTGGGCATGCATTCGTTGTTTCATGCCCTTTCTCCATTACCCCTGGTGGCCACACCTGAAGTGTGGATGGTGAGTATGTTCTCCCTGACTGTGCACAGGTTTTGCTGTCTGCTCCCTTCTCAGGTGAGTTTTGGGGCCCAAAGCTTATTTTAAGCATCGAAAAGTAAAAAGTGTAAAAACTGTGCTTACAGTTTCTTTGACAACAACATTTCCTCAAAATTCAGTAAGTTTCTCATGTATTTGCTTCTAGTTAGTTCCACGTGCCTTAATAACCATACCCAGAGTTTGTTCCAAGACATAATCATCAAGCTTGATTTGTTTCATCGCTCCCTGGACCCCATGACTCGCAGTGTCCTCACAGCTTGGGTTGATTTGAAATAATAGACTTGGGTGACACCCGTGATCTGACCTTCGCTACAAAGCTGAGCTTCTCTGTTTTACTGACAAGTTTTATCAGGCCTTTGTGACTGAGACCAGTGCACACCTTAGTGCTTTCTCTTAGCAGGTGGCTTTTTCAACCATGTATGGCTCTGAATCTGTGACTCTCTTTCCTTTCATCTCTGCTCGAAAGCCGGCCAACTCTCGTCGAAGCTCGCTTCTTTTTGGTTTCCTACTAATGTCGGCCAACAGTCATCAGCACACCAGCACTCTTTCATCCACTTCCTCTGTAGTAGAGACTCAGGATAATTGTGAATTTTCCTCCTAATTATTGCAGGGCTAGATTCACTGAGCTGTTCAGTGGCCATTCCTGCGATGTTTCAGAAAACGGGGCCCCTTTATCTTGTGGCTCGGCCATCCCCAAGGGCAGCAGGGTCCCTTGCTGGGGCCTCTGATCTTGGAAGGATGGAGGTGGAAAGATGCTGTGGGGAAGGTTGATGGGAGCCAGGTATGGAGGTGGCTGGTGCTAGGTTGGCAAAGACCATTGGCCACATCTAACTCTGAGGAAGTTTGAGAAGTGTCTATCTAGCGATCTGCTCCGGTGGACTGGAAGCAGGTTTTGTTGAATGCATAGCAATTTTGGCCACAGGTAGCAAAGAAGTGGATGAATGGTAATATATGCTCACATTAGCAATTCAAAAGAGTATTTGTAGACTAGAGCTAAGAATTAAAAGCAGATATACTAAGATACAGGCTATAGAAACAGGAAGGGTAAATAGTCACTGGAGAAATCACTCAAGGATTTTCTTAAAAACCAAAGTGAAATAGAAGAGAAAGTTTGGTGTGTCCCCCTCATCTTGACTGTCTCCCTATTGATGGTCAGACAGGACTGAGTCCTTCCCTAGACTTGAGGATGGAGGAAGAAGGAAAGTCTTTTAAGGGAGCAGAGAAGCAGGGTGGGTTGATTTCTCTCAAAAGTTGACTCTGCAAACCATACATTAATGCCACTTAGGTTTGTTCCTTTCCTGCAGGGCTGTGGGTGAGTCACCTTGGTTCATTCTTCTTCAAAATTAACCCAGAAGAGGTGGAACAACTGAAGGAAGCCCACCTCTAGCATTTAAGAAATCCATTGGCCTCCAGCTCCTGCAGGGCCCCTCAGTGGTCCCAGGAGCGGATGTGCCGTCTCCAAATAGAGATCTGCTTGCCTGTGGGGAAAGCGTCTGCCCCAAATGACCGAAAGCCTTTGGAAGATTTTCACAGTGCAGCTCTGTAATGCACTTTGCTGAATCCTTTCGTGAAAGGAGTCATTTCTTAATTTTCCTGGAGGTACAATGCAAAAGTATCAGCATCTTTATGCTCAATTTCCTGAATAAATCATCTACTTGCCAGTTTAGGTGTGGCAGAAAGGCAAAGGGAAGGGAAGAATCCTTTATCCTGCACTTGGCAACTTAAATTTTATATATGTAAAATCATTCCTAGCCACATTTCCCTCCCTCCCTCCCTCATTTTCTCCCTCCCTCTCTCCCTTCCTCCCTTTCTCCCTCCCTCATTTTCTCCCTCCCTCCCTCCATCCCTCTCTTCCTTCCTTCCTTCCTTCTTCCATATCTATTAAATATTCAGGAACTGATCTGGGTACAGGACATAAACTGGTGAAAAAGTGATATATATATTTCTAAAGAGGTAATAATCTAGGGTGGTGTGTGCAATAGAAATATATTTTGAGCCACATATGTGCATTTACTTTTTATAGTAACCACATTAAAAAAACCTAAAGGGAAACTAAAAAACTAAAATTAACTAAACTAAAATTAACTAAAAACTAAAATTAACTTGAATCATATATTTTATTGAACCCTATACATCCAAAAGGAGTATCACTGAAATGCTTTCCTTTTTTTGGTTCTAAATCTTCAAAATTTGGTGTATATATTTTTCCCCAAATTCTACTAATTTAAATCCATCTTTTGTTTTTCTTCTAATTTTTGTTTCTATTGCAGACAACTTTGAATTCTGAATTCTGACTTCCCCCGGCGTTATTGAGATATGCTTGACATATAACCTTGTGAAAGCTTAAGGTGTACAACATAATGATTTGATTCACTTCCATACTGTGAATTGATTGCCACTATAGGGGTAGTTAGCACCTCTACCACCTCACATAATTATCTTTTATTTAGTTTTTGGTGTGCTGAGAACATTCAAGATCTACTGTCCTAGAAAATTTCAAGTATATAATACAGTCTTATTAACTATAGACACCATACTGTACATTAGAAGTTATTCATCTTATAACCGGAAGTTTGCATACTTTGACAAAGATCTCTCCATTTCTCTCACCCCCGACTGTTGCAACTACCATCCTACTCTATTTCTATGAATTCGGCCTCTTCAGATTCCACATGTAAGTGAAGTCATCCAGTATTTGTCCTCCTCTGTCTGACTTCTTTCACTTAGCAAAATGCCCTCAAGGTCCATCCATGTCACATGCAACATGATTTCTTTCTTTCTCATGGCTGAATATTTCATCGTATATATAATGCAGTAAGTAGGAGAAGAAGAATGTTCCAGGAAGAAGGAGTACTACACAATAGCGAAGTGGTGAGAGAAAACATTCCCTGTTAGACATTTAAAAGAAGCTCTGAGTGATCCAATTCAGAGTTTAGGGGTTTGGGGTGGAATGGTGAGATTGAGGTTGGTGATGAGCACTGCGGCTCTTAAAGCCACGTTAGGGACTGACAGCTTCCTATCACTCCTTTCCCTTGAAATCTGTTTCCAGATCATCACATCAAACTATTGGAATCAGGAAAGACTGGAGGTAGGGAGAGAATTAGCAGGCTCTTGGAATAGCCAAGGCAGAAGTGAGGAAGGGTAATTTATTTAGGATTGTGGATGTTGGAAAGAAATATTTAGGAGGCAGAAAAAAGAAAATGGAAGCACTGCAGAATCAGTGTCTACCTCTTGAGATGATATTAAAAGTAGTTTCTGCATCAGCAGCTCCTTCCAAAATGAAGAACTGAATTAGCATATGACCTACCAATGGCACCTTGGGACATTTATCACAGGAAAATGAAGACTCATTTTCATACAGGAAACTGCACACAGATGTTTGTATCAGCTTTATTCATAATAGCCAACTACTGGAAACCACCCAAATGTCCAGTGGGTAAAGGGTTAAACAGATTGTGGTGCACCCATACCGTGAAAAATGCCTCAGCAATCAAAAGGGCTAAACTATTATCGCTTGGATGAAATACAAGGAAATTATGCTGAATGGAAAAAGTCAATCTCAAAAGGATACCTACTGCATGACTTCGTTGATGTAACACTCACAGAATAACATCATTTTAGAGACAGAGAATCAGTTATTCATTGCCAGGAGTTGGGGTGGTGGAGGAAGGGGGTGGGTGTGGCTATAAAGGGGCAACGAGAGGGTGTCTTGTGTGGACGAGGGGAAGTATCTTGATTGTGGTAATGGTTACACAAGGTTATGCATGTGATAAAATTCCATGCACACGCACACACACACACACACATACATATACATAAGTACATGTACAAATAAGAGAATCTGAGTAAGCTCTATGGATTGTACCAATGCCAGTTTCTTGAGTTTGGAATCCTACTACAGTTAATCAAGATGTCCACGTTGGGGGTGGCTGGGGGAAGGCTGCAGAGGCTCTCCCTGTGCACTTCTTTGCAGTCTGCTATGAGTCTATAAAAAACAAATCTAAACAAAGTTTAAAAATGGCTTCCGCTGTTGCCACTGTCTGCTTTAAGGAAGATCTAGGAATATGCCACAGTGCTTTTTACACGAGTCCAATAAAAACTGCATTTCCCTACTTTAACTGCTTAATTGTTGGGTTTTGGTCACCAAAGTTATTTATTAATTCATGTACGGTCGGTGCTGTAGACAGACATAAAATATAGGAGCCAGCTTGCACCTTCAGGTTCACGACTGTCCAGTGATCAAGCTTGGCTCTAATCCCCTTTCGTCTGAATTTGAGAAATGTGCAAATAGACAACAACTTTCCTTTCCTCTTCCATCCCCCTCCCTTTTAGGAGCACCAGCCTCCTCTAGGAGCTCCTGGGGGTTCCCTGCAGGATTCAGCTGACTCTTATTTATATAGAGACATCTGCACACAGTGAGCCTTTGCTCTACTTGAACCATCTATGGACATTCTCTCTGAACCACCTTTTCATGGTTGATGTAAGACATGTGACAATAGATATGTATCCAAGGCCCTGTGGCCCTGAAAGTTTTTAAATGCGCGCGATGTGTAAAAGTACTTAGATGGCATCACAACACAGGTGTGCCTTCCCACCCCCACTAAAACCACCAGTGTCCACACTGACAGGTCACGTGTCTTTCGCTCAGTCTCGAGGAAGCCATCTCCTTCATTCTTGGGACTTTTCCTTTCTTAGCTTCCAGGACGCACAACTCCCTTGATCTTTCTTCTCCTGTGCTGGCTGTTTCTCACCTCTTGATCTTTGATGGTCCTGCCTCTGCTTCCTCGTCTCCAAATACCTGAATCTTCAAAGACAGCAGTGCTGAGCCTTCTCTTCTGGAGACATTTACGACTTGAGCGACCTCGTATGAACCTATGGCTTGAGATGCAATCGATTAACCCGTGAATCACAAATTTATATCTCTGGCCCCATCCACGCTCCCAACCATCCCCCAAACTTTAGCTGCTGCCTTAGCCTCTCAAAGTCAGCAATTCCAGACCAGATTTATTCTCCACAACATCCCTTGTCAGAGCCTCTGCCCTGCTGCGTCTGTGCTTCCTGCAGATCCTTACAAGACTCCCTCCCTCCCCCATTCAGATCTGGGCACAAAGGTTGACCTTCTACACAAGGCTCTCCCTAAGCACCAGCCTGCCTCCCAATCTGTCTCAGATTCTTGCCCCAGTTTTTGTTGTTTTCATCAGCGTTATCACTGTCTGTCACTCCATTGCATGACTATTTGATAACCTTTCTGTTGTCTATCTCTCTTCCAGCCACTAATGTTTGAACTTATGATAGATGAAGGATCTTGTCTGTCTTGTTCACTGTAGGGTCTCATGTGCTTAAAAAAAAAGGTGAATGCATGAATTCAAATCTATATGGCTGGATTTCCAACCCAAGTTTTGACTTTTGAAGTAGGTGTTAAACTTTTTGGCCATTTTGGCAGGAAAGTAGCTGTATCTTTTTGCTTTTAATTAACTTTTTATTGGAGTACAGTTGCTTTACAATGTTGTGTTAGTTTCAGCTGTTCAGCAAGGTGAATCAGCCATACTTACACATACATCCACTCTCTTCTAGACTCCATTCCCATATGGGTCATTACAGTGCACTGAATAGAGTTCCCTGTGCCATACAGTGGGTTCTTATTAGTTATCTTTTGAAAGCAGCTGTATCTTACATAAGTTTATCTTATATAAATTTGATTACCTGGTTGGCATCAATATCTTCATCAACATCGTGAAATTTTTGTAAACAAATCGGTTGTTTTTTACTCTTTCTGTTTCACCATTAGTTCACAGCAGCATTTGTTCACCATTGTGATCTAGGACATTAAATACTCCAAGTGGATACAGAGGGATTCACGATATAGTCCCTCCTGCAAGGAGCTTGGGGTCAAATATACAGAGTTTAAGGTAGTTAGAGATTCCAACAATCTGCCCTGGGTGTTTGGAAGGGTGGTATGTTCTTCATCAACTCGGGGCAGTTACTTATGGCATCAGGTATGAGGCAGAGGACAGAGCCTGGGGGCTGGCGAACCAGCACGGAAAATGCAAGCCACAATCCAAGTGATACTGACGTCATCTAGTGACCTGATGGCAGTTTCGGTATGAAGTTTCTTCAATTATAGGTGTAATTTTGGAGAAGGCAAACGTGGAAAAGTAGATGAAAGACCTTTTTTTTCCTTAAGGCGAAATCTTACCACCTCATTGTTTAGGACCACTTTATTGCTTTCTCACGGCTGACTGTGGGAATGATTCTCTAGGATGGTGGTAGAAGCTTCAGGAATTACAGCTTCTACACAGTTAGCGTTACGTAATCCTCCACGGCCCCCCTCAGCCTCTGAGCTCTGAAATAGCAGCGCACAGAAGTGGGTGGGAAAAACTGTCTAATAGCTGCGAGGAGAGACTGATTTGCATTCAGTTCTGTTTTGCCAAATTATTTTGGGAGAGGAGTTTTAATTGACAGCATCCTAACTTTTAGCTGAGTTTAACAGCCACTCCTGTGCCAGCCAGACCTTTGGCTTTATAGCCCAGGCTGGATCCCCTGGGGTGGAGATGCACATGCCCCCGAGGGCCTGTCTCCTGCAGACCGCCCGCTGCCCGCCTGAACCCTACTGACCAGGACACCTCCCTCCTATGTGGCTTTATTCTGTTAACCATTGTGTGCCTCAAATGTCCCCAGTAAACATGCAGAGTCAGATTAAATAGCTAAGTGTGTCTCACTGCCGGCCTGTTCATTATCGCCAACTACTTACAAACTAGAGAGGAAACTGGCTGCTTGTGAGTCAGGAGAAAATACCCAGAAAAGATGAGCTCACCTTGGAATAGGTAAGGAGAGTGTCTGTGTGTAAGTGTTGAAACACACACGCACACACCCACACACACGTGCGCACACACACCAACCACACACATGCACACAGCCACCCACACTCACACACACCTTCTTAGGCACAGGTTGGTGACTCTCCATCTTACCCAGGATGTCTATCTGTTGTAGTTTGAAGGATAGAACCTCCTTAATGAGGGTTTCCCTTAATAGTAAAATAAGTGATCAATTTCAAACAAACTAAAGGAATTCCTACTTTATATAGTGCAATAATTAACAATAACAAAAAGCTTTAATTGAAGAAAGTGACAAAAATAAAATTTTGTAAACATCAAAACACACAATTTATTGATGTTGTTACCTGTGAAAATAAAGTGACATTTAGAATAAGCTTTGGAGAAATAAAATTACACAAATAAAATTAGACATAGTATGAACCTATCTTGATGTGTTATTCCTAAACTGAAGCTTGTTTTTTTACACAGGGTTAGAAAGGATTTAACTCGAAGTTTTTCTTGGCTTATACCTCTATTCCTTTTTTGCAATGTTAGAAATCTGGCCGTCAAAATATTTTTTTCCCATAAAATTGTTTTCTGCTACTTTTCATATAAGCCTTAGACCAAATTTGCTGTACAACTGCTTGGGTCCACTATGAATTTTGCCTCCTGCAGAAGTAAGAGGTAAAGGACATGACTAGCTCTTAAAATCTTTATTTCTCAGAGTTTTTCCTGTGGAAATTATGTCAACTGTGTTGGTTTTCCCTTGTCCGGAAGTTGGAGTCTGTACGTTTCTAACAGATACTTAAATGTATTCCTTAAACCCATTCTTAATTTTCTAGAGGTTGATTTTTGAAACTGCATTCATAAAGTGTTCTTTGGGTCCATAATATAACACTTAATGCCCATTTAAGCAGAACTTATAAAGGTTTGGAAAATGGTTTTCAAAAGTGAATTCATTCAACTAACATTTATGAGTGTATAAGCCTTACAATTTCTTTAATTTCCAGAAGAGTATTTTCAGATTCTGAGCAACTTTGCCATCTAAACTTCATCAGCTTTCATGTTGCTGCTTCAGACGATAGCACTAGCTTTACTTTTATTCTAAACTAATTTGCCCACTTTGTCATCACCCATAATCTCTAGAGTGTATCCGGGCATTATATGAAGGGTGACAGAGGAATTATAAAGGAGGCTGGAAAGGCAATGAAAAGTTATTTGCTCATGTCCTGCTTTATATTCTAATACCTGAATGGAAAGATGGAAGAAACAGAAGGACTGCGTTTATTCTGGAAAAACTTAGAAGAACAATTGTCCTTTACATGAGACCTTCTTTACTTTTATCCTTCTCTTATGACTAGAAGGTATTTTTATGTGTGATTATCAAAAGTTCTGGAGAGCTAATGTATTGCATGGTGATTGTAGTTAGTAATACTGTATTTTATACTTGAAATTTGCTAAAACAGTATATTTGAAGTGTTCTCACCACACAAAAAAGGTAATTACGTGAGATGATGGGTGCGTTAATTAGCTTGATCGTGGTCATTGCACAATGTATATGTATGTACCTTAAAAACAAAACAAAGCACAAACATCATGTTGTGTAACCTAAATACACACAACTTCTATTTGTCAATCATACCTCAGTGAAGCTAGAGAAAAATCCATTAAAAAAGAAAGAAAACATACAGTTTGCATGATCTGACACATTGAGAACATTTCTCTAAGGGTACAAGAGAGAATTTCTGTGTTTAGTTAAAAAATATGGCTTTAATTTTCATTTATTAAACAGATTTTAAAAATTCAGTACCTTGTTGCAGGCATGCTTCTACGTGCCAGTGACACAACAGTAAGGACAGGAAGCCCTTGTATCCCTCTAGTGTTACTTCAGATGTGGGAACAGAGCAGTGACACAGGCAGAGGGCAGGCAGGGCACCGGCGCATCCAGATGGAAGCACAACAGAGAAAGAGATGGTCGCCTCACGAGGCTGAGAGGTAGGCGGGGCTTATGGGAGCGCACAGGTGGGCCCTGCGCCCACTGCGGGAGAGCCAGGGGCGGCAGAAGATTTCTTACGGGATGAAAAGCAGTTGATGAGCTAGAGGACAAGAAGGGAGGAGAGAACCATGATGAGCTAGGGCTAGGACCTTCCTGCGTCTGGTGGACCACGCGTCTGCTCTGGGATGGACACGCTTAGGCAGTGGTGGGTGAGGCTGAGAAGCAGCCGGATTAGACATGTGGGCTGGACACCGTGCGGGGGGCGCCATGGATGTGTTTTCCAAAGGGGATATTGTTCCCACTGGAGGCTGTTGAGAGGGGAAAACAGGAAGGGGATGAGGAATTGCTGGGAGGAGAAATGCTGAGGGCCTGAGTGAAGGCAGTGGGGATGGGAATGAGAGGAAGAGAGAGAGTCTGCTCACCACCTGGAACTTCTACTTGGCCTTAGAGTCCCAGTTTCCTCCTCAGAATAGCTATTCAATACATCTGCCACTGCCCGCCTTTCCTGGTGGGCAGTAGTTATGAATGGTATAGCTACAGACCAAAAATTTTGACCCTTTTCGATATGGTGATAAACCTGAATTCCTTCTCTCAAGAATGACTCTGGATGACAATTGCCCAGACTGATGGTTAATTATGGCTGCTCGTGTGGCCCCTGGGACTATGCCTGAGATATTCCACTTGGAACAGCAATGCCGTCTCTTGGAGGACAGCTCACTCCCCATTACTCTTCAGAACTAAACAAAAAAAGCAGCTGAAATCCTGGTTCGGTGCTCCACCCCATCAAAGCTGGCTTGTGTGGGCGTCTTTTCAAACTGAGTTGCCTTTGGTAACACGCACCGACCCGCACTGTGGGAGCAGCCCCCAGGCATCCTTCCTGCTGAAGTTCAGACCAGCCTCTTCCCTCGGTCATACTGTGTCCACGTGCTAAGAGGTCCATTTACAAGTTTTCCCACCCATTCCTGCAGACTCCTCCCAAAGTGTTACATGGAAAAGGCTCATTCCCTCTGGATAATCCCCATTATGGACTGAACGTGTGTTTCCTCCTAAAATCCACACGTTGAAGTCTTAACCCTCAAAATGATGGTATTAGGAGATGGGCCTTTGGGAGATGACTAGGTAGATGAGGTCACGAAGGTGGAGCCCCCATGATGGGATTAATGGTCTTACAGGAAGAGGAAGAGAGACCAGAGCTTCCTCTCTCTGCAGAAAGGCAGCCATCTGCAAGCCAGGAAGGCTTTCACCAGAACCCAACCACACTGGTACCTGATCTCAGACTTCCAGCATCCAGAGTGTGAGAAATGTGTCTGCTATTTAAGCACCCAGTGGATGGTATTTTGCTTTTGTTACAGCAGTCCAAACTAAGACGACATCTTTACTTAGGCATCTAAGCAGCTTTACAACAGATCTAAATTCCAGCTGCAAGGTCCTTTAAAGAAGTATATATCAAACACGAAAGAGAGCCTTAGGTACTCAGCGTTTCTTCTTTCAGGGAAGCATGGATTCTAAATTCCCATACTCTCCTTATCAACTCCACAGCTTTCCCTAACAATCGACTCTTTAGCCAATGGCTGCAGCTGTACATTTTGAAAGCAGGCTCTTTACAAAAGAACCACATGACAGGAGGCTCTCTCAATTCTTAGTCATATTTTTCTCCATGATAAAAACCCTCACAGCCAAAGAAATCACCGACTACAAAGAGGAACGATATCTGTTCCTGCCCTGCCGCACTGTAATGAGACTGAGTTTCCCTCTGTGGACTATAAAAAGGCTCTCATTACTCATAGGTCTAATTTATCTATAGCGCGGACACATCCCACTTAATTCTTCCTCTATTCAGAAGGCATATTAATGTAAGCCAGGTCGAAGTGGTTTAGGGCAGAAATAATAATGATTTGAATATTGATGTTCATAAATATTCTAGGTCAGCCTTTGGGCTATGGATTTCCAAATATGAGTGGATTATAGTAACTGATCTTATTGATACCCATCATACTTGGATTAAGGAGGCATCATTTTCTGTGTTTTCAGTTGGGGGGGGACAATGTGCAGAGGTTAAGGGGCCTCCCCAAGGCTACAGAGAAAATCAGTGGCAGAGCCACCTCAATGTCATAAGAGGGTCTGAGTCCTGTGCAGACACACAGAGTCCTCCTGTGCCAAGAAGGGCCCCAGGCTTGGTGTAATGCTCTGCTGCACCTCCCCCATTGAAATTTTAATAACTTTTGAATAAGGGACCACACATTTTCATTCTGCAAGAGGCCACACAAATTGTTACCTGCTCCTGACTGTAAGCTTTGAGTATTTTACACACGTTATTTGGACCTCATACCCCCAAATTATAAATTACACCTTAACAGCTAAATGTTATTAAGAACCTGGTACAATGGGGCAGTGGCTGGAGAATGAGGAAAGATTTTCCAATTGGCAAGTCCAGCTCCCTAAGCAGGGGCTCCAGACACTTCTAAGAAGGTGGGGGAATTTGTTCCTCAGCTCCAGTAGTTCCGAAAAGGAAGTGAGACAATAGGTACTCTAAAAAGTTGCCCGTAGAGTATATACTAAGGCATTCTAAACCCTGGCAGTGGTAGCCCGAGATTTTTGGCCAAATTTTGAAACTTTGGAATTGATTTAAAATCATGAGCTAGAACCAGAATCTGCAATGTTTTTGTTTCTGTTCTATAAATAAAGTACTATAAATAAATTGGCTGTGCTTTTAAGTCTTTGAAACTTTAAGTGTATTTAAATCACAAAGCATGGGCAGGCTGTATGAACTGTTCTAACCCAATTTTATGATGACCCCAAAGTGCATGAGTGTTAGCTCTTTTCTCCCTGAAGCACATGGACGGTTGTTGAGGCGAAGTGAGCCAGCAAGTTCTGGGACGTTTAACTTCACTCCCTACTTCGCGGCAGCACGGGTCAACGTCGCCAGTTGCTTGACTGATCCACCCATACAATGTCATTATTTTTTCCAATCTTGTATTTTGCTTTGACAATTATTTGACAAGAATTATTTTACAAGCAGAATATCTATATGATAACATCCCTGCTTAGTGACCCTCTAACTTATTTAGAGGGTTTCCTAAATAACCTTCCTCTAACTTATTTCATATCATTTTTTTCTGATCGGGCTACGAGGAAATACCTTCCTTTTATAACTTACCTGCCTCTATTGCAGCGGTTCTCAACTAGGGGACAATTTAATTACCCAGGGGATATTTGACAATGTCTGGAGGTATTTTTGATCGTCAGAATTTGGGGTGCTACTGGTATTTAGTGGATAGAGGTGAGGGATGTTGTTCAACACCTTTCAATGCACCGGAAAGCTTCCCCAATCAAGAATTATCTGACCCAAAATTTCAATAGTGCTGAGAGTGAGAAACCCTGTTTTGTAGCTTAGAATCTACATGCAGAATTAACTGCTGTCCTAAATACGGTGAAAATGGGAATGCTGACACATAGCTCAGCTACTTACACAAGTATCCACTAGATTGACAGTTATTTTTTGAGGGTTCCCTGAAAAAGTTAGTTAGGTGTAGGGACTCAAGCAGTTTTCTCCAAGGCTAAATGGCCTCGTTTGGTTTAAAGACGTTTTATTTGGGCTCCCAGTCTGTGTTCATACTCTGGCTTTATCTGTTGAAGTAGAGATTGGAAACTTGAGCAAGATCAGCATTTTGAAATTGGGTTTATCTACATGACAACTAAATTTAGCAAACGTTTATGGAGCATTGATTATGCAATAGGCATTACACTGAGTGCTATAAGGAATATATATATCAGATATCATCCCTGGGCCTGGGGGAGAGAGAGAGAGAAGCATAGCAGGAGAGGAGCATCTTCACCTTCCAAGCAACCATGACTTTGGGGGTTGTGTCTGTTAAAGTTTCAGCAGTGGTTCAATAGTGAAGCAACGGGAGAAACATGAGCTCTCTGGGCTTTGGAGGGTGCTGCTTAGAGAAGCAGGAACCCCTTTTATGTTTGGCAAACTGCACCCCAGATTTCACCATCTTATGGAAAAGCTGACGACATCCTAGGTGCTCATTTGGTTGATGGTGGGAAGTTATCCACATGTGTCCTGGCAGAAGATAAGAACGGAGAAAGTCAGCAGCCCCTGATTGGTGAAAGGGTTAATGACACCAGCTTTATAATCTTCCAGCTACAGTTCACTCGATGTGAACTGTTATAAAGCTGGTATCATTAACCCTTTCACCAATCAGGGGCTGCTGTTTTTCTCCGTTCTTATCTTCTGCCAGGACACATGTGGAAACTTCCCACCATCAACCAAATGAGCGCCTAGGATGTTGTCAGCTTTATCATAAGATGGTGAAATCTGAGGTGCGGGATGACTGGGCCAAGTTTTACATCACAAGTAAGTCTCCCCTCTGCTGGGCAGTCAATACCTGATAGGCTTGGTGCTGATAGTAAAGTCCTCACTAGATGTCAATAGAAAATACAAGTGGAATAGTATCTGAGGGCAACCAAGGAAGGTCTTCGATCAGTTGAATGTCGGGTGATCTCTGAGGACCTGGGGTTCACTAACAATGCCTTTCACAGAACTTCTCTGCCGGGTCCACTCACTCAATTCCTGGTCCACTGGCCCTCTCTCTTCTTGGGCAACTTCCCCAGAAAGCTCTCCATACTCTTCTGATACCTTCCCTCCTTCTTTTCCTTTCCAGCTTCATTTTCTTGTTCAGATTCAAGAAACCTTCATTCTTCTCCCTTCCTGACAATTCTCAGCACCATTGACCAGAACCTGAAACCCAATTTTCAAGATCAGCACTCTCCAAATGAATTAAAAAGGAACAAGTGAAATAAAGTTGAGTAATATATCTTATTTAAGGCAATATCTACAAAATAATACCGTTTCAACAACTGTTTGTTGGGGTTTATATTTTCTTTGAGGCATTGCTGTAAGTTTTAAATATTTACTATCAAGAGCATATATTAAGTGCCTTTTATTGCCTGTATAGCATGATGATAACTACTGTTCTTATTTCCTCTGTGCTGTGACATTCCAGGCCCAACCCTGATCCTTGTATATTTTATCCCCGGGCTAGGCAAGGATGTGTTAGAATTTTGACATTATGGAGTAGGTTTTGGACAGCAGAGAGAATCTGGGAGTGTATGTGTGTAGAGAAAGATGTATTATAAAGTACGCATGCCTTCCTGAGGTTCTGGCATTTCTAGAAATTTAAAAATGAGTCATGCTATAAATATTCTGGGTCACAGCTGATACTGCACATAATGCCAATTTATACACATTGCTTTATAATAAAATCTAAGGATCATGCTAGCTTTAACAATATTAAATAAGTTAACCATAGAAAGAGATTAAATTATGTGTACACATTCCACCCTGCTGATTCCAGTAACACTTTTACCATGACTGGTTGCCATTCTGAGTACCAGGAGTCTAAAGGAAGCATTGAACCTTGAGTTTTATTAATCTCTGAAATGATTGGACTTCTGTCAAACTTGGTGTATTATTTAGCTAGTGCTGCAATAACAAATACCACAGACTGGTGTGGGGGACTGCTTAAACAACAGAAATGTATTTTCTCCCAGTTCTGGGGGCTGGATGTCCAGAATCCAGGTGTTGACGGGGCTGGTGTCTCCAGAGGCCTCTCCCCTTGCACTGCGGATTTCTGACTTCTTGTCACGTCCTCACACGGTCTTGCTTCTATGTGCAAGCATGTCTGTGTCTTCAAAGCCTCTTTTTTAAAAGGACACCAGGGGACTTACCTGGTGGTGCAGTGGTTAAGAATCTGCCTGCCAATGCAGGGGACACGGGTTCAATCCCTGGTCCGGGAAGATCCCACATGCCGCGGAGCTGCTAAGCCCGTGTGCCACAACTACTGAGCCCATGTGCCACAACTACTGAAGCCCACATGCCACAACTACTGAAGCGCATGCGCCTAGAGCCCGGGCTCTGCAACAGGAGAAGCCACCTCAATGAGAAGCCCGCGCACAGCAACGAAGACTCAATGCAGCCAAAAATAAATAAATAAATTTATTAAAAAAAAAAAACGGGCACCAGTCATGTTGCCTTAGGGCCAATCCTAATGACCTCATTTTATCTTCATTACCTCTTTAAAGGCCCTGTCTCCAAATACAGTCATATTCTGAGGTCTGGCGGGTTAGAACTTCAACATATGAATTTGGGGGCAGATAAAGTTTGGCGCATAATGCTAGGTAACCGAAAAGAGAATATCCAACTGTTTTTGCCCATCTTTCCTTAGCTCCCTGGCTCTGATACCACTGAAGCAGGTAGCTTATCATAGTCTATTGATCCCTGTGAGAATTCTGATGGGTTTTTCTGGCTCTTTCCCTGTTTTTTTCCCTCTCTCTTTTTGGTTAATGTCTACCTTGGAAACACATTATTCATGTCAATCTGACTATGGTTCAGTAGAAAAATTCCCTAAAAAAAATCATATTTCTCCCTTATTTGGAATGTTTTAAAGTATATAATGACACTATTCCTACATTTAATTTCTAAAGACTGAAAAGATAATTTACTTTTGTTTGAATTTTTTTTTTTGGCACTGATTCTAAGACTATTTCAGAAGCTCTTTGGACCGCTTAATTTTAATTCTAAAACTTAATTTTAATTCTCAAATTAGAAAGTTTCTTTTCTATGACCACACATTTGAATTAATTTTAGGCCAAATGACTCTTATTTAAATAACATTCCTAAATGTTTATTAAGTTCCCAAACCAGTATAGCTGATTAAAAGGGTAAAAAGTTAATACTATTTGTCCCTTCATCCTCATCTTCTTTGTGCCCTGGGTCAAATCTCTTGTCCTCTCTTTCACACGTGTGTTTTATAGGAAATTAAGGTCAATATTTATTCAATACTAATTCGATCTTATACCAAAAATAGTGACTTCTCTGGCTACATGTGTATTTATACTATGTGAAAGGAAGTTCAATGCATCATGCCTCACCCATACTAGTCTCAGGATTGACTAGCAGTTATTACATGTAGTTCCTGTTCTCTAGTCTAGGTCTAAATAATGCCAAAATAAAATGCTAAGTTGAAAGGAGAAATTTTGCCTGTTGGTGGTATGGTCTGACCTGTGTGATACTCAATATAACACTCAATTAGATTTTCTCATTATGAAGCTAATATTATTCATCCACTGTTGGAAAAAAGATCTGTTCTTAGGTGTTTTCCTCGTAGTAGCAACCTTCTATTTTTTTCTTATCCATACTCAGATTTATACATGGCTTCTTTGAGTCAAGGGTTGATTTTTTGTTTGTTTATGGATGAACTCGTAGGTAATTGACCGTATTCAAGTTAAATTTTGGCTTTTTAAGGATGATGCTCTCAACACGTTAAATTACATCCATCTGGCAACAAGGTTTACAGGTTTTTATTAATTGTTTGAACTGATGAGCATTGAGGATCGCGTGTGCAGTTATTTGACTACCGTTTTGCACAACACCTTGTATGGGAGAGCACGAGCGAGCGAGCTCTCACATCTTTTCACTGTGCACTGGGGGCCACTTACGCAGCTTGTCTCTGGGTGCAGTGCTCTCAGCTGCTCTGCTCTGCACTGTCAGCATCTGTCTTCTGTCTCTTCCTGGGCCCTTTCATGGACTGGTTTGCACACAGCAGTTCGGAGCCAGGATGACGCCTATCTTAAGTAGAACAGTCTTCCAGATGCCGTGAGAGGCTCGCTTCAGTGTCAATACAGCCCATGCGTTTCACAAACCAGGCTTGAGTGAGTTTGTCTTGACACAGTGTCAAGTATGGCTTAGACAATGGTGATGGGATGGTTTGCAACCATAAATGTTTTACCTCAGTGGGTTCTGGCGGCAGAATAAATGGAAAGTTGAAGTGAGGGTCCCTGCATGTGTCTTCAGCTTGCTCTGAATCTGCACCATGTTGATGCCGTCTTCTTTCCACGCTTCTGGAAGAACGTAGCTGGGTCCTGTGGGTTTTGTCAGTTGGACCATTACTAAGGAGATGGCTGCGTCCATTCTGCTATCACATGAGAGACTCTTCATTGTTATTATGTTTCCTTAATAGCAGCTCACATTTCTTCATGTACTTACTCCTTCATCCGTGTGCACATCCATGTATACATCCAGCACACGGACCACCTGCCACCCGTGAGTCACTCCGTGAGCACCGGTGATCCCAGGCTGAATAGCGCACAGAGACACCGCTCTCAACAGGCTCACAGTAAACTGGGGAGAGAAGCACAGACAACCTGGTACATCTGATGATGCAGTCATCCCATCATGCACTGGTGCCCTTATGAGATCACGTCTCAAGGGTGGAGTGGAAGGTAGCCCAGTAAAGTATGGAGAAAAGATCTTGTGGGCAACAGAAGCATACGAGAAGGCACGTGGTGAGAGATAATATTGTGTACTGGAGAATTATGAGCAGTCAGTATTACCGGACTTAATCGTGAAACAAGGAAGATGAGCTGGTGTTGGTAAGAGATGAATCTGGAGAAGGAGGAAGCTGGCTGGTCGTCGGGGGCCTGTGTGCCTTCACGAGTGAGACAGAGCTTCTCATCCCTACCAGACACCGTGCTGGCCATTCACAACAGGCGTTTAATAATGCTCCTGTTACTGTCCTGAAATCTGCAGATCCTATAACCTACCTATAATCTTAATTTTTAAAATTGATATAATATGAAGAAAATGTAAAAGAAAATTAATTTGTAATAAAACAATATGTAAGTATATAAACGTTTGAATATATCCTCATTAAGAAACATGATGACACTGTGAGATGCTTAAATTAAACAGAATAATGGTACACATGACAGCTCCAAATGCAGACTGGAACACGTGTATCATATTGATGACTCAAATGCGGGGAGAACATTGCAGTGATGTGATTTTCTAAACTGTTAAGTAACATTTGCTATGTTTCAGAATAAAGCAAAGTGCAAGGTAGATAGATGCATTCCTGGAAAAATCAGCATATATTAAAACCTTGCAAGTACTTTGTGTTTATGGGCAAAACAGCTCACATGGACAAAACATCTGGAACGCCTGGCTTCATGACTAAATGCCATGGCCATCTGCCCCCATCGTTGTGACCGCCGTTGATTCACATGCACATTTCCAAACAAGCAGGCACACCTCTACTGAGAAATATCACTTTGGACAATGAGAAGGAAGAGTGTTAATCAGGAGAATATCATAATTAGATTTGGGTGTAAACAAATCATTCTAGAGTCTTTTTTTTTTTTTTTTCCTGACTGCACCACACAGCAAGTGGAACTTTCTTGGCCAGGGATTGAACCTGTGCCCCCTGTAGTGGAAGCTCAGAGTCTTAACCACTGAACCACCAGGGAAGTCCCCTAGAGTCTTTTGGACTTCAGTTTGAGGAGCACAGGTGGGAGGTGAGAAGACCGTTATTGGACGACAGCAATAATCCAGGTGAGATATTATGTAAATGTGGAATGAGGACAGTGACAGAGGAAGGGAGACGAGAGAAAGGACCTGGAGGTATTTGATCTTGAGGCCGGAAAGTTGTAAGACGCAGTGATTGACTAGGCAGAAGGGAAGGGGAAAATGTTCTCCAGCGGGAGTTCCGGAGCCCGTCCTGGGGCTGGTTTTGGAAACCGAGGAACAGAACGTTAGAAGAATAAATACAGAGGAAAGAATGAGAATAGTTTTGGTTGACGTTGAGTGCCCGTAGCTAAATAACCAGGAGGGGACGTTCTACAGACCTCTCTCTCTCTCTCCCTCTCTCTCTGTCTCTCTGTGTGTGTGTGTGTGTGTGTGTGTGTACATTGAAAATTCAGTGCATGGGTCAGGGCTCGAGATAAACTTTTTAAGAGTCACCAGCATACAGTTGATAGCTGAAACTATGAGACTATTTCCAAGAAACAGTGTGTGACATTAGATGAGCAGGAAATCAAGGGTGAAATGTGTTTTAATGTGTTTTCATTTTTATGAGATTAAAAATTCATTTAAACTCTTGATCTCTCCAGAAATAAAATCTTATTGTACTACATGCAAGTCATCTGAATTGTTTGCGTAACCAAAGGAGTGAAGAATCCTGTTTCTTTCACACTTGCCTGAGAAATTATTTTTCTTAAGCTGTGCACTTTGAGACTTATGCAAATATGTGTCTAGTTTTAAGAGTCAAAAATCATTTTAGAGAAATATGTTTACAAACTCTTACTGCAGTTGTAAGCATGGCAATGACAAATACCACTATCCCCATTTTATGGACAGAAATCTAGATACTTGGGAAATTAAGCAGTTTGCACGTTGCGTAGAAAGTTCAATGCATCACCAGTCACCTTTACTGAGCTCCCATGGTGCTTAATTGAGCCCAGCAGGTGCTGGATTCTGAGAGTGTTTTAGGCAGAAGATAAGAGACAAGATATCCACTTCCCAGATCACACACATGGCCTCATTGCCAAGAGGGCTTCGTGCTATGGAGACACATCATGTTTGCAGAAATCAGTTTGGAAATGTAGTGTCAAATTTCATTAGCACCAAGACTCCCCATACCTTTAGGTTAATTCATCACGATCAGTATTAGCTAGAATGGAGCCTAAGGTTTCCTTTGCAGTGAAAGAAATTCACCTTGTCAAACTCAATAATTTGGAAAACATTGAAGACAATGGCATCCCTAGTGCACCTGACACCCTGAGCAGATCACTTTCTAACAGGTATTTCTCTATACAACAATTTGCACAGCTGCTAAATCATACCACAGATGAAACATTTCATTTTCTTGGTTCATACATTTTTTTAAAACAAAGATGAACAGTTATAAAGGAAGACTCACTTTCAGTTATAAAGGCAATATTTAAATCCAGTGACATGTTTTCTGAATGTTTTATGCTTATACTAAAATTTGCACTTAGGAAACAAAAATATTACACCTCACGCTGAAGGCTCTATTACACAGTGTTAAAAATTTAAACACAAATAAAGATCTCTTAGTGGTCACAGAGAATGAGAAAGCAGAAGTAATTCGATTCAGTTTCTCAGTTTACCATCACCGTGTTATAGTGGGTTTTTTTTTTCCTGTGTACTGTTTTTGCAGCATTACTCTGTACCGCCAGTGTCACAGAATGACTGTATAATGGGGAATCCCTAAATTTAACTTTCATGGAGACCATGATGTTTATTAAAGAAGAGGAATAAAAATGTGTAAATTTGTAGCCTTCATATGTTATTAAAATTCACTAGTAACCACAGAAACTCTTTAGAACTTACATCAACAAAATATCTCTCACTTTTCTCCAGGGATGTATATTTTATCACTGACCTTGTTTATTTTTTTATTTTTATTTAAAAAAAATAAATTTATTTATTTTATTTATTTATTTTTGGCTGTGTTAGATCCTCGTTGCTGTGCACAGGCTTTCTCTAGTTGTGGCGAGCAGGGACTACTCTTCTTGGGGTGCACGGGCTTCTCACTGCGGTGGCTTCTCTTGTTGCAGAGCATGGGCTCTAGGTGCGTGGGCTCAGTAGTTGTGGCTCGTGGGCTCTAGACCACAGGCTCAGTAGTTGTGGTGCACAGGTTTAGTTGCTCTGCAGCATGTGGGATCTTCCTGGACCAGGGCTCGAACCCATGTCCCCTGCTTTGGCAGGTGGATTCTTAACCACTGTGCTACCCGGGAAGTCCACTGACCTTGTTTAGAATTGTCAGTTCATGGTGATAATAAAAAGCAGACAGATTTAAGTCAGCTCAGTTACTCATTTCAAATTTTCTGCAGTCAATGCACTTCCTCCCTTTACCCACTTCACTGCCTGCACCTCAGTCAGATTATGTCCACCTGCCCTGCACATCCTGTAAAATGAATAATGTCTTAATGTCTGCTGTCACTATACCCAGTAATCCCAGATTTAAAATACTTGTATATATATGAATCAATTTATAGTTGAACATTATCATGTATGATTATTATGGACTTGTATGATAATTATGGACCTGTATGAGCACTATCTTGTATGAGTGTAATGGACTAGATGTTGATGTCCCCCTCAAATTCATAAGCTGAGACCTTATCCTCAAATGGAATGGTGTTAGGAGGTGAGACATTTTAGAGGGGATTAGGGTTAGATGTGGTCATGAAGGTGGAGCCCTCGTGAATGGGATTAGTGTCTTTACAGCAGTCACTAGAGAGCCTACTTCCTCTCTCTGCCCTCTGACAGGTGATGACACAAGGAGGAGATGGCAGTCTTCAACCTGGGAAGGGTTCTCACCAGAACCCTCACGTGGATCTCACACTTCCAGGCTCCAGAACTATAGGAAATAACTCTCTGTTGTTTATAAGCCACCCAGTCTATGGTATTTTGTTATGGAAGCCCAAACAGACTAAGACAGCTGCGTTGTTGTTTATTTTTATTTTTATTTTATTTATTTTTTTAAAATAGAAGCTGCAGCTCAACCTTAACTATAGTGGGTGAATGTTCCCGTGTAATAGTGATGCACGCCTTGTAACAAGACGGTGTTTAAAATAAGACTCATGGGGCCCAGAAAACTGGATTTAGCCTTGTATTCCAGGCAACAGTAAAGGGACTAAAGTAATGAAGCTTATAAAGGCTTATGGAGAAAAATAGACACAATCAGGCATTTGAAACTACGACCAGCTATGAGGAAATCATGTAATTCCATCTTCCTCATCAGTGCTCTGTGTGTTAATGTCCAGCATTTTGCCAAAAGCCTTAATCATGGCTCAATGAAATCAAGACTACTCCCTTACTACCTCATCAAAAAGACATTTGGGCATTTGAATAAGCAAGGTTAAAAGCTCAGGCATTTGTAGACCCTGCAGCCATAAATGTCAGCCCTCACTGGGTTTGCCGCATCCTAATTGGAGCCACTGACCAGATAAGAGCCCTACGGTGCGCTGCTGGGTGTATCATAACCCTCTCCTTGGGGTCCCAGTGTCTTCCTCACAGATGACACTCAGCTGTTCTGCAAACACCACCAGGCTTCTGGATGTGGCTGCGATGTACCGAAGCTGACCTGTCCCCCATGGCAAGTAAGAAAGACAAGTGGAGAGCTCCAGAGTGACTGCAGAGCCTCCTTAGCCATTGCCCGGCCATTGAACACATGGCCCGGTAGAGACACAACCGCTTGGACCTTGCTCGGATGTGTGTCTAGTTTCAAACTAGTTCTTTCCCTAAATGTTTGCTTTTCTTGAATTCTCCAAATATTTACTAGTAAGGAGAGCATTCTAAATCTGCAGATATTTATCTGCTATGTGAGCAAACATGTTATTGGCCTCTCTCGGAGTCTTAGGTTAACTCTTCTGGTTTGAAAGGAAAAAACTGGGGGGAAGAGGGTCTTTATGAGGCGTGTCCTCTTTTGAGGACAGAGTGATTTCCCAAAATGCCACAGACCTTGACAGTCAGGTGAGCTGGGACACCACGTTACCTTTCCGCCAATGAAGTCAAACTGTTGCAGATTGAATTGTTGAAATTAGAGGCCTTCTCTCACTCTGAAGGCTACACTTGACCTTAAGGATTTCTGAGAATTTGTGTGTCCTGCACGGTGGGGAATTTCCTCCTGCCGTCCTAGCTGATTCCTCTCTGCTTCAAGTGTTTCTCCTGCTCTAATTCAATCGAATCTAACAAGTTTGAGACCATGATGTCCAGCAGCTGTTCAGGCAGAAACACACAGAGAGATAAAGGGCACTGAGACTGGCTACATTAAATGAATCTCTACGTTAGAAGAAAAGGTATTGATTATGTTTCTGTTTTTCCAGAAGTAGAACTAATCAGCTGCTGTGGGAATCGAGTTAGACAATTCTCCCTCTTAGGAAATCGTGGAAGAATAAAGAAGCTGGATTTACTGCAGATGTGGTCCTCGGCTCATTGGACATGGACCTGGGCATGTGGGGTGTCAATACAATGCTGACATGAAGCCATGTCACCAAGGCTGGCAGGTCCTTACTATGTCTGGTACTATCTGTCATTATTACTAGTCTCTGCATTTATAGCATCCTGAAAGCATTTATAAAAATGAGGTCCTGGGGCTTCCCTGGTGGCGCAGTGGTTGAGAGTCGGCCTGCCGATGCAGGGAACACGGGTTCATGCCCCGGTCCGGGAAGATCCCAAATGCCATGGAGCGGCTGGGCCCGTGAGCCATGGCCGCTGAGCCTGCGTGTCCGGAGCTTGTGCTCCGCAACGGGAGAGACCACAACAGTGGGAGGTCCGCATACCGCAAAAAAAAAAAAAAATGATGTCCTGTGCGGGCAAAATAAGCCTTGTTTTATTAGTGGAAGATGGGGCTCAGATATGTGGAATGATTCACTCAAGTCTTTCACGGGGCACAGGTAGAAAATATTATCTCTGCATGGTCAAGGGCGTGAGCTCTGCACTCAGCCAGTTTGGTTCAGTCTTGACATTTGCTACATACAAGACCTCAGCCAAATTACACAACCCTCTGCTTCAGTCCTCATTTGTAAAATAAAGTCATTGAGAAGATTAAATGAGATAATACAGGCACAGAGCTAACCAGATGCCTGACACCTAGTAGGTTTTCCATTTTAACTGCTGTCTTGATCATCCCCAGGACAAAACAGGAGATGGAAGAACAGGGTAACTGGCATTCTGAAGCCACTGCTTTGAGACAGTGAATTTGATGCAAGTGACTCTTGCATCAAATTTGAAATACAAAATGATTTCAGCTTTTTAAGTTTTATGTTATTTTATTGCAGCGAGAACTTACCATAAGATCTGCCCTCTTCACAAGATGTTAATTGCACAGCCTAGCACTGTTAGCTGGGCTAAAGGTGAATGGGTTAACTTGAAATAAATTTTCAAGTCATTCTAAAGCTAAAATCCCATATTTACTTGAATTATCTCAAAGCTTGTAGTTGACCTGTGGATGAAGAACTGCCTCAAAGGAGCAGATGCACACAGTTCAGTTTGGAAGAATTGGCCCAGATCCTTATTTTCCTCCAAAATCCTGTTCCAATTTTCTGTGATCAAAAAAAAAAAAAAATTTAAAATCTACAGTCTAAAAATTAGGCACAAAAGCATTGAATACCCTTGCTGACAATTAACACATGCTTCAAACAGGCATACTTCTCCAGGTCTAAGTCCTTGCTTTATCTCTCTAATGCTCCCTTCTCTGAATTTTTCTGTTGAAATCCTTCTCTTTCTTTCTTCTCGAGCCATCTCAAATTCTGGTCACATATGACTCAAGAGAAATTTTTTAAATTAAAGAACTTAGAGTAAATCTTGTAAACCAACATATCCCAACTCTATTCCTCTAAATACTAGTAAGTCTACTAAAAAAAAAAAAAAAAGGATTTGGTGGTCAAATAAAGTTTAGCCTTATTTTTTCCTGCTAGGAGACTGCCAGTGCTCATTCTCACATTACACTCTAAAAGTCTGTAACGAAGCGACTCTATGTTTGTCATGACGGCCTCCTGAAATACATGCCCACAGAACCCACCCCTCCTTTACTTTCCACAAAATATCTGTAGGCTTGGTTTTCCACACAACACAGTGCTTGAAAGCTCTTCTTCAGGGCCCAGGGGAGAATCCACAATATTGAGGGAGGAACCTCACTGACTGTGTTTACACTGAGATCACAGGAGGGTGGGGTGGGTTGTCATCCACTGGTGGGGAGCCATTGCCAGTCCAGGGGTTGGTGAGAAGGACATGGAACAAGGCAGTGTCAGTGGACGTGGACAGAGGAGAACAAAGCAGTGAAATATCGCCAGGTCGGCCACTGAGTGGAAGGATTACAGCTGAGTTTAAAGTCTCAAGGGCAGCTGTGTGGGAAGAAGGTTGTGCCATTTCTTTTTTTTGTTTTGTTTTTTTTGATTTAAATAATTTTTCATGTTTATTTTTTCATGAGTCCCATAACAAAAAAATATACATTACCCATTACCCAAATATAAATTTGCATTGACGATACTAACTTTAAAAAATATTTTTTATTGGAGTATAGTTGATTTACAATGTTGTGTTAGTTTCTGCTGTACAGCAAAGTGAATCAGTTATACACATACATATATCCACTCTTTAAGATTCTTTTCCATTACAGGCCATTACAGAGTATTGAGTAGAGTTCCCTGTGCTATGCAGTAGATTCTTATTAGTTATATATTTTATATATAATAGTGTGTATATGTCAATCCCAATCTCCCAATTTATCCTCCCCCCCATCCCCTGGTAACCATAAGTTTGTTCTCTAAGTCTGTGACTCTACTTCTGTTTTGTAAATAAGTTCATTTGTACCCTATTTTTAGATTCCACATATAAGCGATATCATATGATATTTGTCTTTCTCTGTCTGGCTTACTTCACTCAGTATGACAATCTCTAGTTCCATCCATATTGCTACAAATGGCATTATTTTGTTCCTTTTTATGGCTGAGTAATATTCCATTGTATATATGGACCACATCTTCCTTATCCATTCTTCTGTTGATGGGCATTTAGGCTGCTTCCATGTCCTGGCTCTTGTAAATAGAGGGCAGGATGACTTCAGTGGTTCAGGACAAAGTTTAGAAGAGAGGACGAGTCTGGGAAAACAAAGGTTGGGCCGTTATTTCATAAAATAATAATTAAAACAGATTGCTGGCTATGACTACTGTGTTTGGGTTAAGGGATGTACAAATTTCCCTTTTCAAAAAATTCTAATTGTTTATGGTTAACCATATGCATTTGTCTTTTGAAATTTATCTCATTTTTTTAGAACTTTTTGTTTTAATTGCACTCCTACCACAGTTCTTTTCTTAAAAAAAATAGTCATTTTTATCCCTATTATTTTTTCCATCTGGCTTTTTTTTTTAGGCTGTCAGAAGCACAAGCTGCAGTGGAAATGATAGGAGAATGATGGGTGAAATGCCAGTCCTAATTAGAGACTTGATTGCTCTGTAATAAAAAAGCTGCTATTCGATTTGGATGGGGCTGGGTTGTCAGGTAGAATGAATCAAATATGTCTGTACTTTCATATCAAAATGTGAAAAATATGAATGTGCATTATATATATTGTATTTCATGGCTATAATTAATTATGTGTCTTTGGAAATGATGTCCCCAGAGACAGATGATTTTACGTTCAATCTGTATGTGCATTTGTAAAACTAATTTGTTCTCATTAAAATTTTTAAGGGCTTATTTGAGCTAAACTCAAGAGGATTTTTTGGGTATCAAACTCACAAAATACAAAGCAAAGTCTAATTTCAGTTTTTACTAGGGAGTGAGATATTCAATGCCTGAAGCATTGTACTAGATATTATTGTAGTGAATATGGTTGGGCTATAAAAAGAAAGAGAAGACATACTCCCTTCCCAGAAAGTGCTTTTAAGCTTGTTTGAAAGACTAGGGTATAAAACAAATGAAAATAATACAATCTGAACTTCTATTGCTTAAGAAAAGAACATGAACAGTCAATGAAATATTAAGCCTATCATGATGAGCTGACCAATTTTTCTTGTTACCCTATAGAGATTTGCTTTTTTAGGGGGTTGGGGAGTGGAAATTGCTTGTCATTTCTTCCAGTTTTTACTTGCACTATTTGCTAAGTATGTTAAGTACTGATGTTAAAGTTTCAAAGGTACTATCTCAAGTGTTATAAAGCATTTTTTCTTTGTCAGTGTCAATAGTATATTGATTTGTTTTCAAGCAGACCCACAATTGAAATGTAATATTTCAAATAATTTATCCCCCATTCACGATAATGAAATCTATTCATTGCTGTGGATATAACGGCAGTTGTTAAGGCAACATTTACAAAAATTTTTTTCTCATTTTTATTTGCTCATATGATTGTAAATCTGTACATTCTCTTAGTCATGCTATAATTAATTGTTCAATGTTATATGTTAGGTAGTTCACAGATATGTTAGAATTCGTTTAATTTTTAAAAATATTATTATTATTATTCAGTGAAAGTACAAAGAATATTTATGTATGAAATGAATAGGCTGACTTTCATGGGTTACGAGAGCTCCATTCCTTTGTCAGTATTCTTTTGCTAATTTTCAGCATGAGGATGATGGTAAAACAAGCTGATTCCTCTGTTTTATTTTATCCAATTTCAGAGCTCACTACCCTCAACAAGATGAAGCAATTATTACCCTCTTTATTTGGTGTTCTCAGAGACCATTAAGCTTATTTTGTCCACATTGGGAAACAAAGTAATTTTCTCTTCAAGGTATTTCTGCTTCTCAACAATGCATTTTTCATTAGCATCAATCCTGTCCTCCTGGAAGTCAGACTTCTCTCCTGGAAGTCAGGCCCAGCTGTGGCTAGAACATGGGCCAGAACTTGGATGTAAGAAAAATAAGGAAAAATATGGGCTTCCCTGGTGGCGCAGTGGTTGAGAGTCCGCCTGCCAATGCAGGGGACGCGGGTTCGTGCCCTGGTCCGGGAAGATCCCACATGCCACGGAGCGGCTGGGCCCATGAGCCATGGCCACTGAGCCTGCACATCCGGATCCTGTGCTCCACAACGGGAGAGGCCACAGCAGTGAGAGGCCTGCGTACTGCAAAGAAAAAAAAAAAAAAAAGGAAAAATAAATGGTTGTCATAAAGCCTCTACGATTAATTCTGAGGGTGATATTCAACTGCTTTCAGGTTTCAGCTTAGAAGAGGGTACATGATTAGACGCAAGGAGAGGATTGCATTTTGAACCAATGGTAGTTGGAGGAGACAGAACTTGATCACATCACAGGCTACACCAGCAAACGGGATGAAACTGTGAGACTAAAATGGGATCGCCCAGGACTCTGGAATACAGAGAGAGGCAGTGGAGCAAGAGCAGGGCACTTAAGAACACCACCAGCAAAGGAGCGAGAACCTTCAAAGTACCTGCACAGGAGACCAAGGTGTAGACACCATCTAGGAGGAGAGCAAGGACCAAGGAAGTAAGAACACTTCAGAAAGACATCAATGGCAAAGGCAGCAGAGGGGCTCTGCAAGAGAAAAATGGTCCTTGAATTTTATAACACGGACATCAGTGCTAACTGCTACCAGAGTTATCACAATGGTGTGACAAGGGTGAAAGGTAGATCCCAATAAGGAGAAAAGTGAGGATTAGAAAAGTAAGGATTGATAAACAACAAGGACTTACTGTATAACATAGGGAACTAGATTCAACATCTGTGATAACCTATGATGGAAAAGAATCTGAAAAGGAATATATACATCACTTTGCTGTACACCTGAAACTAATACAATATTATAAATCAACTATACTTCAACTTAAAAAAAGAAAAAAATAAGGATTAGAGACAGCAAGTATGATCTGATCTTTAATGAAAATTGGTTAAGTTGTGCTTATGTGCTCTTGGCATATACTAGATGCTAAATAATTGGAAATAATTAAAATAGTAATTATCATCAGTAGTATATGGCTTTATGTACAGCAAGAGTTAGACCCTAGGTTTTTTCTTACATCACTTAGAGATACTTTGTGATATTAAAAGTGATAAAATTTCTCCTCTGTCTCATGAATTTTAGGCATCTAAAAATTCTAGCATTTCACAGAATAGCTATTCTTGAGAATTGTTGATTTTTTTCTTATTCTGTCATCTCATCAGGCTTTACCCAATATAAAAGTTTTCCACTTTTTCCTATTCCATCTTCTTTCACATAACCAATTACTTGAAAGAGACAAATCTCTATTTACATAGGACATGATTGTCTATGTAGAAAATTCCAAGGACTCTACAAAAAATGAAACCCTAGAACTAATAAGGGAGTTCATCAAAGTTTTAGGATATAAGACCAGGAGACAAAAATCAATCACATTTCTATATATTAGCAAGAACATGTGAAAATCAAAATTAAAAACAATACCACAAGTAAACCATCAGCAAAATGAAAGGCAACCTATCAATTGGGAGAAAATATTTGCAAATCATTTATCTGTTAAGGGATTAATAGCCAAAACATATAAGGAACTCATAAAACTCAATAGCAAAAAGACAAACAATCCAATTAAAAAATGGGCAGAGCATCTGAATAGACATTTCCCCAAAGAAGACATACAGATGGCCAACAGTATGTGAAAAGGTGATCAACATCACTAATAATCAGGGAAATTCAAATCAGAATCACAAGATATCACCTCACACCCTTAAAATGGCTATTACCAAAAAAAAAAAAACCCCAAAAAAACAAACCCAACTTGGATGAATCTCCATGTAATCACGCTGTGTGAAAAAAATTCAGTCCCAAAAGTTGCACACTGTAATTCCATTTAAATAACATTTTTGAAATGACAAAATTTGAGACATGGTGATAAAATTAACGGTTGCCAGGGATTAGACTGAGGGTGGGCGGTAGGTGTGGTTATAAAAAAAAGTAACAGGAGAGATCTTTGGAGTGATGGAATATTTTGTATCTTGATTGTGATAGTGGATACAGGAACATACACAGATGCTAAAATTGAATAGAACTAAGCACACAGTACAAGTAAAGCTGGGGAAATCTGAATAGGAGTGGTAAATTTTGTCAATGTAAATTTCTTGGTTATGACAGTATTCTAGTTTGTTTGTTTTTTTTTACAAAATGTTAGTATTGGGGGAAATGGATAAAATGTACACAGAATCCCTTTCATATAAACACACAATGATGGCAATAAAATTTTCAATTAAGTTTATGTCCTTCTCATCACTTGAACAACTAGAGAGGTTGTCATTTTTTTTCCCATCAAAATCTAGGCACGTCGTGCACATACATTAGTAATCACAACGACGGCTGTTTGCCTTGTTTTGCTCCCTCTGAATACAGAAAAGGGGCCTTGCCAATTACATTGTAAATAGCTATTGCACTGGGCCAGTTCTCTCTGCTGTTGTGAAATCCAGGGATTTTAAATTATTTATAATTTTTAAAAATGTACGTTTTGTGTGGATCCAAATCAGCAGTATCATTATTCTCTCTGGAGATTGTCTTTGAAATAATCTCCAACCTAAATCACTACTCAGTTGCTGTACAAAACAACTGAATTGGGCTTGGCAAACTAGGGTTTCCACTTTGTTATTTTTCTCAGGATAACTCTGAGTCTGCCTGCTCTCTCTCTTGTGTGGAGTTGGCAGTTGGAACCTGGATTTTCTTACCCATTGTAACGCCCTTGCAAATCCTACATACCTGTAATTGAGCATGGCTACAATTTCTTGGTGTACCCATGTTTGAAACTTCAGCTTTTGTTTTCATTGTTTTAACAGTTTCTTGACCACTGTATAGGTCAAAGGTAATACCTTTCCATTTTTCCCTTCCACTTAGCCCAGCTACCACCTTGCCCTGCTAATCCCTCATATTTCCTGTATAGCTTTTCAATTTCAGCGGGCACTCTGGTAAAATGTGTCACTTAAGTCTTAGGAAGCCTTGTCAGGTAGATATTTTTATCCCCGATTTACAGGTAGATATTTTTATCCCTGACTTACAAGTACGAAATGGAAATTCTGGGTAATTTTCTAAGCTCATAAGCAAGAGAGCATGCCTTGAATTCCAGGTATTCTAATTCTAAATTGAGTGTTCTTTCCCTGACAATCACAACTGCTGGGGTGAAACAAAGCCTGGCTAGCTGGCTGGCTGGCTGACCTTAGTGAATAGGTTGGGGGCAAGCTCTTAGAGGCCCCCAGTGGGCCTCTGGTCCCAGTCAAGCTTTTCAATATAAACAGCATAATCCGGGATGGTTAAAATACTGCCTTGAAAAGCACAGACATTCCTTAAGCTTTTCCTAAGACTTTCTTTTTCTTTTTTCTTTTTTTTTTTTTTTTTTTTGCGGTACGCCGGCCTCTCACTGTTGTGGCCTCTCCCGCTGCGGAGCACAGGCTCTAGACGCACAGGCTCAGTGGCCATGGCTCATGGGCCTAGCCACTCCGTGGCATGTGGGATCTTCCCGGACCGGGGCACGAACCAGTGTCTCCTGCATCGGCAGGCGTACTCTCAACCACTGCGCCACCAGGGAAGCCCATAATTTTGATGTTTATTGCAATTGATCTCTTTTTTATTACATTTTCTTAACATTTACTTATGTACAGATTTTACATAGTGGTTTTGATTCCAATTTATAGCTTCACTCATTAATTCTAATAATCTCTCTATATGTAAATAGTGATACTTTTTATTTTTCTTTCAAATATTTATGTTTTTATCTTTTTTTCTTACCTCACTGCACTGGCAATATCCTTCAGGACAAAGCAGAATAGAACTGCTATTAGGAGGAAATTCTTGACTTGTTCCTGATCATAATCATTTAAACATTAAGCATGAAAATTGCTATATATTTTTGTTGGAGGATTATTACCTTGAGAGTCACTTTTTCTTTTCCAGTTTCATTATGAATGGCTGTTAAGTTTTCTCAAATAATTTTTCTGCATCTAATAAGATGATCATGGAATTAACTCCTTTTATATATTCATGTGATAGAATTCAATTGATTTTGACTATTAATTTTTCTATTAAAACTCCTGCTGTTTTATCCTTTTCATACATTGTTGGACTTGGTTTGTAATATCACTTCAGGTTTTGTATCAATGTTCACAAGCGAGGCTGGCTTGCCATTTTCTTTCTTGTGTTGAGCCTGTCAGGGTCAGTATTATAAGCTCACGCCAACCACATCTGTGGGGTCTTTTTCTATGATTGAAATGTTTTATGCAAGAGGCATTTGATCCTTGAATATTTGATAGAACTTTAGGTGATCTCTTGGACTGGTGATTTTTTGGAGGAAAATCTCTGATAAAGATCTGACAGTGATTATGGGACCGTCTGGGTCTTCTAATTCTTTTTGAGTCTTTGGTTTTCAGCTCTCCACTCTGTGCCAAGGTTCAAAAGGGATCATTGTTCTTAGTCTCCTCACAATCAAGACTGTCCCCTTCAGACCTTGGGTTTAATTGCAGGGAAGTCTTCTGTCATAGCCCCACCCTGAGCAAAACTTGGCTTGTCTCCTGACTCCACAACCCACAGGCTGCCAGACCTAAAGTGTAAATGTATCCGTTCTGTGAAGTGTCCTCAAGGGAAAGCTTGGTTTCCATGCTGTGTCTCCCTCTATGGAGTTGTGCTCTCACTTTGTTTAGGGGTTCTGACTATTCCTTAAATTCTTGACAGAACGTGAAGGGTATGTAAATAAATGTTTCTATTTTATTCCACAGTTTTGGTTGTTTTTAGCCAAAGGATGGTCAAGGTATATCTGGATATCCATACCGCTGGAAGTAAAGGCTTCTTTCTTTCTTAATCATAAGAGTCATTAAATTCTTAAAAATCTTAATTCTTAAGAGTTATGATAGTCTTCTCTACTTTTTATTTCCTCATCTGTTTCTTTTTTTCTGGACAATACTCTAGCAATTTCTACCTCTGTCTCACTAGGTTAACTGCTTATATTCTTGTGTTTTTGATGCTTGTAGAGCAAGGACATTAACTATAAAAATGTTTACTGCATTTTTTTCTCTGTGGTAGGGAGCACGGTAGGTGCTGGATGTAATATGAAGAATAGGAGAGGATGAGGTGTGGAGTGACTGCTGCAGTGGGGATGGCCAACCTTGAGCAGAAGTGGGCGCAGGAAGGAGGCTGCAGGCTGTGGTAGAGGGAGCTCCAGACAGATTATTTCATATCTGCGAAAAGAAATGGAAAGCAACAAGTTAGAGTAGAATGCTGAAATATAGCCTTGTTAGCCTGGCCACAGGCAATTTATTTCAGTCAATTTGATTAAATCTTTTTATTTCAAACCATGTCATTATTCTTACTGTAGAGTACTTTAAGCGCCTTTTGGGCCATGCTTTCATTTCTCATCAGCTCAACCTAATACCACAAATATAATCTGAAATAATTTTAGGTTTGTGGACATTTAAAGAAAATGTTCCTATTTGACGTTTGATTTTGTTGCACATAACTGGGTTATAGGCAGACATGAAGGAGGCAACCGGGGTGGAGAGAAAGTAGCAAGAAACCCCGGATGAGAAGGTCTCAGACTCAGTCCTGTCTCCTTCTCTGACTCTTTGAATTTCATGGACAAGACACAACCCTCTCTGAGCCTCAGTTTCCTGGTGTTCCAAATAGAGGCAGCAATGAATTTCCTCCTGCAGTTATGATTAGAATAAAAATTATGAAAATGCGATGCTAAAATGATGCTTTCAATTTTGAATCAGTTCATTTCACTCTCCTGATTAAGACTCTTTAATGTCTTGTGATTTTACTTGGAATAAAATCTGATGCCCTCACTAGCAACCTATGTAATCTGGTTCCTTTCCAGCCCCTTCAATGTAGTTTCTGCCCCCGCACCCCCGTCCTCCCATTGCTCATCCTGGCTGGAGCTGGCACCTTCCCCAGCTACCCTTCTCAGACCTGTTGCTGTGACCAGGCTTTACACTTGCCTCTCCTTCTGCCTGACATTCTTTTTCTTTCTTTCTTTTTTTTTTTTTAAGAAGATGTTGGGGGTAGGAGTTTATTAATTAATTAATGTATTTTTGCTGTGTTGGGTCTTCATTTCTGTGCGAGGGCTTTCTCTAGTTGCGGTGAGCAGGGGCCACTCTTCATCGCGGTGCGCGGGCCTCTCACTATCGCGGCCTCTCTTGTTGCGGGGCACAGGCTCCAGACGTGCAGGCTCAGTAGTTGTGGCTCATGGGCCTAGTTGCTCTGCGGCCTGTGGGATCCTCCCAGACCAGGGCTCAAACCCGTGTCCCCTGCATTAGCAGGCAGATTCTCAACCACTGCGCCACCAGGGAAGCCCCTGACATTCTTTTTCATCCTCCACATCTCAACTCAGATACTGCCTTCAACAGTCCCTGATGGTAGGGACTGAAGGAGTCTCCTCCCCCACCCCATGCAAGGCATTAACTCGTAGCCTTTCAGGCCCGGATCCCAGCTGGATTGCATTGTCCACAGTTCCTCAGATGGCTCTCTGCTGGCTGACTCCTGCTAGAATATAAGCCCCTTGAGGGGTGAGAATTTTGTCTGTCTTGGCCACTGCTGTTGAGTTTCAAATAGTCCATAGCAGCAGCAAGGCATTCAGTTGAGTGCGTCTCCAATAAATGAATAAACAGTGGCTGTGAATGCATATATATATATTTTTTACATCTTTATTTGAGCATAATTGCTTTACGATGGTGTGTTAGTTTCTGCTTTATAACAAAGTGAATCAGTTATACATATACGTATGTCCCCATATCTCTTCCCTCTTTCATCTCCCTCCCTCCCGCACTCCCTGTCCCACCCCTCTAGGTTACCACAAAGCACTGAGCTGATCTCCCTGTGCTATGCGGCTGCTTCCCACTAGCTATCTATTTTACGTTTGGTAGTGTATATATGTCCATGCCACTCTCTCACTTCGTCCCAGCTTACCCTTCCCCCTCCCCATGTGCTCAAGTACATGCTCTAGTAGGTCTGTGTCTTTATTCCCATCTCTACCCCTAGGTTCTTCATGACATTATTTTTTCTTAGATTCCATATATATGTGTTAGCATATGGTATTTGTCTTTCTCTTTCTGACTTACTTCACCCTGTATGACAGACTCTAGGTCCATCCCAAAATGTTCATTGCGGCTCTATTTACAATAGCCAGGAGATGGAAGCAACCTAAGTGTCCATCATCAGATGAATGGATAAAGAAGATGTGGCACATATATACAATGGAATATTACTCAGCCATAAAAAGAAATGTGAATGCATATTTAAAAGACTAAAGCATTGTTCAAATTCATGGCAGTTTGACTGCATTTTTATAGTTTACTCTTTACATAGCCTAAGATTGTAAAAAAAAAAAAAAGTGGGATTATATCATCATTCAGATTCAGGGTTTGAGGCTCAAGTGGCAGAGACCCCATGGTAACAAGTCACCGGGTCAAGGGCAAGTCCGGTCCCAGCCTGGGCTACTCCCCATGGTACTGCTGGAAAACCAGCCCTGGACTTTGACAAGTGAGCGTTTTCAGCCATTTTCAACATATTTTCTAAATAAGGATAGTTTACCCATCAGTGCCTTCAGTATTCTTTTGGAATCCTAACTCCAAACTCAAAAGTGCATTTTCAGAAATCAATACTGAGACAACGTTGGCATGACAGCAAATATGGCAAGTTCCAACTCTGTCAGGCACAGAGCCGGGCACCTGCTCAGGAATGTTTTATCAGAGGCAGCTCTCTTCTCTGTGTAATGATGTCAGTAGAAGATGCTTTACTAACACACTGAAGTTACAAAGCCCCTTTCATAAACATAAGGAGTTTCCTTTGGTACTGTGCACTGCATTTCTCATCATAATTATGCACAGTTCTGACTTATATAATCAGCATCGGATAACCAAACAACCATATGGCACTTGACCATTTACAGATGCCCAGAAATGGAGCATTTTTGACACTCATTTTTCTAGAATATTCCTTAGGCTATTCAATCATATGCTGTTCTTGTATTGTTTGGATTTTTTTTTTTTTTTTTTTTTTTTAATTTTATTTAATTTTATTTTTTTGCTTTATAACAAATTTAATCAGTTATACATATACATATGTTTCCATATCCCCTCCCTTTTGCGTCTCCCTCCCACCCTCCCTATCCCACCCCTCCAGGCGGTCACAAAGTAACAAGCTGATCTCCCTGTGCTATGCGGCTGCTTCCCACTAGCTATTTACCTCACGTTTGGTAGTGTATATATGTCCATGCCGCTCTTTCACTTTGTCACAGCTTACCCTTCCCCCTCCCCATATCCTCAAGTCCATTCTCTAGTAGGTCTGTGTCTTTATTCCTGTCTTACCCCTATGTTCTTCATGACATTTTTTTTTCTTAAATTCCATATATATGTGTTAGCATACAGTATTTGTCTTTCTCTTTCTGACTTACTTCACTCTGTATGACAGACTCTAGGTCTATCCACCTCATTACAAATAGCTCAATTTCATTTCTTTTTATGGCTGAGTAATATTCCATTGTATATATGTGCCACATCTTCTTTATCCATTCATCCGATGATAGACACTTAGGTTGTTTCCATCTCCGGGCTATTGTAAATAGGGCTGCTATGAACATTTTGGTACATGTCTCTTTTTGAATTATGGTTTTCTCAGGGTATATGCCCAGTAGTGGGATTGCTGGGTCATATGGTAGTTCTATTTGTAGTTTTTTAAGGAACCTCCATACCGTTCTCCATAGTGGCTGTACCAATTCACATTCCCACCAGCAGTGCAAGAGTGTTCCCTTTTTTCCACACCCTCTCCAGCATTTATTGTTTCTAGATTTTTTGATGATGGCCATTCTGACTGGTGTGAGATGATATCTCATTGTAGTTTTGATTTGCATTTCTCTAATGAGTAAAGATGTTGAGCATCCTTTCATGTGTTTGTTGGCAGTCTGTATATCTTCTGTGGATAAATGTCTATTTAGGTCTTCTGCCCATTTTTGGATTGGGTTGTTTGTTTTTTTGTTATTGAGCTGCATGAGCTGCTTATAAATTTTGGAGATTAATCCTTTGTCAGTTGCTTCATTGGCAAATATTTTCTCCCATTCTGAGGGTTGTCTTTTGGTCTTGTTTATGATTTCCTTTGCTGTGCAAAAGCTTTTAAGTTTCATTAGGTCCCATGTGTTTATTTTTGTCTTTATTTCCATTTCTCTAGGAGGTGGGTCAAAAAGGATCTTGCTGTGATTTATGTCATAGAGTGTTCTGCCTATGTTTTCCTCTAAGAGTTTGATAGTGTCTGGCCTTACATTTAGGTCTTTAATCCATTTTGAGCTTATTTTTGTGTATGGTGTTAGGGAATGATCTAATCTCATAGTTTTACATGTCCCTATCCAGTTTTCCCAGCACCACTTATTGAAGAGACTGTCCTTTCTCCACTGTACATTCCTGCCTCCTTTATCAAAGATAAGGTGACCATATGTCCGTGGGTTTAACTCTGGGCTTTCTATCCTGTTCCATTGATCTATCTTTCTGTTTTTGTGCCAGTACCATACTGTCTTGATTACTGTAGCTTTGTAGTATAGTCTGAAGTCAGGGAGCCTGATTCCTCCAGCTCCATTTTTCGTTCTCAAGATTGCTTTGGCTATTCGGGGTCTTTTGTGTTTCCATACAAATTGTGAAATTTTTTGTTCTAGTTCTGTGAAAAATGCCAGTGGTAGTTTGATAGGGATTGCATTGAACCTGTAGATTGCTTTGGGTAGTAGAGTCATTTTCACAATGTTGATTCTTCCAATCCAAGAACATGGTACATCTCTCCATCTATTTGTATCATCTTTAATTTCTTTCATCAGTGTCTTATAATTTTCTGTATACAGGTCTTTTGTCTCCTTAGGTAGGTTTATTCCTAGATATTTTATTCTTTTTGTTGCAATGGTAAATGGGAGTGTTTCCTTGATTTCTCTTTCAGATTTTTCATCATCAGTATATAGGAATGCCAGAGATTTCTGTGCATTAATTTTGTATCCTGCAACTTTACCAAATTCATTGATTAACTCTAGTAGTTTTCTGGTAGCATCTTTAGGATTCTCTATGTATAGTATCATGTCATCTGCAAACAGTGACAGCTTTACTTCTTCTTTTCCAATTTGGATTCCTTTTATTTCCTTTTCTTCTCTGATTGCTGTGGCTAAAACTTCCAAAACTAGGTTGAATAAGAGTGGTGAAAGTGGGCAACCTTGTCTAGTTCCTGATCTTAGTGGAAATGGTTTCAGTTTTTCACCATTGAGGACGATGCTGGCTGTGGGTTTGTCATATATGGCCTTTATTATGTTGAGGAAAGTTCCCTCTATGCCTACTTTCTGCAGGGTTTTTATCATAAATGGGTGTTGAATTTTGTCGAAAGCTTTCTCTGCATCTATTGAGATGATCATATGGTTTTTCTCCTTCAGTTTGTTAATATGGTGTATCACGTTGATTGATTTGCGTATATTGAAGAATCCTTGCATTCCTGGAATAAACCCCACTTGATCATGGTGTATGATCCTTTTAATGTGCTGTTGGATTCTGTTTGCTAGGATTTTGTTGAGGATTTTTGCATCTATGTTCATCAGTGATATTGGCCTGTAGTTTTCTTTCTTTGTGACATCCTTGCCTGGTTTTGGTATCAAGGTGATGGTGGCCTCGTAGAATGAGTTTGGGAGTGTTCCTCCCTCTGCTATATTTTGGAAGAGTTTCAGAAGGATAGGTGTTAGCTCTTCTCTAAATGCTTGATAGAATTCGCCTGTGAAGCCATCTGGTCCTGGGCTTTTGTTTGTTGGAAGATTTTTTATCACAGTTTCCATTTCAGTGCTTGTGATTGGTCTGTTCATATTTTCTATTTCTTCCTGATTCAGTCTCGGCAGGTTGTGCATTTCTAAGAATTTGTCCATTTCTTCCAGATTGTCCATTTTATTGGCATAGAGTTGCTTATAGTAATCTCTCATGATCTTTTTTATTTCTGTAGTGTCAGTTGTTACTTCTCCTTTTTCATTTCTAATTCTATTGATTTGAGTCTTCTCCCTTTTTTTCTTGATGAGTCTGGCTAATGGTTTATCAATTTTGTTTATCTTCTCAAAGAACCAGCTTTTAGTTTTATTGATCTTTGCTATCGTTTCCTTCATTTCTTTTTCATTTATTTCTGATCTGATTTTTATGATTTCTTTCCTTCTGCTAACTTTGGGATGTTTTTGTTCTTCTTTCTCTAATTGCTTTAGGTGCAAGGTTAGGTTGTTTATTCGAGATGTTTCCTGTTTCTTAAGGTGGGATTGTATTGCTATAAACTTCCCTCTTAGCACTGCTTTTGCTGCATCCCATAGGTTTTGGGTCGTCGTGTCTCCATTGTCATTTGTTTCTAGGTATTTTTTAATTTCCTCTTTGATTTCTTCAGTGATCACTTCGTTATTAAGTAGTGTATTGTTTAGCCTCCATGTGTTTGTATTTTTTACAGCTCTTTTCCTGTAATTGATATCTAGTCTCATAGCATTGTGGTCGGAAAAGATACTTGATACAATTTCAATTTTCTTAAATTTACCAAGGCTTGATTTGTGACCCAAGATATGATCTATCCTGGAGAATGTTCCATGAGCACTTGAGAAAAATGTGTATTCTGTTGTTTTTGGATGGAATGTCCTATAAATATCAATTAAGTCCATCTTGTTTAATGTATCATTTAAAGCTTGTGTTTCCTTATTTATTTTCATTTTGGATGATCTGTCCATTGGTGAAAGTGGGGTGTTAAAGTCCCCTACTATGAGTGTGTTACTGTCGATTTCTCCTTTTATGGCTGTTAATATTTGCCTTATGTATTGAGGTGCTCCTATGTTGGGTGCATAAATATTTACAATTGTTATATCTTCTTCTTGGATCGATCCCTTGATCATTAGGTAGTGTCCTTCTTTGTCTCTTCTAGTAGTCCTTATTTTAAAGTCTATTTTGTCTGATATGAGAATTGCTACTCCAGCTTTCTTTTGGTTTCCATTTGCATGGAATATCTTTTTCCATCCCCTTACTTTCAGTCTGTATGTGTCTCTAGGTCTGAAGTGGGTCTCTTGTAGACAGCATATAGATGGGTCTTGTTTTTGTATCCATTCAGCCACTCTGTGTCTTTTGGTGGGAGCATTTAGTCCATTTACATTTAAGGTAATTATCGATATGTATGTTCCTATTCCCATTTTCTTAATTGTTTTGGGTTCATTATTGTAGGTCTTTTCCTTCTGTTGTGTTTCTTGCCTAGAGAAGTTCCTTTAGCATTTGTTGTAAAGCTGGTTTGGTGGTGCTGAACTCTCTCAGCTTTTGCTTGTCTGTAAACGTTTTAATTTCTCCATCAAATCTGAATGAGATCCTTGCTGGGTAGAGTAATCTTGGTTGCAGGTTTTTCTCCTTCATCACTTTAAGTATGTCCTGCCACTCCCTTCTGGCTTGTAGAGTTTCTGCTGAGAGATCAGCTGTTATACTGATGGGGATTCCCTTGTGTGTTATTTGTTGTTTTTGCCTTGCTGCTTTTAATATGATTTCTTTGTGTTTAATTTTTGACAGTTTGATTAATATGTGTCTTGGCGTATTTCTCCTTGGATTTATTCTGTATGGGACTCTCTGTGCCTCCTGGACTTGATTAACTATTTCCTTTCCCATATTAGGGAAGTTTTCAACTATAATCTCTTCAAATATTTTCTCAGTCCCTTTCTTTTTCTCTTCTTCTTCTGGAACCCCTATAATACGAATGTTGGTGCGTTTAATGTTGTCCCAGAGGTCTCTGAGACTGTCCTCTGTTTTTTTCATTCTTTTTTCTTTATTTTGCTCTGCAGCAGTTATTTCCACTATTTTATCTTCCACCTCACTTATCCGTTCTTCTGCCTCAGTTATTCTGCTATTGATCCCATCTAGAGTATTTTTTATTTCATGTATTGTGTTTTTAATCGATGCTTGATTCATCTTTAGTTCTTCTAGGTCCTTGTTAACTGTTTCTTGCATTTTGTCTATTCTATTTCCAAGATTTTGTATCTGGGAAATAGAATCTTGGATCATCTTTACCATCATTATTCTGAATTCTTTTTCAGGTAGAGTGCCTATTACCTCTTCATTTGTTAGGTCTGGTGGGTTTTTATCTTGCTCCTTCTCCTGCTGTGTGTTTTTCTGTCTTCTCATTTTGCTTATGTTACTGTGTTTGGGGTCTCCTTTTTGCAGGCTGCAGGTTCGTAGTTCCTGTTGTTTTTGGTGTCTGTCCCCAGTGGCTAAGGTTGGTTTAGTGGGTTGTGTAGGCTTCCTGGTGGAGGGGACTAGTGCCTGTGTTCTGGTGGATGAGGCTGGATCTTGTCTTTCTGGTGGGCAGGTCCACGTCTGGTGGTGTGTTTTGGGGTGTCTGTGGACTTTTTATGATTTTAGGCCACCTCTCTGCTAATGGGTGGCGTTGTGTTCCTGTCTTGCTAGTTGTTTGGCTTAGGGTGTCCAGCACTGTAGCCTGCTGGTCGTTGAGTGAAGCTGGGTGCTGGTGTTGAGATGGAGATCTCTGGAAGATTTTCGCCGTTTGATATTATGTGGAGCTGGGAGGTCTCTTGTGGACCCGTGTCCTGAAGTTGGCTCTCCCACCTCAGAGGCACAGCACTGACTCCTGGCTCCTCAATTTGGGATGATGTGTTGTCTATTCATGTATTCCACAGATGCAGGGTACATCAAGTTGATTGTGGAGCTTTAATCCGCTGCTTCTGAGGCTGCTGGGAGAGGTTTCCCTTTCTCTTCTTTGTTCTCACAGCTCCTAGGTCTCAGCTTTGGATTTGGCCCCGCCTCTGCGTGTAGGTCGCCGGAGGGCGTCTGTTCTTCGCTCAGATAGGACAGGGTTAAAGGAGCAGCCTCTTCGGGGACTCTGGCTCACTCAGGCCAGGAGGGAGGGAGGGGCACGGAGTGCGGGGCGAGCCTGCAGCGGCAGAGGTCGGCGTGACGTTGCACCAGCCTGAGGCGCGCCGTGCGTTCTCCCAGGGAAGCCGCCCCTGGATCCCGGGACTCCGGCAGTGGCGGGCTGCACAGGCTCCCGGAAGGGCGGTGTGGGCAGTGACCTGCGCTCGCACACAGGCTTCTTGGCGGCGGCAGCAGCAGCCCCAGCGTCCCACGCCTGTCACTGGGCTCCGCGCTTTCAGTCGCGACTCGCGCCCGTCCGTGGAGCCCCTTTAAGCAGCGCTCTTAATCCCCTCTCCTCGCGCACCAGGAAACCAAGAGGGAAGAAAAAGTCTCCTGCCTCTTCGGCAGCTCTAGAGTTTTCCCGGACTCCCTCCCGGCCAGCTGTGGCACACTAGCCCCCTTCAGGCTGAGCTCTCGCCACCAGCCCCAGTCCTCTCCCTGCGCTCTGACCGAAGCCCGAGCCTCAGCCTCCAGCACTGCGTGCCCCGGCGGGCGAGCAGACAAGCCTCTCGGGCTGGTGAGTGCCGCTCGGCACCGATCCTCTGTGCGGGAATCTCTCCGCTCTGCCCTACCCAGGTATGTGGGGAGTTTCTTGCCTTTGGGGAGGTCTGGGGTCTTCTGCCAGCGTTCAGTATGTGTTCTGTAGGAGTTGTTCCACGTGTAGCTGTATTTCTGGTGTATCCGTGGGGAGGAAGGTGATCTCCGCGTCTTACTCTTCCGCCATCTTACCCGGAAGTCCCTCTGTTTGGATTTTTGAGGAGAGATGGCAGAGCAGTTAATCTATATATGCTCTAGATCCAGATGATCTGGATTTGAACCATCACTTGGCCTATTACTAGCTGTGTGACCTTGCTCAAGTTACTTAACCTCTCTGTAACTCAGTTTCCACATCTATAAATGAGAAGAAAAATCACAATAATAATATATACTCAGAGGCATAAATAAATGTGATGGGCTTAGAATATTGCCTACATATAGATTTAGGTGTTGCCTGTTATTATTTTTCATCATGAGTATCTTTTATAGCCCCATAAGATTTAGTGTATTAACATCAAACTCTGAACACTATAATATCAATTTATATAACTTACACTTGCGGTGTTAGAAGCAAAGCCATGGTATAAACATTAAATGATAAACATTCTGAGTTTCATGTATTCAACTTTGCCTCAGGCCACACTCTCACCCCAGCTCGATGACGGGCTGCCTCATTCTGAGTGCAGTAAATCATTGGGGTTCACTAGGCTTCAACAAAGTGTGGGTGCTTGACAAGCGCCTGCGGCTTCAGGAGCAGTTCTGATGGAGCCTTGCGTGGTGGATGGATGTTTATACCCTGGCCAAGTCAGGGCGTGTTGTCCTCAGCCCATTAGCTTGGGCCGGTGTGTCTGACGCTCTGTCCTCCCAGGCCGAGGATGGCGCTGAGCTGGGCTCTGGGTCCTGTGATCAGTCTTGAAGGCTGCCGCCCTGGGTCTGTTAGGGGCTTAGTCAATACTGAAGTTATTATCTCACGTTTTCCATGGTCCTGAAACAGGGTCGTATCAGAGTCAGGGCATCAGTTGAGCAATCTTGTTAGGGACTCAGGGGTTTTTGTTTTTTGTTTTTGTTTGTCTTTGTGTCTCTGCTACATTAAGCCCATCAGTCTCTGGTCTGGCTGCAAGAGGGATGCAGCCATCCAGGGCAGACAGGATGACACCCGATAAAGAAGAGAGGGGTGTTTTCTTCCTTTTGATACTTCTGATGAATAAGAAAACATTTCCCCTGAGGCCACTTTAGAGCCCTTCATATAGGACTGAGTCACAGACCCACACCCTTGCTGGATGATGGGCTGGAAGGGAGAGTGTCTGCCTTCCTTGGTCTCTGAAGTGGGAGAGGGACATCAGCCTTGAAGAGGGTCAATCCCTTGGTGTCGGGCACTGCATATCATTCTGGAAATATACTTCAGCACAAAATATAATATGCAATCAAAGAGCTTACAGGCTATGGGGGAACATAAGTTCATAAACAGCAAATTGCATTCAGTACGATAAATGAGACCAACAGTGTAGGCACAGAAAACTGCAGAAACATTTTGGAAGGGAACCTGGCCCAGGTGCATGGCATGCAGTTGTGGCTTCCCAGAGAAGGTTGATATCCAAGGAGCATATAGTTCTCAGCTAAAGGAGGGAAAATAGCTTGACAGCGTTAACTGGGAAAAAATATTCACCTATAAAGAGGCCACAAGAGCCCCGGCAATGACAAACTATAATCCAGTTTGACTAGAGGTCGGTAGTCTGTGTATGGGATCAGAGGAGGCCACGTGAGGAGTCGGAGGGCAAGGTCTGGCAGGCAGGGTCTCCCTCCCCAAACTCTTTTCTGTTTATCGAATCACACTTGCCGTTAACAGGCTACTGCTCCCCAAAGCAGGATCTACTGCATGGCGCACAGTCAAAAATACACGTGTGCGGTATGTATAGCTATCAATATTAGTGGATTTTTAGAAGTATTTTTTCCGTCTTTTATCTATGAAACATTCACTCACGCCTACCGTGTGTTAACAAAAGAAAGGGCTAGAGGTAACAGAACAACACGTGTGGGCTCTCACTTTGAGAAGAGCGGTTCACTAGAGAGAGCAGACACAAAACACAGGGAACACAGTGCAAACGACATAAAAATAAAGGGAGTACATGGGGCTTCGCTGGTGGCACGGTGGTTAAGAATCCGCCTGACAATGCAGGGGACACGGGTTTGAGCCGTGGTCCGGGAAGATCCCACATGCTGCGGAGCGGCTGGACCCGTGCGCCACAACTACTGAGCCTGCGCTCTAGAGCCCACAAGCTACAACTACTAAGCCCACGAGCCACAACTACTGAAGCCCGCGTGCCTAGAGCCTGTGCTCCGTAACAAGAGAAGCCACCACAATGAGAAGCTCACACACCGCAACTAAGAGTAGCTCCCGCTGGCCACAACTAGAGAAAGCCCAGGCAACAACGAAGAAGCAACACAGCCAAAAAATAAAATAAATTAAATAAGTAAAATAAATAAATAAATACATGGAGTACAGAGTATCACTTATCAGTATGAAACCTATAACTCACATTGTCTCCATATTTGGTTCAATAGTAGTAAATAGGCATTTGCTCAATTAAAATGCAAACACTCAATTTTAGAAAATTTCATACTCCATATATTATAGGTAGAAAAGTTCCATATCCTTGCAAACTCTATGAAAGAGGATTTTCAACAATTTTAAACTGTTCAGTAGCCTTATAATAAAGTTATTCTCTGAATTAGTTGACAAATGTATCAACCTTGACTTGTGTTACTCCAAATATTTCAGAATCCTTTTTGATAATGCTTTCCCTCAGAGTCTCTAAAGTAAAAATTTCCAGTTGTTTCCAGCATCTGCACACATTTTATCACCTTTATTCAACTCTCAAACTTTACTTCACTAATGTACATGGATAATGTTCCGTTCTGTCACATCTTATTAAGAACTAATGAAGCTCTTGTAGACTTAATTTTTGGACTCAGTGGCTATCTAGATTTCCTTGTATCAGCATTCACTTTTGTCATCACAAGCCTTGGTAATTTCTCCTTCCCACCACAGCCAATTTCGTGAGTCACGATTGCCTGAAGGCTTCCTCCCTCTGTGGGATTCTGCTCCTTTAAGGCACCTTTCCCCCATCCCAGGGACCTGAAGTTCAGTAAACACAACTGCAAATTTTATCTTGCGCTCATCAGGAGTATAAAAAAGCCTGTGAAACTAATAAAAAAATAAAATAAAATAAAAATAAAATAAGGGTACAAATGAACTTATCTACAAAACAGAAATAGAGTCACAGATGTAGAAAACAAACTTATGGTTACCAGTGGGGAAAGGGAAGTGGAGGGATAAATTGGGAGATTGGGATTGACATATACACACTACTATATATAAAATAGATAACTTTAATAAGAACCTGCTGTATAGCACAGGGAACTCTACTCAATACTCTGTAATGGCCTATATGGGAAAAGAATCTAAAAAAGAGTGGATATATGTATATGTGTAACTGATTCACTTTGCTGTACACCTGAAACTAACACAACATTGTAAATCAACTGTACTCCAATAAAATTTTTTTAAAAGATAAAAAAAAAAAAAAAAAAGCCTGTGAATGCACCCTGTTACCAAACACATTTTCTCTCGTTCTTTAGTTTTTTGTTGTTTACCATCGCTGTCTTAAGGCCATACCATATCTCCTTTGGACAATGAATTCAACACGATGAACAATTAAGTACATTTTTAGAGTTTGAGGGTTTAAACTTCTATGTCGTAACACTGATTTGCTGTCTAACAAAAGGAAGTAATGATAATAATAGCAGTAGTGCCACTAACAAATTCACAGCATTACTGATTGCAAAGCGCCTGAGGAAAGATTACCAGCCCTTTAATACAGAATTAGTGGATCTCAGGTACTAACCAACTTTTTTTTTTTTTTTTTTTTGTGGTACGCGGGCCTCTCACTGTTGTGGCCTCTCCCGTTGCGGAGCACAGGCTCCGGATGCGCAGGCTCAGCGGCCATGGCTCACGGGCCCAGCCGCTCCGCGGCATGCGGGATCCTCCCGGACCGGGGCACGAACCCGTATCCCCTGCATCGGCAGGCGGACTCTCAACCACTGCGCCACCAGGGAGGCCCACTAACCAACTTTTAATCTTCCTTTTCTTTTCATATAGACACTAACTGTTAAGGACCATGTAACTTAACAACTATTTGCGAAAGGTGATGCCTTTCTCTTAGGGAAAAGGAGATATGACATTTTGGGAAAATATCCTAATTCCAATGAATCCTTCTCTAACCTTCCTTTTCCTCCTAACCTCTTAATAGCAAGTTGCAGTAGAAGCTTGCAGTTAATTGGCCTGTATTTCAAAATTGTACTTGATAGGAGTATACAATTTAGAAGTTTTTACATGCTTTCTGAAAATGAACTGCAAGTCAGCTAAGATCTTTAAAACAAAGGAAAATGAAGTCTCTTTTTACAGGGTTTCCAGGGTGATTCATAGACTTATTTACCTGCCATATTTACCTTGTGAAAGAATCAACACCATGTCTCCATGTTCTTTTATGTTAAAGCATTCATAAGCCAGGAGCTAAAAATCAATCCTCCAATATATACATCAAAAAATTCCTGTGGAAGACATAGAGAACAGACTTGTGCTTGCCAAAGGAGAGGAGTTGGGGGGGGGACGGATGAGTGGGAATTTGGGGTTGCAGATGCAAACTAGTATATATAGAAAGGATAAACAATAGGGTCCTACTATATAACACAAGGGACTATATTCAATATCCTGGGATAAACCATAATGGAAAAGAATATTAAAAATTATATATATATATATATATATATAACAATATGTATAACTGAATCACTTTGCTGTACAGCAGAAATTAACACATTGTAAATCAACTATATTTCAATAAAAATTTCCAGTGGAATAATAAATCCCATTAATTCCTCCGTGACATTGATTTCATATATTTACTTGCAACCTCATTCTTTCCTACGTGCGTTTGTTAAATGAATACCTGTAAGAAACTTCATATTACTCAAATAGGCAGAGAGATTTTTTTTAAGGTATTCTGAAATCAAAGCTCAAAGGGCTCAATACAAGCAATTAGTGGGAATCCTAATTAAATACTGCAAAGCTGATCCTCTTCTTCTGCAACATCTATTAGAGTTACAAGAAGGGAAGGAAAGTTAGCCTTAATTTTTCTGGCCTGTGTACTATCACTCTTGAACCTATACAAGTAGGTTTGATATTAAATCTTGCAGAAAGCACTGACAAACCATTAAGATGTAGAGGCAAACATTCCATTTTCCAGACGTTCCTGCACATTCATGATAGATTTAGTGAAATCTGTTTTGAGTTCCCCTCACAGATACGAGTGTCCTTCTTGCCCCCTGGACTTGATTGGGGGACGGAAGGATTCCTACTTGGTTGGCAAAAGTCAAGTCAACTTGTGACGTGTCTTCAGAAGGTGGCGACTGCCTCTAGAAAAAGGGGTGCATTTGGGGAGCAGTGGAGCCAAGGGGAGTCTGAGAAGCATGTATGAGAACATCTTAGCTGCTGGTACCTAAAAATGAATAAAGTGAAGCTCCTGGCATATATTTTGTAAAAATGATTTATATTCTGTATATGCATATAACATTAAAAAATATGTAATAGTCAAATGTGCTTGAACATATTCAACTTTTAAACATTCGTTTAAAAGTGATCATTTTTATTCATTGAATTGTGCTGCCAATTAGTAATTTATGATAAATGAATTAAAGCTGTGCTTTTTTCTATATTACCATGAGATGATTTATTTTCTTAAGTGCTTTACTCTCCAAAGCAAGTGTCATACTATTAATTTAACAGGTTCAAGTAGACCTTCTGAGGTTCATTTGCACCAACTAAATCCCTGCAAGTAGAGCCACTGAACGCTCACAGCCTCTCTGCAGGCATGTCCTTTCATGTGTACAATGAGCTTGAAGTGAGCAAAGAAAAACTCCATCAAACACAAATCGGCAAAGGAAATCTGACTCATTTGAGGGAGCAGCATCTTGACAACTGGCCCACGGAGGAAAGAGACAGGAAACTAAATCACAAGAAGAATGAACTGGGCTATTAAAGATGGTGGATAACTATCTAATGGAAATATGATGTTGTAGTTGTAGTTTTTCCTTTTTGAATTCAATGAATGGTGCAAGACCAGCAAATATGTATATAATTTTATTAAATGTTTTCCCTAGTAAATGCCTCATTGAGACCAGTCATAGAATTACTCAAAAGTTAGTCAGCAGTGACCCTAAAAGGCACGAATGATCAAGTGTTGCTGCAAAGAGATGAGATATGAGCTCTTTGTAGAAGCGCCTGGTGATGAGTAAAATATTCATGTTTCTTTATCCATTTTACAAGATGCCGCTGTGTGAAGAAGAGACATCTTATCCCTTATGGTTTTGTGGTTGCCTTCGAGCCAGTATCATTGCTCATGTCAAGAAGAACTGACATAGCTGATACTTCCCTAAGTTTCACCTTAGATCAGACAGGTAGAATTGATGATATTCACAAAGACACAAGCCAATTGTTTAAAAATGGTGAATTATAGCGAGAGGAGTGTATCAGAATGTACTGATGTGTGTATGTCAAATATTGCTGAGCTGGAAGAGGGGCTTGTCACAGACGTCAAGTCAAAACCCTTGTGTAGATTGTTAACAACACTATCTCCTAATATTTAAATGTTCAGGAAAATACCCTGTTCTTTGCACTGCAGCATCGCTGCAGATAAACAAGATAAGGGAGAGACTCTCTTCCTTTTTGTAAATTGTCCTGTTTTCTTTCTTAACAACAATAATGAAAATAGTGATGCTCATCACAGTGACATTATGACTTTATACTTACACACACATCTTTTCAATTTATTTATACCAAACCTTGTGGGTCGAATAAGGCAATCCTAAATCAGCCAGCAGAATATCAGAAGGAGATTGAAGCCCTCTGTTAACTGTTCACAGAGAAAAGTTATGTGGGCATATAAATTGCTTACAAGGAAATTTGAGTCCTATTGCTAACGTCATTTCATAATGACCTTAGTAAGGTCATACAGTTGTGTTTGTGTCTTTGTTTCCTTATGCATAGAAATTGAATCATAAATCATTATTGGTCTTGTGTGACACTTTAATAAAGGACTAGCACACAGATAAACATAACACCACTTATACATTTAAAAATGCAAGTGTAACTATAAAATAATTTGAACAAATATCTGTGACATACAACTGGCTTAACAGTATATTTTCTTAAATCGGTAGATTTTTTTGCTGATATATAGAGGGGATGAATAGTATAAAGATTAGAGACCCAATTCTGGACCCACACTTACTGGATTCATAACCCAGCTCAGCTGTGAATCTCTACAAAGTTACCACATTTTTGGACCTTATTTCTCTTCTCTGTAAAATGGGATAATAAAGGTACGTAAGTGAAAGCATGAGGATGATATAAATTGATATAAGCAAAGTAATTAGAAGAGGGCTAACACATGGTGATCATCATATAAAAGTTAGTTATTAAATTCTGGCATGTATTTTAGTAGCAATTGACCTATCTTGAATTATCATGAATAATTTATTCACTTATGCCAAACACTGAGCCTTCATTTTACTTAGCATTTTCACACTTTTCTTTCACATAATAAATTTACTTGAGTTATATTTATACTTCTAGTCACTTCTCTGGGGAATTTTGAGAGTAACATGGTTTGTTGGCAATAATGAGGTGTCAATCTTCCTGGGAAATACTAATATTTTCATTTGTAATTCTGATGATGTATATGAAAGCATTATTATTATGATTTGTGGGATTTTAGTTTTGTGCCATATCATTGGATAGGTGAACCTCTCTTATATTATCTGAAAACATTTTTAAGATAATATAGATGAGAATGAATGATGAGATGAGAATTCCCAGATGAGAATGAATGCCTGGATGTCTGAGAAAGTACCTGGCTTGCAGCAAGCTCAAAATACTTTACCTTAAAACCTAATTCATTGATTAGTCAACTCCTTAATATTTGTTTGATAATTTCTGAGTGCTAGAAAATGTGTGCAAATTTTGCATTCTATTCCATAATAACTTTGTATTAATATAAATAGTGCATTAATTTATATAACATGGAATGATACAGCACCATATATCCAAGACGATAGGAAGCCCAGTTTGAGAAGCATACACAACTATATTTTGATGTTCCTAATATCTAAAACATTAATTAGAATGTGTATGTGTGTGTGTGTATTTACTGTGTCTATGTCTCTATCTGTGTGTATATTTGACTGAAAGCAAATTGATTATAGATTTTGGTGACCATACATACAACCAAACATTTTAACAGATTCTTTTCTTTTGTTTAATTTTCCTTTATTTAATTTAAAAAAAAAGGAAATTTTACTGGGCTTATTTTCTGTAATATGTTTTTTATTTTAATAAAAATATAAAGACCCTATTTTGGAACCAAGTCAATCATAGCCATATGGTCTGTGAAGTTTTTTCTGAGTTCATTATTTGCTAACACAGCTTGCCGAACTTAAATGGAACGAAGTAGAGGGGTTTGGATAAAGGCCAAATAGGGATAAATTTGTCATATTCTCGTTGACTCGCCTTGTTTAGGGATTTCAAAACATTGCGAAAGTTGCCGAGGAAATAGGATTTGTTCCAAATATTGGACCAATGATAGAAAGTAAATAAGAGTTAAATCATTTGAAAGTAATATAGAAAAATAAGAAAAGTTGAGACCGTACATATACTGTAGACCAGTTTCAATAACTTAAAGAGTCTATCACAAGCTGCCGCGCGGGGAGGCCACAGCTTGAGGGAGGCCCCGGCCCCTCTGCGCCTGCGTCTAGCGGAGCCGGTGTGAGACCAAGAGACAATCCCTCCCAGCCGCCCGGATAATCAAGAGTTTTGGCCGGAACTTTGAACACACACCGAGATAGTGAGGGGCCAGACGAAAAGCACAGACGATGGCGCTGAAACAGACGAATAAGGAGCTTAGCGATTTGGCCCGTGACCCTCCAGCACAATTCTGCAGGTCCACTTGGGGATGATATGTTTCATTGGCAAGCCACAATTATGGGGCCTAATGACAGCCCATGTCAAGGCGGTGTATTCTTTTTGACAATTCATTTTCCTACAGACTACCCCTTCAAACCACCTAAGGCTGCATTTACAACAAGAATTTATCATCCAAATATTAACAGTAATGGCAGCATTTGTCTCGATATTCTAAGATCACAGCGGTCTCCTGCTTTAACTATTTCTAAAATTCTTTAATCCATTTGTTCACTGCTATGTGATCCAAACCCAGATGACCCCCTAGTGCCAGAGATTGCACAGATCTATAAAACAGACAGAGATAAGTACAACAGAATATCTCGAGAATGGACTCAGAAGTAGGCCATGTGATGCTACCTTAAAGTCAGAATAACCTGCATTATAGCTGGAATAAAATTTAAATTGCTGTTCCTTTTTTGATTTTCTTATCCGGCTGCTCCCCTATCAGACCTCATCTTTTTTAATTTTATTTTTTGTTTATCTCCCTCCATTCATTCACATGCTCACCTGAGAAGACTTAAGTTCTTCCAGCTTTGGACAATAACTGCTTTTAGAAACTGTAAAGTAGTTACAAGACAACAGTTGCCCAAGTTTCAGAATTTTTTAAAAAATGGAGCATGTGTATTATGTGGCCAATGTCTTCACTCTAACTTGGTTATGAGTCTAAAGCCATTCCTCACTGCTCTAACATGCTGAAGAATCAGCAGAGGGGGAGGAAGTTGGAAGCTGAGTTGTCACATCAAAGAAAGCAGCATTATTCTAGCAGCATCCATTCTTGTTTAAGTCTTCCACTGTTAGAGATTTGAGGTTACATAATATACTTTATGCTCATAACTGATGTGGCTGGAGAACTGGTATTGAATTGATAGCATCAGCAGAACAGAAAATGTGATGTATTTTATGCATGTCAATAAAGGAATGACCTGTTCTTGCTCTACAGAGAATGGAAATTGGAAGTCAAACACCCTTTGTATTCCAAAATAGGGTCTCAAACATTTTGTAATTTTCATTTAAATTGTTAGGAGGCTTGGAGCTATTAGTTAATCTATCTTCCAATACACTGTTTAATATGGCACTGAATAAATGATGCAAGTTGTCAATGGATGAGTGATCAACTAATAGCTCTGCTAGTAATTGATTTATTTTTCTTCAATAAAGTTGCACAAACCAAAAAAAAAAAAAAAGAGTCTATCACATTCCAGTAACCATTTGAACTTGTCATATGAGTCCTTGTTGACAGCTTCTGTTTTTGCTCACGGTCATTGAATAACATGCAATATGGTATGTAATATAATGATTTGCTTAGTCTATTAAATGGAAGAACATTTATTTTTTAGATTATTTTCAATTAATTACATAAGAATTTGAAGTTTGTAAGTTCCACAGCAAAAATGGAGTTTTGAATGTCTCCAAGAAGTAGCTCCGACATTCAAACAATATATTCAGTTTTATATTGACGGTGGTGGCCAGTGATGCTTTTCCATTTCAAGCATATGCTTTCAACTGTTTTATGAGAATTACTACTTAGAGCAACAGTATGAGACCATTGATCCATAATCTACTATCGTATTTTCATTCCCTGAAAACTTTTCAATTGATGACACTATATGTATGTTCCTCAAATTATTCTAGGAGCAGGCATCGTACAATTCTGGCTGTTTCATGATCTTCACTGCACTATTACAATATCTATACTATTATAGTTTGTTCTCTCTAGGGACACATAACAAAAGAGGAATCTTATGGTGAAAACTATCCAATTTAATGAAATGGATAATGTAGTTGGCACTTTTTCCAGCATAGTGATTCTACAATATATAACAAAGGTGCATTTTACTTTGACTTAGTTATTATACAACTTCTCTTAACTTTTTCCAAAAGTTCCTTATATCTTTTAAATACTTAAAAATGACTTTAATTCCAAAAACAGAGATTTTAAGATATTTGAATCATGTAGGAGAGGACCTTTTTAAGAATATTTTTGGTTTATGATTAAAGAACTCAAGAAGCTAATTGAGGGACTTCCCTGGTGGCGCAGTGGTTAAGAATCCACCTGCCAATGCAGGGGACACGGGTTCGGACCCTGGTCTGGGAAGATCCCACATGCCGCGGAGCAACTAAGCCCGTGCACCACAACTACTGAGCCTGTGCTCTAGAGCCCGCGAGCCACAACTACTGAGCCCATGTGCCACAACTACTGAAGCCCACGTGCCACAACTACAGAAGACCGCGTGCCACAACTATTGAAGCCCATGCGCCTAGAGTCCGTGCACCACAATGAAGAGTAGCCCCTGCTCGCCGCAACTAGAGAAAGCCCACGCACAGCAACAAAGACCCAATGCAACCATAAATAAATAAATAAATAAACAAATAAATAAATAAATAGAAGTCCATAAAAAAGGGAATCATTTATACATATATAAAAAGAAGCTAATTGATACCTGTGTTCACTTAACATTTATCCAACAAATACTTATTGAGGACTTGCTACATTTTTGGCTGGGTGCAGGATAAAATTTTGAGCAAAAGAAAGAGACTCTGCTCCTCTGAAGATAATAGTCAATTGGATGACCATGCCCCCTAAAATCTGTTCTTTCACAGAATGAAAGCAAAGAAATCTCTACCTGGTAAACTTATACTTTGTATAACCTAATGGTCTATTTATGACAGTACTGCCAAATATGTTATGTCAAAAAATGTGTCAGTTGATTTACATGTTATTGATTCTCTAGGATCAGAGTCAAAATTACTTGCTCAGTCAACAAACACTTACTGAACACCTAGAGTATACCTACATTTAAAAAGTTTTAAATTGTTCAATACTTAGTGTTGTACAGTCCCTAGCAAAGCTCAGTAAATATTTGTGGAATTAATACATGGATAATTAAATGCACATATCACTATCTTGAGATACAGACTTAATTCCTGTCCTCAGGGTTACATCCTTGTGGAAGAAATAGACAAGCACATGATTATTGCTCTTTATAATCAAGAGAAGCACAGAATGTCATGAATGCTCAGAGATGAAGCATCTCGTATACCCTTGGAGGGTTAGAGAAAGCTGAGACTGAGATTGCTTTGAGGTATTAGCTAATGAGGGGAAAGATTTAGTCTAGTGATCCATGGAGCATACATTGGGTGGATAACTGAAACAGCACCATCTAACAGAAAGTTTTGTGATGATGGAAATATCTTAAATAAGTGCTGTCTAATGCAGTAGCCACTTGTCACATATGGCCAGGGCAACCGAGGAGCTGAATTTCAAATTTTATTTAATTAGAACTTAAAGAGCCACACATGACTCATTGTTACTGTATGGGGCAGCGTTGGATTGGAGGCTGGCAGGCCAATAGGCTGAGAAACTAAGAAGGAAGCTGATGAAGCAAGCCAGCCACAGGTGATGAAGGCATGGTTTTAGTCAATGGCCGTGGGAATCAATATGAGAGGATGTGCTAAAGAGATTTTTAGGGAGAGGAAGAGATCCAGGTGACCATCACTTTCTGCATGAACAGCCTGGTATTTTTGGCATCATTCAGTGAAACAGGGAATAAGGAAGAAGAGCAGGTGTGGGTCAAAAATGAGTCATTATCTTTAAGATAAAGAAAAAGAGAGACCAAGATGGAGATCTAGGTGAACAGTGACACTTGAGGGGCAGATGTGGGGAGCATACTCAACGAAGGAGATTATTATGTAGATGATAGACAAGGAAACTCAGAAAACTGTGGTGTTACTAATTGTAAAGGCATTTCAGGAAGGGTGAAGGTTTAAAAGTGTCAAAGTAACAGAGAAGATGAGTAAAGACCAAGCCGCGATTCCCAGTGGACTGGGAATTTATATGTCATAAGTGACCAGAAAACGTTGCATTAGAGACATAAGATCTAGATGGGTTTTAATGGTTGAGAAATAAGTTCTTGGTCAGGGCTGACAAAGTAGGCTGTCTTCTAATTTCAACTTTTAACTTTATATTAAAATAATTAAACAACTTACGACTCAATCACACTTTTATCTCTCAAATGAACTTCTGTACTAACCCATTGTCAGAAAACATACCAAGTATTCATCAGAAGCATGAGAGAACCTCCAGGAAATAACTCAGATAAGGAAGCCTTGCTTTTATTTGTCCAAAAACGGTGTATCATCATTGTTGCTCCTTTAAAAAATGCTTATCATTAATTTTTTTAATTTTTATTTTTTTAACATCTTTATTGGAGTATAATTGCTTTACAATGTTGTGTTAGTTTCTGCTGTATAACAAAATGAATCAGCTATATGTATACATATATCCCCATATCCCCTCCCTATCCCACCCCTGTAGGTGGTCACAAAGCACCGAGCTGATTTCCCTGTGCTCTGCGGCTGCTTCCCACTAGCTATCTATTTTACATTTGGTAGTGTATATATGTCCATGCCACTCTCTCACTTCGTCCCAGCTTCCCCTTCACCCTCCCCGTGTCCTCAAGTCCATTCTCTATGTCTGGGTCTTTATTCCTGTCCTGCCCCTAGGTTCTTCATGACCTTTTTTTTTTTTTTAGATTCTATATATATGTGTTAGCATACGGTATTTGTTTTTCTCTTTCTGCCTTACTTCACTCGGTATGACAGACTCTAAGTCCATCCACCTCACTACAAATAACTCAATTTCGTTTTTTTAATGGCTGAGTAATATCCCATTGTATATATGTGCCACATCTTCTTTATCCATTCATCTGTTGATGGACACTTAGGTTACTTCCATGTCCTGGCTATTGTAAATAGTGCTGCAATGAATATTGTGGTACATGACTCTTTTTGAATTATGGTTTTCTCAGGCTATATGTCCAGTAGTGGGATTGCTGGGTCGTATGGTAGTTCTATTTTTAGTTTTTTGAGGAACCTCCATACTGTTCTCCATAGTGGCTCTATCAATTTACATTCCCACCAAGAGTGCAATAGGGTTCCCTTTTCTCCATACCTTCTCCAGCAAAAGAATGCTTATTATTACTTTAAACCTACACATCGTCTTCTGTATATGTGTGAACCTTTAGAGAGAGAAAACATTTCGCATCTTCAGGATCATAAAAGACTAATTTTCCTGGCAGGGCCAGAGTCTCATTCAAGTCAGAATGGTTTAAATGCTATAGACCAATGTAGCTTAAGGCACAGTACGTCAAACCCTTTCAAGTCATTTTACAATTCTTGATCCGGCTGACTCTACCATTTCATTAAGTGACTGGGCTCAGGGCTCCTGTGGGTTTGTAGAGAACACTACAGTTTCATAAAGCGGTGGACGAGAGGCATGAGTCAAAGAACAGTAACCAGACACCGTGATGTAACTCTTAAACTTCACCCCCAAAACAGAGGATGACTGAAAAGGGCAACCTACTTCAGAGCACAGCTGGAGAAGTTTATTCTAAGAAGCTATGTCACTGCTCTGTGCCACGAATATTTTCCCTGAAACTTCTCAGTGGGGTCGCTCTGTCTGCATCACTAGTTCTCCATGGGAAGAAAATGTCTGTGTACTTTGGGAAGAGCTATCGTACTGTCACCATCGAGGGCAAAACAAAGGAAAAAAATCAAATGTGGTTAAAATGTTTAGAAAAGAATCAGTTAAGCTGAAACAGTGCTCAAAGGTTTAGTAACTCCTAACACCCAGGTTGCAGCCTCTCAATTCTTTTCATTCTTTTTTCTTTATTCTGCTCCCTGGCAGTTATTTCCACCATTTTATCTCCCAGCTCACCTAAACTTTCCTTTGCCTCGGTTATTCTGCTATTGATTCTTTCTAGAGTATTTTTAATTTCAGCTATTGTGTTGTTCATCCCTGTTTGTTTGCTCTTTAGTTCTTCTAGATCTTTGTTGAATGTTTCTTGTATTTTATCCATTCTGTTTCCAAGATTTACTATCACCACTCTGAATTCTTTTTCAGGTAATTTGCCTATTTCGTCTTCATTTATTTGGTCTTGTAGGTTTTTACCTTGCTCCTTCGTCTGTAACATATTTTTTTGTCATTTCCTTTTTTTCTTTTGATGGCTGGGGCTATATTCCTGTCTTACTGGTTGTTTGGTCTGAGGCGTCCAGTGCTGGAGTTTGCAGGCAGTTGGATAGAGCCAGGTCTTGGTGCTGAGATGAGGAATTCCAGGAGGCCTCACTCTGATTAATATTCTCTGGGGTCTGAGGTTCTCTGTTAGTCCAGTGGTTTGGACTTGGAGCTCCCACCATAGGAGTTCGGGCCCGACCTCCAGCCTGGGAACCAAGATTCTGCAAGCTGTGTGGTGTGGCCAAAGCAAAAAAGGAGCAGTACAATAACAAAGAATGAAAAACAAAATACAATTAGAAAGATAAAAAATATATTAGGAAAAATAAAAATATAATTGAAACAACTGCAACAAGGTAAAATAAAATCACAACAGAAAAAGAAAAGAAAAAAAGGGGAACAAGCCAAAAGGAGCTGAACAATAACAAAGTACACAGAATAAAATAAAATTAGAAAAATAAAAGATTTATTAGAAAAAAAAATATATAAATGCATCAACAAGGTAAAACAGAGCCCCAATCTAAAAGAGGAAAAAAGGAAAGAAAAAAAAGAAGCCTTGGCTATGTGGGGTGGAGTTTAGGTGGGGGTGGAACTTAGGCAGGGGTGGGGTTTAGGGTGGGGCGGGACCTAGGCGGGTGGGGGGTGACCTTTGAGCATGGGGCGAGGCCTAGGCTCAGGACCCATGCAGCTGCAGCTGGAAAAGGCCCTGGGGGCGGGGCCTAGGCGGGCCACGTTCAACCATGGGGCAGGGCCTCTGCTTAAGCCCTGCATGGAAGGGGAGAGGCAGCACGTGGAAAAGAGGGCCTCTGGAGTGTGGAGCTCTGGAGTTTGGAAGTAGGGCCCTGCGTGCGTGTGTGTGTGTGTGTGGGTGGGGCTTAGGCCCAGCCCGTTGGAGGGGGTCTCGGAGGGGGTCTCCGAGGGTAGAGGTGGGGCCCTGGGGGGGTAGGGGCGGGGCTTGGGCTCTGCCCTGCAGGAGGGAGGCTCCGAGGGCAGAGGATTAGGCCAGGAGCCCAGCAGGCCTCCCTGGTGCCTGAGTGGACAGGGAAAGCGCTGGCCCCGTTCCCTTCCGTTCCCTCACTCCCCTCCCCCACCGTTTCCCCCATCCCCGCTGCACCCCTAACCGTGGGTGGGTCCCACTGGGTGTAGGAACTCCTCCCCTCCCCCAGCCGCCCCTCAGGGGTGCCGTCCGGGAGGTCCAGCCTTTACTTTCGCTCCCTCTTCCCTCCCTCCCTCTCCGTCAGGACCCGCATGGCTGGAGGGGGCCTCGGTGGGCAGAGAATCAGGCCTGGATCTCAGCAGGTTCCTGGGGGCCCAAGTGGGCAGGGGAAACCTGGCCACGCTCCCTTTTGGTCCTCTGCCCTCCCAGTGGTCCCCCAATTTCCCCCTTCAGGCGTGGGATCCCTTCCCCTCCCCGAGCCGCCCCTCGGGCGCCAATCCCGTCCCGCCACCACTTCTCCTCCCCCCTCACTCCCCCCACGCCCCACGTCCTACCCGGTCACTGGGGGTTCCTCTGTCCCCTTAGGTGTCCGTGGTCCCCCACTGGTGCCTGGTAGGTGCCCTGGTTGTTTGGAGACGCGAATTCCGTGTCCTCCTAGTCGGCCATCTTGACCCCGCCCCCTCCTGTCTATTTAATGAGAGTTCTTCTTTCATGCTGTCATTTGAAATGGGTCCCCTGTGGTGTTAGGAACTACTGTTTTCTTTTATTCCTGAGTTTTCTGGCAACTTGAGCACTGACATTTATTTATATAAACATTGGGTATATATTTACACTGCCTAGCAAATTGACAGTGCTATGATTCCCAGTCACTAAACTCAACAGATTCTCTCAAAATTGCTTGGCTTTTCTTGTATCTTCCCCTGGTTGGCCTGCTCTCTCCCTCTCTCTGAACCAGTCATTTCAACTTTTATAAACTCTATTCCAGCTATTCCAACATGCAAGCCTCCCTACTTCACCCTGACTCAGCTGATGACCCTTCTTGTTACTTAACCCTGAAAACAGAAGTTATCAGATAGGAACTGCATTAACTTTCCTGTATCTATAAACAAAAATATTTCACACCTATCTTTTCCCTCTTCCACTGGTAGATGGTGGTGGGAACGACTTCCTTTATGCTTTTTAAATAAACTTACCTTGTTGATTACCTTCCTTCTCTGTTTTCAGCTTTTTTTCTCTCCTTGATCCTCCCATCAGTATTGAGATGCTGCTTAGTCTCTATTTTAAAAACAAAATGAAACAAAAATAACTCTTCCTGGATGTCATTCGACCATGTCATCTCTGGCTAATCATAGCTAAAGTTTTTGAAAGAAACAGCTGTATACACCAGCTAATTTTCTTTGTCACTCACTCTTCAATGTCACTCATCTCTTCTGCTTCTGCCTCACTGCTCAGCTGATCCTGACATTTTTAGGGGACCCAATAATGCCGACTTCCATGAAGCCAGCAGGGGGCCCTCACTAATTGCAGACTCGGCTATTCCATCATCTTCAACACAGGTGAGCACTCCTTTCTCTCTTGGCTTTTGTGACTCTCTTCCTACCCCGCTCTCCCTCCCTCTCCCCCATAACCAGGTGATTGGTCTCCGTCCATTCTTTAAACATTGGTGTTTTTCTAGATTTGGTTTTAGGCTACCTTTTCTTTTCATTTTACCCTCTTCTTAGGCAATCTCATATACACCTACAGCCTCGATTACTGAAATACAGAGTATTTCCTACTTTATTCTCCTGCTGAGATTTTTATTCTGAATGCTGGGTCAGTGTTTTTGATACATATATAGTATTTCCCATGAATGTCTTAGAAGCATCTCCATCCTAGTATCCTAAAATTGAACTCATAATATTACCCAACATGCTTAAAACCCTCCAAAAATTTCCCCTTATTCATAATCCATCAAATTGCCTTAATTAGTTAAAAATAGTTTGCCTCAGATTCATTCATAGTAACTATTACATTCTTATGAAAGTCCCAGGAGATGTCTATAAAAGTGGAAATTGAATTCTTTTTCTATTAAAACAGAAACAAAATCTCTCCTTCAAATCTGGCTGTCCTTATGTTTTAGTGGAATGCTAGATGATATGGATTTCATTTTCAGTCCAATCAAATGCAATTTATATTATTTATAAAATGACACATTGCGCCCAGCAAATATTAATCATAAAAGACTATGCTCTTATCTTTGGAATTCATCAATAAGGTAAATCTTACTTTGAAATTGATTTCCTCCATTAGCCACTTGATATAGCCATCAGTTACATTATTTTCACCTATACCCCTCTACCTCTGAGAAGGATGCCAAAAAAAGAAAGAAAAAAAAAAGAATAAAAAGGAAAAAGGGTAGCAGTTTGAAGCTTCTATGCTTGTCATCTTAGAAAACTTCTGAAGGTCAAATTTCATTTCTTTGCCTCCATTTAATCGGGGTTAGATAAAAGCAAACTCTTGCCTTTTAAGCAGTCAGGAAATTGGGGTGTTCAACAAACACCCTGATAGACTTTGTAAATGGTTGGTTGAAGGTAGAAGGAAAGGGTAAGGAAAATAGTTGAAATTTATTACACAATTTATTTCAACTTGAATGTGAATTGGCTAAGATGTAATGAGAGTAAAGTTGGATTGAGGGAATCAAAATGTGTGAATCTGAGTCCTAACTCTGTCTAAAACCATGGCTTTGCTGAATCACATAGCAACACAGTGACTCAGTTTCTCCAGCTCGGAAATGATGATCCAATGCCCCCTGACAATTCATGCATGTGAAAGTATTTTTTAATTACAGCGTGATAAAATTGAAAGCTACCATCCATTCTTTTAAAAAGTCCATAGATTTCTAGGCCATCAAATAATCAGATTTAGTGCCACTCAAGCTTAACATTTTTAAAGCTTCTTGATATGAGAAACCTTCCTTCTGTGTATCCTGGGGGAACTCAGGGAGTGATCAAAAGCCCTCCAGAATTCCTGTGCTGCTGACATCAACCAAGGCAAGCAAACCCACAAAGGCAACCTGGGCCTTTGTGATCGTCCTGTGGGACTGTTCACCAGAAGTTCATTCCAAGACACGTGTTTATTTTCATTTGTCATCTTATTTTCACTTTCTGGTTCTTATAATTTCACTTAATACAAGCATGTCAAACATTTGCTAGGAGGTGCTTAAGAAAGAATGTTTATTTTCGCCCAGTTGAACATTTTCTAGATGTATAAAAATTCTATAGAACAAAGTTGTTACTAATTAAACAAACTTTAAAGGAGCAATTGTGGCTCCTTTTTTATTTTTGAGAAAATTTATTTAGTCTGTTTTATTTTTTTCTAGTCATGGGATTTCATAGCCACTGGGTAGAGCCCCTGCCCTGCCCTTACCTTGAGGGGCTGGGCTGCCCCTGACGCTCTTTACTTAGGAGCTGATGGTGTGAGCCCTTCCTCAGCTGGTCTCCTGCTCTCCGGTTTACTCCCTTGTGGCTTGGGCTTGTCACGTATTGAGTCCTGCAAGCTGCACCCTTATCCCACTTTCCATAGCACAGCAGATGTGATATTTTTTGCTCTTAATCTGCTAGTCTTCCTTACTTGGTTAAGAATTGGTTAAGAATCCTGAAAACATGTGCCGAGAGAATCACGAATCTTCTCCAAACGTTCAGCGCAGATGCACCTGGAAGTATTATGAGGCTGGAATGACCCAATCTTCCAGCAGCTCTCCTAGGTGGGTCTCCATTCATTGGTCAATATTTCACTGGCTTTCAGTTTATAAATCCGTTTGATAGGGAGAATAATTGCATTTTGCTCATCTGCTCATCTGTTCTTTAAACTGCTAAACGTATGTGGGGGGTGTCTATGTTTTTGTTGCCAAAATGAAATATATTTTAACAGCATTTTGTCACCTAATAAAATTGTAGACTCTGTATTCTCTTATTCTTTGGTGGGAAATAGACCCTCAGTATGCTCACCTACAATTAGAGGACAGTCACCCACGTATATGCTACCAGACTCTTTTAAACTCAGTGGCTAATAAATACATGCAGTTGTCCCAGCTTACCTTTAGGAAGTGAAAATGAAATGTAAGAGATACATTTTACCTACAAAATGGGGAAGATTAATAAGACAACTAAGTATGTCGATAAGGATATGGGGATGTAGGACTCTCTTATGCTCCTGGTAGGCATATAAATTTGCATAAACTTTCTGAAAGCCATTTGTCCGTATTTATTAAGAGACTCTACCCCTTGACTCAGCAATTCTACTTTTAGGAAACTATCCCAAGGAAATAATTGAAGACGTTCATACAATAAAGCAGCTACAAAGAAAGCATCACTGTCTTTTTGTGATAGACTGCAGATGGGAATGCTCTAAGGGTTTAACAATAGATGGATAGTTGAAGAAATCCCTGCCAAGTTGTACAATGTGCTCATTAAAATGCAGGGATAGAAATAAATTTTCTGACTTGGCAAGATATTCACAATATACTGTTAAATAGAAATATAGAAATTAAAAAGAATGGGCAGTATTTTTATTTTCATGTATAGAAATGGTTTTCTCTGGCTGGGTGGATGCTGGGTGGCTTCCTCTTTCTTCCCTGCTATTACTCTCTTTGTCTATCTATATTTTATTTTTTAAACAATAAACACCTGATTTTTTAAAAAACTAAGATGTTAGTTGAATAAATCTTTTAAAATAACCTCTTTATATGACGCCCAAAGGAAAACCTCATCATGCATCTCTTTCTTCTCCCCAGTTCCCTCCAGGGATAGCCAAGGTGCTCAGTGAAGGAAATTCTTGTTGTTGTGGCTTGTCTGTTACTATTATTATTTTAAAAGAATACAGTTCATTGATTCCCTCACTCTCTTCACAAAGGCAGACTTTGAGAAAGGGAAAAGGAGCGATGAGAATAGACTACAATATTCAGATTGGGGAGAATCAGTCATTTGACTAATATATAAGCTTTTTGTTTACTTTGTAAAGAAAACATGAAAATGCCAACACCTTTCTAGAGTTGGATTTGTATTACAAATGCAAATAAATAACAGTCACCCATTAATTTAATAGGAAACTCAAGATTAACACCTAAACAAGGTCATTGTGGAATTTTTTTTCCCTCACTCAGTAGCTCAAATTGCTGAAATAGATATTTGAGTAAAAATGCTTTACCATTTCACTGTATTTAAAGTTCATTAAATTATGTAAAGTCACAGCCTTGGCGTCAAAGTTGCTGAATCATTTTTTGGCTTATTTTGGGTGGTATGTGAGCTTTTTCTTTAACCAGCCTGTCTTAGTAACATTGTTTAAAGAGTCCCTTCAAATAGTTTACTTTGTTTATATTTTATCTAGATACCCTCCTCCGAAATAAATAACTTAAATACAAATAACATTTATTTTGACCCATTTTTACTCCTGAGACTGGACAAAGCCTATGGTTTTCCTTGGATCCATGGGGCATTTCTGGAATGTTGAGAGAAAGATATTCTTAATTATTCATTTTGTTCTTTGAATTAATTCCCAACGATGGTTGTACAATTTTTATTAGCGCTTTCCAGAATATTTCAACAAAGTTAAATTTTCTAAATTTAGGAAACCTTTATTTGTGTAAAGTAAATTGCAAATAGAAAGGGTGGCTATTGTAGCTGGGAAAAAATAGACTCAGCATGACTTCTTAGTGCGTGCATTTAAAAATGTCGGAGTACTGCGAGGTGAGAGAGTAGCACTGACATATATACACTACCAAATGTAAAATGGATGGCTAGTGGGAAGCAGCCGCATAGCACAGGGAGATCAGCTCAGTGCTTTGTGGTAACCTAGAGGGGTGGGACAGGGAGTGTGGGAGGGAGGCTCAAGAGGGAGGGGATATGGGGATATATGTATACGTATAGCTGATTCACTTTGTTGTACAGCAGAAACTAACACGACATTGTAAAGCAATTATACTCCAATAAAGATGTAGAAAAAAAGTCAGAGTATGGATGGGATGCAGAGATAACTTTGAATTAAATGTGTTTGCTCTTCATCACAGCTACATCAGAGGCAGCCCCGAGTCCAAGGAAAACCAGCCAATGATAAGCCCTGGAGGAAACTAGCTCGTGGTCCTTCCCCAAATTAAGCTCTCCTTTTCCCAACAGTGTGGTTTTAACTCTAGATTCAGTTCTCTAGCTGGGCATGAATTCCTATGGACCTTAACTAGAAAAACTTACCCTCTTCTAAATCCCTTCAGAAACGTGGCCGCCTGGGCCTTAAAAGTGTTGTTTGAGATTTTCAGCATCTTTCAGCTGAGAGACCTACACACGAACTCTGTGACTAAAGGGCAGTGGATGGATTTGTCAACATCTCTGGAGAATTCGGTCATGAATGATTTTTTGTTTGTTTTTACTGAGCACATATTTCCTTTTGTTTTAATGGTTTAAATGACTGTAAAGTTGAGAACGATTTTTTTTACTAATTAGTCTAGTTTTCTTAATGAAAATGACAGTTAACTCCTCATTAGCCTGAACTGAATTATCTACCTTTTTGATATGGTTTTAGCAAAAGATTTCTGTGTCCAGAAAGAACAACAAGCAGATACATGACCCAGGATCCTGCTGACGGTTCTGTTGTGAAGCCCAAGCATTTGCAAGCTTCTGTAACATACTTCACTGTAATTATGATGCCAGTTTTATCAGTTCTACTCATAATTTATTGATTTGTTCAATCCATTTTCTTGACAGGATATGGCTAATCAATTTGAATTTGCAGCACACCAATACAGGAAAAACATCACTTTCTTTATAGTTGTGGTTTATCTGTTCATATGGCTTAACTTCTTTTTTTGCTGCCCATTTAGGTGGGGTTTTATATATTTTAATGAGCCAGGTTTACCGTTCCATTTGCTTCCTTCAGGTACCAGTTTCATTCTAACTTTCTATTCGTGAAAATGGTCTGGCCTTTTTAGAAAGAAGACTCAGAATATCTCCTAATGTATACAAAAATGTGACGTTGCAAAGGGCCTGAGAGTCTTCTTTAAGGGGAGGAAAGTGAGGGAAGCCAGAGAAAAAGGGAGTTATTCTTTCAGATAAGATCCAAAACATAAGATTTGACACCTTGTGTTTGTGGTTTAAACTCTTTTTTTTTTTTTTTTTTTACTGGGATCTAGAATCCCATTAGTGCCAAGGTTCTGAAACTCACCCAGTACGTGTAGGAAAGAATGCTTTAGCTCCCAGGGGACCAGCAGAATCCGAGAGAGGAGAACTTCCTTCATTTAGTTGAAACCATAAAGTGAAAAGATAACCCACTTCACAGTGTCGTAATTTTACAAGCAACTGAAAAGCATCTCATTCTATAGTGTGTGACAAAGTCAAATCCCTTTGTATTCGCCATAATTTCCTGAGTTAAATCACCCTTAGATTAATTCCTTGTTGCATTCGCTCCATCCTGTCTCCCCGGAGAATGAATCAGGATTGGCTGGTGGTGCAGTGGATTGTTAAATGATGCCTTGGACAATGTCTAGGGCTTCCTACTTATCCTTATAGGCTGCAGGACATTGTTGCATGGCAGGGTGGACCATTATAAGCTCCAGTGACTGAAGTCTGTTGCTCAGATGAGCTCTAACAGGCACTGGTATTCATACAGCCTCATACACTAAAGGTGCATGTTTCTTTGGTCAAAAATGTCCCCTGGGGCTGTCCAGATCTGGCATTCATATTCTCCCTGGGATTGGATTTCACATCTCTTTTATGGACATAGTTTTTACTTCTTAGGTCTAGTAATACCCAGTTTCTTGATGGGAATTCCCTGAAAGGCATAGCTCTTCAAACACAACATTCTCAGCTGGATTTCTACTGGGCGTACAGTAGAAAATTATAAGAATCAATCAGATGAAATAGGCAGTAATTATAGAGTTGGAACTTGGCCTCAAAGTTCTTATCTTCCCGTGAAATGGGCCAAATACAAGAACAGGCAATTTACAAAGAAGGAATTACAAATGGCCCATAACCATGTGAAAAGATGTTCACCTTCTGCAAATCAAATAAATTCACATAAAATCATGAGCCAATGCCTATTAACAGATTGGCCAGATTTAAAAGATTGATAAATCCTAGGATTTAGTGAGGCTGTAGGGAAACAGAAATCTGAAGCACATTAGTGGTTATGTAAGTTGGTGCAAACATCCTGCAGGGTGGGTTTTGAAATATACAGTAGGATTTTAATTATAGGTGTGGAAATAGATGGAGACCTACCAAATGAGAAAAGGCAAAAGCTATTTATTCAAGTTCACTATGGCAGGGGAGTCAGCTACCCATCCTTTGTGTTTTAGCAGACTCAGAAGAGAGGAAGAGCTGTCTAATAAAGGGAAGACTTCAGGTGTGCCCTGCGTAAAGGCTGTTGGCTGTGGAGCTGGGGGGTGAGAACCAGTGGTGTGCTAGCTTCAAGGGGGGCATCCTTTGTGATTGGCTAGGGATGCATATTTGGCTTTCTCTCATTGGTCCAAAGTTGGGAGCTGGTACAAAAATTAGGGAAGCTGTCAGTTATTAATCAATTCCTGGCCATTTTAGGCTGACTGTTACAGGGATTATTATTTGGCTTCCTGGACCATATTGCTAAAATGGTCTGATTCCTACAAGTCTTACTTCTGGATTAGAGGCTGGCTTCCTGGGATGGTTACCATAGACAATGGGTTGATTTCCTGCAATAGTTGCTGCAGATTGTGGGTCAGATTCTATTTTTATATACGGCCTGGATATTGTTTGTTTGTATATTCAGCCTCTCAAAAGAATCCATTGAAGGAGGTAATTGAACAACACTTTTCTTAAAGAAAGTATTTGTTAGTTCACAAAATGGAAAGAGGTGAGAATTATTACTTCCAATCTACTGTAGCAAAAGACTGAAGCAATGGTTCTTTTTTTTCTTTGGCTTCATTGTTGCACGCAGGCTTTCTCTAGTTGTGGTGGGTGGGGGCTACTCTTCGTTGCGGTTCGTGGGCTTCTCATTGTGGTAGCTTCTCTTGTTGCGGAGCACGGGCTCTTGGCACATGGGCTCAGTAGTTGCGGCCCGTGGGCTCAGTAGTTGCAGCACGTGGGCTCAGTAGTTGCGGCATGTGGAATCAGTAATTGTGGTGCACGGGCTCAGTAGTTGGGGCTTGTGGGCTCTAGAGTGCAGGCTCAGTACTTGTGGCACCCGGGCTCAGTTGCTCCACAGCATGTGGCATCTTCCTGGACCAGGGCTCGAACCTGTGTCCCCTGCATTGGCAGGCAGATTCTTGACCACTGTACCACCAGGGACATCCCAAAGCAATGGTTCTTGACTCATGCAGAGACCCATGTATCCCTCTACAAGATAAGTTGCAAAGGGGGGTATCATTCCTTTAGTAAACCACAAGGATGCTTCTCATATAAACTGTCAGGTGACAGGAAATTTTAGAATCCACCTGATAAACCCTAGTGTCCAGAGACCACCAGAAACATACTTGCAGCCAAAGCTAGGTCTGTTAACATGCTCCTACACTGTGGGCAACCATAGGGTGTCTCAGGAAGCATGTGGTGGTGGGCTTGTCATTTAGTTTGAAATTTTGATTTTGGGGGAGAATTTCAGGAAATTAATTTTGGATTGGATGCTGCCAGGAAGCAGTGGTGATTTGATGATTGAGCATCTTAGCCTTGTTTATGTAGGAGGGAGGGCAATGAATTGGGGCTTAAGGTGTCACGGGCAGTAGGGCTTGTACCGGTCAGGAGGGAGAGATGTTTGATCACTACTGTGGGAGCAGGGTGTCCTGGGTTTAGTCTTGTCCCAACATGGTCCTGGAGTGACTGTGTCTGATGTTCATATTCTGTGAAATTGTTCCCATTCAGTAGGGGATCCCATGGCCTGGCTTCATGGGTCTCTCCAGGCTTCACAACACACTCTCAAGGGAAACTTAGCATAGTTTAAATGTTTGAGGGAAGCACAGGGACATCTGTTGAGCATCCTGTGAACATGACTGTATTGTTTGGACCTAACTATGTAGCCCATGGGATGGTTAGGTACTTCTCTTGGCTTAGGGCCGCAGTGAAAAAAAATAAGCCGAGACATGAAGGACACTATAATTGAGCAAGTTTGAGAAGGTCCAGCCTTGCTATTATTTCACCTCCAGATGCTGGGTTCCAACTCCTGGGCCTGGAGTGTCCTTCCTCCATCCCTTTCTCTTCACTTCTCTCCCAGCACAGAAAAGTTTGAAGCTTGAGAACCTGTGCTCTAGACCTGCGCTATATGATACAGTAGCCACTTGACACATGTGTCTATTTAAATTTAAATTAAAAAACAGATAATATTTAAGTAATCAGTCCTCTGATCCCACTGGCCACATTTCAGGTGCTCAGTGGCCACCTCTGATGAGTGGTTACACATTAAACAGCACAGCTGGAGAACATTTCCAGACCTGGAGCAAGTCCACTGGGCAGGGCTCCTCTAGGGACAGGTAAGAGGGCTGTCTCCTCAGTTCCTTTTATCTGTGCCCACAAACTGGTCTCAGTCCCATGGGCCCAGTCATTCTACCATAAGAGGATGCCCATGTACAAGCTCTTATTCATACCATTAAAGTTTTAGCCCAAAGCGTTCCTAAGCATGGAAGTTGCCAGGCCTCCTCTCCTCACTCACAATTCAGAGACTGGCAGTGATAGCCCCTATCTGTGTGGTCCAAACAACACCTCGGCTGATATGTTTGCCTTTGTATTATTTCAACTTCATCTTGAGCATCACTCCCAGAATGAAAAGATGTCTACAATGTAAACAGATTCTTATTTCCACAGTAAGAGCCACCAGGGCAACAAACAAACAAACACATATTAAAACAGAGAAACTCATAAACTTATGGTCTCAGCCTCCAGTAATTAAGGGATCAAAAACCTAAAGCTCAATAAGAGTATCTTTTAAAGAAAGGCAACTAAATTAGTGCACTGCTTCCTACTGGACAGCTGGGAACCCCTTGAAGACCCATGATGACCTTGATCTTCACTGAGTTTCTCCAACTCCTTAGGTAAAGTTGGGTTGGGGAAAGCAGTTAGCTTCCCCTAGAATTAAAGTTCTTCTGGTGATAGAAAACAGGGTTGTGAGCTTGGATTAGGAATCAGACTGCCTACCTTGGATTCTCAGGTCCTCCACTTTCTGTATCTGAGAACTTAGACAAACCCCTGAACTCTCTGTGTCTCAGTTTACCCGTTACAAATTTATCGATTTATAGAGAGGACAAAGGAGAGTATCTAACCCAAACACTGGTTTTAAAGTTGAATAATACATTTAAAATAAAAAATAAACAGGTAGCTTTTAACAGTGATTAAAAAAAAAAACCATGAGAGCCAGTGCTAGTTTTGTAGTACAGAAGGTTCTAAAGTAATCCAGGATGAAGATGACTAAAGCCTGGATCAGGGATTTGCCTGCAGGGATAAAGAATAAATGAAGATCTTCGACCTTTAATAGAAAAAAATACTTGCGTATAAAAAAAGCCAGTCACCTTGGGAATGACTCTTTCTGTATAACACTAAGTTCCATTTTAACTCTGAAATCTCAAATTCCATGTAAAGTGAGTTGTTGGTAGGTTATTTAATCTGCAATTAACTGGCCTTTACCTTCTTTTATTAGAAATTACAGATTCTTGCTTAACAGCTAATATGCCAACCTACTAAACCCATTACTTATACGAATAAGTGCAGTTTAAGCATTTAAGGGGAACAGTATCCACAAAGTGCTGATAACAGATTATAGCATTTACCCATAAGTAACGTCAGCAGAAAGGAAGTGTCTTGACTGAGGGGACAAAAGCCTGCAGCGAAGCACAAATTACCTACAACACCTTAAACAACCTGGCAAACTCCACGGCAAACACGTTGCAGTTGTCAAGGTGGCGGGAAGTGTTTACTTCCCCTGTTTATCTACACATCCTTGTCTCTGTCATTGTCTAAAAACTAAGAAAATCTCTATTGTGAGGAAATACAAAGCATAATTTTATCACAGTCTAGAGTTGTAAAGTTCTTAATGTTGAACCATCCTGGGATAAACCCTACCTGCAATAATTTTTTATTGTAATACTGGAGTTACTGTGCTATATATTTAATTGGATGATTTGTGCATCTGAATTTCTAAGCTAGATACCTTCTGAATTAGTTGGGAAAAATTGCTTTCCCTTTCATTGTGTTGTGTATTGAATGTTTGTGTCTCCTCAAAATACATAGGTTGAAGCCTTAATACCCAGTGTAGCTGTATTTGGAGAAGGGGCCTCTGAGGAAGTCACTGAGATTAAAGGAGGTAAAAGGGTGGTGCCCGGATCCCATAAGATTAATGTCCTTTTAAGAAGAGACACTGAAGAGCTTGTGTGTTCTCTCCCTGTCTCTACCCACCCCTGGCCACCACCCCATCCTTCCGCAGGCCCGCAGGAAAGGGCATGTGATGACACAGAAGCCTGAATCCTTTTCTCAGTGCCCAAGGTGGAAGGGGGCGGTGATGGGCACTGTACCCCCATCTCAGTCTCTTGTGTAAATTCCACCTGGGCTGCACGAGCTCTATAGCACCAGCTCCTCCTGGGGAGGCCCATTTTCGTTCCCACTTCTGCCGAGGGTGCAGCAACACCTGGCCCTCCCTTCTCTCTGTCCAGGGTGCTCTTAAACTCCTCTCCACGTGCTCTCATCATCTGTGTGTGTCTAATTCCCCTTTTTTCCTATGAAATTCTCGTTGTCGAAATATGAAGAACGAGTTCCATTTCCTGTTTAGACCTGACGAATACAAGTCCCTTAACCAAATAAGTGCTGATTTATCAGACACAATAAGAAGTCTAGTAGTAATCTTGCCTTTTGAGTGAGCACATTCTCACTCCAAACAGAATCACATTACTAAGGAAGAAGGGAGAGGAAAATTAGCAGTGTCTGCCACAATTTTGTTTTTGTTTGTAGTTGTATTTGTCAATTTGATAGTTTTCATCTTTTATGAGAAGTCTTTAATATCGTTCATTAATTATTATAAGTAAAATAGGAGTTTGTTTTTACCCTTTCCTATATTTTCTATTGTGATACATTTCCTTCTCCTTTCTCCCCAACCCCCTCCCATCTCTAATTTTATGAAACCTTCCCTCATGCTGGGTTTCTTCTTTTATTTCCCAGTTCCCAACCAGCAGCTTCTCTTCCTTTCTGCTTTAAGCATAAAGTTTAATTAGATTCTTACATACATAACTGATAGTTTGGCTGACAGCTAAAACTCTGTGTGTGAAATTTGTGTTTCATGGCGATTGTAATTAGTTCATTATGGAAATGCTCTTTAGTTAATTTATGAGATTACATTTCTCATGTTTTCTGAGTATTCACACTGTTCTCATTCACTGTCTATATCAGTTGGGGTTGCTTTTGCCTTTGAGTAAGAGAAAATCCAACTTGGAGGGTTTCAATCAAATATGGGTTTATTTTTCTCAAAGGTTAGTGTCTTCTGGCAGTGGTTGAAAATAGCCTAATGATGCTAGATTGAGCATCTGTATGATTGTATAGGCCTTTCCTTATGGTCACAAGATGGCTGCTGATGCATCCACTGTCATATCCACATTCCAGATGAGAAGAAAGCACCAACCACATGGGTGTTTCTTTTATCAGAAAGACAACACTGTTCCCAGAGCCCTTGCAAGATATATTTGCTTACATTTCCATGGCCACTCTCATCTACAAGAGAGAGTGAGAAAGCAAGTATCCTGCCTGGAGATAGTCATATAGCTTCACAAATGCAACAGGGTTATATCATCAGAGGAGAAGGAGGACACGAATCTTCGTTAGATATTTAACCATATATGTCACACTACACATCTTCAGAAATTAAAAACTATGCTAATATTCTGATTAGAATCGCTGCAAGATTCCCAGTGTTACTATATATTAATTTGAGTTTTTATCTTTTTGCCACTTTGTCAGGATTGGGGAGAATGGAGTCATTGCATATTGAATCAGAAGTCTGTGTCTTTTTCTAATTTCTCACCTTCAGTCTTTTTGCCACTCCAGTTTCATTTTTAATTGCTCTTGAAGTTATTTCCTTGATAAGAAATTGGATCAAGCCATCCCCAGTGTCACAGGACTCTTTAGCATGGGATAAAGGTCCTTCAACCTCTTTGTCTGCCATTTTCCTCATTGCTTCTTGGGGTGGAACCCAGCTTCTCTGAGAGTATCATGCTTTTCTACACTCGGGGCCTTTCCACATGTTGGGTCTTCTGAGTTGAGCACACTCCTCTTCTTGCCTCCCTGAAAAACCCTTATCCATTTTTCAAGGACCAGCTCAAGGTGCCTTTTCCATGAATCCTTCTTTGGCTCCCAGATGTCCTGGGAGCTGCTTCTGCAGCAGTCACATCACCCCGCAGCTGTCCTCACTGAAACTCGGCTCTCTGTCCCCCAGTTGGCACTGAGGGATCAGAATGGCTTATTCCTCTTTTTACCCCAAGAAAAGTGTCTGTAAGCATGGTAAGAACCTAAATACTGGACTAGATGAATAAATAATAAAAGAGCAAATAAAACACTTTAATGAGAAAAGTACTTTTTCTGGATTACTAAAGAATAATTTTTTTTAGAAAATACCATATAATTTCTTTAAAATAAGAAAATAGTATTCTGGGAAATCTTATTCTGTGCCAGTGCTACCTACTCAAGGCCTAATCTCTGAGCATGGTTTTGGGATCAACTATGAAAGTCCATCTAATCTCTGTCTCTGTTTCTCTTTCATACACACAGGCACAAAGACATACACAAACACACAGACACACACACACACAGACAAACTCAGGCAAAACCATGCCCAAACTATCCATACCTATACATGTTAATTCTAAGTTTCTATTTTTACAATAGTTTATTTTAAATTATTATTGGTCTTAAAAGTAAATTTAATAAGTGGCACGGAATTAAAAAAATAAACCCTTTAGTTGTTACTTTTGTAAGATGTGGCTTCTTAAATATGCTCTTAAAGATAAAAATGCAGAGAAATGTGGGCAGTGACATGTCAGTGGGTGTAAACTGTGGTGTGCCAGAGAGTTTAAAAGCTTATTTAAAATGTGAAGATAAGCTTGAGTCCAAAATTATTCCATCTTTATTTTTCTCTGCTTTTTTTTTTTTTTTTGACTTGAAGATATTTCCTATCTAAAATGACAGGAGCACCCTGCTCCCAAAATTACAAGTTTGAGAAGAAATTGCCTGGAACATTGCCAAATCCCCCCTTATTCTCTCCCTCATTCTTGGTAACAGAAAGGTCCTAATGAACCAGGTCTGATAACTTGACTCTCAGAGAATCGGATTTTATTTTGGGCAACACATCTGCCTGAAATGTCAGCCTTTACCTGATTCTCAGACTTCCTTTAAGTGGGAGGGAGAAAATAGATGTGATTGTACTAATAATAGCTAAATGTTAATATGACATTAGAATTGGAATGGAACAGCATATGCTTTTTAGCTGTCACTCTGAATGACAGCTTTCCCATAGGTGAGTCAATAAGGAAAAAAATCGTGTCGGAGGATACAGTCCATGATAGAAAGAAGATAAGGATAAAGTGAGAAGTCACATATTTTACTTACAGAAATATCAAAAGCTTTAGGCTAAGTACTATCCACTGTCTGTATTCACAGTGTGTCAAACCTTGCTTTTCAGTCGTTTTCATGGCAAAACAGAAATCAGATATAGTGAAAGCCTTGAACTGGCCCTACTCACTCTCACTTGGTTTTTCTCTTCCTTTCTCTTGTCTTCAGACCTGTTGAAGTCTCTGGAATTCCATCTTTAATGAACGGTCAGATGAGAAGAGAGATAAGCTTAGACAATTATTCTAAGAGGTGATACTGTCTGTGTTTGGATTGCAGGGTGTAACTATCAACCTGGCCCAGTCAACGTACAAAATCTGAAAGAGTCCTAATCAAATAAACTGTAATACTCTTTTCTGGGCCACACACTTCACCATCATGTACAAACACGCTCTGTCTCTACAATCCCGTCAGGTCGACAGGATGATGACTTAGTGAAATCCCCCCAGTGAAACATAAAAAAAATTATCTAACTCCCCATAAATAAGGATAAATAAAAGATGAACATCATTTAATTTTAGTCCCATACTCTTATTTGAGCTCAATTCTTTACCAGGTTCTCCTGGTATTCTGGAAGATCCTGGAATAATCAGGTCTAATGAATAATGAAGAACCTCTAATCCATGAGAGAAATTAGCTCTTGTTCCAGTAAATCCCCTCATCTTGCCTTTTACTTACTTTAATCTCCTTCTAGCTTTCACTCCTTAGGGCTACCTAGTCCCTTATCTTGTTTGATCAGAGCAGAACTTATTATCTGACCTAAAATATTTGTCTGATTCTTTCTTCTCATCTCTTCTTTTCCCTTCTCTCTTTCTCTCCCTCTTTTTCTTCTTTTCCTGCTCCTTTAAAATATTCCTGGAGCTTCAGTGGTGAGCAAAACACATGCATTTCTGACCGTCTGGTGAGAGAGAGAAGCATGTAATCACACAAATAAGAGATAATAATACAAAGAATAAAGGAAGGATTTAATTTATATAGTTTATATTAGAGAAGACAACTGTCAAGAGGAAAACATGAGCTGACAGCTAAAGCACACATAGAAGTGAGCCAGGCAAGTAGAAGAGAGTCCTAGGCAGAAAGCTCAGGTGTGAGAAGGCTCTTGGGTGGCAAATAAGATGGTACCCTGGAGGAACTTAAAGACCCATGTGGTCAAAGGATAGTGGGGGTGGTGGGTGGGTATTTTTGTGAGATGAGCCTGAGAAGGTGGTGTTGGGAGAGACGCAGGATGTTGGAAGCCAAGTAAAAGATTCGGGATTTTATATGTATTGGGAAGCCATGGATGTTCGTTTTCCTATCTAGCAGAGGAGCGACATAATTTGGTTAGACTGAGGCAAGTCAGGAAGGCCATTCAGGAAGCTATTGCCTGAAACTATAGCTTTCAGAGAATTGCACGTGGAGTAGGGTGATAGCTGTGGAAATGGGCAAAATGGATGGGTGATGATACATTCTGGAATTCAAATTGATACCTGAATTGGATGGAGAGGAAGGGAGATAAACAACTGAAACGTAGCTGTAAGATTTTTGGTATTACCAGCAAGGTTGATGGAATTACACTTTACAGAGATGGGAAGAGAATCAGATTTTGAGACAAAATATTAAGGGCACATATTTTATTTGAGACCCCTGTGAGACCTTCACAAAAGGTAATGTCAGCACGGTCATTGGGCAAATGGATCTGAGCAAAAGGAGATACAAGTTGGGGCGTCATCAGCGTTTGGATGGGATATGAAGCTATTGGAGTGGTTGGAATCATACAGGACAAAAGTGGATTTAAAAAGCTTCTGGTACCAAACTCGAAGGAATATTAATATTTCAGAGATTGTGCAGTGGAGTAACAGATTGAGAAGGAGTGAGCCATAAGGTAGGAGAGTACGATTTCGTGGAAAAAACAAGCATTTCAAGAAAGGAGGAAGAGTCAAAATGTTGAATGCTACTGATACTTCAGAAAGAAATTGAAACACATCCATTGAATAGAACAAAACAGGCATCACTGATGATCTTCCTATAAGCAGTCTGATTTCATACATTTTCTCCATCTGAGGTGACCTTTCAGGGCTTCTCAGCTACCTTGTATCACATGGAGCTGCCTTTCTCACCCACTCCCCAGACTCACTTTTCTGTATGTTTATCCTTCTACCAGTCTCCTGCTCTTAACTGTTTTCCCTCCCCCATGACGGTGGTCCCAGCTGCCTTCTCTCAGAAGAAATAGACACGTGGGCATAAACTCCCCCAGCCATCCTCCTGCCCACTCCCATTCTTCTGTGTATCCACATGAGTCTTTCTACGTTTACGCCTTCATCCCTTTCCTCTGTGGGATATTCCTGCAGCAATGATTGCCCTCCCTACAGGCTTGCTCTTCTCGTCTTTTATTTACTTCTCTGCTTACAATTAAGCTGAAGCTACTCCACCCTCAAATACCTCTGCTTGATTTTCAGGGTGCCCCCCTAGCTTTCCTTCCCCTGAATGATAACATTCCAAGTGATGTTATATACAATGTATATACATATATTCCCTAATTCTCCCATATAAACAGCTCTCTTCTCTGTGTTCTGTGACACTTGGACTCCACCACAGCAGTGGCATTATTCACTCAGTGTCTGTTTTTGCCACTAAATTCTGAGTTCCTTGAGGGCAAGCGGCCATGTCTTACCCATCTCTGCATGCCGCTCACAAGACAGTGTGTGACATAGGGAAGTTGCTCCATCATTACCTGAGGAATAAATAAATGATGCCTTAGAACATTATTATAACTTGGAAGGTATTTCTTAATATAAAATATTGACTTTAATAATGTACTGAAGATTACATTTCTCCACTATAACCCCACTTCCATTGCTGGGCAAAATCAAGTTAGATTATCCGAGTTAAACCAACAAAAGCCCTTAGAGAAAATGCATACATAACCTTTCTTCCAAATTAAGCCAATATATTCAAAACACCAGAAGTCCTTTGCTCACCCCACAGTGATAGCTGACCTACCAATTATAGACTTTTAAAATTCTATCCGTTTTCCTTAAAGAAGAATTGTTGCAAACACAGCTCTTGCCAAATAGAGAGGATTCAGCATTTCTCATCCACTGCTGTTTTAAAAAACAGCTGTTACAATGACTATTTAACTAAACCGAGGATATGTGAAGTTCTTCTTATATTTACATAATTCTTCATGCATGAGTACTTGCCGGGTGTTTATTTTTCAAAACTCATGTCACATCTGTCTTGCACACCATATTCCTGATGACATTCTTTTCATCTTAAATCTAAAGATTTAGGCATATTCATTGTTGTCACCTGCTTGGTAATGCTTGGGAGATCAACAGCATTCTGTAGACAGACCATCTGGATCCAACGGTTACATCCCGTGGGTTGTTTAAAAGGAAGATTTTAATGGAGAGGAAGCGGCCTGGCCGAGACATTTTCTCTCTCCTGGTGCTTCTGCTTTGAAGGCTAAATATCAGATTTAGCAGAGTGTGATAGAAATAAACGTAATCAATCTGGCTTCTGAATTTCTACCTGAAAAGAAATGATAGCATTAGGTTTACATGTTTGCTAATATAGTCAGCTGTTTTGCAATAACTTGTGGTGAAAACACTGACATATTTATAACTTATGCAGAAAAAGAGAACATTTTTTTTCTGGTTTAGAATAAGATTATTTTAAAAATAGCAATTAACTCTCAAAATGGAAATTATATAAGGCTAAATGAAGAAAAAAGCCACCCCCGCAGATTTCATGTTACTTGATTACCAGAAGTTATTACACTGATTTTTTTCATGAATATATCTAAAGAAAATACCAAACACATATTTGAACATATACATATATTGTATGCATATATGTAGAAAATGAGAAATTTTGTTTCTTCTATTTGCTATATCAAAACAGACAGGACTTTCCTGGTGACACAGTGGTTAAGAATCCGCCTGCCAATGCAGGAGACACGGGTTTGAGCCCTGGTCTGGGAAGATCCCACGTGCTGCAGAGCAACTAAACCCATGTGCCACAACTACTGAGTCTGCGAGGCTAGAGCCCGTGCTTGGCAAGAAGAGAAGCCACCACAATGAGAAGCCCGTGCACCACAAAAAAGAGTAACCCCTGCTCACCGCAACTAGAGAGAGTCCGCATGCAGCAACGAAGACCCAATGCAGCCAAAAATAAATAAATAAAAATAAATAAATTTATTTAAAAAATCAGACAGATATTTTAAAAAGTACCCTATGAGTTCCGATGGGCTTGTTAGTAGCATTAAAACACCATGCCTTTTTTTTTTTTTCCTAAATAAGAGGTAACAATTTTCTAAGAGAGCTTGGAATGCACACCCAGCAGAGCTTAATAAATTATTTGGAATCTAATAGAATGTCATTTCCCCCTACTTACAAGAAAGTGCTCCTCATATATGTGGGCCAGGACCATCTTATTCTGGATATTGGAGAAAGCCCTGAACTGGGAGTTGGAAATTCATATTTGTGTATTAGTCCCATTTCTGCCACTAAATTGATTGGCAAATTATTTCTCCATTTTGAGTCTCATTTTCTTCAGCTCTAAAATAAGGACGTGAGCTAAAAACTATCACCCAAATCCATTAGTAAAGAGTTACTAATCAGAGGGCATAAAGTTTCAGCCAAGCAAGATGAATAAGCTCTAGAGATCCCGTCCACCACAGACTGGAGTCAACAAAGATCCACTGCACATTTTAACACTTATTAAGAGGGTAGAGCTTGGGGCTAGGGGGAGTAGAAGGATGGAGTGGGAGTTTGGAGTTAGTAGATGTAAAGTATTATATATAGAATGCATAAACAACAAGGCTCTCCTGTGTAGCACAGGGAACTATACTCAATATCCTGTGATAAACCATAATGGAGAAGAATATAAAAAGAATGTATATATATATATATATATATATATATATATATATGTATAACTGAATCACTTTCCTGTACAGCAGAAACTATATGTTACTACGGTGTTACAGTATTGTAAATCAACCATACTTCAATTAAAAAAAGAGGGTAGAGCTCATGTTAAGTGTTCTTTCCCCAATAAGAGAACATTTCAGAAAAGAGAAGTTGAGGGCTGTGTATAGTAAGAATGGACTTAATGAATTTCACTTTGCTTTTCCAAGTGCTGCTTTCTCTGCTCACTCTGAGTACCCACAGCCTGAGTTTCTCTGCCCAAGAACCAGTGGGTTTCAACCCAATCCTCAGGCATCTGTGACTTGTATAACCCCTGCCATCTGCACTGCAGGGGCTGTGATCTGGCCCGAGCTGTGGTACTGATGTGAAAACCATCTCTACGCTGACAGGCTGCCTGAAGAAAGGATGAGTGAGACAATCCCCATTGCTCATTGTACAGAAGAGGCTGCTAAGGCCCTGAAATGACTTGAATAATTGACAAGGTAGTTTTAGGGAAAGAACCACAACTTTTTATCTCCTATTTTTGAAGTAAGGGTGTGCCTTTTGGGGACAGTGAGCTCATCCTTTGAGTGTGTCAGGGGATTGGGAGTGGGGAAGCTTGGAGTCCTGTCTTTTCCTTGCACTGTTTCTGGGACCCTGGATAAATGCATGCCTGGCTCCTTCAATAAAAAAGCCCCAAAATACCATCTGAACACCGTACTTAGTATGTACTTATCCCATGTGGTTAAGCACCTGAAGGTAAGACACCACCAAAGACAACTCCCTGAATGGAGTCATTGAGGAAGAGAGTTGGGGAGATTTTCCTCCACTCTGAAAATGTCTGAAGGAGAAACAGACAAAGACTTTAAAGGCACTGTTTTGGTGGCATCAATAATTTAAGTTACTGGCGTGATATCTGGGGACTTTTCGCCACGATTCACATCCTGGGCAGAAGAAATTGATGAAAATTGTAGGTGTTTCATCCAAGTGCCTGATTGATGTGATAATAAATAGAGAAGAAACAAGTTGGTGCTGGAGAGGAAAGCACAGGGAAACTATTAAGGACTCAGAGGCTAAAACTGTGAATTCGTTTTACCTTTAAAATATGTTGTGGTTGGAATAGCGCAGCTAGTTTGGGGATCTGGGGGTGAGCAAAGACAGAGAGTGGTAGCGTGTGGAGGTGAGGTCTGGGTACTGCACCAGAGATTTTTCACAATAGTCAGGGAGAGAGGTTAATGTCGCACACCTGCTACAAATGCGACACGAGAGAGGCCTTCGGGGTGGATTCCAGCATGTTTTCCATCCGCCTGCAGTGTTTAGGTGTGGATGCTGGAATCCTCAAAAGTTCAGGGAGGGGGGACAGGATCCAGGAGATTTGGGGGGAAAGCGCCCCAGACCTCAGCTTCCCGAAGCCACATGTGGCCTCGCGCAGCGGGGATGCAGTGTGAGCCACCGAAGTGCGTCATGGCTCAGTTTTCACAACAGAGGAAGAGCTGGGTCACTGATTTAGCAAAATCTACAATAAATACACAGAGCAGCAGTGTTCCCGGTTTGGAAAAAAAAGACAAACGCTGGGTAATTTGAGTGAATAAGAGAAATTGTATCTCAACTCTCAGACCCAGAAGAATGGTTTAGTTAATGTAGCAATTTGACCTTATTTGGGGTTTTCCATTTATTTTCCATTAACTAAAGGAAGTAATTGCTAATCATAGGACAATGAATGCACTTCAGTCTTGCAATGTGAGCAACATCTGGCCGTGGATGCTCGTTAGAGATGAAGAGAGGAGACGATCCTCTGTTTGAAGGGCACTACAGCTGCTTCCTGGATGGCCCATTAGGTCCGACTCAAATTTTTTGTGATTTTCTTCATTCTCTAATTATTGGTCCACAGAGAAGTTATTAACCTTAATGCTACTTTAATTGAAGATTTCTTTTCTCCTAACTCCTGCAGGGCTCCTTTTGGCATCAAAATCCTGACTCTTATCTCCACTGGCTTGTGTGTAGTGAGCTGGTTGTAATATGCATTATTTATGATAGAAGGATGTTACACAATATTTTTTTCTTACCTCAAACGATACCGACTAATTTGAGCGTCATGGAATATGGGCCTTTGAAATATCAGCTCTCTTTTCGAACCAATGCTAATGCAATTTATGAATTGGATGCTGCTACAATTCATCAAAAGGTTTTTTGGTCCATAAATAAAATACACTAAGCAAGAGACAACTGTTTTGCCAGACAAATACTATTACAAAGAACAAGACACAAAACTCTGACACATATGCATCTAACTTTACACTAAATAAACAGAATTGTCTAAAAATGCACAGATCAAAACAAAAGGGTGATGGTCTTCACATAACATGATTTAAAAAAAGAAAAACTGAAGAGAAAACAGTGTGACAAGCAGGAATTTAAGTTCTAACACTCTTTGGTAGTGGCCTCCTTTTCAGACTCGAGATAAACAACTTGCTATCAGAGTCTTTCTCTCCTCTTTTAGTGAATAGTGACTAAGCACTTGGGCAATGGAGTAAGGACTACATGGTCATCCTCCTTGTATGACTGTGCTGGGCATGTGTCGTGTGTCACTGTTACTGCAGAAAGATATGTGATCTCCTTTACACTGCATACGTCATAGTAACCCTGGTAGCAAGATGTGCGTAAGTCATGATGCAGAACAGGTGAACTCAAAAGCAGGCACTCATGAAATATGATGATTTAGACCTAGATTTGATTTAGATATAAAATTTATGTGAGAATATCGACAAATGCAAAATTTTCTCAGTCAAAAAATTTGCAATTTTTGCCATGACACAATATCCTTAAAACTTCATCCTTATAATTGGGCACTGATAGATTTAAGAATCTTTTCTTCTAAGCAAATACTTGTCATCCATTGGAATAATATTTTTTAGCACATATGTTTTTATTATCCATTAAGCTTTGCAAGTTCTCAGGGTAAAGCTTCTTAATGCAATAATGAAAGCAACATGGTAATATATAAAAAATATTTTAAATTTAAAAAAGAGTAAAGTATTGGAGAATTTCAAGAAATTTGTAGAATTTATAATGTATATACTACCCATTATACTTACAAATGAAAACTGCAAGAATGTTAGCTATGTAACATTCCACAGTTAGCAAAAGGCAAGTTGTGTAATAATATTCAGGTCTTCTCTTGACTTCAAGTCAAATGAGTTCAAAATAGATCTATAGTGTCCAAAATTATTTCAAAAATATTACAAATAACTTATCCCAATCTTCTCATTTTGTCTACATAAAATTTTATGTGTCTGTAATATTTCCATAGAGCTTTATATATATGTGCATATTTCAGAATATCTTTATAAGCAGTACCTCATTTTATCTTCACACCAATTTTGTGGGTTGGGTGTCATTATTCTCAATATAAAAATAAGCAAACTAAGACACTGTGACTTGCCAACCTCATGTAACTTTTTAGGGGAAATCAGATTCAGAAAGATAATTATACCATAAAGCTGAGAAGTACAAACATTATGCTTTTTGTATCATAATAGCTTATTTTTTGTAATTCTATATTTTTTCATAGCTGTGCAATTGACCCTAAATTTAGTTTTCCTAATTAGACTGATGGCCATATATATATATATATATATATATATATATATATATATGTATGTATATATATATATTTCAGATCTGTAAGTTATTTTCTAACTTCAACTTGAATTCCTATGATTTCACATAACTGCCCCAAGATATTTCCATTTTGGCAGAGGTAGGGGGCATAAAATGGATCAGACTCAGATATCACAGTAAGGGCTCTCAGTGGAATTTTAAAATATCTTTAAAAACCATACCTGGCATTTAAGCACTTTCTAATAATACACATGGAAAGAAGCAATCATTTACAAAGCCTCTTCCAATGGAAAGCAACCAATTGGGTTATTTTATATGTTCATGTGTGTGATGGCTTTCTACCATTTGAAAATGGTCTGTTATCTCTGCGTGGGGCATCCTTAACCAGTATTTGTAAAGAGTCTACAGAATAGTTGGAGTCTTGGAAGAGATTCCTTTTGGAACCTTGTGTGTGTTGTTTCTCCCATTTCAGTCACTCCAGTTAGATCTCTGCCAGAACGTCCTTCTTCATCTTACTTTAAATATACTCTGTGTTTACTTTTATGACTTTCAATAGACAAATGGCAACAGAAACACCTCTACTGTCTCCAGAAACAGACATGCTACAAAGGGACGAATCAGGAGGTTTTTCAAGGAAAAAAAATTTCGGCATGGGATCTTCCAATGATTTGCCCTGGAATTCTCTAAGAGTAGGTCAGGAATCTTTATTTTTAGCAAAGTCACCTTGTTTATACCAAAATTCGATAGGCAATGATATAGAAGAGCGTCCTGAAACGTTACTTACCCTATATTCTTTTTGGTTACCTGTGATAGTATCCTTTTGTTACTTACAAATGATATGCATGTAGGACCATAATAATATGTTTTTTTAAAAAATCATAACAGGCACTTGCAAATATTTAACATTAAGAGTAACAAAATTTTGTTAACATTGCTGAAAAAACCATAGAGGTTTGTCTTCATTCTGTGCTCTAATTGTAATGGCTTGTACATCAAAAGGTAATGATATCTCACAACATAACGTACATTTAGGGCCCTATCATTGCTAATAATCTTGGTTGTAAACCCACGTTTCTATTAGTGATGATTTTTTTTTCAGGGTTCTGTATCAGATCTGTTAAAGACTAGGTTGTCACTTGGTTTAAACTCACCGTGGAGCTGATGAAGATTCCCTTTAATATAGCAGGTCAAGCTTTGCCTTTTTCATGCTGTAACATCTCTAGTAATCAATCAAAATGATGCCCGACTTTGCAGAATAGATGTCACACTAGTGGGAAGACTCTGTACTTCCCGGTGGAGCATCAGCGTTGCCTAGGTTTCCACTTTTAGTCTTTTCTTCCATGGTTTCTTTTCAAGAATCTTCTAAAACTAAAAATTATTTTGTAGAGATCATTTTAGTTAAAATTAGGTCAGGGCTTCCCTGGTGGCGCAGTGGTTGAGAGTCTACCTGCTAATGCAGGGGACATGGGTTCGAGCCCTGGTCTGGGAAGATCCCACATGCCGCGGAGCGACTGGGCCTGTGAGCCACAACTACTGAGCCTGCACGTCTGGAGCCTGTGCTCCGCAACAAGAGAGGCCGCGACTGTGAGAGGCCTGCGCACTGTGATGAAGAGTGGCCCCCACTTGCCACAACTAGAGAAAGCCCTCGCACAGAAATGAAGACCCAACACAGCCAAAAATAAATATAAATAAATAAATTTTAAAAATCATTAAAAAGATTAGGTCATACAAACTCTTAAATCCTCTTAAGTGGTTGCATCTCAACTATAAACTTTAAGGTAACAGACATATGTGGCAGCTGAGCCAATAGGCAGACCCTTGCCCTGGGTGCTCACATTCTTCTTTTGGGAAGGATCTTGCATCCGAACCGTATGAGCTTATCTGATCCTTAAACCAAGTGGATGTGCCAGTGTCAACCTATACTTCATGTAGTTGGGAAGCCCAATGTGTGTCTCATATTTCAGATGAAATAATATAAGAAGAGGTTTAACATTTCCTTCCTGTATCTCAGTGGGTCGCTTTGGGCTCTCCCTGAACTGTACAAATACCCTTCACACTTTAGAGACCACCATGCCTTGGAGATAAAGAAACTGGATCAGTCAAATCAATCTCACTGTTTGTTTGTTTGTTTGTTTGCGGTTTTTTCTTTTTGCCTCTCACTGTTGTGGCCTCTCCTGTTGAGGAGCACAGGCTCCAGACACGCAGGCCCAGCGGCCATGGCTCACAGGCCCAGCCGCTCCCCGGCATGTGGGATCCTCCCGGACCAGGGCACGAACCCGCGTCCCCTGCATCGGCAGGTGGAGTCCCAACCACTGCGCCACCAGGGAAGCCAATCTCACTGTTTTGAAACTAGGAAGAGAGGGCTGTCAAAGGCATAAAAAAAAAAAAAAGTTCCACGGGAATATCTGAGAGAGCTAGAGAGCTAAAAATTGAAACCACATCCTAGGAGGACAGAGAAAAGTTGGAAGTTTTCTTTCTTCCATATTTCTGCCATAAGGAGTTCAACATCATTTCTTTAGATAGCCTGGAGCAATGAAATGACATGCATTTAAATTAAAAAATCTGCAACATACTTCTCAAACATTCTAAATGAAGATGATGCTGCATCTTTTTTTAAACTTAAGTGTGTCTCAAATGTTATAAGTACCTTTCATTAAGTAGGGAACTACTATTTTAAAAAGAACTAGACAGATGTTTTATGAGAGCTACAAAAACCAAAACATACACATTACAAATAAACTTTGATTGCTGCTTCAAATGCTATTATCCAGTTTTCTACAGTGAGCAGACCCTAAAATATAATATCCCCATAAGAATAATGCAGTAAGTTCTATTAAATTTTCTTTCAGATGTCAAAGACAACAAAATGTAGTAAGAAGGAGTATTTTAATGGTTAAGATGAAATAAATGACTATTGGACTGTTAATAAAGTATTTACTGTGAATATGGTGATAACTCAGTAAGGAAAAAATTTACTTCCTTTATAAGTGATAATTTATAAAGTACAAACCAATATTTTGGATAAACTGTTTTAATGATGTAAATTGTGCAATATATATGCATGCCTTTCTGTTCTCAAATGGGATGTTTAAATAGGTAACACATTTATCAACTTGTGATACATCTAAATTCCTTTTATAAAATATACTTCCCATCTCCATTCATGGCAATTTTCATGCTAATTATTACTTTTGCATTTCCACAATATGAATAAATTAGCATAAATATCTGGCTGTATGTCTAGACTATATTTGAAAATGCTTTAAAAGCTGCAGATAAGTTGCAGAGTTTAGTTTGGGGTGAAAAGCACTGTTTAACATTTGTAAATATATCACTTCTGCAATAAGATTTTATTATATAAATAACATTTGTTTAATAAACTGTTTGCTACTGTTATTTGCAGATTATTAATGACGTTTATGAATAATCTAAAGAAACTGATCAAAAGGTAAAACTGAAAAATCTCTACAGTTTGTTTCTTCTGTAAACTAATATGCTGTGCATTTCTCTGTAATTCTAGTCCCTTATGTGGATGTAAAACAATATAAAAAAATCTAGACCTTCACATTTGCTTAAGTCTGTGAAGAAAAGATGTCTACATTTTAAATGAGTGAAAGATGTTCAAGAAAAATTGGTTGACACAACTGCTTAAGAGTATAGAATGTGCTGTCCAAGAGCCATTGTACGTTATTCACACAGGATTTGTACATGCTTCCTGGGTGTTTGGTATTTAAAGCAGGTCATTACTTTGAAGAGCTCACCTTTACCACAGGGGGTACAGTTTTTTTCTTGGAGAGATTTAGCAAGAGATAACAGTAGGAACACAGATTAGAAGCACAGGTAGATCTATCAGCTGGCCTAGAATTTTCACTTGTATGGTGGGACTTTCATATTCTCCTAGCTTCTTGTATGGCTTAATGGACTATAAGACTTAATCAATTTACCTGATTCCTGGCTTGGAAGGTCTGAGGCTACCATCCAAATTTTATCCATCCCACCTGCTGCTCCTGAGCTGTTGGTAATCTTAACAACTTTTATTATTCTAACATATTTATTATTTATCGGGCATTGCTAAAAATAGGCAATCTATCATATAATCAATTTTTATTACATATTTATATATGTTTTCATTTATTTATATTTTATATATTTTTTGTTATGTTATGCATTTATTTTACATATTTCTTACGTATTTTCACTTTCTTTCCTTAGATCTTTAGAGGGTATATTTATAATAGATTACGTAAAGAGAGCTTCCAATATTTCTTAGCACTGCAGATAAATAGCAGGACCAGGAAAGGAAACTAATATTTGTTTTGTGTGTGGGGCAATGTTAGGCACCCTCTACATATTGTATCTTCAAATCTTACACTAATTCTCTAAAGTAGGCACTGTAATCTTCATTTTTACAAACGATGGGACAGAGATACTAAGTAGCAAACCTAGTAGAAGCAGGCTCTCAAAGCTAGAGAAAGGCAGTGCTGACATTTGAGCTGGGTTTGTTTTATTCCAAAGTCTGAAACTTTTCACTATATAAAGTCATCCCCTTTCACACATCTGCTTAGGAAGCAATGGATTCATTTTCAAGTTAATTTTACTGCATCCTGGTCATTTTTATAAGCTTGCTCCTCGTAGCTATAAGTTTCTGACACTTGAATTCCTAAGTTTAGCATCTAAACTAAGGAATGCTGACTACACATTAAAAGCACGAATCACTGTTAAATTCCAAGTTTTGTTGTTGTTGGTGGTGGCGGTGATGGTGTGTGTGTGTGTGTGTGTGTGTGTGTGTGTGTGTGTGTGTCTGTTTATGGTTGAGCTTCATTTAAGATCACAGATATTTATCCAGATGTTTGAAGCATTTTACAAGTGTGTTCGTGTTGACATTGTGAAACATATTCTGTGAGTTATCTATAACCATGGGGCAAACCACTACAAAACCTGACTTAAAGCCACCACCATTTGGTTGTCCAAGATTCTGAGCTGACAGTCTGGTCTGGATTCGAGTGGGTATATTTACTGCTCCAGGTGGCATCGGCCAGGCTCACACATGCACTTGCGGTCAGTCAGAGTGTAGTCGAGGGATGGCTGGTCCCTCTCGGAGGGTCTGGGACCTTCTTTCTGTGTCTAGAGTGACTGGGACTGCTCAACCCCTCCCCCAAGAGACCTTTCTCTCCACTTGGTGTCTCATCCTCGTTGACACTTGTATTCACTTGTCCACAAAGTGAAAGGCAGCATTCCAAGAGAGTGGGAAGGTGAAACCAACACACGAAAGTCACACAGCATCACTTCTGCCACATCCTCTTTGTCAAAGCAGGTCACAGGGTCAGCCCACATACAAGGGAGAGGGATAGACCTCACTTCCTCACAGAAGGAGGTGGAAAGAATTTGTTATTTTTAATCCACTATGAATATAGAAATTTAGAATGCAGTTATCATAATGAAGATTTCAATCTCAAACAACTGCTAAGAATCAAAATAGCCTCTGTTTGAAATAAAAATGTCTTGTATTTTCCCTTTCCAGATACCATACGTGCATCTTTACTCGTTCTAGCATTTATGTATTTGTTCAGAGAACCTCTTCTAATACAAACATTCAGTGATATGACTTATCTGATATTGACTCAAGCTGAAGGCAGAACAGATCAAATTTTGACATTGACTGTTGAATGCAGTACACCTTATTTCCTCTCCATGTATAAATAAAGTGATTGATGTGTCAACTGGAGACGTGACACCTTTCCTGTTGACCTTGCTACCTGATAAACAAGAAGTGTTGATTCAGAAGGAATGAATCCTAGCAAGGTTTATTTTTGCTTAAATCAGATAAAGGAACGATGTCTGATTCTAGATTCAGTTCTAGTGTGAACCTCAGAGGCTTTCAAGCAGATAGTTTATTACTCTATAGCCAGTATCTAATACAGTCCTTGAAGCCTGCAGGTGAGGAACTAGAAAAAATGACATTGAGAAATCAATATTCTTTTAGCAACACAACAAATCAAAAAAATTATTGAATTAGGTGATAAAATGCTTCATGGGCTTTTCCTCTACATTTATTTGAAAGAAAAACTCAACCTTATTATTTGATAAGCATCTCCAAATTTTAGTATTTTTCTAGATTAGAAATTTGCTATAATTAAGCTGCTAAATAGTTTACCATTAAGTAAATGAGAGAACTACTAGAAAGTCTGTGATCATGTGATGATGGCAGTTATGTTGAAAAAAATTCATTAATCAAATATCCTATTCTTTAGCTCTGCCAGCCAAGGTATTACTAAACTGAGTTTTATACATACATATATTGAATAAAGATGATTTTCAACATTGTTTAGATGGGTTCAGATGGGTACTTAGAGAAAAAACGCCAGATTGAAATAAAAGTTAGTAAATTTGAAAATATTATTATAACTGATGCTAACTTTATTTAATAATCACATCACTGTCCATTAAATAATGAAGTAATAGCTCCTACAAACAAAGGAGGTCTTTTATTGAAGTCATTGTATTATAACAATGCTTCTATCAGCAACTTAACAAAGATCTCCACAGCCCCACCTCTTTCCATGTTGTTTTTCATTTTCTAGAGTATTGACCCTAGAGTTTACCTTTTAACCTTTATTTGCTTTTGCCACAATTTTTGATCACTTACTTTATTACATTTGATGTATTAGTTTCAGAGTTTCAATCAGGGTCATAAAATTTTAAACTCGGAGATGGACTCTCAGGTCTTTCTTTTAACATGTTTCTATTTTAATTATTTTAAGCTGTAAGAGTGGAGTAGGGCAATTTTAGGAGTTGTTCTAAAATGTATGTGGCACCAATGGTGTTCAGTTCAAGAAGTCACTTAACGTAATACACAAAATTATTTGCTTAGTTACTCTTTTTCAGTGCTACAAAAGGAGTGTTAGTACCATCATTTATAAAAAATTTTTCATTTATATATTCCCAGGCATAATTTTATTATAACCTTTTCCCTTTATTGGACTGCTGAGTTAATTTTAATTAGAATCCTGAGATAACCAGTTCTTGAGATTGAAAATGTTATCACTTATCTGCTAATCTCATAAAGCTCTTATGTTTGGTTTAACACGTACGTAAAGGACCCTATATTCACTATCAGAAATATTGCCCTTTAGGGGACTTCCCTGGCAGTCCAGTGGTTGAGACTCCGCACTTCCAATGCAGGGGGCACCGGGTGGATCCCTGGTTGGGGAATTAAGATCCCATATGCTGAGGGGCATGGCCAAAAAATAAAAAAAAATATTGCCCTTTGTACCTCGAATATGTGGTTATTGTCTTTACCAATGTATATAATTCATACATTGCATTTGACTGAAGGGCATAGAATAAAGAGAATCAGCACTTGATAAAGAAGTTAAAAGTCAAATTTCACCCAAAGCACAGAATTTTTTGTTTGTTTACTTTTCGTTTGTTTGCCAGCTATAACTATAAAAGAGAAGTTAAGTAGATGTGATTCTCTTTAGAAACAACACACACATTCATATACAACATGTATAAAAAGTCTAAAAACAAATGCATTAATCATTGTATTTTTATAAGGATACTTAGTATAGGGAACATTAATTTCTGTATCCTTGCTCCATTATTTAATCTTTCATATTTAGTTGTGTAATATACATTTTACATACATAAAATAGATTTTTCAATTCACTAAAAAATGTACAACTCATTGAAAGTGGCTGAAGAAAATGCTTCCAAATCATTTGCACCTAGTTATTTATAGTAGTCTTTCTGTGTCCTAAAAGAATATTAATTGTTTAATTAGTATGCCCAATATGAGATAAGAATAATTGAATTACAATTAGAAAAGTTATCAAGCTAAAAAAAGAACATTTTCCAGAAAAAAAAAGAACACTTTCTCTTCTCAAGGAAACTGATGATTATACCTCATCACATTTAGTCAGCTGACAAACATTTATCAAGTAACGAGTGAATACTGACATGATGCAGTCCTAAACCCTGGTACTTAAAATGTGACCTTATTTAGAAGTAGTTATTGCAGATGTAATTAGTTAGTTAAGATGAGCTCATATTGGATTAGGGTAGACCCCTAATCCATTACGACCAGATGTCCTTGTAAGAAGACAGGACTATGAAAGTAGGAACACACAGAGAAAAGGCCACGTGATAACAGGGACAGAGATCGAAGTGATGTGTCTATAAGTTGAGGAAGACCAAGGATTGCGGGGAACCACCGGAAAGTGGAAGAGGTGAGGAAGGTTCTACCCTAGAGCCTTCAGAGGCAGCATGGTCCTCTGGCACTTTGGTCTGGACTTCTAGCCTTGAAAACTGTGAGACAATAGATTTCTGTTGTTTTGAGCCACCTAGTTTTGGCACTTTGTACAGCAGCACAAGGAAGCCAATTTAATGAGTAGCAGAGAAAAGGGAGTGCATCTGAGATGTGACCCAAGGTCACCAGTTGGCCTCAGCTGCCTTAAATACCCCCATTGCAACTCTTTATAATAAAATTGTCACTGCTGTCCTTACCTGACCTTTAATTCCTATCATCAAAGTCACTTTTATGGGCTAGACAAAACTGGCAAGTCCTGTCTTCAGGGAGCCAATGTCTAAATATTCATTAGAAAGAAGAGGAGATACAGGAACAAATGAATATAATTTTGTACAAGTTAGTATAACGTCTTAGTGCATTCTTCATCTTGGTCTCACTTTTGTGTTTCATACCTAGCAGAGGGCTTGAAATGTAATATGAGCTCAACGAATATATCCCTTTGAATGAGACCCCGAGGAGGATCCTAAAGGGATGGTTTAAGGACGGCCAAGGAAATGTACCTTCCCCATCTCCACTCTTGACGAGATCACACTTCCCGGAACTAATGGTTCTAAAATCCAATTTAGACTCTACTGAAAATTCAGTAGAGCTCTGATTCCACGTTTATTTATCTTTATTCATAATTAAGTCCTAGGTCTAGGGAGCATACAAAGTTCTCCTTTCACACCACGTTACTATCACACTCTCTTTTGTTTGTTTCTTTAAGACACGTTCTTCCGTTAGCCTAGCCCTTCAACTTTAACTTGTAGTTTTATGACTTCGAGCAGAATGCTTAATGAATTCTTTGTACCTCCATTTCCTCATCCGTAAAGTAAATATATCAATATCTACCACATAGGGTTGCTGTGAAGAACAAATGATCATGTATACTAAATAAAGTCAGTAGTATCTTGTCACTCCAAAAAATGGTGGAGCTATGGCTATTATTTAGTTTTCAAGACCATATTCATACATCACTTATTTTGTAAGAGTTTTCTGTTTTCTCCTCTTCTGTATGTTTATAATGCTCTCAGTACATAGCTTTCACTTTTCTTATCACTTTGCATTTTTTTAATTCTTGTCCACATTTCCTGCTATGTCATCCTTTAAGTTAGGGGCTGCAGCAATCACAACACCCAACATGAATTAGTTGCTTATCAGTTTTGAATGACTTTAAGGTTAGGAATACTGTAAAGAGCTAAGGCAAGAGATCTGGATATCTGTATAAGTGAAGAAGTTAGGAACTTCTGGAGGGTCAATGCTGAAAAAGATGGGATTCTGAAAACAGTAAAGCAATCAAAACCAAAATTTGCCATCTTTATTTTGCCTGGGCCCAGCCCTCCTATTAAACACGTATGTTGTCAGCCAAAAGTTATGTGACTGTGCCTTGGTTATCTGTCGTTCTTAGGTATTCTGAACACTTCAGCTTGCCATCTGGTTTTAGCATAGTGAAAGAAGAAACTGCAGTAGAACATTCCTTGAACTAGAGTATGAGCATTCTGCTTAGTCTTTGCTTTCCTTTCCTTCCTTCAGGCAATTAAACATGTAATGTGTTGTGCTACAAAAGTATTCACTAGATCAAAAGAGGTTTTGATGTTTGTCTTATTTCTCTTGGGATGATTTCATAATGGTTTATGGATGGGGAAGGGCTTGGGAGAGGACAGAGGAGGGAGTGAGAAGAGGCTCCCATGTCCAGGACACACGTGCTCCTGGTTCTGGAGAAGACATAATTTAGAAACTTCCTAGTCCTTTACAGGGGATGCAAATTTTGAATACTAAAGAAGAGGACACACATACTTTATGAGAAATGAATTTTAATTCTCCCAGGTCCCATGCAAGTTGAGAAATGACCAATTTCAAGTGTTTTAACCTTGCATACCTTGATGGCTTAAGGACTCCCCATAACTGTTATGAAGAATTCATAAATAATAATACCTTTCTGAGGGATACTTTTGCCCAGGTACTAATTTTCTTGTGTTTATTGTAAACTTCCTATTTGTCCTCTGGACTGAGTGGGAAATGAGGAGCTCAAATTGAACAATAATCCAAACCCCTCCTTCCTGTTATCTGTTTGTGCCGTCTGAAATTCAGAGCTATAGTTACCATTTGAGAAGCTCTATGATGGAGGATAAATGGCTTATTTGTTCTCAGTTTATTGTCATCATTGAGGAATGAGAATATTGAGTGACTTACCTCAAATAAGGAAGCAGCATTCTCTGCTATAGCATCGTTTATAAGCAATCAGTGACTACAGAGGTGTGGTGAGTAGCTTAAATCACGTGCTCGTTATCTTACATTTGTTCCCTCTTCTTCTCACCTGCTTTGTGGTCTGAGATGATGTTCTCTATTGTTTACATCACGCAGACCCCCCTACCTTCTGGCTTCTAGTTGAGTTGGCCAGTGGGAGATAGCAGAGGAATTTGAGAAGGAGGAAAGAGAACGAGGTCAGAGAATTCATCCTTCTCACTTCTTCCCTCCCTGTGACCGCAGCTCAATTTGGATCATGGCTGTCATTCTCTCTGAGTTCTGCAGAAATAATGGCTTCCTACTGTTGCTAGTCCCTGAATGCTTCATTATTCCTTCTTGGTTCCATTAAATCTTATATAACTCTGTAAATAATCTCTTACTTAATTAATTGTCCCTCTGACTTAGCCATTTTTTCTTTTGGGCCCATGAATGATGCAGCGTTTGTTACCAAGGGTGGACCTAGGAAACGGATTTCCAAAATGGTAGCTGACATGTGAGATAAGACCCTCTGGAGAGAAAGAGAAACCCCCCAGTCCTCAAACCTTTCTTGGTTCCACCCAAGAAAGCACCCTTCTCTTGCATGATATACATGGAGACATAAACTTAATAGTTATTGGCATCTGGATGATTAAGGGTTGGATTGGCCGGTAGTATATGTAGTGAGAGAAACTGTGGGTTGAAGACAGAATCCACCTGATGAAGAATTCATGAAGAAAAATGATCAGGAAAGTGGGAGAGAACCATTAAAGTAGGACAACCTCGAAGAACAAGAGGAAAATATTAAGAAGGAAGAAGAGATTAATCCTGGAGCAATGTTAATGATCCAGGGAAGCCCATTGTTTTGACAACAAACTATTAATTCTACCTCCTAATTCTCTCAAATCCAGGACGTGTCTCTCCCGTCTCCCTGACACCACACCCACACCATCATCATCTTTCCTGGGTCAGGCCTCATGACTGGGTTTCCCATCTCCACTCATGTTCTTCTCTAATTTGTTCTCTGAAAACAACCCAGTTACAGTTATGTGTACTCTAAAATCAGCTGTGGCAATGGTTGCACAGCTCTATGAATATATTAAAAACCACTGACTTGTACACTGTATAATTGGGTGAAGTTGTAGTATGTGAATTATATTTCAATAATGCTGTTAAGGTGGCTGGTTTTCAGTAACTATTTCCTGGATGAATAAGTGAAAGAATAAGAGATAAAGGAGGACTTTTAAATTTTAGGATAAGTGAGACAAATATGTTTACATTCTGAGGAGAAGTGACAGTTGGGAAGAGACAGCTGAAAAGAAAGGAGAGAAAAGAGATCATTTTTTAAATCTAACTTCCTAGTAGAAACTGAAATTGATTCACCTTTGTATTTGTACCTGCATATTCAGAAGTGGATATGGGGACAATTTTTTTCAATGAGGCTTTGTTAAAAGTAAACACCAGTCATTTATCTGTGGTTGTTTTCATCACCTCTCTACTAAGAAAGTTTATACACTCATCTGATTGTCTTTCTTTCCAAAGACTATTCACTGTTGAATAAAATGCTTTCTTATTTATTCTAGCTTTGTAATTAAGGTACCAATCTCTATTCTGTTTATTTCTTCTGACAGCAGGTAAAATAGTGGACAAGAGGTTTTATGCAGAGCTTTTAGAATTACATCCTAAATGCCACAGGTTAAGGACTGCTGTTTCTAATACAAATAGCTTATTTACCCCAGGATTTTAATCATTCTCTAAGAATGGGTATGTCACAGCAACTTCTAAACCATTAACCTTGATTTTTCATTAGTGTTTATTCTCTTGTTAAGTGTCTCATATGAGATTACATTTTCATGAAATGTTACTTCTAATAGAGATCTGGCATTTGGCAATTACTCACGAGTGTTGCATCTCCAAGGTTACCAAAGATGCTTCTAGAAAATGAGAAAGGAAGATAGAAAATCCTCCAGGGAATATTAGACACATCCCATTGTTCCCTAGACAACTGAAAAAAAGGCATGGTTGATACTGTTATCACATAAGGATCAAAAATATATTGTTCCACAGGCTTGTTTTATGGGTTTCTATATAGGAACTAAACATAAAAATAGTCCAGCACCAAAGGAGGGGAATTAGGAGAAATAGGAGAGGTTGAAGAAAATCAACTGAAAGATTAAAACATCTTTAAAATCATAAGACTCTTTGTGCACTCTCTCAACACCAAGAATGTGGATTTTCTCAAATAATTTTGCATACCTGAATAACTTAGACACCTTTAGACTTTCTGAATTAGACAGTTTTTGAAGCAGAAAAGAATATGTTTCAGGAGTTCTTTTAAAGCAAAATATAGACAGTGAAGAGAAACCAAAAAAAAAAAAAGTGAAGCTGAATAAAGTGGAAAAAAAAATAAATAAGAGAAGAAAAAGAAAAGGAAACAATGTTGTGGGAAAATAAAGATGAGTGACGTCTTGGGGGGTCCAGTGTTAATAAAAGTTTAAGACAAAATTAAAGGAAAACAGTGAACATCATTATTTATTTCCATTATATATGATTAGATAATACAGTATTTATGCATGTTCAGCTCTTTTCCACAAATATGTTTTAACTTTCTTTAGCAGGTGTCCTGTTAGGCTATGAAGGTGAAGAGCTGAATGAAGTACTTTGACTTTGAAGGACTGGTAGTAGAAGACGTACCCAAGAGCCTAGATGCTCCCATTACTTCATTTTTCCATGCAATAACAGAGGACTTTTCTAAAAATGTCCCCTCTTTGCTCGAGGTTGTTTGAGTTCACAGTTTATTTCAATTTAAATGCTTGGACACATATGTTTACACACGTATGCATATGAAGGTACAATACTACAGGTACGGCATGCTCCTTCCTCTTGTCCGGTTCCAAGCTGTCGCACATGAGGAGTGAGACAGGTGGAGAGGCAGGATGGGGAGAAGGATCAGCCTGAGGATGAGAAGGTAAGACATCAAGAGTGGGAATGAGAAGAGAGGAGAGAAAGTGATCAGCAGCCTCGAGATATGGAATTTAGGAAAGAGGAACACAAATTGAATTTTTAGGAAGCTGCCTTACTCCGTTCAGGCTGCTATAACAAAATGCCATAGCCTGGGTGGCTTAAATAACAGACATTTATTTTCTCACAGTTCTGGAGGCTGGAAAGTCAGAGATCAGGGTGCCAACTTGGTTGGGTTCTGGTGAGAGCTCTCTTCCTGGCTGTAGAAGGCTGTCTTCTTTCTGTGTGCTCACATTGCAGAAAGAAAAAGAGAGAGAGCAGGGAGAGAGAGAGAGAGAGAGAGAGAGAGAGAGAGAGAGAGAGAGAGAGAATGAGAACTAGCTCTCTGGAGGCACTTATAAGAGCACTAACTCTATTCATGAGGGCTCCACCCTGGTGGCCTCATCTAATCCTAATGACCTCCCAAAGACCCCACCTCCTAATACAATCATATTGGGGGTTAGGGTTTCAAGATATGAATTTGGGAGGATGCAAACATTCAGTCCATACCAGAAGCCTTTTTCTGAGTTGTGTGAGGATGATGATGATGATGATGTAGTAATTTGAATATAGTTATTACCTGTGTCAGGAACAGTTTATTTTTATTGAAGTATAGTTGATTTACAATATTGTGTTAATTTCAAGTATACAGAAAAGTGATTGATACATATATTTCAGATTACCTTCCATTATAGGTTATTATATGATATTGCTTATATGTGGAATTTAAAAAATAATACAAATGAATCTGTATACAAAACAGAAACAGGCTCACAGACATAGAAAACAAACTTTTGGTTACCAAAGGGGAAAAGGAGGGGGAAGGGATAAATAAGGAGTATAGGATGAAGAGATACAAACTCCTACATATAAAACAGGAACAGTTCTTAGTGTCAGGACTACTGGGTATGATTTATATGTGGGGATAGCCATGATTTTAAGTGTGCAGTTCTATGTATTTTGACCAAAGTGCATCATGTTACCAATACCGCAGTCAACCCACCAGGAGCAGTTTTAAATGAACTCACTTAACACTCCCACTGATGAGACAGGACCTGTTATTATCCTCATTTTACAGATGAGGAAACTAAAGCACTGAGAGGTCGAGTGCTCAAGTGACAGAGAAGGTGTAAGAACCTGGGAAGTTTGATTTCAGAGGCTGTGGTTTTTTCTTTTTTATTTAAAAAAATTGTTTTTGGCTGCGTTGGGTCTTTGTTGCTGTGTGTGGGCTTTCTCTAGTTGCGACGAGTGGGGGTTACTCTTCGTTGTGGTGCGCGGGCTTCTCGTTTGCGGTGGCTTCTCTTGTTGCGGAGCAGGGGCTCCAGGTGCGCGGGCTTCAGTAGTTGCAGCACGCAGGTTCAGTAGTTGCAGTGTGCGGGTTCAGTAGTTGTGTCTTGTGGGCTGTAAAGCGCACAGAGCCTGTGTTTTCTATGAAGGCAGGTGCCTTGCTTATCATTCTGTTTGGTAACTTTTAGTAGGAAGCTAAATTAATTTTCTAGGCTTTTTGGACTTGGTTTTGTGTTTTTATTGGATAAAACAATATGCTGAGAATAACTCAAGAAGCAGTTTTATTGTAGAGGCAAATGGATAGATAGAAAATAGAAATAGATGTTAATGAAGATATATAGATATTTACACTAATATTCTGCTCATCAGTTATTCTGTCTACAATATACACTTATTTGGAATAAACAACCCTTCCTTACATACATTTTTCAATCTGAACTTTGGAAGGAAATAAAGATAGTATTCTGAGCATCTATTTCTATTTACCAAAATTTACCAAATTGTAATATGAGCTTCTTACATGTAAATGCATACCAACAGCCACGTGATATTACCACCGTCCAATTCCACCAGAAATTCTGGCAATCATATGATAGAAACTGAGGGAGGCATGTCCTTTTATTGACATGCAATATTATATTTGTTTCAGAGGGATGTAATGTATACATAGGAAATAGAGTCAATAATATTGTAACAACTTTGTATGGTGCTTGATGGTAACTGGATTGATTGTGGTGACTATTTCATAATGTATAAAAATATTGAATCTATATACTTTGTTGTACATCTGAAACTGTTAGATTTTTTTTTTTTTTTTTTTGCGGTACGTGGGCCTCTCACTGTTGTGGCCTCTCCCATTGTGGAGCACAGGCTCTGGACGCGCAGGATCAGCGGCCATGGCTCAAGGGCCCAGACGCTCCGCGGCATGTGGGATCTTCCCGGACCGGGGCATGAACCCGTGTCCCCTGCATCGGCAGGCGGACTCTCAACCACTGCGCCACCAGGGAAGCCCGAAACCGTTAGATTTTTTAAGCAAAAAACTTTTCACTTACTGTACATTCTTAGTTTCCAGTTGTGGGTGCTCAAGAGGCATAACAGTTAGTCAGAAGGTGTGAAAATATCACCTTATGTTCCATCAGTCATCAGAGGGCTTTTCTCAGGCTGTGACTGTTTTTAAGACACAACAGTCACATGCATATTATGCATTCCTTTTCCAGCCATGGATGTTTATAATGAGTACCCACGGCTTAGCTTTATAAAGAGTCTGAAATAATAACTCGTATATATTTTATCTTCTGATTCCAAAGATTAACTGATTATTCCCAGGAAAATTTCAGTTCATAAAGTGCTTTTTCTTTTCCTTGGCAAACCACAATTTTCGTTAATATTCATGTTAGTATTTTTCCTTCACTTACAAACTTGGTTATTTCCACTTCACCCTGAGTTCCAAATTCATGGCTCTAGGTAACAGCTAGATAAGCTAGGGATAGGTAACATATGGCTCCTCCCCTCCCCCTTCTTCCCCTTCCCCCTCCCCTTCCCTCCCCCCTTCTCCGCCACCTCCTCCTTCTCCTGCTTCATTCCTTTCTTTATTGCCATGGGTGCCACCATCTGCTTCAAAGGCCCCCAGCTCCACTTCACCATCATCACAACTACAGTTCACCGAAGAATTTTTACTCTTTCAGACCAGTGGTGAGAACTTGACCCATGATAAATTGTTTAGTCTTCAAAATAATTCTGAAAAGTAGCTATTTGTATCACAGTTCCACAGAGCAGCAATCCATGTTTCAGGAGCACAGTATACTAAACTTGCAATTTCTAAGGTTTTGCAGTCAATGTGAAAATTAGGAAAAAAATACATGTAAGAGGTAAGCAAAGGGCAAGTAGTCTTGATGAAGCCAAACAAGAGACGTAATGGGAGAGATTTTGAGGATTAATTATTTATGCAAGAGGTGGCTTAATGGAGCTAAAGATTCCAGAAGTGGGACTCTGGAGAGGTGGCCAAGCAGCAGCTGTTGCCGTGGAGGGGGTCCCCGGGCGCGGGCGAGGCTGGGCTTGAGTGACGTTAAATGACCCTGCTCACTGAAGTCACATCTTTCAGGATGATCTGTCATCCCCCCTCCACTCTCACTGCTACTGTTTTAGTTCAGGTTGTTATATTCCTTTTCTGGGTTACTCAGTAGTTACCCAATTTTATTCCTTCCCTCTAATCCTCCTGTTTCAATTCATCTGTTAAACGGTGGCTAGAGATTCCTCTAATGTACAGACTTTCTAGTCTCACCCAGTTACCTTCAGAATGCTTTCACCTCTTTAGCTAGACATGTATCTATTTCATACATTCTGTTACGTATTTCATATCCCATCTACTGATAGCCTTATATTCTTTCATCCTCTCAAAAGGCCTCAAAAGAAGCCTTTTCTCTGTGGCCTCTCCCACCCACCACTCTACCCTTCACCACAGACCTATGCACCTGTTTGAGCTGTCTGTAAGCACCACACCCTTTGTCCCACCTTGTCTTTGTTCATGCTAATTTCTCCACCAGGTGCACCCTTCCATCTCACCTCCCGTGCCACCTCTTCTTGGAAGTATATCTAGGCTTCCTGAAGCTGAGTCGGGCCTCTCTGTTTCTCTATCACCCTGAAGATGTTATCTGAACATGTAAATTGCATTTAATTAATATTCTACTAATCTTTTTCATTCACAGACTAGAGATCCTTCAGTGTATGAATTGGACATTCAGTTTCATTCTCCACTTCACACAGTGTTTAGCATCCCATAGGTATCAATACACGTTTGCTAACTGAATGAATGATCTGATCACAGGAAAGTGGTGAGAGGCCTCCTCTGGTATTCAGCAGTAAACTATTAAGTGTAGGAGTTTTTACTACACTTTTTTTTTTAAATTAATTTCTTTATTTTTGCTGTGTTGGGTCTTCGTTTCTGTGCAAGGGCTTTCTCTAGTTGTGGCAAGCGGGGGTCACTCTTCATCGCGGTGCGCGGGCCTCTCACTATCGCGGCCTCTCTTGTTGCAGAGCACAAGCTCCAGACGCGCAGGCTCAGTAGTTGTGGCTCACGGGCCTAGTTGCTCCGCGGCATGTGGGATCCTCCCAGACCAGGGCTCGAACCCGTGTGCCCTGCATTAGCAGGCAGATTCTCAACCACTGTGCCACCAGGGAAGCCCCTTTACTACACTTTTTAAAAAATGTTATTTTATTCAAGTATAGTTGATTTACAATGTGTTAATTTCTGCTGTACAACAAAGTGATTCAGTTACACATATCTATATTCTTTTTCATATTCTGTTCCATTATGGTTTATTACAAAATATTGAATATGTTTCCCTGTGCTATACAGTAGGACCTTGCTGTTTATCCATTTTATACATAATAGTTTACATCTGCTCATCCCAAACTCCCTCTCCATCCCTCCCACACCTCCCACCCCCCTTGGCAACCCCAGTCTATTCTCTATGTCTGTCTGAGTCTGTTTCTGTTTTGTAGATAGGTTCATTTGTTTGCTACACTTTCTGGTCTAATTGTCCTGGACTCATCATGATGAACTCCCCTGGGGAGAGGAAGAGGAGCTGCCACCTTTAAACACTTCCATTACTTTACCTTCCTCTAGAACATGATGGCCTAAAGGGTCAAGGCTGAATCCACCTAACGATTTTGGTTTTTGGTTTTGTTTTCATTTTCAATTTGGTGAAATGAGTGAATGTGCTGCCTTCTTTCTTCCTTTCAACATTTGACCAATTTTCTAATTCATTTCCACCTAAATTCCCCTTCACATGCTATTTTCCACTCCAATTCTATGTATAGTACCTTCTATTAGTATTCTCTCCCTTTAAACCTACAGAGCACATGTCGCTTCACTGATCATCCGGAAGGAGATGTTGCTTGGAAAGAGAGCTAAATTATTTCTGCAGTGAAGGTGTTGCATGATGAGAGATTCCCCCTTTAGCTGGGCTCCTGACTACTCCATGTTATTGCATTGAAAAACTCGAGTCTCTAAGAATTGTGCATGTATAATGTCTCTCTGTGCTTTGAAAGCAGTTCTTATGAGAAAAATACAGAGCATTCCTCAAGCAGCTCAGATGAGCCAGGAGGATATTGGACCTGGGATTTTCCCAATACCTGCAGGAGTTTATAGCACAACTAGGAGAAATCCTTATCCATTCAGCCATGCATTCAAACACTTTTACCTAGAGTACCAACTGGGGCCATCAAGTATTCCTCACATGTGTAGTAAATCTACTTACTTGGCAGTCACATTTCATATACCACACACCTAATATCCTACCGTTGAGTGTACAAAATTTAAATGACATATATTCTGACTTCAAGTTATTTTAATTGACATAAATAGTGTTTACTGACAGAGCTGGGTCATCCATGTAAGTAGCTTCATGATGCCTCTTGTTTGCCAAGCTTTGTGGTAGACACTGGGTTTGCAAAAGTGACTAAATATATTCCACCTTGAGGAGCTTCACTCTCTAATGTACCCTATTAAATAGCTGCATATTCTGCCTAATCAAGTCTTAGAAAGTCTGCAGATTATCGTCCATTTGCATCCATGCCCAGATCGCTTCCCTGCCCCTTTCTGTCTTGCTCTGTGCTTCAGAGGTTGGCTGCTATGTTATCTCCCTGAGAGTTCCTCCAGAAATACATGTTCTCCCTGTGTCCGCAGTCCTCGAGGGAGACGGTTTCCCTGTTGCTAGTGCATCACGGCCCTGGTCAATTCTCTTTATCTTAACTTTTTTCAGTTAAACCTTTGAGTGTGCATTTTTGCTGAGACCCTCTGACAGGCCACAAGTCCAGGGCTAAAAGAGGCCTTACAAAAAATCTGGTTTATCTTCTATATTAGTTTCCTGGGTATATATTTCTGTATCTTGTTCTTGCTTTTTCAGATCCTTCTATAGCTTACACTGTCTTTCTCTACTTTCTAGATAATTGAGGCAAGGTTAGATACACATTTTTACATTCCTTTCTGGTGCTCACCTATGGAATATAACACAGATGGGAACATAATAGTGCTCAGTATACATGCTTTTGAGAGAGTTTACCTAGAAATCAGTTTAATAAAATATCCTCATAGAAAACTACCAATTGACAAAGAACTTTAAATGAAGCCAGACTCTATTACTTACTTAGTAGTAAGTATAAAGATATATGATATGTGGATAAATATAAGGATATAAGGATATATGATAAATATGAGGATATATGGATGGTTCAATTTTATTATTTAAAAAGATAAAAAGGGAAATTCAAATGAGACACACATTAAAGCAGTTGTAATATCAAAAGTGAATATGCAGAAATATTTCCAAAGAGTGTGGAGAATAAGTCAACTCATTTAAATGTATTTTATTCAGCAAAGAGAAATAATTTTTCATCTTTAGAAATAACATTGAGTACTTCAAAAACAATATCTAGATTTAGAAGACAAATAGATTTTTATCATCCTGTATCATATTTTTCCAGTTACTAATGGGGAGAGATTTGAGAACTAATTCAACCCTTCCTTTATGATATTTTGATTAAGTGCTATACTTCTAGACTCATATTTCTCCAAATGTGGTACATTGGAATCACTTGTTAATATGATTGTTGAATACGTAGACACCTGAGCCCCTGTCTGGAGGTGGGATATAATTTGAAAAAGGACTTCTGGCAATTCTTATGCACATTCAATTTTGAGAAACAGTATCCTACCCAAGAGTATTAAATAGAAATCAGCCAGACAGCAATAAAACAGCTAGAAGGTTTAAGATCATCCTGGACAAGTTCATCAGCGGTTCTTGTTCTCAGCTTCCTCATATGCAAGTGAGCAGTGAAGGACCAAGGAGAGCCTTACAGAGTCTCTAGGATTCTAGATGCTCAGGGTGCACATGAAGAACCTTACATTTACAGAGACGGTAAAGTATTAGCTGCCATCAGTGACAGTTGTGCAGAGAAAGCTACACTGAGTTGTTAAAAGTTATCATTGCTCTATGTCTTAGTACGGTTTCCATAGAGCTTAAAATTTTAATGATAGTAAATCATTCTCATGATGGCTTAGTGTTTTTATTTTATGTTCCACTAATTTATCAATTTGTTTCCTTAAAGAAAAAGTGGCTTAGTTACCCATAACAATGCTACATCATTTCAGAAACTTTAGGATACATTTCTTTTTATTTTCCTATAGGCTTACAAAACTTTGAGTTTTTTCCCCTATATTAGGAAAACAAATGGGCAAAGAGAGGGAAGATGGATTGCAAATTGTAATTTAACCTCGAGGTACTGATAATATCATAAACATCATCACGATCTACAGGTTAAATTACAACTTTGTAATCAATCTCTCTCCCTTTCTATTACCCAGCACAGAAAAAATGAAGGCAGGGGATCTAAATCAGAGAATGTGCCCAGCACAAGACTGACAAATGAATGTAAACTACGTCTGAAACTTCCCTAAATGAAACTACCATTTACTGGTAAAAATAAATGAATTTAGGACTTTTCATATTCCAACTGGGGCCAAACCCATCAGTATTCTTTATGAAGACAAAGTAAGAACTTCAGAACTGGCACCCCTAGAACTTCTGCTTTAATGAAATAATGTCTAAACTTGAAGTTCTGTGAAGTTTTAAAACTAACATTCAGTGCTTTGCTTAAAGACGGCTTTGCAATCTGGGATTTTCCGTTGTCACATAAGCCTAAACCACATCGGAAATAAATGCTTCTTTGTTTTATAGAGTGATTCAAAATAAGATATTGTCTTTGAATCGTGGTTTATAAGTTATAAAATGCCCTTAAGTGCTCTGGCTTTTCACAATACTGGAAAGAAGAAATTTACAAAAGTTAGCAAACTTTTTTTACATGTTAGAGTGTGGGAATAAACAATGGACTCATAGAAGGACAGGTAGCTAGATATGTGAGATCTAAGTGCAGACATCAGGAGGTGACCTCATGTTTTATCTAAGGCATCATTCCATACCTCATAGTCACTGCAGAATTATTCTCTGAAGATTTGCCTTGCATTGTATATTTATAATTGTAAATGTGCACCCTTTTAAAGAACACGGTAATTTCCTAAGATGAAGCGCATTTCTCAGCCCTCTGTAAAGCACTGTAAAATTGGAATTGTACGCAATTTAGTGTACACAATGACCCTGAAACTTTTTCGTGAGATAGAATCAAATCAGAGTAATTTTTGAAAGTAATTACTTCTGAAGTTAAAAAGCAAAACAAAACTCAAAGTTGGAAGAGAGTGTAAGAGTCACCTTTATTACTTTATGCTCAAATTACATTATGGGTTAGTAAAATATCTGCAGGAAGATATAAATACTCTTAGAGAGGGTTTATTTTCTAGTTGTATATTTTTTCCCTGATACTAGAAGCTGCTACAAACTGGAGCATCACTTTTCTTAAAGGTACTGGACAGTACTGATCAAATATTTGATAATATGTAATATGCTATGTAAGGTAAATGTATTTAAATAAAGGAAAAGGAAACTCAATGGTCTCTGCTAAACAAATATCACAGTATGTGATAATAAGTAATATCTAGTTGACAATTTTTAGTGTTTTCTATGTGCCAGGCACTATTTGAAGGACTATATTTTAGGTCATTCAATATAACAACCATATGAGATGAGTTCTCCTATTATCCCATTTCACAGAAGAAAATGAGGTACAGAAAAATCATATAACTTGCTCGTGAACACATAACTGGACATTTTGGAGCTGTGATTTAAATGCAGTAAATCTGTCTTTAGAGCCAGTGTATCTGTCCACCATGATATTCTGCATCTCACAAACTGAGACTAATGCCACTTCTTATATACTAATTCAAAAATCAAATGCATAAATAGCCAGAGCATTGGATATTTGTTATTTTCTAATCATTCCAAAAATATTCTTTAACACTTGAATTGTTTCTAATTTAAGTGTTGTTTTATCAGGGTTCTCCAGAGAAAGAGAACCAAAAGATTTTTTTCTTTATCATTTTTTATCTTTGGTTCTTAGTTTTTATTTATCTGTTTGTGTGTTATTTACTCTGCTTGAGCCGGGCTCTGAGCTACTTTTGATTTGTGCTTGACATTTTTCATTATATTTGAAGTTTCTCTGCCATTATCTTTTGAATATAAATATTTTTTCTGCTCATTCTCTCTCTCTTTTCATTCTGAAACCTAAATTTATATACATATTAGACCTTCTGGCTTCTCTGTTCTTCACTGTGCTTTTTTTTTTTTCCTATTTGGGTCATAGTTTGGGTATTTTTCTTGATTTAGTTGCAAGTTCACTGACTCAGATGGGTCAAGTCTGCTGATGAAGCTGTCAAAGGCATGCTTCATCCCTAGCATTTGCCTTCCACTTTTCTTCCGCCTACTCCTCCACTGAAATCCAGCATCTGTTCCTGTGTGAAGTCCATCTATTCCACTAGATTTCAACCTCTGGACCACTTCTACATCTGGGTCTGTTCGCTGTTTTGTTTTGACAGTGAGTTGTTTTTTCTGCTTTTTGTTATGTCTCATCATTTTTGGTCGAATATTGAATATCATATGAAGCACATCAGAGATGGAGATAAATAGGATTTACACCTAGAAATGAGCGTGCATCCTATTAGAATTGAAGTGGTCAGGATCTGGGCTAGATTTGGGGTTCACAGTTATGCTCGGTTATGTTCAATGCATCAGAATCTTCAAAGCCCTCTCCCAGGTCATTGCTTTTGTGCTGTGTTTAAGGAGGAGGCTGTGGCACTTGAGGGTTTGTCTAAGTGTTTCTCTTCTACCCGCAGCCTTTAGCATTTTCTCAGTGTCTGCACTAAGGAGGGGTTTCTTTTCTCCATGCTCTTATCCATCTCCCATCCATAGCCTTCTAGGCTGGTGGTGGGGTGTCAGGGAGTTTGCTGTTGTCCTGACCGCGCTACAGCTCAGGGGCATAGTCAGGCTCCGTGTGTGTGTGTGAGTGTGTGTGTGTGAGTGTGAGTGTGTGCACACATGTGAGTGTGTGAGTGTATGTGAGAGAGTGTGTGCACACACGTGTGTGTGTGTGAGTGTGTGTGTGTGAGTGTGTGTGTGTTTGTGGCTTTCTCCCCTTCCTGCCTCTCCTTGCTGCAGTGGCCACACAGTGATGCCTCTGCTGGGTCTCTCTCAGGGGCAGAGTTTCCTACCCCTGCCCCGTGGTTGCTGGCCTCCTCCTGCACTAAGGTAGAATCCCAGGCACCAGGATGTTTCTGGCCCTCCCTCAGGATAGCAGGTTTGTTTTCCCCTTATCCCGACCACGGGATAGTTGCCTGCTCTGCCCCCGCAGGTGGAGAGCAGCACGTTCTTCCTCCAGCCAGACACTGTGGTGTCTGGGAAAGAGGCTTTGCTCCCCCTCACACCCCCAGTTAAGGCTCCTTGAAAGAAGAGAAGGTCAGGACATTGTCAGGGCTTTGTGCCCTCCACCTCTCCCCTCCTCAGCTGCTGGCGGTCTCCTCTGGGAGCTGGGAGTGGAGGATCTGTTGGGCCTCCATCAGCACCTCCAGGCCTCTGCTCCGGAGGAGGAAAGGGATCCGCAGGGAAGAGGAACCTTGTGCCTTTCCTGGGTAGCACCATCCCCTCCACTGTTCCTGCACAGATACAGGAGGCCCTGTCCAGTGGGCCACTCTGTCCACAACGACCCCCTTGTGCATCCCCGTGGTCCAAGGGTAAGCGGGAGTCCCCCTCATGTCTGGGGTTTCCATGACTCTGCTGTGACTTTATCCTTCACTCAGCCTGTACCAATTCATTCAAATTTAGGAGCATCCTTACATACGTGTGTGGTTCCTTCCTCTTCCTCCCAGGCGCAGATGCATACATGATCCAGTTCGTGGGTCCTCTCTCTCTTCACTGGGATCCATCTTCTCTTGAATTTCAGATGACTTGGTTGCTTACCCTCAGCTTTCTGATAGGATCAAGAAAAATGATGATTTCTTACTCTTAGGGTAAGAAGGGTGCTCTCTCTGTCTTTGTACATCCTTGGCAGAAACAGAATCTCAAGGCTATGTACTTTTAAGAGCCAACCATCAGATGAATAATGTTGAATGCTGTCATTTTCTGAGCTTTTCCAAGTCCATGAATCATAGGAATTGAGTTGACATACTTTAGGATGCGAATTTTGTGTTCTATATAGATTAGAATAAATGAAAAAATTAAGGTAAATGTAAGAGTGACACAGACAAAATCCATCTTCTTGAAACTAAAGTGTACTTTTACTTTTAAAAAAAAATTAGATTTATCCAGATGGCCCAAGCTTTTAACTGAATTTATTGGTTACCTAGTAGCTCTCCACTGCATTTTTCTTTCATAGACTTATCTGAGCTATAACTGAACCATGTAGCAATATGTAACTCAAGGCAGAGCTTAAAATATTTACTCATAAAAATTGTGTTTCACAGTGGAAATAAATTTAGATCTATTTAGCTGAGGATGTTAGATCATTTATTTTATTAAAATTTGTGTCTTTTGATTTTTCACCTTTTAAATAATTTTGTTTCATATGTCCATTTCTTCTGTTCTATAACCATCTAAAACATAAAACATGCATTTTGCACTTCATTAAACTATACTTTAGGACTAGTGAGGTTCAGAATTAAGGTGACATTATTATGAATAAAATGATTGAAGCATAATTATGGCATAATTGCCAACTATTAAACATAAACATAACCATTATTTCTAATTTTTATTGGAGTCATTATTAATATAATTTACATTTTAAATGACTGTTATCTCCAGATTATAATGCAACTTTATTGGAAAAATAATGATGACAATTTTAATCTTGTGGTAAATACACATTCTCAGTATAATCTGGGGGATAAGAGAAAGTTTACATGAACTATGATGCTTTCTGGCATTAATAAGGGCTTGTGGAGAGAATACAATACACACATAAAATGTCTCCACCTGAGGACCAGTTCCTTATTCCCTCTGCCTCCTTATAAAATTAGCTAGTGGGCCCATTGGCGGGAAAAATGGCTGTTCCCACCTGAAAGTTCTAATTTAATTCTAATCAAGTCAAATCCATTCTCTGAGTTGACATTAGTTATGCCCGATTAGCAAGGTCTAGAGTGGAAAACAGAAGGAAAAAATGTTGGCAATTCCAAGTCACTCAAAGTAAAATCATTTATCAGGTTTTGCTAATCTACACTAAAATTCTTAAATTGAAAAAATAGTGAGTCGGGGGCCACAGTTCCCAGATATCACACAGTTTCTGAAGTAATGTATTTTACTTAATAGAATATAAATATTTTGCTGCCAAGGACAATGATTTGTACAAAGTTGGAATTCAATGCAAGTTTATTTAATGAAGGCATTAATAAAATGATACCCTGGATTTTCCATGCAAAACATACAAGCATTAATATTTTGTCATATTTTTTAAGTTATTCATTCATCATTCATAGATACTAACTCTCTATTGTGACAGACATTGTGCTGGTGCTGAAAAACCCTAATTAAATCTATGTGTTTGATGCATATTTGGATAAAACTGTGTTTCTGAATTACAGCCTCAGCCCAAGCATCTGAGCCAACATCACTATCATGAGTAAAATTTTAGTCTCTTATTTCCCAGTTTCAGTTGCTGTCTGATGAGGAATGATGTTGGACAATGTGAAATCCTGGCTAAAAAGCACACTGATGGTTGATTTCCCTGAAATGTTGCACATAATGTTTCAGGGATCTCAGAGAATAGAAGGTGTAATGCAGGATTACAAATGTAATAATAAATGTACAATGGAATATTACTCAGCCATAAAAAAGAATGAAATAATGTCATTTGAAGCAACATGGATGGACCTAGAGATCATACTAAGTGAAGTAAGTCAGACAGAGATGACAAATATCATATGATATCACTCATATGTGGAATCCAAAAAAAAAGAAAAGATACAAATGAACTTATTTACAAAATAGAAACAGACTCACAGACTTTGAAAACAAACTTATGGGTACCAAAGGGGAAATGTAAGGGGGAGGGATAAATTAGGAGTTTGGGATTAAATATACACACTACTATGTATAAAATAGATAATCAACAAGGACCTACTTTATAGCACAGGAAACTCTACTCAATATTCTGTAATAACCTCTATGGGAAAGAATCTGTAAAAGAATGGATATATGTATAACTGAATCACTTTGCTGTGCACTGGAAACTAACACAACATTGTAAATCAACTATTCTCCAATATAAAATTAAAAGTTTAAGCTAAAAAAATAAACTTGTTATACATTCATTAAAAATAAAGAAATGTAATAACCCTCAATTTTCAATTTGGGATGTTAGCTGTCAGCAAATAATCTAAAAAATTATTTAAACTGTGACAAACTCTTATTAAATATTTTCTATTAAGCACAAAGTATATTTAGGATTTTTTGATAAGTTTTTCAAGATCTTGTCTATCTTCGGATGATTTCTTTTCAAATTATATAGTCATATATAACTTGAATTAAAAACAAAAAAAATTGAAATAAATTAAAAAATAAAAGCAGTGCAGAGGTTAGAGTACTATACTTGGAAATGCATTTTTTGCTGTAAAGTTTATTGCAAAATACAGCTATGGTATAGTGAAATCCTTCCCAATGACATGAGTTGTCAGTTGCCATATAATCTACTAAATAGAGCCTTTTGCAGGGGGAATAGGGGGAAAAAAAAGAAGCAGTTTTTATTTCATCCTACTAACCAAGGCTGTGATAAGCTGATAAAAAAAAGGAAATTGAATTTCTCAGAAATAATTCTAGTAATAGATGGGTCAGAATGAGATGGAAATGGGGAAAAAAGACAATACTACCTTATTTTAAAAATAGGAAGCAGACAGAAATCCAGCATGCACTACTGTCAATCAAAAGGTACTCACTTCCCAGCCTTGCTGTACGCTTCTATTTGCAGAAAGCTCAACTATCTCTGAACTGGATGCTCTAAATAAAAGGCGTGATTTCTAGAGGAAATGTCCTAGCTGTCCTATTTCTTATGGAAAGGGACACAATTCTGCAACTTCCTTGTTGACTATCCCACTAGGTAGGAAATAAATCTCCTATTTTTATAATATTTTAAAAATTACATTTCTTTGTAAAGAAATATTCATCTCTCATTAGCTAGCTTTTTTTTAAAAGCCAAAAGAGCATTTTTGATAAAAGAATAACTGTGAGTGTATCCACCTGTGGATGTGTCCCAGTTGTTTTCCCTTAAATACCCTGCTGAAGATTTTCTACCTCATACAACGTGCATTCCAGTTATCTCGTAGACACAGGTTATTTTAAAAGGGGGTTCCCACTTGGGATCCATAATTGTATGTCTGTAAAATGAAAGTGTACTTTACTAAAAATTCACCTAATTAGTTATTTCAAAAGTCAAAGGAATAATTATATGAAGATTAAATGAGTCCTACAAATATCCCACTGTGAACACAGGAGTGTGCTAAGTGTCCTGTTTTGTGTGGTTCTTCAGTCTAATTAGAATAGACAAGATGGCAACAGATTACATATATTTTATATAAAAAATTCACAAAATATAGTTTCATACCTAGTAATACTTTTCTGACAAACTGCTGTCCTGCCAACGTTTAATGTTATTGAATTTATTTACATTCAAATTGCTCCTCAAAACTCAGCACATTTATCTTTTTTTCCAGCATTATTGAGGTATAATTGACAAATAAAAATTGTATATATTTAAGGTGTACAACATGATGATTTAAAGTATGTATGCAAAGTGAGATCATTACCACAGTAAAGTTAATTAAGATACACATCACTGCACAGAATTACCTTTTCCCTTCCTTCCTTCCTTCCTTCCTTCCCTCCCTCCCTCCTTCCATCCATCCCTTTTTTCTTTCTTTTCATGGTGAGAACACTTAAGATCTATCCTTTTAAGCAAATTTCAAGTATATAATCCAGTTTTGTTTAACTATGGTCACCATGCTCTATATAAGATCTTAGGAATTAATTTATCTTGCATAAATGCACCTTTGTACCCTTTGAGCAACATATCCCCATTTTCCCCAGCATCCCCACCCCTGGCAAACCACCTTCAACTCTCTGCTTCTATGAATTTGACAATTTTAGATCCATATGTAAGTGACACCTTGCATCATTTATCTTTCTGTGTCTGGCTTATTTCACTAGGCATCTTGCCCTCCAGGTCCATTCATGTCATTACAAATGGCAGGATTTTCTCCTTTTTTTAAGGCTGAGTAATATTCCATTATTCACTACAGTATATATATATTGTATATCACATTTTCTTTATGCAGTCATCTATCGATGAACATTTAGGTTGCTTCCATATCTTGGCTATTGTGACTGATGCTCCAATGAACATGGATGTGCAGATATCTCTTCAAGACCTTGATTGCATTTCCTTCAGATTTATAGCCAAAATTGGGATTGCTGGATTGTATGGTAGTCCTATTTTTAATTGTTTGAGGAACCTCCATCCTGTTCTCCATGGTGGCTGCACCAATTTACATTCTTACCAACAGTGCACAAGGGTTCCCTTTTCTCCACATCCTTGCTTGTTTTCTTTTGTCTTTTTTTTTTTTTTCGGTACACGAGCCTCTCACCTTTGTGGCCTCTCCCGTTGCTGAGCACAGGCTCCGGATGCGCAGACTCAGCGGCCATGGCTCATGGGCCCAGCCGCTCTGTGGCATGTGGGATCTTCCCAGACTGGGGCAAGAACCTGTGTCCCCTGCATCGGCAGGCAGACTCTCAACCACTGCACCACCAGGGAAGCCCCTCTTTTGTCTTTTTGATAATATCCATTCTAACAGGTGTGAGATGATATCTCATTACGGTTTTGATTTGTGTCTTCCAGATGATTTGTGATGTTGAGCACGTTTTCACATACTTGTTGGCCATTTGTATGTCTTCTTTGGTGAAACGTCTGTTCATTTTTCTTAAAGTGCTAGAATATTTTCTTACACTTCAAAAATGGCTCCAATAATTTAAGCATGGTACCTCTCAGAGGATGTTAGCGCTGGCAATCAATGATGAGAAACCCAGAAATATCTTTATGACTAAATAACTCTCTTTGTTTAAGCTTTTTTCTATCCACAATTAGATTTATAGCAATTAATTTCCACATTCTCTAATCATAAGGATGTCCTTATTCAAACATTCAAACCAATACAACTTATATGTAGAAAATACATATTTCAGTACCTTTCCTCCAAAATTATATATAGACATTGGATAGAAAACATATTTTAAAAACTCATACATCTTAAACACTAACAAGTGAAAATTATACTCATTATATCTTACCTTTAGAACATAACATTTTAGGATCTTATGTTAGATTCTTCAGGCCTTAGGAAAACAAAATTAAAATGCTCTAGCTTTTATTTTCTTTCCTAGTTCTGGCTACTTTTACTGTCTGAACAAAATCCTTTGAAGTTTCAGGAATGTCACTTTCAGATGTAACTCTAATATATACTTGGGACCATTGCCCCCATATCTTCAAGAATTCCATTAACACACACACACACACACACACACATGCATACACACACACACACACTCCAGAAAACAAAAGTATTAACCAGAGTCACAATATTTTATTTACATATTGGAAAGAAAATTACAGCTGATCCATTTTGTAACCAATCCCTTTATTTCTTAAAAATCTTTTTTTCTCAATCCTCTTCTTCACAGAGCAGTCACATACATAACAAATCCTGAAAACTTTGCTAGACAACCAGACAAGATTGTGTAAAGTTCTGATAAAATGGAATGAAATCTTAGGCTGCCCTAGAATTGTTGTAAAGGCTCAGGGTCACCACACAACATGGTTTTAAAACTCAGGACCCTCACGTAGGCTGGACAGAAATGAGTCTCTAGATACATCTCTTGCTTCAAATAGGTTAGGGCTTTCACAGAATAAAATTGTGCCAAGAAGTCACTTTGCTGTCTAGACACACACCTCAATAGTCACAGATAGAGTGGATCAGGTAGGAATCGAAAGATAACCCAAGCTTGTTTTTTTCCTAAATCGAAAGATAACCCAAGCTGCTTTTTTTTTCCTATCTCGCCTCTCCATCTGGGCTCCTCTTTTTGCCTAAGGATTCTGTAAAATGGTGACTTTTCCCAGTGCAGACTGAAACATCTTCCAGGCTTCTCTTCACTAAGATGTAGACAACTCCAAGGGTTATCATGTTGCGATGACTACTTCTATTTTCAAAGGGACTAAAGCTTCTATAGCCAGTAAAGTTTCTAGTGACATATATTTAAATAAAATGTAGTAATAGAGATATATTTTGGAATCACCAGAGCCTTCCTGTTCTCACCAAAATAAAAATAAAAGAAATGGAATAATTTATATCACACCTATTTTCTTTGGACAATTTTATGGTAATAACAAAGATAAAATACGGTAATTATTGTTATTTTTTATTTTTTATTAATAATTACCAATAATGGTAATTATTGTTATTTTTCCCACATTAATGATGCTATAACAGGCCAAGAAAGATGATATAATTGGCCTGTATTATCCACCTAGTGAGTGGTGGAGCACAGAATATAGACCTTAAATGTCTGACTGCAATATGCTCTCCTAAAACTAGATTATGTTGTGTGCTAATCCATGTGAGTGGATAGTGAATTTTATATGAGGTTTTGCTTCAGTTGTCTTGTGATTATTTGATCAAACGTTCCAAACTTTCCTCATTCAGTGGACCATATGTTTCTTCTCAAAGCTAACCTGATACTTGGAGTTCACTGGGTTTAGGGTTGTCAGATCAAATAGAGGAGACCCAGTTAAATTGAATTTGAATTTCAGATACACATACGAATAATTTTTTAGTAGAGCTTTGACCCCAACATTGCATGGGCTATATCTGCAATATTTAGACATAGTCCTAAAAATTTTTATCTGAAATTTGAACTAATTAAGTATCACATGCTTGACTAAATTCAGCCACCCTAACTGGGGCACACCTGATTATGGAACCATCAGTCGTAAATCCACCATTTCTTATCCTCGCATTTATCCTTGTGTTGGGTATGTGACATTGGTTGCAAAATGTTATATTGCAATAGGGCAACTCTTATGGGTACATTGGGAAATGATATCTTTCTCTCATTGTGTTTCCTAAATTGAAGTACGGATTTTATCTTTCACTTTTTCAATCTGAAGAAAAAAACAAGTGACTGGTGAACAGTATACCAAAGTATCAGTTTCTATATAAACATTATGAACAGTCATGCACATGTTTTCTTTCATTTCAAATTTTCCCCTTGCTATGGAGCTAAATTCAGTGACTTTTTCTATATAGCCTGTGGTGAATTGGTATGTTTGCCATCCATTACTTTTGACAGTTTTAACACATTTGATTGACTGTTTAATGAAAAGGACATTTGATCATATATATTTTTCATAAAGCTTGTAAAGTTTTTCTCCTTACTGAAGTTGAGGGCAAATGGACATGTGAGGGGTGAATTTCAATAGCAAGCTAACATCCCCAGGGGTCTGATGCATGTAGAAAATCTGTAGAGATCAAAACTCAAGAATATGTCCTTAACCTTTCTTTTGGTAAGAATAGTTTTACTTAGCTACCCAGAAATAATAGATATAGCCAAGAAATTGACATTGTGCTATACGTTTGTCACCCTGTAGCTTACAATGCATTTTTACCTGTGTTTCATTTAATTCATATTAGCCTAGTGAATTAGATAATGATCACTCCATATGCAGCTGAATTAATTTTACTCATTAAACAAGAAGAAACCCTCCTGGGTTTGCTCAAATTCTGTGGTGGTATTCATTTGGAAAAGGCAACCATTGCTGAGCAAATAAGACGTCTTTTATGAAAAAAAGCATCCTGTAGTTTAAACCTGTCAGGATGAGGACTTTCTGACATGCAAAGCACATATTTGGTTTGACCCACTGCTGGTACATTAGAATGAACATGAATGACACATTCTTTCTTATTCTTACATATACCCTTGTGTTGGATTATATGAGATTGATTCCAAAATGTTAGAGAAAAATAAGGCAACATTATGTAAAGATTGCATTTTTTTCAAGACTTCCTTTTCTTAGAGCAGATTTGGGTTCCCAAAAAAATTGAGCGGAAGGTGCAGGGATTTCCCATATATCATCTACCACAACAGGTGCCAAGCCTCTACCGTTATTAACATTGCTCACAAGCGTGGTACATTTGTTATAATTGATTTATTACAATTGAACCTAATCAACCAAAGTCCATAGTTCACTGTAGGGTTCACTCTTGGTGTTGTGCCTTCTCTGGGTTTGGACAAAAGTGTGATGTCATGTAAATATCCTTACAGTATCATACAGAGCATTTTTGCCACCCTAAAAATCTTCTGTCCTCTGTTTATTCATCCCTCCCTGACACCCCAGTCCCTTGCAACCACTGATCTTTTTACTGTCTCCATAGTTTTGCCTTTTCAAGAATGTCATAGAGTTGGAATGGTACACTACGTATCAATTTCAAAGATATGTAGCCATTTCAAATTGCCTTTTCCACTTAGGAATGTACATTTAGAGATTTCTCCATGTCTTTTCATGGCTTAATAGCTCATCTCTTTTTACTGCTGAATAATATTCCATTGGCTGGATGTCCTACAGTTTATTTATCCGTTCACCTTCTGGAGGACATCTTGGTTGCTTCCACATTTTAGCAATTATGCATAAAGCTGCTGTAAACATCTATGTACCTGTATTTTATGTGAACACAAGCTTTCAAATACGTTAGGCAAACATAAAGGAGCATGGTTGCTGGATCATATGGCAAGATTATGGTTAATTTTGTAAGAAAGCACCAAACTGTCTTCCAAAGCGGCAGCACCATTTTGTCTTCCAACCAGCAAAAAAATGAGAGTTCCTGTTGCTCAACATCCTTACCAGCATTTAGTGTTCTCGATTTCGGACATTCTAATAGGTATGTAGTGGTATCTCATTATTGATTTAATTTACATTTTCCTGATTGCATATGATGTGGAGCATCTTTTCACGTGCTATTTACCATCTGTATATCTTCCTTGGTGAGGTGTCTATTAAGGTCTTTGGCTCATTTTTAATCAGGTTGTTTGTTTTGTTTTGTTTTTGTTTTTTGATGAGTTTTAAGAATTCTTTTTATATTTTGAATAACAGTCCTTTATCAGATGTGTCTGTTGCAGATATTTTCTTCCAGTCAGTTTCTTGTCTTCTCATTTTCTTGACATAGTCTTTCCTGGCTCGTAGAGGGCCAGCTGTCTTTCCTGTGTAACTCATGTGGCAGAAAGGACAAGGGAGCTCTCTGGCGTTGCTTCTATAAGGGCCCTAATCCCATTCATGAAGGCTCTGTCCTCTTGACCTAATCACTTCCCAAAAGCCCCACCTCCTAAGATCCCATCACATTGGCTGTTAGGATTTATTTTTTTTTAATTTTTATTGGATCTGTACAGTTGATTGACAATGTTGTGTTAGTTTCAGGTATACAACAAAGTGAATCAGCTATACATATACATATATCCACCCTTTTTTAAGATTCTTTTCTCATATAGGCCATTACAGAGTATTGAGAAGAGTTCTCTGTGCTGTGCCGTAGGTTCTTATTAGTTATCTGGTTTATATATAGTAGTGCGTATAAGTCAATCCCACCCAATCTCCCAATTTGTCCCTCTCCCCCCGCTTATCCCCTGGTATCCTAAATTTGTTTTCTACATCTGTGGCTCTACTTCTGTTTTGTAAATAAGTTCATCTGTACCCTTTTTTAAGATGTTAGGGTTTGACATAAACTGTAAAGTGCCATGGGTGTGGCCATTCTTCTTTAAGAGGTTTATGCAACCCAACCTGTCATCCTCCAATCAAACCATCAAAGTTCTAACTGTTCACCTAGTGTCTGCCCATGGCAGTCATGAATTCCTCTCATTTTATCATGCACAGTGCAATTGTGTATCTCTCTAACAGTAGCCTGAGTGGAGTTAGAATATCCTGCCCACTCAGGAAAGCATTCAGTACTAGTCATTACTGTGGGATGAACCTGAGACTTATGGCCAGATTAACCAGGAAGTCCTCCCACCCAGAGGAGAGACAGCAACAGCCAGAGCATCATGTGGGCAGCAGTCTTTAAATTTCCTTTGTGGTTGCAAACTGTAACTATCTCCCCAGTTTCTCCTGACTAATAGTCAATATACTGAAGGACCATTTGTTGCCAGGTCGGCCGTCCACTTTGGTCAACATGTTTCCTACTGATTCCCATGGATATCCCACAAATTCCATTAATCAGTTTACAATGCCTTCATCCTTTCTCTTCCAGAAAGCCATGTCTTTTTCACCATCCTAGCCAGTGTTAATTATACTAAGAGAACTTGTTATTTAAATGAACTCTATAGTGATATTTTGGTAAAGCTGTCTTTCCTGCTACATTACTTTGAGGACACCTGATTTTGGTCTTTTGTATCAGGTCTGCATGAACTACAGATATATCTGCAAATGTTCTTAGAGATCATCTCACTGAGTCAAAAGAATACATTTCAAAACTTTAAGAATCACATCACATTAAGTACATCATATCACATGTACTTCTTTTTAAAAAGGAAATGGTATAAAATTCTTGGTCTTGCTGCAAGTCTAAAAAGTAAAGAACGTTTGCAACCATTATCAACATTATCATAAATAATATATTGTTCTTAACAAAATGGGTGAAATGATGACTGTTGAGGTGTCATCCTGTAGCCAAATCAATGTCTCATTTTGTACGTGCTGACTACTGAAAGGAACATTTGTGAGTCCTTCCCTCAGAACGGGGACACTTTGTCAAAGATGATACAGCACAATACGGGGTGCTGACAGTGTTAGAAGAGGATGAAAATGTAATTTTCAACCCATCGTTTGTCCAGTGCTTCTTTGGGATGTAATTTGTATTTCTCCCTCTTCTGCTTGAATAGTTACTCACACTTGCCCAAAGGAGAGTTGGAGTGAACTTCAGGGTCTTTCAGGGTGTGGCCCACCCAATCTGAGTTAGCCTTCTCTTGAAATTACTGTGTGAGTGAGGAAAAAGTGCCTGAAAACGAGGTGTCATAAAGATCATTTTCTTTCATTGTCTTGCCCCTGTTCTCTGTCATTTTCTGCTATTGACAGATGGTAGTAGATCTGTCATAAACACTGTGCTTTAGTTAAATGTGATCTGGGGTATTCAGTGACTCTTGTGTGAAATCATTGTTTGATATGTGTGTTCCCTGCCCCTCCACCCCACCCAAGCTCATAAAAGCCAAGAGGAGAAAATAATAGAAACTACCTACTTTCCCTCTTTATTTTGTGAAATTGTTTTCAAGTGGGATATCAGATAGGTTTTGGGAAAACAAGGAACTTAAAAGATCTCTTTTCTGTTATCTGCATGCCCATATCACCATTTGAAATGAACAGGAACAGAATGATAAATATGATACTCAAAGAATACATGAAGGGGGAAGGCAGCCAGTTATCTTTATGGACAGAAAATAGCATTATTATTTGTTTTCTTGGTTTCTAAAAGTGTAGTCTAGCTACAAAAAGCAGTCTGCTACAATAGAAAGGTATGGATGATACTTACATGCAATGCAAATCTGGTGGGGAGCACATTGTAATCTCCCCTGGGTTTTTCCAAACTAAGAATCCACCTGCCCCCAAGATTCTATTATCTGTGAGAAAAACCCTTGTATCCTTGTAGCAGTGAGCCACTGCTCCAGATGATTAAGGGTTAATGCCTCAAGGATGTTTATTTGAAAACACTGAAGTCCTCTGTGAAGAACATATGATTTGTATTAGGGGTTCCAAGTTGTGGTGTTGCTCGTGGGGATGGGAGTCAGGGAGCTCGTGTCGTCATCCCCTGGGAATCAGCGTCCGACCTTGACTACAGACTTTTTGAATCAGAATACCTAGAGGTCAGCCTGGGCGTGTTTATCTTCAGAAAAATCCAAAGAGCATACTTCTCTTCAAAATAATCTGTTAAAGTTGAGAAAAACCATGAAATGTAGCTGGAAGTTCATGTGTTAGAAATATGGTGAACATCTACTTCAACTCATGGTGAGCTAGGAAAACTAAGAAAAATGTTTTGCTAAGGGCAACTATAAATCTAGATGAAATATATTTACCTCCCAAAAGTTTCTATAAACTAATAAGGTAGGGAGGAACTGCAGGGTAAGAAATGCTGAGAAGATGAACACCCACAGAGGTCAAATGAGACTTCAAAGCCATTTTGCTTGAGGCCATTTGCCTGTGAGTAGAAGTCTGGGACCGTTCAGCTGGCAGAAGGTGGGGAGTGAAAGCCCAGGGCCCACCCAAGAGGGAAAACTGATAAATACCACTCCCACTCTCACCTGACATCCCTAAACTAGACACTTCGGGGCAAACTGGAGTTAAACTACCCCGCCTTACAGGTGTTTTTGTTTGTTTGTTTGCATTGTTTTGTGTGCCTTGAAAAGTGTTGGAAAACCTCAAATCTTTAAAAAAACTGTTTATTGAAGTATAGTTGATTTACAATGTTGTGTTTAATTTCTGCTGTACAGCAAAGTGACTCAGTTATACATATATATATTCTTTTTCATATTCTTTCCATTATGGTTTATCACAAGATATTGAATACAGTTCCCTGTGTTATAAGAAAACCTCAAATCTTGAATATGGCTTAGAACTGTCCTGAAATAATATCCCTAGGTAACCAATAACAGCAAACTCAAATCCTGTCTGTAGCAAAATACTTTTTGCTGTGAGCCTCATGTTACTTCTACAAATATTTCTTCATGATTTTGTCGGACAGAGTCAAAAATAACGGGGCACATAAGCAATCTGGAATCACTGAATAAAACACAACAACAAATAAGAAAACAGACTCACAAAGAGTGTGTTAGAAGAAATCAAAAACAAGCTTGAATATATATAAAGTGAAAATTACAAAAAGAGACAATACAGATTCAAGAAATTTCAAATAAACCTTTAAGAAATAATGCAAGACTCTAACTGAAAACTCGCTCTAAGAGTTTAAAAACTGATTAGACATGTCTGAAAAGAGAAATAGTGAAACTTAAGCTAAGTCAAAAGAAATTTCCCAGAGAGAAAACAATAATGAAAAATCATAGAAGATAGAGTGAAGGTCATAGAGATGAAAGGAGATCTAATATTACTTTCATGAAAGTCCGAGGATGAATAAAAAGAGAGGATGGGGAAAACTTACTCTGAAGCCAATACAGAAGGACCTACTTCAGCTTGATTTGATAGTAGCTCTGGGTTGAAAAATAAAAATAAAAAAAGGAAGTAGCAAATGGGCAAGTAACTCTAAATTAATTTAACTGTATAAAATAATACTCTATGGTATTTAACAAATATTGAATTAAAATATAATTCACCAGTTGTGGGCTTCTGGTGGCACAGTGGTTATGAATCCACCTGCCCTGGTCTGGGAAGATCCCACATGCCGTGGAGCAACTAAACCCATGCGCCACATCTACTGGGCCTGCGCTCTAGAGCCCGTGAGCCACAACTACTGAAGCCCGTGCACCTAGAGCCTGTGCTCCTCAACAGGAGAAGCCACTGCAATGAGAAGCCTGCTCACCGCCACAAAGAGTAGCCCCCTCTCGTTGCAACTAGAGAAAGCCCACGTGCAGCAACAAAGACCCAAGGCAGCCAAAAATTAATTAATTAATTAATTTAAAAATACTTAAAAAAAAAGCTGGCTGTAATTTATGTAACAGAAGCAAGAATGTTTAACTTCTGAATAAATGAGAGAATAAGTAAAATAATTTTTTGATATCTAAAAGAAGGCAAGGGAAGACAGAGAAAAGGTATACAGAACAAGCAGTATAGTCAGACTTAAAAAATATAACTATGAATTATTTCTAAGAGATCTATCTAAAACATAAGAATACAAAGAGGCTAAAAGTCAAACAACAAAACAAGATATTACCAACAAAATACTAAGCAAGAAAGTTAGTATAGATATATTATTATCTGATAAAATAGGTTTTGAGGCAAAAACAATAACTGGTCACCAAATCTTGTCACTACATAATGATAAAGGATCCAACTTCACCAGGAATATAAAACAATTTGAATATTGTATTCTTCTAATCATACAGTCTCAAAATATATAAAGCAAAAATTGATAAAACTACAAAGAACAACAAACCACTTCAAAATCAAAGTTGGAGATATTAACACACCTTCTTCAGACTGACAAAACCAGTGGAGAAACACATTCAAAGAGAATACAGATGTTTTAAACAGTAAAATTAGCAAATTTGGCCAACTGAACATAAGTAGAAAACTATCACAAATGCAGAATGTGCATATTTTTCTAATACACATGAAATATTTATGAGTACCGATTCTATATGAAGTCCTGAATGGCAGATTGTCATTGGCTGTGCTTTCTAATAAGCCTGCATCCCAGGTGACAGAGAAAGAACAAGTCTTTGGCTTTTTAAGGTTTTGTAGTGGTGATATCAAAAATGAATAGTTTAATATCAAAACCTTTGTTGGGGAAGTTGGATGTGATTATAACCTCATTCCACTTAATAGACCAAGTATATTCTTCAGCAGGTATGAACTGTACCTCAAACACACTTAGTTACAATATTGTTAAGGACCTTCTGATTGCTCTCCCGATATGATGGAATACACACATATACATGTGCATATGCATATACACGTATATGTATATGTGTACATATATGTACACACATAGGCACACACATATATTTCCTCATAAATATCATATATTATGTTACCATACTATATCAGATAACTGCTAAGAACAGAATTTTTCACTATTGTTTTAAGCAGAGTTTTAATAATCATAACATTTTATCAGTCTCTCTCTCTGGTTACTAATCATCTCTTACTTCTCTGTCTGCCACCCCAGTTCAGAATCCACCCCAAGGAATGATTTTGCCTGTGGAAACAACTCTCTGCGAATATACTCTCAACACTTTATATTTAAATAGTGGCTACTAATGATGGTCCCCTTTGACACATCTGATGGCGGTTCTCATCTGAAACTTTGATAGTGTCTGGCCCCTGCACAAATCCCGTGGAGAAGTTGGTCAGAGCCTGCCAAAGAGGTTAGGGTGTGAATCACGTTGACAGATGGTTGGAAGAGCATTTCCAATTACAGACAGCCAGGGGCTAATGAACAGAGAAGGCACAAAGGGAAGACTACTGGAGCAGCATATCTTCTCCGGAAATTGCTGCTTCTAATAACGGTGTGAACGCACCTAGGAATATAAACAACACAGAAAGACAATGATTCAAGCGAGAGCCTTTTTTTCTCTTGGAGCATACTTTTTTTGTGTGTGTGTGGTACGTGGGCCTCTCACTGCCATGGCCTCTCCCGTTGCGGAGCACAGGCTCCAGACGCGCAGGCTCAGCGGCCATGGCTCACGGGCCCAGCCGCTCCGCGGCATGTGGGATCCTCCCAGACCGGGATACGAACCCGTGTCCCCTGCATCGGCAGGCGGACTCTCAACCACTGTGCCATCAGGGAAGCCCCTTGGAGCATACTTTTATAGTCACCCTTGGAATTTGAAAGTGACATTTCCTCTAGGAAATTTCTAAAGAGTTTGAAGTATTTTCGTCCTGATAGTTTTTCCCTTTGTAAGAAATGCTGGTAGTAGCATGTTTTGAGTTGTCAGCCTAGGCCAGTGCTCTTCCTTCATTCCTTTGTTCCTTCATTTCTTCCTTCCTTCTTTCCCTCCCTTCCTTGCTAACTCCCTCTCTCCCTCCCTCACTCTCTCTTTCTTTTTCATCTTATTTTATTGTGTCAAGCCTAACCATTATAAACTTTATAGCCAGTTGATTTATTGTTACAATTTCATCCAAATATTCTGAGATTCAAGGGTAACCCTTTCAGTCTATTCATGGAAACTCCATAGGTAAAGAAGACTAGGAGTGACTGATCTTTGAGGTTAGCGTTTGAACCATCCAGGGGATTTTCAAAGATAAAGGCATGGAAATGTCATTCTGTTGCCTCCAAGGCAATATTCTTAGTAAGCTCCGACCAAACAAGCAGATTTTCTCTGAGCCAGTAATACGGTCATTTTGCAAAACTAAACCTTTTAAGAAACTTACACATTGAGGATTTACAATGAGGTGGCCCAGGAGTGGACACAAACTAACGAAAGTGTGGAGGACTCTGCCCCAGAACATCAGAATTTGAAATCTAGCATTTAGACTTTATGTGCTTGGGACAGTCACTAACCTCCATGCACCTCAGTTCTTAAATCTGTAAAATAGGAGCAATAACCTCCATGAGAATAAATCTAAGCTAATATGTGTAGAGGCCCTGTAGAAATGATCAGTGGAAATGTTTACAAGCATGTACTGGGTAATAAATCCTTCTTCCTTGTTAGTCAATCTTTCTTCCATGCTCACCGTTCTCACTGTTCTTTGTACAGACATCTATTATTGCCTTTTGTTTTTAGACAAAAACAGGGACAATGGTATCTATCTCAAGGGGTCTCCACGATGATTAAATAGAAAAAGGAAAACTCTCTCCCCGGTTCCGCCTGGCACAAAGCAAATGCTTAGCAAGTTCTAGTAACTGGTAGTGCTGCTGTTTTCCTGTGATTACTATTTTTATCACAATATTTACACTTTTATTATTTACTTATCTATTTCCCATTTGTGTATCTTGACCTTTGAGGACTGGCACGATGTGTCCTTCAAAGTGTTTGTGGACCTCATCTCGAGTGATTGAGAAAATCTCAGTTCTTATAGTTTATGGATGATTGTGTCCTAAGCAAGAATCACCTTCCCTAGGAGGAATCAGAATTCCTGGGACATAATGTGGAGGACAGAGTCACTGGCAAGTCCCAGATTTGGTGAATGATTCCAGGCTGCATGGCCCACCTCCAGGTACCACGCAGTTCAACATGTTCCATTTTTAGCTGTGCAGGAGAAGCTGGTGAGGAATGATAGAGCCTGGTGCTTAATTGTTTTTACGTCCTCATTTAAATGCAAGCTGAGTTTCAAAGATGCACATCCTTTCATATCAACAAAGGACAGATGTCACTGACAAAAATGAATGCTAAAACCACCACCTCAGAGAATCATTGCACCACAAATGTTTCATTGATGTTTGATTCTGTTTTCCATTAGCCGTGGAGACATTTACAAAAGCATGGGGGCTATAATATAATATTCTGGGAGAATAGTATCTATCGTCTCCATGAGGGACAAGATGCCTATGGACACAATAGATTTTATTTTAAGCTATACACAGAGGGCAAATTAGTCAGACTGCATTTTCAGGCAAGTTCTAGTGAGAATGTTCTTATTAAATGCTGATTTACAGAAAGAATATAATCACAAAGAGACACCTTAGTTTGACTAAAAATCACTTGTTGTATGAAACCAACCTGACCTATGATTTCTAAGCTTTTCACATTGGTCCTGTCAAGTGAAAAATGAATAAAGAGTTTTAAGGGCGAGTTTAACCAGCCTATCAATGTTATAGTACAGCCTGAAGTTAGAATTTTAAGGCAGTATTATACATGTGCTTGTGTTTTGACCAGAAGCACATGTGTGTGCTTCGTGTGTTTGCATGCACACACACCTACAAACAAATTTAATCTTTTGTAGTATGCCAGACACATTTATTTTGTTTCATAGGAATTTATTTAACAAATAGAAAAAGAAATGAAGGAAGAAATGAAAGAAAGGGGAAAAAAAGAAAAGAAAAACAGTTGTTTAAGAAGTAAAATGAGAAAATAATTCAAGAATAGGAGATGTTATTCAGGGTTTAACACGATAGAGTTTTAAATAAAGCATAATTTTCTCCAAGCCAACAGATATATATGCCACAGAGAGATTCTGAAATTTGTAAATATCCAATGTTGCATAAATTGATCAAATGGAAGTTCAAAATTCTGTCTCAAGAAACAGCACTCTGTTTTTGCTCTGTGTGTTAAAAATGTTTTGCTTCTTGTTAAAGATGAATGTCTTGCTTTAGAATTCTTTCAACTTTAAATAATAATGTGAAACAATGTAACCTGGGCCATCAGGTCCGACTGAAATGAAATCTGTTATTAAGTGTCAAACAATTAAGTCAATGCTCTGCAATAAAAATGACCAAGGGGACATTTTTTGGCATACTTATTTATAACTGATGTACTTATTAATGACCACAACGTTTTATGAGATATTGAGATACTTTTGTAATTATTGACCCCCTCCGCAAATCCCCTAATCTGCCTGTGTTTTTAAAAATAAAATGTCTATTTTCCCGCTGTCCTTAAACATATACTTCAGCAGAATGGGAGTGAGACTTGTAACATATATATTTTTAAAGCTAACCAGATGATTATGGCCATCAACCCCAGTTTAAGGAATCATAGCCCATATGTGGTTATAACTAGTTTTTTTATGTACATGCTGTTTTTCTGTTGGCATTGCAGTTTTATATGGTCCCTTTGGGAACAGAATCCTCCAGCCACTTAGTGTAACTCAGTGTTATCCAAACTCTTTCTAAATTCTTCCAAGTTTCACTTAGAGAAAACAATGACAAGAGCAAAGTACAGTAGACCCTCATTTCAAGATTCTGTATTTGTGAAATTTCCTCCTTAAGAAAATTTATTTGTAGCCCCCAACTCAGTACTTGTGGTGGTCATTCCTGGGCATGTGCAGTGGTAAAAAAGTTTGAATCACCTGACATGCACATCCACAGCTGCCGAGGTACAAGGCCACACTCTGCCTTCAGCTCTTATTCTGTAAACACGTGTCCTTTTCTTGGTCGATTTTGCATCGTTTCTCTCATTTTTGTGCTTTTGGTTGGTGATTCTGCATTTAAAACTGCCCCAGATATGCTGCCGAAGTGCTGCCCAGCGTTCCGAAGTTCAAGAAGGCTGGGATGTCACTGGCAGGGAAAATGCATGTTAGATAAGCTTGGTTCAGGCATGAGTCATAGTTCTCCTGGTCCAGAGTTCAAGGTTGATGAATCAACAGTAGCTATTCAATAAGGTTTCTTCAAACACAAACACATGCAAAACAAGTTTATGTATTGATCTGTGGAGGGAAATGGGACCAGAATCTTGCAGGAACCTAACCCTGTATTTCCTTTAGGAGCAATGGTTCAGTGTTCTGCTAATTCCGTGTTCGTGATGACTTTATTGAGAATCGACTTTATACATGAAATATATTTACCTCGCATATTTTTTTAAAGATTTGTTTTTGATGTGGACCACTTTTCTAAAGTCTTTACTGAATTTGTTACAATATTGCTTCTGCTTTGGTTTTTCGGCCTCGAGGCATGTGGGATCCTAGCTCCCCAACCAGAGATGGAGCCCGCACCCCCTGCATTGGAAGGCAAAGTCTTAATCACTGGACCGCCAGGGACGTCCCTTACCTCACAACTTAAATTAATCTAAATATAATGTAATGGCTTGTTGGTGATTCTTAAAGCCCCTTCAGCATTCTTAAAACCCCTTCAGGATGTAAAAAACATGGTTCACTGAGAAATTTATGTAAATCTATAATCTTCCCTTGAATAAATGTGTATATTCATCTATAACAATTGTATAGATATTACTTTAAATCCATCTCATCTATGTAAGAACAGTATTTTCTATGTAGAGTAGTAATCATAGTTATTATTATTGAGTGGTAACAATATTTGCTGAAAACTTGCTGCGTGTCCAGGGCAGTGTATAACACCACACACACATTTATTTTTCATTTAATCTTCATTTAATCATGGACACTGTTATCCGGGATTCCCTGGTGGCACAGTGGTTAAGAATCCACCTGCCAATGCAGGGGACACAGGTTTGAGCCCTGGTCCGGGAAGATCCCACATGCCGCTGAGCAACTAAGCCTGTGAGCCACAACTACTGAGCCCGTGTGCCGCAACTACTGAAAACCATGCGCCTAGAGCCCGTGATCCACAACAAGAGAAGCCATCATGATGAGAAGCTTGCGCACCACAAAAAAGAGTAGTCCCCGCTCGCTGTAACTAGAGAAAGCCCATGCACAGCAACAAAGAACCTGTGCAGCCAAAAATAAATAAATAAAATAAATAAATTTATTAAAAAAGAAAGAAAGAAATCATGGACACTGTTATTAACCTGATTGTGCAGGTGAGCACATTAAGGCACAGAGAGGTTTTGAGACATGGCCCAGGTACATGGCTGGTGAAAGATAGACCTAGAATTACACCTGAATTATTTGTAACTATGCACAAATACTAAGTAGATTAAACACACCTTGGAATGATTACTTGTTTGATGCCTGCCACTTTAGTAGAATGAAATTCCAGTGAAAGAGGATTTCTTATTTTCCTTGTTGTCATGGCTTCTTCAAGATCTTGTGCAAATCTTGGCAGATGAACACACAGTATAGAATTAAACACATAGTTGGTCGTGTGTTGCATGGAAAGCAGAGCCTGAACCCATGATAAGTGCTAAATGTTACATCATTATCACAAAGACAAAAACGTCCTAAGAGTATTGTATCATGAGAAGAATATTAGTCCTCTCTCCGGCAATAAATAGCATTGTCAACACTGGAAAGCCACTGAATTAATCACTGTCATATATTTTGATCTATAAAATGGGAAACTGTTATCTGTCCCTTACCTTATCTGTCCCTTACCTCTACTCCAGGATACTTATGAATATCTAACGACATACTAGTTGCAAAAGCAATTTCAGACACTTAGGTGTATGGAGTCCCTGCCCCCCATCACCATCCAGTAGTTTTTGTCATTTTGTCAGTGCTTTGTTCAACATTTAGAGTTTGATGATTTCTTTTTTAAACTAAGTTCAAATATATCTCTTTATATTTCAGGTTTTTCTACTGGTCTTGCCTGGATTTATATGAGTTGGACCATTTCTAAGACATATCATTAAAATTAAAGAGAGGACTTTCAGTAATTTGTATTTTACATGTTTTCTCTGAGTTAACTTTAGCCTAATTTCTCATGTCATTTTTGATTACTTATCACTCAAAGCACATCTGAATTTCAGCACTAATTACATCTTTGATCAACCATCTCAAGAAGAGATTGAGATTTTCCTAAAAGAGGACCTCTCCGCATCAGAATGAAATACAGAAACAAAGATAAACAGTGGTATTTCACTGTTCTGGAAGTAGCAATCAATGGAATAAATTTGTTTAAAAAGATTTAAAACATTTCTTTAAAAAGTCAACTTGATTTCACTGGATGATATTTAAACTTCTGGCTTTATCTTCTCCCACAGCAGATAGTTTAGCTTTTCAAATGGCTGGTAGGAAAATTTAAGGACTACATTTTAGATTAGAGCAATTTATTTCATTTTTATGGTGTGATACATTTCAGTGCTTGCTAAGCTCAATGAGAAAAGTCTTGTGTGAAACATTTACTCAATAAATATTGATGTGGCTTGATTTACAACACTGTGTGCCCTGTCAGCGCCTTATGTTTTAGGGAAGCAAATTTAAAATGGTAACTGCTCAAGAATTTTATTTCTAAGACCATACTTCTTTTAGTCCACTGACTGCATGGCTTATAAACAATAAAAATTTATTTCTCACAGTTCTGGAGGCTGTAAGTACAAGATCAAGGAGCCAGTAGATCTGGTGTCTGGTGAGAACTCAGTTTCTGGTTCATAGTCACTGTCGTCTTTTTTTTATTATTAATTAATTAATTATTTATTTATTTATTTTTTGGCTGCATTGTGTCTTCATTGCTGCTCGCGGGCTTTCTCTAGTTGTGGTGAGCGGGGGCTACTCTTCGTTGCGGTGCATGGGCTTCTCATTGCAGTGGCTTCTCTTCTTGCAGAGCACGGGCTCTAGGCTCATGGGCTTCAGTAGTTGTGGCACATGGGCTCAGTAGTTGTGGCTCGCGGGCTCTAGAGCATAGGCTCAGTAATTGTGGAGCACGGGCCTAGTTACTCCGTGGCATGTGAGATCTTCTCAGACCAGGACTTGAACCCGTGTCCCCGGTGTCGGCAGGTGGATTCGTAACCACTGTGCCACCAGGGAAGTCCAACACTGTCTTCTTGATGTAACCTCACAGGGCAGAAGGGGCAAGAGAAGAAGGGGTCTCTTTTTTAAGGACACTAATCCCATTTGTGAAGGCTCTGCCTTTTTGACCTAATCACCTCCCAAAGGCCCCACCTCCTAATACCATCACATTCGGATTTGACACGTGCATTTGGCCGTGGGTTGGGGCAGGGGGTGGTGTACAAACATTCAGTCTCTAGCAATGCTGGATACTTAATTGTCTTCTTTTCCTTTTACTTCATGTGTTGTTTGGTAAATAACATCCATCTCATTTATTATCGTTACGCTGGCCCTCACACTACTTTTATCCTGTGTGACTACAGAGAAACTTACTAGGTTTAAAAGGGTATCCTGTCTCAGCCCCAGAGCCCTTATCTTTCATTATGTCACTTGTCAGACACAAATTCTAAAAGGAGAACTTTTGAGGGTGATGCAAATATTCTAGCACTGAAGGTGTTGCTGGTGGTGGCATTTGTCAAAACTGAACTGTACTCTTAAATTGTGCTCATTTTATTTTTTATAAATGATGTCCCGTTAAAGTTGCTTTTAAAAGTCTTGGTCAAAAATGCACTGTTGTTCCAACCATATTTTGTCTCAATGTACGTCAGTGGCATTTCATAAATTAAAATCGCATGTAAAGGTAGGAAGGGGTCATCAGAAGCAGGGCCACCTATGGTCCACTTAGCTTCATTTTGGGAGGTTAGGTGAGAAGTTAAGAGGGGCTTAGAGTCAAGAATAATGTCATGAGTGGAAGGCTATGAATTAATATTTTAAGGAGTTGGTTTAAGCTTGTACTTCTAGAAAGATTCTGGGTGAATTTTGTCTCTCCTGTTCATTCTGCCTGTTTCACTTCAAAAAGTATCAATCAGAGCTTTGCTCTGGTTAAGCTAGAGGTTGCCTTGCTAGTGCCCTGGGTTAGGATTTAGACTTCAAGGAAGAGAGTGTTTCTGGAATTGCTTTCTCTGCTCTCAGCATCACTTACATGTGCTCAGCCTGCCCAGAGTTCCATCACAGGTTGGTTGTTAGATTTAATGCCCGAGAAACAAGATAATCTTCTGATATCATTGATGCTCTCAGTGAAACGGTAAATGAGGACACCAGCTGAGGGGAGGAGAGAAGGACAGGCTGGGACATTTTCATCTCAGTGAGTAGAAATACTGTTGACTACGGACTTGTCCTAGGACTACCAGGAAGTGCTGAGGAATCACTGGAACTGTGTGTCCATAATTTAAAAAGGGACACATCGGCATGGTTCTGTGTTTTTACTCAACTACACTCAGTCTTATGAGGATAGGCTTGGAGTAGGCAAAGGAATGGAGAAGCCAGGCTTTTGGATGATTGCATCCTGTGTAATTGGAACTGGGAATGATTCCCACCTATAATAAAAGTATAATTTATTCAAGGGGCACAGCCCCACACATACATTTTTGTTGTTTTATTGTGATGAATGATTTCTAATTTCCCTCCGGGTCAGCAATTATTATTTTGTGCTTTCATGTATTTTCAAGTACTATTCCCTCCAACATGCGAAATCTTATTTCTTTCTCCACCTGTGGAATTCCTACTCATTTTTAGAGATCTCCCTCAAGTGTTTGCACCTCTTTAAAATATTCCCCGATTCAATGGGTGTTACATAGATGGCTCCCTCTCATGATACTCTGTTCATACAGCCAGTGTGAGCCTTTACAGATGTCCTTATTGGTTTAATTGTACATTTCCTCTCTTAGGCAATGGCTCATCTACTCTTCCAATTCACTGATCTGACCATCTGGTGGCACTTCCATTTAGTGTTCTTTTTGGGGCTTTTCATAACATACCTGGTCACTTCTCTTCATGTGGTAGTGACGCTGTACCTAGCTCACTATAGTGTTCTCAATCAGCACACAAATGTTCCTCCACCTAACCTTCCAGAATTCGATGTTTATCAATTTCAATCAACTTTGGTTGCCTGAATTCACTCATTCTATAAATTAATGCTGTTTATAGTGATGGCTTAAGAAAATATAGCCCATTCCTGCCTGGAACTCCTGCTCTGCCCATTTCCTGAGTCTTGTCATCACCAAAAATTCTGCCAGTTATATAATTTTGGACTAGAATACATAGGTTTCTAACTATAACCTCTCATTATTCTCATCCTCCTATCTTATTTTTAGTATATTTTAAAATTTATTGAAATATTAGAAACTCAAGTTCTCCCTGTTCTCCTAATCTATAACCCTACTTATGGATGGTTACAGGAGAATATGAAGCCATAAATGTGGTGAGTGAGAGGAAATTTCTATTATTGTAGAAAATATCAGTGCCTGACAAAACCATCCTGTTCAGAGAAAAGGTCTACAGAAGAGAGATCCCACTTTTTTCTGTAGTATTAGGATAAAGGATGTGTGCTATTTCTCCCCATGCTGCTGCTTCTTTTTCTGCTGCTGCTACTTTGACTACTTTTATTAGCTAGGTAAGATTTATTGAGGGCTTACTCTGAGCCTTATATTTATCTTAGAACTAATAGACGTTGTCACATTTAATTCTCTAGAATGATAATTATCAAAGTGTGCTCCCTGGATGGACCTGAAGCATCAGCCTCACCTGGGAACTTGCTAGAAATGCAAATCTTGGGTCCTACCTGAGCCTTACCAATGAAGAAACCCTAGGAATGAGACCCAACAGTATATGTTTTCTGCTCACCCAAGGTGATTCGGATGCACACCGTGAACCTTGAGAACCACTGGATTAAAAGATAATTAAGTTCCCTTCTAATTCTGAGCTACTTTGGTTTATTGCAGATGTAAATGCTAAAGAGCTAATTTTTTTACTGGCGTTTTTAAATGTTATATCTATCATTTTCTTCAGTGTCTCTGGACTAGCTCTTAATTACATCATGGTATGTGCAATCCCAGTAAACTCCAGGAAGACACGGCTTCATTTTGCTTTTAGAGCTTTTGAAACCACTTAGTCTGATTGTATTTTTACTTTCCTGCAGCTGAGATAAAAATGCTCACAATGCTGACCTTTAGCTGTATAGCAAGGACAGTATACATTTTATTTTAAACTCTGATATAATCTCTTGGATGTCGATTAAGGTCGTACTTTTGGGCTGGCAGTTTTAAGTAACTGAAAGAGTGACTTAGATGTTTAATTAGGTTTTTAAACATGGCATCAAGTTAAGATTATCCAAAAGAAAAATGGACTCTAGTTAAATTTTAGAATACCTGGTTAAAATAATTTTTTTTTAAAAGAAGATGTTGGGGGTAGGAGTTTATCAATTAATTAATTATTTTTGCTGTGTTGGGCCTTAGTTTCTGTGTGAGGGCTTTCTCTAGTTGTGGCAAGCGGGAGCCACTCTTCATTGCGGTGCGCAGACCTCTCACTATTGCGGCCTCTCCCGTTGCGGAGCACAGGCTCCAGATGCGCAGGCTCAGTAGTTGCGGCTCCCGGGCCCAGTTGCTCCGCGGCATGTGGGATCCTCCCAGACCAGGGCTTGAACCCGTGTCCCCTGCATTGGCAGGCAGACTCTCAACCACTATGCCATCAGGGAAGCCCAAAATAAATGTTTGAGAAGTAACTTATTTAAAGTAGGGAAATTCAATCTTGACTAATCTCATTAGAATAATAAAAATTAAATCTCTTTTCCTAGTTTAAGAAAAAAGTACCCCAAAATGTTTTTATGAACAGATTTTCCAAGTGGATTTTTACATAGGGAAATTAGTTGATAAAAAAATAATAAAGCTTTTTATCGTTGGACACATTAGAATTCAGGTTAACTTTTTCTAGACTCATATTCTGACTTTGATCATGCCTTAAAGCAAGTGAGATGCAATGAAAACAAAAGACTATTTTTTCCCCAAATCCTTGTTTTAGTTACGACTAAGAAGTGCTAAAAATAGAAAAGTCTTTTCTGAATAAAATGCCAGAACAGATGGAAATCAGGAGAAAATGGACTGTTTGTATAGTCACTGCTATCCCTCATCATAACTGAAATAATTTCACCTTTAATATTTAGGAAGCTGGAAAAGAAAAGAATTCCAGGATTTTAGAAAAATAATTAAAAATTAAATGCTTTAATTAACTATAATTAATGACAATAAATAATTTAATCATACCTCATAGTTATGTTGGTAGAATGCTAAAAAATATATTTACATATTTTATGACGTATAAAGACTTGACAGTATAGAAATGAAGAGTTGAAATATCCTCTTGAAGTAACACGTTAGTGTAAGTGTAATGTGTTCCCACTTGTATTTTAAAAGAGGATTTAAAGAGTTAAAAAAAATATGTCACAAAGCTTAGACATCCAAATGAAGCCACATACAACTTCACAACAAACTCTATCTTAAATTTTCATGCGGAGCTGTAAGTGACTGGTATCAACCTGAAATCTGATTAGAGCCTTTGGTGATGACACTTATCTGGCATTTTACTGGCCCTTAGAAATTTGGACTTCAGGACTTCTCCCCACTCCTAAAGGCTTTTTCCCTTCTGAGTGCAATTTTTGTGTGTACTCAGCCTGAGTGCAAACACTGTGTCTCACCTAGGGGTAAATTGAGACCCTCAGACCTGACATGTTCATCTTGCAATGGGTCATCACGTGAGAAAAGTCCAAGAAATTTCCATCGTGGAAAGCAAACAAGACAGAACTTGAGGTCAAGCCTTTTCTCCCCGAGGCCTCAGCCACGTTCACGAGTAGGTCTCTGTCCCCACAACAAGGTCTGAAAATTCCCCACCTCTTACCTGGAAACAGAGGGTGGCTTACAGCATCTGCCACCTGGCAAGAAAGCCTCACTCCCTGATGAGACACTTGCCCAAGAGGCTGACCTAACTTTGCAGCCACGTGTCACACGTAACATGGTTCTGAATGTCTGTGGCCTTGGCCTCCGTCTCAGAGCTCTCACCCCAAGATTGACAAGAAGACCCCTTTGCACACAGGCACTAATAGGTCAGATCTTTGGGCCTTTCTTGTAACTTTAGTTTCACTGTGGAGACGTTCAACTTCTTCATCTGTTTCAAGAGAACTGAGAATTGATGAAGCATCTCACCGATTTTACTGATTTAAAATCCTTGTCCGATGACTCCAACATGGGATTTGTTGTGATATTGGCATCAGTTGTCTTTTATCATTCACGGTGTGCTTTTTCCTGGGTCTGAGTATGATGTTCACTTTTCGATTGTATTCTGGATAGGATGATAAATCTATTCTGGATAGGATGTTAGGAGACTCTTGATCTATTTCAATCTATTTTAGCAGACCATCACTCTGTTCATGTTCAGCTTGTAGGTCTTGGCATATTTTTATGGATTTCATACCTGGCTTCATATGCAGCATCAATTTAGTTTTCAGAGCCCTTGGAATACTAGTCTGTTATGCTTCATTCTTCTGGCACCCCTGAGTCTCCCGTTTGAATCTCTACAGGCACATTTGCGTGGGAGGTTCAAGAACTCTCATCCAGGTCTCTTTTCAGATGCTATATGCAGGCCAAAGAGATGCTGGCCCTGAACAATTTCCTCTGTTGAGTGAAGAGCCTTGGGACATCAGGCCAGCTGGCGTTGCAGGTGTTAGTAAATGGGCCACCCATGCCACTGAGTGTGGGCCTGCTGCTGATGTGTCCCAGGTTCTTGTGCTGGCAGATGCCGCCACCACTACCCCAGGTGGGATGAGTACCTACTCACTGCTGCTGTGGCTGGTGGGGCCTACCTGTGTCCATCTGTGGGTCAGAAGTGGATATCCTTCATAGGTCTCTGAGGATCTGTTCCTATCCTGACACTTTGTCAGAGAAGAAAGATAGACACGTACATACAAAGTCCTAGAAATAATAAATCTAATCTCCAGTAATAGAAATCAGAACAATAGTTGCCCTGGAGAGGAGGGCTGATGAGGAAGGGATGAGAGGAGGGATGATAAAATGCTGGCTGGTGAGATAAGAATTGATTGGAATGAGACATAAGGGAAATTTCTGGAATGATGGGAATGTTCTATCTCTTCATTGGGATGGTGGTCTATGTGTGTATCATCTGTCAAGGCTCATAGAAATGCTTCTAAAAATATGCATTTTATTATATGTCAATTATATAATAATTAAAAATGATAAAATTTCCATAAATGTGGTCAGAAAAATTGGCAACAGTACGACCCTGAATGCCTTAATAGATGGATTAATAAACCAGGTCATTTAGATTTTATCCTTGTGGTGCTGGAGGTACATGGGAGTATTTGAAGCTGAGTTGTACTCCAGTAAATTACACATTTCAGGGAGGGAACTCCAGTGGAAACTTGGAGAACAATTATTGAGCTCTAAGCAAAGTCCACAGGAGAAATGGTGAGAACCTCAGGGGAGAAGTGGCCGTGTGGATTGCAAGAGGCAGAATGTTTGGACCACACTTAATGGGCTTGACAATTGATTGTACATTTAAGTGGAGGAAAATGAGGCGTTTGGGCGGCTCCCACGTTGGTAAAATGCTGCCCAGTGCTTGAGCGATGAAATGTAGGAAGCCGGGCGGGAACTAGGCAGAGACAGGCATAAGGTTTCAAGGGGCATCAGAAACTCAGGAAACAATAAAACGGCAGGATCAAGGGAGGACATGTTTGAGTGTGAAGATCGTGGATTTAGGTTGGACCTTGTGCTTTTTTTTTTTGCGGTACGCGGTCCTCTCACTGTTGTGGCCTCTCCTGTTGCGGAGCACAGGCTCTGGACGCACAGGCTCAGAAGCCATGGCTCACGGGCCCAGCCGCTCCGTGGCACGTGGGATCTTCCCGGACCAGGGCACGAACCTATGTCCCCTGCATCGGCAGGCGGACTCTCAACCACTGCGTCACCAGGGAAGCCCCGACCTTGTGCTTTCTAAGTGTGAAGGATTAGGACTAAAGACACAGAGAGGTTGGCTTTAAAATTCTGAGCAGCACTTAATTCTTTCAGATCGCACAGAAGGAAGGCAGGGTGAAGGGGACCCTAGAGCAGCTGGCTTAACATGATGAGTTGACATTATACACAGGATTTTTCTGGAAAGGTTTTTATTAGCGTCTCAGTGTGGTCCATGATTCAATAGTTTAAGAATTACTAAATCATGTTATTTGAAGTAGACAGTAGGTGAAAGAAACTGAACGTAAAGAGAGCTCTTTTTTCTTCAGTAAAATAGGAAGCAAGGTCATTTGAAAGTGAACCAAATGAGTGCATTACGGAGGCAGAAAAAAGTGGAAAGAGATTAGAACAGCTGCTGTGGAGAATTGGAGAAAGTCAACTCGAGATGATTAAAGAGATCGGTGAGTGTCATTGAGGGCTCAGTTGAGTCATTCCAAAAGCAAAAGGTTTTCAAAAAACGTGGGATCATGATGCGTTAAGTATGTACCTTCTCTATGTGACCTCTCTGAGGTAAGACTCATTGTACACAAAAGTTGCTTTGTATATTAAAATTGGATTCATATAATTTTATAACCCTGATTTGCATTAGAACGATAAACCCAAATAACGGCTTTCTATTAGGGTATATTTTAGTATCCACCAAAATGTTGACACTAAAAGTGCTTCAACACTTGATAAAGCAAACAATTTCTTTTAACTAAGCACTTCACCAATCCTACAAATGTCACTGATCAAAGCCAGCAGTGTTAGGGATTTAAGCTGAAAGTAAACAGCACACTGAAGCAAGGAAGATTCTGAAGCCATGAAACTATAATCCTTTCTTAAAATATGGGATTCCATTGCGTCGTCAGAGTTGAGAGGTATAGTTTTGCTAAGAAGTGGATAAACGCATCAGAAGGAAGGTGACAAAGGATAACGTAGAAATAAGGAATGCCTAGCCTGGTACCAGGCACTCCATTTATCATAGGAGGTTTGTAAAATAGCAATAAAACAACTACATTCCACTTTTATCAAATGCAAGTGATCTTACTATCTTTTTAAGGGTCAAACGCCCTCCCAATGAATGGACTAGATATGTTGCTAATATTTTGCAACTATTTATTGAGCACCTGATATTTTCCAGGTTAGAATTGGTAACAAAATGCATTTATGTGGTGAGTAAAGTATGACGCTATAGTTAGGCAGAAGCATTACTTGAGTAATAAGAAATCAATATAGAGAAGATAATAACAAAATAGCTACGCACAGAGTCAAAAGTGAAATTAAAATGCTGGAAAGGTTGTATACTTTCAAATTTTAATTATGAGCTATCATTTAAAATACCTCCCCATTTCCCCCACTCCCTAATTCCTGGCTACCACCAGCCTTGAAAACAATCTTGATCACAATTCACTGCAAAAAGCTTTCCCTAATTCTCTCAGTAGCAGTAGGATTGCTCTCTCAGTGGATTCTTTCCTATCCACAATTCTATAATTCGTGACTGCCTTTTCAATTATTGCATTTATAACATTTTGCATTGGATTACTAGTAATTGTGGAATTCTTCCCCACAACATCAAAAGCAAAAGAAGCAGGCTCTCTCTTTTTCATGTCTCTCCATATTGTTTCCAGTCCCATTGTCAGTATCAAAAAGAAGAGGCTTGGTAGTAGTGAGGACAGATTCTACACTCTTCTTTCTTCTCCAGGCTCCTTTAACCAACCCGAGCACCACCTACTACCACCACCATCAACCACACTCTCTTCTCTTCCCCCTCCTCTCTTTCCTCCTCCTATATGTTCAGGAGAACTGACGTTTTCCATCTTTGAGAGACATGCACAAAAATATATTAGAAAACTCCTATTTTTATCATTTAGATTATATACTATATTAACAGTAGTAAACTTTGGGAGCAAACAATTCCACCTCCCAAATCTCACACAAGCATGTTTTTGGCCATTTCAAGCCCAGCTTAACCAAGTTGACAATAGGACTATCTGACACAACTGATTTAAGATCCAGCTCTCCCACTGGAAGGGGGTGAAGTTTAAGTGAGATAATTAAGCACTTAATTCAGTGGCTGTCTTTGAGTTAAACTTGAATAAATTTAGTTTTTCTTAGCAGTATTATTACAAAATAATCTATGTACCTGTTTTAAGGGAAATGGCCTCATCGACACCCAGTGTAGGGTTTTTAAAAATTATAATCTTAATTAAATATGTTAATATAAAAGGAGAAATAAACTTCTTAAATTTATATACTTATGAAAACACGGTAAATTTTAAAAAAACCCAAAATTAAATTAACATATGTATTTAGTGTGAGAGATGCTGAAATAAATTTTCTCTTCAAAAAATACATCTGGGCATAGTGCCATGTTCTCTGTGTGATGACTGAATTCTGCCACTTATTTCTCCAGGAACTTCAGAGAAATAGGATCAGCACAGCACGCCATGACATTATTTGACTTTCAGTTGGCTTAAATCAATCGTATTACAGTTCTCTTCTCTTTACAAGAGGATCCAAAGAATTCATAAACACAAATGGAATCAAGAACAATAAGAATATTTGATAGAATTTTGATAGAGAATAGTCATTCCGATGATCTAAGATGGTATCATCCTCTATTCATTGTTCTTATCTGATAATCTGCTTTTTCACTAATCAATATATTTTTGAGATAAACTACATTGTTATAGCTCTAATTCATTTTTTACAAAGTTTTTAGATAATTGTTCTCTATTAATAAAAATTTAAGTGGTTCACAGAACTTTACCTATTTTGAAAATGGTGCCACGCATGAAAAGATGCTCGACATTGCTAATTATTAGAAAAATGCAAATAAAAACTACAATGAGGTGCCACCTCACATGGGTCAGAATGGCCATCACTAAAAAGTCTACAAATAACAAATGCTGGAGAGAGTGTGAAGAAAAGAGAACCCTCCTACACTGTTGGTGGGAATGTAAATTGGTGCAACCACTATGGAAAACAGTATGGCAGTTCCTCAAAAAACTAAAAATAGAATTGCCATATGATCCAGCAATCCTACTGCTGGGCATATACTCGGACAAGAGTACAATTTGAAAAGTTACACACACCCCTATGTTCATTGCAGCACTGTTTACAATAGCCAAGACATGGAAACCACATAAATGTCCATTGACAGAAGAATGGATAAAGAAGATATGATATGTATATACAATGGAATACTACTCAGCCATAAAAAAGAATGAAATAATGCCAATTGCAAGAACATATCATACGCAGTGAAGTAAGTCAGACAGAGAAAGAAAAATACCATATGATATCACTTATATGTGAACTCTAAAATATGACACAAATGAACTTATCTATGAAACAGAAACAGACTCAGAGACATAGAGAACAGACTGTGGTTACCTAGCGGGAGAGGGGGTGGGAGAGGGGTAGATTGGGAGTTTAGGATTAGCAAATGCAAGCTATTATATGTATAACTGAATCACTTTGCTGTACACCAGAAACTAACACAACATTGTAAATCAACTATACTTCAATATAATACATGAAAAAAATGGTGCCGCGAGTATGCTTGTATGTGTTTCCTTGTCTTAATCACCAGGTGTACAGCAAGCCACACTTACCTCCAGGATCATAACTCACATTCTCTCTTTTATCAATATTTATCTCTCTGTTATATCTCTTATCACTTCCAATTCACCCCACATGTAGTTCACATATATGCATTCACACACCAAGTGTTAGGTCACCGTTTTATCAAATAAAAATCATACTATATGTAAGTTTTTGCACTTTATTTTTGTTGTTTCTTTTGTTATTATTTCTAATTGTGGCAAAAATACATCACAAAATTTACCATCTTAATCATATTTAAGTGTAGAGTTCGGTAGCCTTAAGTATCTTCACAAAGTTATGTAACAGAGTGACAGGACTTTTCTACCTTGAAAAACTAAAACTCTATACAACTCCCCATTTCCTCCTCCTCCCCATGCTGGCAATGACTAGTACACTTTCTGATTCCATGAATTCAACTACTTTGGATACCTCATATAATGAAATCATACAGAAAGCTCAGAAATAAATTCTTACACATATGGACAAATGATCTTTAATAAAGGTGCCAAAGCCATTCAGTGGGAAAAAAAAAAAAAACAGTCTCTCCAACAAATGGTACTGGGAAAACTGGATATCCATATGCAAAACAAAGTTGTACCCTGCTTAACACCATATAAAAATTAACGAAATGGATCAAAGACCTAAACATAAGACCTAAGTCTATAAAGCTCCTAGAAGAAAACAGGAAAAGTTTCATGACATTGGCTTTAACAATGATTTCTTAGATATGATATCAAAAGCACAGGTAACAAAAACAAAAGGAGATAAATGAGACATCACTTAAAAACTTCTGTTTATAAAAGAACACAATTAAGAAAATGAAAAGGCAAGCTATGGAATGGGAGAAAATATTTGAAAATCATATATCTGATTAGAGCTAATATCTCAAATACATAAAGAACTTCTACAACTCAACAGCAAAAAGACGAAGTAACACAATTCAAAAATGGACAAAGGACTGGAATAGACATTTCTCCAAAAAAGATATAAAAATGGCCAACAATCGTATGAAAAGATGTCCATCATCACTAATCATTAGGGAAGTGCAAATCGAAGCCACCAATGAGATATCACCTCGTATCCATTAGAATGGCTACTATCAAAAAACAAAAACAAACAAACAAAAAAACAAGCAGTTTTTCATTGTAGAGATTTAATATTCTCTGAACCGGTTCTGGTGAACGTGTTATGAATGGTAGCTTGACCATGCAATAATAAGATATTCTGGTTTCCTTGGTAAACCTACGTCGGAGACCTGTCTTTGCTGTGAATAATCACTTGGATGCAAAGCAAATCGTTTGATGAAAATTCCCTTTAATGAACTATGTTTGCAATTTCCTAAATGACAGCCATGGGGCTGGAACGTAATTACAGCTCCTCCCTAAATGATGGGAAGATTTTTGCTAATCAGATCTAAATGCTTTTATGTATTAATGTCATTACTAGGAAAAAAAGTAAAAAATACCTTAATTAAAAGTTAAGTGTATGTGGGGGTAGAAAGACCATCGCTGATTCCAGCTGTTTGCCATTCTTTGTAATCAGATGTCTACATTAAATGACAAGAGTAACATGCTCAGATCAGGGAATTGTGTTAACATTACACAGCAGTAGACGGGAGCAGCTGCTTCCTGTTCTACATGCTACAAGTACATTCTTGCAAAATTGCTGAAAGATGTAGTACTTCTGGTCCATTTGATCACAGGCTGTATACTCTAAATCAGTTATGTAGGCAGAGCGTCCCAAGCCAAGTTGAATGCATAGCGTTAGTGGCAATATCACTAAAGGTCATCTCCACATGGCCTTTTAAGTTATTTACTGTTTCGTTTATTAAATGTGTAAACTGGCAAAATCATTTAACCTCATATATATGTATATAATCTGCAACTTATAAATGGGATATAGTAGGTAGCAGGTAGCAGCAAGCCATCACTGCTACCCCATTAACAAAATAAAGAAAATTATAAAAGTTACAACTTTTAAAGATACCAGAGAGCTTTGAGCAAAGATGATTAGATGAATTAAAATTCCAAAGTGTGAGCAGTCACTCTTAGGTGAGCTGACACCACTGACCATTTTCTCACTTGAGATTTTCTGGGTCAGGACATGAGCAGAATATCCTACTTGCCACCAGCAGAAGGAGCCCATCAGAAGGAAAACAGCAACAGCCAAGCAACAGAAACCTTAATGGCCGCATGTGCTGCCATGACAGTTCAGAATTGAGAGGAACAGGATAAAAATTACATTAGACTTCTTGTCAGTAACCATGCAAGCCAAAGAGAATGGAGAGAATTATTAAAGGGTTAAAATCAATGGTGGGTGAACAATCAAATTGTGTTGAAAGAACTGAATAGTCCTGTGCCTTCACCTAGAGGCAGTGGGTGTGAAAGTAAGGGTATGAACGTGTCTGCTTTTTCACACATTATTAACCTGTGGGTGTGAAGGAGCCTCATGGGGTTAGATTTGTTGAAACTCATCCAGATATTTTATTTTGAGTTAAGTTATTATATGTTTGCTCTTTTCTCGCATTATTTTTTAAAAATTTTATTGAAGTATAGCTGATTTACAATGTTGTGTTTAATTTCTTCTGTACAGCAAAGTGACTCAGTATATTCTTTTTCATATTCTTTTCCATTATGGTTTATCACAGGATGTTGAATATGGTTCCCTGTGCTCTACAGTAGGACCTTGTTGCTTATCCATCCTATATATAATAGTCTGCATCTGCTAATCCTGCACTCTCAATCCAACCCTCCCCCACCTCCTTACCCCCTTGGAAACCACAAGGTTGTTCTCTAGGTCTCTCACATTCCTTTTTGAAGTGAAGGGATAATTTTGTTATATGACAGAAGCAGGAAGGGAGAAACTGGCAGGATAATGAAACAGCCCATGACTAGTTCATGATCAAGTCTCCCTTCCCCTATCTGATCCTCAGACCAAGGACAATTAGTAGCCTCACTCTAATTATGGTAGAATTGAGTGATACAGCATCCTAAGCTAAGACATACAAAAATCTTCTGCTTTTCACTCGGATTCTTTTATCCTGATTCCCCAGTGTTTGCAAAATGAGCTATTCCAGAACTGACACAGTAAATATGGAGGGATTTTGAACCTACTTAAGCAAAGCATCTAAAAATGTCACCTTTTAATTGATTAAAGACACAGACAAACATGATTAAGTAATGTTTTTAATTTTGAGCAACTTAAAAAATACAGAAAAATTCAAATAAGGAACTATAGCCGTATTCAGAATTAGTGATATACTTGTTTCCATCTTTTGTATATGTACCTACCCATCTATCTGACACCTATCTTTCTTTTTTCTTTCCATCATCTATATACATATGCATGTATGTGTGTATGTGTATATGTATGTATGTATCTATCTAAAGTTTCCTTCAGATTTTCTCTATTCTTCAAATAGTCTGTCATAACGGCTGTTTTGTGTATATTTCATGTATCAATTCAGATTTTTTTCCCCAATGTTTTGGTATTATTGTTTTTTGGTCACTGGGTGATAGCATATAAATTTTGTTTCTCTTGTTGATTCTGTAGTTGCTATTATCTAACTGATTAATTACTGTCTTTATTAAGGTGGTTTATCATTTTTACTTATTTTTATTACAAATGCATTTGAATTTATTTCTGTCATCCTATAAATTAATCTTTTCTATTTGCCATATGTCCTGTTTCTGCTTTTTCTTTTTTTCAGCTTCAGATGGATTGATGGTATGCTTCTATGTTTTATTTTATTTTAAAAAATGTTTTGTTGTTAATTTTTTTCTTTAGTGATTTGGAAATTATACATTCTACCATTATTTTTTGTGGTTACTCTTAAATATTTAATACACATTTTAATTTTGAATTTTTATTACCAGAGTTAAAGCAAATTATTATCTCTAATTGCTTTCCAAACAAGAAAAAAATCTTATTTTTAATATCCCTGAATATCTCCACTTCCATCTCCCAAGGTATTTTTGTCTAGAAATTTAATTAAGCTTGTTTCTAACTATATATTGATACATAAAAGTATAGATGGGCAGATAAATTATCGATAGATAGAAGCAGAGAGATAAACATAGATGTCTTCAAGATTCTGATGTTGTTGATGAGAATTCTGACATCCACCTCACTCTCATTTATTGGTGGTCAACTTGCTTTTTCTCTCTAGTTGATGTAAATTTTTCTCTCTCTCCTTCTTTAGATTATTTCATTCTGTCTGTTGTAATTTTTACGTTAATTTGGTGTGCATCCTCACTGATTTTTCCAAAAGGAGGACTTGTAACTTTCTGTTCTGAGACATTAGCTCTTCAGAATTCCCTCCCCAACCTTCTCTTTATTAGGTATATGTTAGAGCTAAAGGATAGAGCCTTCATAGCTTAAATTTGTTTTCAAAATTTTTTCAGCTCTTTTCTGTGTTCAGCTGCATTCTCAATTAAATCTACCAGTTTAGTAGTTCATGCTTCAGTGGTGACTAGTTTTGTATTCAATATATCTACTATGGTTTCTTTATCTTAAAAAATTATAAAAAATTAATCATTTTCTTTTCTCAGTTCTTTTATAATTCTTAACCTCCTTTTCTTGTGTTCATGTTTTGTAACCCAGTGTCTGTTTTATGAGTGCTATTCCTTCGGTTTCTCATGGAAGGTGCTGAGTACACTTACCGTAAAACCTATCAAATAGCTCAATTTCCTCTTGGCCTCACTTGAGTGTCTTTCTTTTGTGGAATATGCTGCTCTGCCTTTCACTGATTTACTAAGAGTAAAGTGTTTGGATGTTATTATTTTATAATGGAAAACTACAGTGTCCCCCATGGTCACTCCGTGGCTTACCTAGCAGAGTGGCTGAGCCATCCTACAGGGTGGTTCAGGGCTCCCAAAACACCAATGTTCCAAAAGGGACAGAACATAAGTTGTCAGTCCACTTAAAGGATAACTTGGAACTGGTCCACTTCTTCCACATTTGATCCACTGACCTGAGTAACAGACAACTTCAGCTCCCACATGGGAGGGACAACTCCAGCATGTGAACAGTGGGATCTCCAGTTCGTTGGAGGGAATCTTTGGAGTCCAGCTACTGAACAGGAGTGAATTAACTTGTTTCAGCTTGTTTGAATGCAGTTGACCATCCTGCACACTTTATTACAAATTTGTCTTTTGTCTCTACAATGAGGTCCGATGCTTAGTTAAATATGTTAATACACAAGAGTCTGGGGCTTTGAACTTACAAAGTAGAATTAGTTAATATCTGGTAACTCTCATCAAGGAGAAGAAATTTTTACTATATATCTTCGAGATGAACAATCATGTTATTTTGCTTCACCTTTGTCTTTACTCAAACAAAGAAAAACTCAAAACATGTATTTGTATCTGTGGGTAAAGAAGTCAAAAGAGAGAGGAAAGAATACCATTCTTGAAGTGAAAAAAAAGTGTGGGTTCTCAGCCCAGATGTCCCAGATGTGACGTTTAACAGCTAATCTTTTGGTTCCTTGTTTTTTTCCCACCATAAAATGAAGATGTCAGACTTAGTTAACTGTGAACATATCCTTCCTTGCTAAAACTCCGTGCTTAATTTTACATAATCTTAGACTTGTAGAGGGAAGACAGAACTCCAGAGGATGAGTTATCTGACTCATAAATATACACTTTAATTAAAATATTACGCAGATTCTAGTGATCATAATGCTCAAGATACTAGTATGCTTAGGAAGAAAAAAGCACTTATTTTTCTTTCCTCATTTTGTTTTTAATAATTTCCTTAGCCTCCTGGCACTAAGCCAATTACACAGACGTGTACATGCACACACACACCCTAGACGTTGTCAAAAGAGGTCACCCTTAGCTTATTCTTCCTTTTAATTTTCTAATCAAATATTATTTAGAATAAGTTTGTACATCACTTAAGACTTTGGCTTTGTGCTGAACATAAATTCGAGCACGGACACTGTTTCTTCAGTAGAGCCTTTTGAAGCGGAAAAAGTATTTTTGTCAATCAGGAGCATAACATGGTAAAATGAGAAAACTGTAAGCTGCTGTATTGAGGAAGTATGAATGAGAATTTTTGACTCAAGATGTATTCCAAATTCCTTTTTTCTGCGTGATGGGGGACGTTTGTCTGAATCACACTCAACCTACTCATTGTTCCTCCCCACCCACGTCCAGGTGCTCCACGGCCGCTTCTGTTGTCATTGTGCACCTCTGGGGACCGGACAAATCAGAGATGCTGCACACAGAATTGGAATGACTGAGTTACAAGCATGGGCATGTCGCCAGTGCTCAAGATACTAGTATGCCAAGAAGTATCTTAAAGGAGACCAAGAAAACCTTAAAGGAGAAAATTGACCATATCTGTGCAAATGGGAAAGAAGATGACAGGTCAGGGAGACTGTGAACTTAAAAGTAGGACATTTCAATAATAATGGAGAAAGTGAGAGTTTTGCGCAAACCAAACCAATAGTTCTGATCTGTGAAAAAGATCAATTCAATACAGATGGTGCATGGCACAAATAGCACGGTCACTGAAAATGGACCAGGTTAGAAAGAGGAGGATGTTACAAAACGGCTCAGTCTAGAGACTTCTCTTTTGGTTTTGTCTGGTAAGTGGCCTCACCAATTTCTTAGTTAAGAGAGGCTGAGTGTTAAAGTGAGAATGACACGAAGTCATCTTTTTAGATTATTCCAGGTATAATTTTGAGTCAATCTCTAAAAGAACTGCATATGATTTTTGCTCTGTGGTGGTGACTCTCTATTAGTAGGTTTATTTTTATAAAAAGAGTCATTAAAGTGTAGGAACTTGTCATGATGGGTCACCAATCTACAACTAATGTCAGTATTTGTCCCAGAATCAATAAACCAGGATCTTGATAAGATGCAATCCAGTCTTACTGTATCACATGATAGATTTGGCCCATACTGCTAGATTACTAGATGATCTTAAATGATCAGCAATGTTTATAACTATGTACAGGCCTACCTCATTTTTTGAGCTTTGCTTTCTTATGCTTCCCAGATACTGTTTTGTTTGTTTGTTTGTTTTTTTAAACAAGTTGAAGTTTTGTGGCAACTCTGCATTGAGCAAGTTTATCAGTGCCATTTTCCCAACAGCATTTGTTCACTTCATTTCTCTGTGTCATAGTTTGGGAATTGTCACAATATTTCAAACTTTTTCATGATTACTGTATTTGTTATGGTGATCTGTGATCAGTAGACTTTGATGTTCCAATCCAAAAAGATTACAGCTCACTGAAGGCTCAGACGATGGTCAGCATTTTTAGCATTTTAAAATTAAGGTATGTACATTGGTTTTTTTAGACATAAGGCGATCACACATTTAATAGAGTACACTTTTTATATGCCCTGTGAAACCAAACAACTTTTATATTTACTGGGGAGCCAAAAAATTCATGTGACTTGCCTTATGCAATATTCACTTTATTAAAATGGTCTGGAACCCAACCTGCAATATGTCCGAGGGCTGCCTTTAACTTTGTTTATAGGTCAACATTTCTCAAAGTGCACCTCCTGAAGTTTTTGTTAAAAATACAGCTCATTTGAAGGGAGGGCTGAAGACCCTCGTTTAACAAGAGAAGTCAGTCAATATTGTGACAGGTTGATGAATGGAGAGAGAGGAAAATAAGCACAGTATTTAGAAATAGGGAAGAAACGGACAAAAGAGTCGAAAGCAGTTGCCTTGGGATTGGGGTGGGGAGGGGCCGTGGAGTAAAAGGATGAGAGCGAGGAACCACTGCCTGTTAGCATGAGTCTTCAGCATCATTTAGTTTTTAAAAATTATGTTCGTGAATAAAAATTTTAATCAATAAAATAAAATGCCAAAACAAACTAACAAAAAAAAAATACAGCTCATTTGGCCTCACTTTAGAATTTCTGAGGTGCAAACTGAATATTGAGAATGAAGATTCTAAGAACTCTGGAAAAACTGCTCAAACCCAATTTATTGATGTTTTTGACAATGTTAAAATAGTTTTCCTTTTCTTTTTATTCCCAGCTAATTGTTTACAAGAGCCAGGTTCCATTTTTTTTTATTAGTGCCAGATTGCAGAACCCCTGTCAACAAGATTACAACAAGATTATAGATGTGAAAAAGGAAGAATATGTATTTTCCTCAAAATGGTACATACCTACATCAGGTAGAATTAGGTAGGATTTCAGGGGGGTGCCGTCAGTAGCCAATGAGTTTGGTAATGGCTAAGCTGGGGTATAAAAAGAAAAGGTGGTCATCAGAGAGGTAAGAATGGAACTAACCTGAAAGTTGCAGAGTGAAAGTTGAGTGAAAGTGAAAGTTGCAGAAAAAAGCAGTTTTGTTTGTTTTTCTTCTTAACGGCCACTCCTCCACCCACATACTTAGAGCTTCACATTTAAGGACAGATAATTAAGGAAGATATGATGTTATAAGAATTGTAGATTTTATTACTTTTCTGTGACAGTTTATATCTCTGAGAGAGATTTAATCCAGTTTTTAAGTGACTCCAAAGCTGCAGGGTATGTCTTAAGGCCAATAATTCTGTAACTAAGTTATCTCTATTTTCATCTGTGTTTCCCTGAAGTCCTGGGGCCATTGTTAGAGAAAGGTGGAGGTCCACCCTGAGAGCCTTAAGGGTGTATCCTGCCTTTGGCTGGAAGTATTTGAAGAAACACAAGTTGGGCTGAGAGAAGCCCTACTGAATGGGTTGTATTATTTCCTCAAATGCAGCCTTAATCCTCCTATAGTTGTCTATTTTCTTACAAAATCCCTCATCCAAGCTTGGTCCATGTTATACTTGTTCATTAACTATTTCTTTCATCTATCCATCTGTTCATTTCATAAATGACCATTTTATTCTCACCATCAGGTACCATCCTCAAAGGAGAGAGAGAGGGTTCAAAGCGAGACATATGTCTCCTCCAACACATCACCTTCAAGCAGAAAGGACATATCAATAGATAACCATATGACAGTGTGTGCTGTGCTCTAATAAAAGAACTGTCATGTATCACTTTTTAATAGATACATGTTTTTATTACTGCCTCCAAACTCATCTCCCATTTTTGCTGGGAATGGAGCCCCAAATTTCCTTTGGTAACCAAACTTCCCCACATCTGTTCATGTCATTTTGGATTTTTCTGATTTAAAACAATCATAGTATCTCATTTTCATTGCACGACAATTAGGTCTAGAAGGGTCTTGGTCAGTAAGCACACAGTGGGCCTTCTAAGAGCACGCACCCTGTGGGGAGAGCCTGGGGCCATTTAAATACCCAGGATGAACCTACAGGAGGGAACCAGTCACGACATGGATTCTGAGGGCCCGAGTCCTGGATCAAGCTGTGCTTGAGAACATTGCAACCCTTCCAGTTCTGGGAGCCAATAAATGTCCTTTAGGTTTTAAATAAACTTTATTTGGCATCTCTGCTGCATGCAAATGAATGATTTCCAAAATGCATTTGTAGATCACTTGTCATTTTACTATAAACCAGCATGCCCCAAGGTGTGCTTCTGTGCAAGTAATAAGTACTGTTCTGATCAAAAGGCGTGAAACAAAAGTTACTGATTTCTATACCCAAATTGTTTTTGCCAGCTCACCTGGGGACATATTTTCTGAATGTCATTCAAAATCTTAAAGGGTCCAAGAACAATCTGTATAGACAATGCCCAGTTGCGGTGTATATATTGATAACTTCAATAGGTGCTTAAAGAGACTACAGGATTGATTCAGAGGGCTTGATTTGATTTGAATAAAGTAAGTCTGGGCCTCAGAAAACTTTGTTTCCTCAGTCTATTCAATGCATTCCTCAATGGCAGGGATTGATGAATGATTATGAAATGATTAAATGAAAGTACAAAGGGTTCCAGAGTAAGTGCTAGAGAATCAGAGAAAAGCAAATACAGAAGGAACATTTGATTTTTTTTTCTTCTCTCTGTAGATTAAGTAACCCCTGTCATACAGTTAGTTAATGTGGCCTGAGGCAGAGAGAGTTAACAAATAAACTAGAGGGAAAATGGAACATTCTTTTTTTTTTTTTTTTTTTTTTTGAGGGGAGAGATCTTTTTTATCTGACTACTTTTCTATGTGGTCAATTTACTGGTCTGTAGATAAATAACATATTTTCCCATTTTTAATATATTAGTGACTTCCAGCAAGACCTGATTTGGATATTTAATGAAATCTGAACAGGAACAAAATTATTTTTGTAGCTCCCCAAGTATATTTGGTGACTTAACCTTGGCACATGGAATACGTTGGAAGGCGACATGCTCATATCATCAGTGTATTTGCCAGATGTCCTGCTTAGAGTAACAGTAACAGAGTAGGTCCTTGTGTCCATTTGCTCTTGCAGTGAGTCCTACTTTCGTGTAGGCAAGGAATGTAAAGATCATATGGGACTCTTGATCTCCCCACATGCCAAGTAAATGTTTTTCAACTTATGGAATCTTTGCTTTCAACACTATGGAATAATGTAAAATAGGAAAAAGAGCATTAAATTATTTTTCTAAATAGATTGACATTCTAATTGTTTCCTATTATCATGAATTTGATTAATTATGCAGGAAGGCCAAGGTAAATAAGCCATAAGAAGCTCATTTGAAGCTGAAATACCACTTAGGACTGATTTGCTAATTAGTTCAGAAACAGGCTGTGTTGACAATGCTCTTATTTCATGGGTGAATCCTCTTCAATTTCATTATTCTCAATATCATAAAATTGACTAATAAGTATCTTATCAGACTACTTCTTTAAGTACAGTATAAAAGTATTGTATAACTTTTATTAGATTTCTGCCAAACTCCATTTAAGGAAAGTAGGAATTTTATTTTTGTATCAACAAATCCCACTTTTATTATTATCTCCATTGTAATATTACCCTGAGACAAAGCAAAAGCTATGTCTAGTTATATGTTCACCGATTTTTTTCTTTTTAACTTTGACTAAGCATTCATTGTTCTTCCTAATTTATGGACTTGTGTTTATTATATTTGTCATATTATTAAAAAATCATAATGATAAACATACTAGTTTGTATAAACTACTTAAGCCATTAACTTTTTTTAGTATACTTTTTTGTTCAAACGGTTTGAAATGAGCCATACAAGGAAAGTACTGAATATGATCAATAGCATATGCATTGATATGACGACCACCAAACCTTTCAGCAACTCCACTGGGAATGACATACGAGCATGAGACCACCAACAGGAAAGGGGGAAGGAAGGAAGGAAGGAAGGGAGGGAGGAGGGAAGTTTTATTCTCCAGCTAGCATAGACCTCATAGTTCATTATCCCAAAAGTATGTCTGTCTTTTTCCCAGCATACTCCTATTACCTTAACCTTGGAAGTTAAGAAATTCTAGAAGAGACAATGAAGGAAAAACAAAATCACTATGAACCTAGTATGAATAAATGTTGAGATGGGAGCATTGCCTTCTAATCTACCAGTAGGAGAAAGTATTGTGTCAAATGCCATTGCAGGAGATTATATCAATGCTGAAGTTGGAAATAGATCCCAGTTACACTGTGTACGTGGTCCATAATACCAACTCCTGCATCAGACAGCAAACATTTGGCTCTATGGAAAATGTTTGAGTCACACTTGAGGCTATATCATGGGCATGATGCTTGATGATTTTTTGAGCATCTATAAGTGATTAATCTGCACTCATTAAAAAATTCCAAGAGGTGCAAGCTTCCAGTTTTGAAATAAATAAGGCACGGGGATGGCTTATACAACATAAGGAATATGGTCAATAATATTGTAAAAACTTCACGGGGACAGAAGGTTACTAGACTTACTGTGGGGATCATTTCATAATGTATATAAGTGTGGAATCACTATGCAGTACACCTGAAACTAACATAATATTGTACATCAATGATATTTCAATGAAACAAATAAAAACCCCAAGAAGTAAATAATTACCTTATGTGAAATCACTATGACACAGACATAATGTCTGGTCACATTTGCAAGGCATCCTGAGTCTCCCCTGTCTATTCCTTAGAGCATTTTGGAATTCTCCAGCAATCTCAACATGTCTGAACCCATATATTGGAAAAGCAACATTCTCTACAGAATGACAGAGCAGAATACATAGAATGCCTCAGCTGGAGGCAGATGGAAAAGGCAAGAGAAGGGGAAGTTACCTTTTGAGGATGACGGCTCTAGCAGAAGCAGTGGTTGCTCTTAGGTAGCTGAGCATCACTGTGAAACCCCAGTCCACCTCCACTACGGAACTGTTAGAGCTACTGGGAAATTCCTGTGCAGCAATACTGTGATGCCTCTCCTCCTATGTTACGACTTTTGTGGGGTTTCTTTTCTCCAAATAATAATTTGTTTGGGTTGATTACAGCTAACAAGTGGGAGAAGTAAAGCCAACCTTCAGACTCTGGTCAGTTAATTAACAAAATGCTATCAAATGCTGAAGGAGAGCTAAGTGATGTGACCTCAGCAGAGACAATACCTCTAACAGGGCTTTGAGGACTGGTCCAACCTCAACCTGAGGCACACGCCTTTTAAACATTGGTTGACATCATTTCTCTTTGAATTTTCCATTATTTTATGACCTGTTCTGAAGCTCCAAGAAGTTTTAATTACTTGAATACGTGCTCAAGTTTAGCCTGTGTCGTGGAGAAGTTTGAAAAATTAACCTTTATGTCATCAACTTAGAGTAATTAAGGAAAATTCTGCCTAGTTAACATGTACGCTAACAACATTTACATTTTATTCAGTGCTGGCAATTATGCATTTGCCTGGTTACTCCAGTGTTCACAATATCAAATGGGGTTGGACAGTATCATTTTCATCCTTTGAATGATTCTAGGAAAGCTTAGCACGTGGGTTTCCTTCCTTGTTTTTTATTTGCCTAGATGCATCAGGGTACATCAGCTGAGGCTGCCCTTGGTTGAGCTGGGGTTTCAGTGCGTCCATACTGGTTCAGTAAAGCATACGTTACGACAGATTTGTACGGTGACCTCATTTCTGGAACAGCCTCGATTCCGTAGGTCAGTGATCTAAGTTCTTTGCCTTTGTTTTTGTCTGATTCTCATGACAAATGAACACTTATAATGTGAGAGGGAAAAGTTCTTGTTTTTTTGTTAAATGAGTAGAAATATTCTTGCCATTCTGGTATTTGATGTCACCTGATTTTAAGAACAAAGTCTTCGTTTAATGCCCACAGTATGTTTGCCTTTCTGCTCATGTTTCTGGACTTTAATTTCATAGCTCTGCAGTAGTGATGGTCTTAAATGTGGCAATGTAAATTGTAAATTGTTATTCACCTTTCGTTCTATCATTATGACAGTGCCAGAGAAAATGGTGTCTTGAAAATTATTTTGTGTTTGTGCCAGCTTCTCTTACATTTTTTCTAACCTTGCTTCTTTATGCAAGTAGATGCATTTTCATTGAAAAAAGATTCAGTGATCTTCTTTCAATGATTGAGAATGATGCTCAGTCATCTACTCTAATCTCAGTCTTCTTCCTGGAAAGAGCCACTATTGTCATGGTGAATTATAATCCTCTCTCTCTATATATATATATATGTATATATATACACACACTATATATATATATGTACATATATATAGTGGGTGTATATATATGAATAATATAAATATATACATAACAAACAGATATTTCTGTATCTATCAATCATCTAAGTACCTGTCTGTATAATCTGTCATTTTACTTTTTAAATATAAATGATACTGTAAAATATTCTTGCTTATTTTCACTTAACAAATAACATGTTGTAGAGGGCTTTTCTATTTCTATGTATAGAATCTCATATATTTTAGATATGTGTAGCCCTCTCTTGGCAGAAATTCATTGCAACTTTTCTGCTTCAAACAATCATGCAACATATATCATTATAAACATCTTTTGTATCTGTGCAAGTATTTTTTCCCCAATAGATACAAAATTTTGCAATTTTTGAATCTTCGTGGGATATGTGAATACTATGTTGTTTCGGGAAACTTTTACTAGGCTAGGAAAAATTTCCCACTAAAAGATATGTAGCATTTTAAAAATTTATCACATTGTCATAACAAATTTTTATCTTCAAACTCCTAATTTTTCTAATCTGGCAGTTAAGAAAAATTATATCCCATTATTTACTTTTCATTTTATTATTACTAAGATTAAGCATCTTTTTCTAGGGTTCTTAGTGATGTGTTAGTGAATCAATTATTCAGTTCCTTTGTCTATTCCTTTTACTGGGTTGGTTTTGCATAAAGATATACAGGGTTTTGAAAATATTCTGTGTATGAATTCTTTGATATTTATTTTAAAATAATTTCCCTAATCTGTCATTTTACTTTTAAATTTATTTATAATGTATTTTGCTGTCAAGCAATTTTAAAATTTGAAGCAATAAGTTGCATTAATCTTTGTCTTTGTGGATTTTTATTTTTATTTTATTTTTTATTTTTTATTTTTTTTGCAGTACGCGGGCCTCTCACTGCTGTGGCCTCTCCCGTTGCGGAGCACAGGCTCTGGACGGGCAGGCCCAGCGGCCATGGCTCACGGGCCCAGCTGCTCCGTGGCATGTGAGATCCTCCCGGACCGGGGCAAGAATCCGCGTCCCCTGCATCGGCAGGTGGACTCCCAACCAGTGAGCCACCAGGGAAGCCCTTTTTGGATTTTTAGATTTGTGTTTTGCTTTAGGACCTGTTTAGTCTAAGCATCTAAACAAGCATGCCAGTATTTTCTCCCTGTATCTTTTCATTTAAATTTTATTGGGGTATAGTTACTTTGCAATGTTGTATTAGCTTCTGCTGTACAGCAGAGTATATCAGTTATACATATACATATATCCAATCTTTTTTAGATCCTTTTCCCATATAGGTCATTACAGAGTATTGAGTAGAGTTCCCTGTGCTATACTGTGGGTCCTTATTAGTTATCTATTTTATATATAGTAGTGTGTATATGTCAATCCCAATCTCCCAATTTATCCCTCCCCCCTTTTTCCTCCCTGGTAACCATAAATTTGTTTTCTACATCTGTGAATCTATTTCTGTTTTGTAGATAAGTTCATTTGTACCTTTTTTTAGATTCCACATATAAGAGATAGCATATGATATTTGTCTTTCTGTGTCTGGCTTACTTCACCCGGTATGACTCTCTATATCTTCATATTTTCATTTTGTGACCCTTTAAGTTGACCTGGAATGTTTTTTTAATGGTGTGATGAGTGACTTTAATCTTATATTTTACATATGAATAGACAATTGTATAAATACCATCATTTAAAGTATTCCCCCATTGATTTGAATGCCACACATTGCTAAGTTTGTCAAAGGGTTGGCCACACAGAAGCCAGCTAAGACCTCCTTCTCACTTTGCTTCACTTTATGGTAGATGTTAGAAGGCTTATACATGCACTAAGCTGGATTCCCTTGCTGGTAGAAGTAGTCATGTGATTTAGTTCTTGCCAAGGTGATGTTTGCAGAAGTTAGTGAATGGGGGTTTCTACAAAAGGTATATCTACTGGTCAAACTAACATGCCCCTTTTGGCCTTTGCTCTGCTGGGTTCTTCAAGCTTAGAATATGAAAGTGAGTTTGAAGGTGCAAACATCTTAAAGCCACATGTGACAAAGATGTATAAAGAACCGTGTAATGGAAGGAAGAAAAGAGCCAAGTCTCTGATGGCATCACTAAACCACTGTTTTCAGGGCTGAAATATTAACTATAATTTATTTACTCTTGTGTTAGTTAGGATTTCTGTTAAATACAACCAAATGCAATTTTAACTCTTAGAAATATAGATCAAATTCAAATGTATTTGCCTGTTTTTAGCCTCTCTCTCTGTTTCCATTCTATTGTTTATTCCTACACCAACACCATAATTAATTAATAGGTAATTCATACAGATTTAAATATATGTATTTTTTAGTATCTGGAAAGACATAACCTCATCCTTTGTTCTTTATTCGAATTGTCATAAACTTTCATTCTTTCATTCAATTATTAAGTTTATTATTTTATCATGTTTCCTAAATAATCCTTCTTACATGTGATATATATTGAACATTACTGAATGTTTTATTTGTTTTCTTTTTGTACCTAAAATGATCATGGATGTTCCTCAGTTTAATGTATAAAATTAAAATATCATATGATCTACTTTGAACAGTCTTGGATTACAAAGCTAAATCCTAGTTGATCATGGAGTGTTTTTAAATTTTAATGCATTTTGATAAAATACATAGTGTTGTACATCCCTGTTTATTACTAACATTGAATTATAATTTTCTTTCTTTTTCTATCATTTTCTGGCACAATGCCATGGTTAGTTAGGTCTCAGGAAGTAATTTGGGTATTTTTCCATTGTTTTCTCTGGAATGCTTTGTGTAAGTTGGGAATTATCTGTTCTTTGAACATTTGGCAGAACTTGCTCATAAACTATTTAGGTGTTATGTGTAGGCTTAGCTCTTCAACTTCAAGGGTAGAATTTTTATTTAGAATGCATCCTTCAAGCATCTTATATAATAATAATTTCAATGTTGTTAAATTGCTGATTTTACCATTTATACTTCATAATTCCCAGATAAAAAAAGAAAATAAAATGATAAAATAGATATAAATTTTATGTATTAACATTTGTAAAAAAAAAAAAAAAAACACTGAGTTTTTGAGTTTAAGTAACAAAGGGAATCCCTTATCACAAAGTAGAATTTCTTTTAAGAAAGTATTCTTAGATTTTATGATTTTAATTAGGAACTTATAATTAAAAGTACAGATTCTAAAGTTTATTTGTGACTGTCACAATATGTGTTAAAAATAATACTGATTTGGGCCTCCCTGGTGGCGCGGTGGTTGAGAGTCCGCCTGCCGATGCAGGGGATACGGGTTCGTGCCCCGGTCTGGGGGGATCCCATGTGCCGCGGAGCGGCTGGGCCCGTGGGCCATGGCCGCTGGGCCTGCGCGTCCGGAGCCTGTGCTCCGCAACGGGAGAGGCCACAGCAGTGAGAGGCCCGCATACCGCAAAAAGGAAAAAAAAAAAAAAAAAATACTGATTTAATGGTGATATTATTGAGAACATCAAACAAGTACCTTGACAAAGAAAGAAAAATGTATAATTCTAGTGAGTGTTATATAGTATCTTACAACATTGTTTCTTATGATTATAGACATTTTCTATGGATGTATTTTTGAATCAATAACAGACAAATGACTTATTGACTCAAAAAAGTAGGCACCTATTTCTCTTCTAAAAAATACTGAATACAAAAACATATTTTATATTCAAGTAACAGACACATTCATAGTTCAAATATTCAGCCTGTTATTAACATTATTAATTTGACTGTTAAGAGCTTTTAAGTTACAAATTCTCATTTTGAATACATTCCATGGTAATATTTCATATAGCATTATCTTTATCTAGAATTGTAAAGCCATACATTTAGACAATCAGAATCAATGATACATTCACTTATCTAGATAGGGGAGTTTTTCAAAAAATAAATAAATATATTGCTATGGACTGAATTGTGGCCCCCATGATTTATATACTGAAGCCTTAACTCCCAATGCGATGGTATTTGAAGATGGAGCCTTTGGGGAGAAAATTAGGTCATGAGGGTGGAGCCCTTGTAATGGGTTTAGTGCTCTTATAAGAAGAGACTTGAAAGAGACCACCTCTGCCCTGTGAGGACAGAGCAGGAAGGTGGTCACCTCCAAGCCAGGAAGAGGGCCCTCACCAGACACTGAATCTGGTCTGCTAGCACCTTGGTCTTGGATTTCCCAGCCTTCACAACTGTGAGAAATAAATGTCTGTTGTTTAAGCCACACAGACCATCAGCCTGAGCTGATGAAGACAAATGTATTCTCAAAAAACACTTTTCCTACATGCGCCAACACATACACACACACGCACCCCTTAATGTGTGAGTGGAAAGCACCTCAAACTTGATATAACTTTAAATCAGATAAATTTTACTCTGTCAAGGCTAATATCCCATTTTCCATGTCTGAAAAACAATTGATCTAAATTAAATTATAATTGTGATCAACATTATTTCATAAAAGCAAATTTAAAATTTAAATGATTACTTAAATAATAGATCTGAGATTTCTAAATTAAAGCCTTCTTATTTTAAAATCAGATTTTCTTACCACTAAATCTACCAAGATGCTCAGAAAGACTCATTAACTCCTTCTTGTCACTGAAGTCGGTGAAAATGAGGTAGCTGTTCCTTGCAGTGGGGAAGACATTTGGGCATGTTTTCTATGTGGAAAATTGAGCTACGTAAGACTCCTGAGAACTTTAAAATTAGGGATGTTGTTTAAGTGAATTTCAAGGGTTAGTCTTAAACATTGAATGAAATCTAAAGTTTTTTTTTCTTTTCAGTCCATCATCAAAGTTTTTGTTTCTTTATTTTGTTTTTAAACTGCAGGACTAAATGAAAAGTGTCTGAAAAAAATTGAAAAAGACACCCCACACACACAGAGACAGAGACACAGAAAGAGACAGAGAGACAGAGGGAAAGGGAATTGAAACCTCTACATCATTTTTTGTGAGATTCTCATGGACCCCACATCCGAGCCTGTGATTACTGTGTCCCGAGGGTGAAATGCAGTGTGACAAGAACAACTTATTTCTGTGAATAACAGCTAAATGTACAAACTTAGCTTCCACAACAGGAAAACAACAGTGGAATCTCTTTGCGATTTTGCTAATTTGGTTATTTCAAAGATATGCTATTTTGATTCCTAGTAAGGCTGTACATGTTTCTTCATCTGTGAATTTTCTTTTTATTCTTTGCATTTTTTTCTGTGATTTTAATGGTTTTTGATTTCTTCAAGTCACAAACACCATTAAATTCTTATTATTTGCCTGATGCTGCACTAGGTTTTGCCTGCTCTGTTCTCCAGGGAGCAGATGCTGAGAAGGGTGAGGAGAGCCGGCAGTTTTGTGGGTTTGCTGGGGATCAGGGAGCAAGCCTGTGAGAAATACAAATGGGAATTGGCCGTAGTCGTCAGAGAAGCCTGCAGACTGTGATGTTGATCTGACAACAGATCAACAGCAGGGCACGGCAGGAGCTGGATTGGGCAGGGAAAGACTCCGACCACGATTCCAGAGGTGACAGTCTTGGCCAAGCCAACACGGAGCTCCAGAACACAGACTACTCGTTGGAGGTGTCACAAGCTGGGCAGAAATGGCCAGGTCCTGGCATCATCCACGTGCTGTCACTGGTTAGGAGCTTCTGTAGAAGAGCCCGAAGCTAAGGCAGACCCTGGGGACCATCCCTGGAGGGTGTCACCTCTCTGCCCTCATCACAGGGAAATGGGAAGTCTTTTCTTGAAAGGACATCCAAGCATCACTTCCGCGTTGCCACAGAGGGCCTGCGGAGAGTATAGGAAAAGGGCAATTCAACCCCTGCATAAGGAAGAGTATAGTCTAGGGGAAGAAGATGGCCAGTAGTGACCACGAACCTGAACAGGTTGCTTTCGGAAGGGTCATGTCCACAAAGGACACTGTACATGTTGCTTTTGATAGAGTCACATGATTGCTTTCACAGGGAAGAGAAAATCCTCCACAGTGTGTGAGACCTCCCTGAGTAGGTGATGAGTCCAGGGCACTATCCGAAGAGGGTGTCACACTCTGCACTGCAGAATTCAGAGCTGCTGGGTCTTGTATCTGAAAGAGGGGAAGAAGTCCACCAGGAAAGGCAAGGTGCCTGACCCAGGGGGAGAGAACAAACGGGTGAGGAATTTCCCTTTAGCTGATTCTCAGAGATGGATTCCACAGTGATGTCAAAATGCTGTTAAAGCTCCTGGGAGCCTCGAGATGTGTGCCTGGGTCCTGAAAGAGGGAATCATCACAGCACCTACTCCATCGGACCCAGATAGATGGAGTCAGAAGGGACCTGCTTATAAGCATAGGCTGTGGCAGGCTAAACCAGAGGACGATTTAGTATGACTTCTGGATTTTACTCTGGAGAAACTAATGAGTAGATGCTGGATTTCTTTTATCGATTTAATGACTTCTATTTGTGAGAATTTGTCGATTATACTTGAATAAATTATATTTCTCCAGTTTTTGTTTCCTTTTACAATTTTATGATTATTTTCAAAGTTAAAAATTTTTTTAATGGTCAAATCTTTTAAGATTTCTTGTATCGACATGCTTAGAGAGTCATTCCCTCCCCACAGAAAATGTCTGCTTCAATTTTTGTCTTTTAAAAACTATGGGTTAATAGGAAGTCCTTTAATTTTGCAGAAATGTACTCTGTGGTATGACACAGTCCTTAGAATCAAGTTCATTCCATGATGTGCCATCACTGCACTGCAAGGTACTCGAAAATAAGGTGTTAAAGTCAGAATTTTCAGGCTCTCTGCATCTGCAACTCGTGTTATCCCGAGCAAAGTAAGGAAGGAGAAACTAAAAGAAGAGAGGAATTTCTTCCATGTTTTTACTGCTCTTTGGGCAGGAAGCAGTATTCCTTCTCTGATCTTTTATTCCCTTTTATAGTCATTCTTTAATCAGCCAATCTTATTACCACCTTCTCACCCTCAGATCTCAGTTGGCCCAATACCCACCGTTCACTTTCTCATTCTCAGGCGATGCTGGAGTTGTATCCCCAGGACCCATGTCTTCCTAATCGATCATCAAAATTTAATTGATTATGACCTGAGAAGTCCTGACAATTGCTCCCTTTGATGGGGTGATGGAGACCAGCTGGAGGAACAAAAATAATTTCTAATGGAGTAATATAGATTTCCTAAAAGGAAAGTTGAAAACATAAATGCACGTAAATTTCTAAACTGTCTCTGACAGAAGGATCTAAAACTCTTGGTAAAAGAGAGATTATAAAATATTTTGGTTTCCAATTTTTCCACATAAAGCTGAAGTTACATTAATGTTTATGCCAATCAAATTTCTATTTATTCATGCATTCATTCTTTCACCTGCCTATTGTTTTTCTGAGCAAAATTTAATTAAGCAGTTACTAAGTTTCAAATTAGTTTTTTAGGTATCAGGGATTAGAAGATAAATAACGTTCAGTCTCTGTCATTAAAAATCTCCAAGTTTGGTGAGAGACACAGGTAAATAAAGAGACTCATTATTATTATTATATGGAAAAGGCAGTGACGGACATATAGCTAGTTGGTCATAAGAGCATATGGAGGGTCAGATTCCCCAAACTGATGGACGTAGTTAAAAAGCCTTCCTGAAAGAAGATGTTATGTGTTACTTTTGGTGTGCTTACTTTAAGCAAAGGGAAATATAAAAGTAACAACATTTGTGAAGGGAGAGGCATTAGAATGATCTGATTCTGGGTGTCTTTCAGATTCTTAACATGACGTAGTAACAGCACATCCTCTGAGTTTTATTAGGTGTGACCCCAAATAATGAACTCTGGTCATTGAGTCAGAAAACCTGGATTCTGGAAACTTCTTTGTGCCTTGATTCTTTCTGCCACTGGATCACAGGCTTCCGTTCAGCCTGTGAAAGGATGCCAACTAACTTTTGCAGTTTATAAAATAGAGCCACACTTCCTTCAAAGTTAATAAAGATTACTGCTCATTTTGGTTAATGCATTTGGGAAAATGTAAATTATGACATGATATTTTAAAAGTGTATAGGCACTATAAACAGGTTTGTAAATTTGTATTAAAAACAGAAAATTCTTATTTTTCTGCAGTAGCAAGGCATGTTTTCCTCTCCAGAATATGAATATTTTCTCTCTTTCTGAAGATCCATGTCTAGGGAGAGTTATCAAATTTCTACCTTGAGGTTTATGATAGTAACAACTGAATATTTTTAAGTTCAATTCTAATTAAGAGATTGGGTGAAATTTGAAAAAATATTAAAATAAATTAATAGTTTGCCAGAAAAGAAATCCAGTATTTTCCTGTTGATAAATCCAGCCAATTAAATTGCTTCTTTGTGTATTTCAGATAGCTATGGTACCCCATCAAGTCACTTGTAAAATTTCTGATTAGTTTTATTACATTTAACCTCTTACCAATGAGCACAGTAGTGCTCTTGTATTAGAAAAAGAGGAGGCATAAGCTCTTAGAAGAATTCTCTTCTCTGAAGTTTTGGAGATTAAATATATTCTTGTCATACTGGCTGAGAAAAGACCTTTTTCATGTTCTTTCTAATAGCTTCAAGAGATATTCGATTCTCTGAAATTGAACAAAAGATAGCATAAACATTCTGTTTCTCTCTCTCCTGTCTCACTTTGAGTTTCTCTGACTTCTTTTCAAATGTGCTTTTCAAGCTCTTCAAATTAAAGTCAAATTAATGTCTGACATCCCGTACAATCAGAGAGGTAGGAATCTTCAATGGTCCCATGGACTAACACTCCAACCCACAGTTGGACAATCTAAAGACTGATTTCTAATCTGATTCCCTTAAAGTTGGTATTGAAAAGTCCCATTTTATTATTATTTTAAAATGTGTGTGTGTGATTGTGTACATCATAAGAGGTTCAGAGAGAGAGAGTGTTTTACCCTCTATAACTCAGAATTTATTTTACTATCACTTTCCCTAACAAACTTGGATCATTTTTTGAAACATCTTGTTTTCACATCCACCCCATTTCCTCAGTAAGGTTTGCCTGGATCTGTAGTTTCTTGGTGGAGGTTTTTGGTGGTTGTTGTTGCATTTTTGCTTATACAGCAGGCATCCATTCTACAGTGTAGCAGAGTGGAAATCAGAATGAGCAGGAAGTCGGAGAGCGCTCTAGCACTGGCTTTGTCAGAAATAGCCATGCCCTTAGGCAAACCATTTAACTCAGGTTCATATGCCAAGATCATGGCATTATGAAGGTTATTTTGTCTCACTTCTCATTCAAACATGAATCAGCTTGTTCTTGTTCTTCTTGTCTGCAATATAACTGGAACAATTGTATTTATGGCACAAGGATGCTGGAGGGCTGGAATGAGATACTGTATGCAGAGCTCTTAGGGTAACACCTGGCACCTAAGAAGTGCCTCATGCATGTTAGATACTATGTTTTGGAGAGACGGAGGTTGGGGATTCCGGGATACAGGTGGTCCTGCAGGCTGCGGATGTAGGTAAGATCATGCAGGTAGAGCATGTAAAATGAGTGAAGACTCCATAACTGCAAGGGTTGATACAGCAGCCAGTAGCCGCATGCGACTATTTCTACTTAAATTAATAAAATAAAAGCTTCCGTTCATCAGTCACACCAGCTGCATTTCAAGTGTTCAATATTCACGTGGGTTCAGTGACTACAGTTCTGGACAATGTAGATATGGAACATTTTCATCATCACAGAAAGTTCTATGGGAAGCAGTTATCTAGGAGGTGTTCATTCTTTATGTGTAAGTTCATGCTCCATTGTTGAAATTTCTGTATCTTATGTGGCGACAAAGGATGGTGATAATAGTGAAATAAATATTTCAAAAAATATTTCTGCCTTTTCTAATCTTCTAAGCCAAGAGGTGTAGAAGAGTTAAATAATTTACCTTATTATGCATTTCTCTAGTTTTACTGAGATATAATTGACAAATAAAAATTGTATTTATTTAAGGTATACAACATGATGGTTGGATAAATGTATACATTGTAAAACGATTATCACAATCGAGGTATGAACACATCTATTGCCTCACATAGTTACCTTCTTTTTATTCTTTTTTGGTGGTAAGAACACAAAATCTACTCTCTTAGCAAATTTCAAGTATACAATAAATATTATTAACTGTAGTCACCATGCTGTACATTAGATCCTTAGAAATTTTGTAACTGGAAGTTTGAACATTTTAATCATATCTCCCCAATTTCCCCGCCCCTCAGTCCCTAGTAACTTTTATTATACTCTGTTCCTTGAAGTTCTATTGTTTTAGATTCCACATATATATGAGATCATACAGTATTGTCTTTCTGTGTTTGGCTTATTTCACTGAGCATAACGTCCTCCAGGTTCATCCAAGTTGTCACAAATGACAGGATTTCCTTCTTCCATGTCGCTGAATAATAGCCCAATTTACATATACAGATATAGATATCACATTTTCTTTATCCATTCATCCATGGATGGACTTTCAGGTTGTTTCCATATCTTGGTTATTGTTACTAATCCAATGGTTCGTGATGTTAACGTCTGGCTTGGTAGTCAAACCAACACTTGAGGTGACAGCATAAAAACTAGAAGAGTTCTCTGATCTTAAGTTTGATGCTTTCCCCACCTGTTGCCTCCCCCTGCTGTCTCCCTGTTACAGTTAGATGCACACTTATGTCTTCCTGATGCAGCTACTTTATGTTATGAAGCCTGTTGTCAAACATTTCCTGAGTGCAATTAAAGTGGGGTAAAAATCACTGCCTTTCCTTTTCCTACCTGAAAAAAATCCTGAGGCAGTGACCTGATGGTCCTGGCCTCTTGGTATTTGCCTCCTTCTATTTTGCATTATGTCAATAGTAAAAACTGTTCAATGCTTTTGTTTGCTGATGTTTTGACCGCAGCTGTAGACTTATCATCCATCATGCTGGAGGGTAAAATTAACACAATCAAACCCTACTGTAGTCACTCTGAAGTAAAAAAATCCTTTTCAGGGACATTAATAGTTTCTTTCCAAGACTCTGCTTCCTCCCTCTTCTTCTGCATCTGGCTGTTGATGATCAGAGTGCGCCAATCTCTTCCACTTGACAGACGTTTGCATTTTTTTTCCTTAAGTGACATTTTGATGATATGTGTGACTCATGTGATGCTAATAATACTCTTCATATTCAACTCATTTTTGCCTCTTTATACTTACATAAGCAGAAAATTACTATATTTGTATAAAAACAATTCTACAGAATTATCTGTGAACTTAGAGAATTACGACTTCAATTTGACACTAAAAATGTCACCGGTTGATTATGCCTGCCATCCCATCAGTCATGCTCTGAGATGCCATTTCATTTCATGGTAAGAGGGAAAAATGTTGTTCTCAAAAACAAAACAAAACGAAAAACAAACCAACATTTATACCTCAGTAAAACCATGACACCAGTCACATGTATCAGGGTTAGCTAATTACGGAAGAGGCATGCCATTTATTCTCATAGGAAAACGTATCATGTCAAGAAAACTACTTTTGAAAATACTAACATGATTTATAACATCCTTGCCTCTACTTTATATGTTCAATAATTGCTTCTTGATGGACTAACAGATGCCAGTTTTTATGCAAAAGTACTTTCTAAGAAATGTAAATATATGACAATTGTAGAAAAATATCTCTGTAATCTTGATGCTAGGATACAATATTCTATGTTCATAAAGTATTCTGATACTCTGCAGCTGAATATGAAATTTGAAATAGAATTTTAACTTTCCTGTGGAATTTTATATTTTTAGAAGTGAAACTTTTATAAAACAGTTCCATTTTGTGAAGTATCACTTTAAAAATATATATATATATTAAAAAATATACATATATATATGATTGATATGGTAAGTTAAATAGAAAATTTATACTTACGTTCCAACATGTGCCTTTCCCCTATTCAAGGCATTATCAAAAAGAAAATACAAGTCCTGATCTCTATAGTCAATGATCTTGCACTCAAACAATAAAAAATATTCCAAAAGAAAAAGGCTGAACATAAAATGTGTGAGGAAATAATTTGTAAACTACTTACGGATACACATTACAGTTTTTAATATTCATTAAAATTGTTTGAGAAGTATGTATGGAGGATTTGGTGCTTAATAGAGACCTCGAGGAAGTGCTAAGATTTGTATGAAAGTCTACAGAACACGTGAAAAAATTCAGCCACACATGCTGACTAGAGACAAAGCATTAGTTATTTAGAACATCTAAGAACTAAAAAAATCATAATAATCATAAAATATTATAACACTCATTATAAACAAAATTATGGTTATAAGAGTTGGTTCTCTAATGCATAACAAGCAAAAGAAAATTAATTTGATTTTGACTGTTTAGTTCCAACTAAAGGGAATTCATGTAATTCACAATGATATAATGGTTACCACTAAAATACACTGGGAAGGATTATTTAGATCCTTCCTTCTGCCTATTTCACCTGGTCATAAACATTTTCATACATAAATTAATGTGGACACAAATTATTTTTATGTCATCCAGTTTGCCTATCTGAAAAGTATCCTTTGCCACACTTGAATCCTTTTGGTTTCTTGTTACAAGTTTTTTTTTTAAATTTAATTAATTATTAAAAAAATTTAAACATCTTTATTGGAGTATAATTGTTTTACAATGGCATGTTAGTTTCTGCTTTATAGCAAAGTGAATCAGCTATACATATACATATATCCCCATATCTCCTCCCTCTTGTGTCTCCCTCCCACCCTCCCATCCCACCCCTCTAGGTGGTCACAAAGCACTGAGCTGATCTCCCTGTGCTATGTGGCTGCCTCCCACTAGCTATCTGTTTTACATTTGGTAGTGTATATATGTCCATGCCACTCTCTCACTTCGTCCCAGCTTACCCTTCCCCCTCCCCATGTGCTCAAGTCCATTCTCTACTTCTACGTCTTTATTCCTGTCCTGCCCCTAGTTTCTTCAGAACAATTTTTTTTTTTTGGTTCCATTATGAGTTTTCACCAGTTTCCTTCTTAAGACTAGAAATGTCTGGGCAGGAAAGATTTCTTTTGTTTTGATGCTCTTATACAATCACATATACCAAGGGATATGGGAATGTAGGAACTGATGTAACTGTCGTGAACTCACTTTGACATGAGACAGGATTAGCTGACTTTACAGTTAGTAATAAAAATACAAACTGAAGGCGAATGGGTCAGAGAGGATACAACCATTTCTAATACTGGGATAAATTATTAACAACAACAAAAGAGTATAAGAGGAAAACTTCATTGATAATAAATGAGATCAGTCCTTAAAAGAGCTATGTGTTCAACGCTGAGAGCTAGTACATGAATGCGTGTTTACTCTCTGAAAAGCTCTACGTGCTGAAAATCCAAATAAGCAGTTTCTGCTGAAACGAGAAGAACATGCAGTCTGAGGGTGACTCCCCATTAACACAGCCCTGGGGAGGCTGTGAAAGGACACAGAGTTTAATGGATTCTGATGGCTAACCTAAGAACTATGAGAATCCACGGGGGAGCAAGGAGGCTGAGTCCTGGGTCAGGAGGGTGCACTGATTTACGAGGGCTTCCACAACACAGCAACGCAAACTAGGTGGCTTACACAACACAAGCTTATTGTCTTACGCTTCTGGAGGCCAGAAGTCCAAGACCAAGGTGTTAACAGAGTTGGTTCCTTCTGCGGTTTGTAAGGGAGAGTCTGTGCTTCGTCCGGAGCTTCCGGTGGCTTCCTGGCAGCCTTTGGCTTTCCTTGGCTGGTAGATACATCACCCTTTGTGTCTGTGTCCAAATGACCTCTTTTTATAAGGACACCAGTCATATTGGAATAGGGACCCACCCTACTCCAGGATGACCTCATCTTAATAAATTACTCCTGCAATCACCCTATTTTCAAACAAGTCACATTTTGAGGCACTGGAGTTTAGGACTTCAATATATGAACTTTGGGAGACACACTTCAACCCATAACATAGGGAAATGGGAGATTTTAGATCCAAAGGGGACCAGCACCATAAATGGGAGAACAGACTCAGGAAGAGACTCCTCCTTTTCCCTTTTCCCTGTCACCCCAAGCAGATCACAGCCTGCCCCACAGACACCCTGGTAAGGAGAATCCAGAATCAATAGAGGTGGTAGCCTGTGTTAGTTTATTATTGCTGCTATAACAAATTACCACACATTTGTGGCTTAAAACAAAACAAATTTATTATTTTATACTTCTGGGAGCCTTACCATTTTAAATGAACGATGTTTTTTTCTTTCTATCAGACAATAAGTTTTTGAGAGAAAGAACAGTAGTTCTTTTCATTATATTCTGAGTGATAAAAGAATATTTGGCTCACTTGTGGTATTTGAAAAAGTAAAAGAATTAACAAAATCTTTTTGCTGACGTAGTGCCCTCAAGTGTTCTGTTCATCAAGTACCTCTGTTCCCTTCCAAAAGGAAGGTTGAGCATATTTTGCAAAATGGGATGTTTGAAATATTTCTATACATTTTTACAATCAAATTCTATCAGTGCATGCTAACTCTAAAAATATTATTATTCCATCCAATAACTTTTAACAAAAACAAGAGTTAAATTGCCACCTTCCTCAGAAATTTTCAAATTGCAAACCCTCTGATAAGAAAAAGAAGAGGTCTTGAAAGCTAATTTTCATGTCACAAGGTTTGTATGAATATTTACGTAGGATCGGGTGGTAGGGGGAGAAGCAAACCCAAGGCAAAGATGAAGGAGAAAGAATGTGAACATATAGGTGTGAGTGCTTTTGTCCTCTCAGCAAGAGATGTTGTGTTTCCAGTCTCTGTGCGTCGTTGCAAGGGGAATACGAAACTCAATTCAGGGTCTAACTCTGGAGAAGATCCCATAAGCTTTCAGCAGAAAAGTCTAGTGAAACCCACTCTTTCTAGGGTGAATGTCTCATGTACAGAGATTCTGGAATTTAAATTAGGTAGATATGGAACAAAACAAGCATAAATCTCAAGACATAACTTTACAGAAAGCATATGATGTTTATGGACTGAAAGAAACTATGAAACATTCAGAATGTTGCTGTCCTTGCTCATTTCATTTCAGGCTCAAAGTTCTTTTAAGACATATGAATTTTTCTATGAATATCCTGAAGCATTAATAATAGTTTAAGTTTATTCTGCATGCCCCCTCCTGGCCACAGTGATAGGATAAAAGTTTGAGGAACTGTTCTGTTCTCTCAGTCACTAGTATAGTGTATCTTAAAGTATAAATATAGGCTTGAGTTCTGGATATAGATTAGTAATTTACACCTCACTCACATCTGTTTTTACCAGCTTTGATTTCACTGATGTATGAGGACCCAACATTATTAAAATAAAAGATTTAAAAATTACCATGGCAATGTAATTTACTACTTGCTCAGAGGGATTACCAATATTTTGGGTCTATTTTAATCAAAATTTAAATTATTCTGTACTTTCATATTTTTCCAAAGGAATATCAGCATATATTTCTCAAATTAATTATATCTGAGATTATAGAAAACATAATATTAGGATAAAGGTTTTCTAAAGCCATCATTGTATTGGAACCAGAACTGAAAAGAGAAGAGGTGATTTTTTTTTTCTTCGTAATTCTGAATTATTTTGGACCTTGACTCCTATTAGTTTCATTAACATCAGTATATCCTGTATCATTGGGTTGGTTCGTAAATGATTTTGTTGTTCATAGTATTTTATCTTAGGCAAAAACATCCAATGTTGTTAAGATAGGGCAAGGGTGTACTTCAAATTTTACCTCTTCCTGGGGAAGAGAAACAGTGTCAGAGCCAGAATATGCTGTTGGTCATAGCTAGGAAATTAGATTTTCTGTAAGGCTCTAATGAGCTCATCAAATATTTAGAAGGTCCTGCATGAATGGTCAGATCAAGGATATGCTGCGTTCAGTGTTATGGGTTCTGGTAATCAAGTAGATGAAACCAAAGAAGAGCTCTTCAATCTACTTCTAGTATTTTTTGTCCTTTTATTGTGAAAATGTTATTTATCAAATAACTATTTCATCTTTATCATCACAGCCAGTAAAAATCAAGTGCTGGCAGTTTCCTATGTCTTGGACTTAGACGTCTCCGAGAAAAGTAATGCTGATTCTTCTGGCCACTACAGTGCCATGGAACTCAGGGGGACTCTTAGGTCTCTTGGTGAACAGAATGACATTTCCCTGTCCTGAGGAAAGTGTTGTCACTGCAACAAGTAAGTTCTTCATTTTTTTTTCCATGACAAAATCCCCTCTTCTCACCTTCACACCAGGAAAGAAATGAAAGTGGTTCTGAATAGGCTACCCCCAACTATGCCACTCTGGCATAATGATTATTCTGAGCTGGAGACAACAGAGAAAAAGTAGACAAAGGATGAACTCTCTGCCCTCTCCTGTCTGCCTGGAAGCGGACCATAAATTCCCCTTGTGGAGGCCCCCCACCCTGCCCTCACTGTACTGGAAAGGAGATAACGACTGTACACTGGGACAACAGTGCCCAGAGAAGTGTCTGCACACACAACTCTTACTAATCTTCTGTTGGACTCCCCCATATATTTACCTTCCCATAGTTTTGCACCCCTAAAAGTCTAAACCCCTTTTCTTACATCTTCTACAAATATATATTGTTCTTTGTTAAGGTGCTATACAGTCCCAAGTTCTAATCACCCCTTTGAGTTACTCATCACTGGGTTTCTTCCTCATGTATACCTGGCGCACATGCTAATAAACTCTGTTTTTCTCTTGTTCATCTGCCTTTTGTCTGTCTAATTTGCAGTACCCCATCACAGAGCTTGCAGGAGGAGAGGAGAAAGTTTTTTTTTTTTTCCATTTCCTATAAAAGTAACAGGGAAACCATGGACTATAACTAAAATATTTTCTTGCATCTATGAGTAGGAGACCATATAAATAAGACGAATTTTGAAGGGAGATGGTGCTTCATCAGCTCTATAAATAAGGCTTGGGAGACTAGCAAGATGTTGAGTTATAAAGCAGAAGAATATTCTGCACTAAAGGTACAAAGTTTATAGGCCCACCAGGAATGCTTAAGAACTCTCTGTGATGGGAATATGAAACTATAAGAATCCAGGGCTCTTTCATTCCCTAGGGAAGGATTGTCTAAAGAGAAGTAAATGTACTGACTCATCACTCTATCAACTTCCTCTCAGGGCTGGGGATGTAGCTCAGTGGTAGAGCATATATGCTTTGCATGCATGAGGCCTTGGGTTCAATCCCTGGCATCTCCATATCCTTCAACCAACAGCTTTGATTTGTTCTTTAGTTTCATTTATTAAATATCGTGACTTCTCAAGAGGACATGTCAGTTACACATTAATATAAATTACAGGTAACATCTTACTATTTTAAATGAACTATGTGAATAGCTAATGATGTGATAATATTTTCTTTCGGTATTAATAACATTTTTTATTAATCCAAAATAAAAACCTAGCCTTTCTAACAAATCTTTACTACTCTATTTGATTCATATAGGTCTCTGTTAACATCCACATTCTTCTAATAAAACCATATAAATGGTCAGACTGAAATTACCTGCTCTGCTATGGGCATGGCTCACTTAAAGAATAAAAATACAACAAATATATAACAGTCCTATTCCTAAAGTATCAGCACCTGTAATGTCGTTTTAGTATTCACAGCAAAGTTACATATGATAATGGTGCCAGGACTGCCTCTTATGATTCACACATTTTAATGCGATGCTTTATTATCCTAGACAATTACATGATTTAGCTACAGTATAATTCATGGAATTAAAGTGGATTCCTTGAGATCAAGCATTTTGCAGCTATCTCAGTTTCGTTCTCCATGTATAAATGTGTATAGAATAAAAGCTTTTTAAAAAGCTCCTGTATATCTTTGGTGGAGAGGAAGTTGACTCAAACCTCAGGCTAAGTTTTGGGTTTTCCCCACCTACACAAGCAAAACCTATTGACCCCAGACATCACTAACACAAGTGACTGGAGGTGGTCGATTTTCTGCATGCCGCGGAGGACATCTTCGATGGTCGTACAGACGCGTGCATTTATTGTTTACTTTCTACTCTGAAGTATTATTCTATTTTGAAGAGTATTCTGTCTTTTTCTGGGGAAACATTAGTGGCATGAATTCGGGTTTGCATGAGGTAATGACAAAATCAAGCGATGTCTCTGGTGAGTCCTCCCGCATTATGGGTCTATTTGAGTCTTTGGTTGTGTACTTTCACGCCAACATCAGTTGAGTTATATTTATAGTTCTCATATGAATAAAATTAATATAACCCTCGTGATGCCAATCAACCTTTTTTCTTGGTTGACGTGGGATGATATCTGAGATGAACAAAGCTTCAGTTTCCCCTCTGTGGGGTGGGGGAGGGAACATCACCCGAAAGTTGGCATTGATTGCTTTACTTGTTTGTCTTATGAATAAAACCTACTAGAGATGAGCTGTTCATCACTTAATTTGCTAGGATAAATCTAAGCCCTTCAGACCAAAGACATTTTAAATTATGTAATACAAGGTAGTACATGGGTTCATACTTCAGAGGAATATTAAAAACTCCCTTAACTTATTCACAATCTTTGAGAAGCTAGTAAACCTGAGACAAGAACTAAGCAGTTTCTCTAATTACCAACATCTATCACACATTTTATTGTTTCATTTGAAATAGTATCTCTTCTCAACATGCTCTCGATGTCAAAGTTCCCTTTCTTAGTACACCGAGATGTTTGGAAAGGGGGAGAAACGTTACATGCACCAGCTTTGCCCCTGTCACTACCTGCCCAAAGCCGTGTGACAATCCCCGTATTTTCTTGACAGCTTTAACTACATCCTTCTTTTTCTTTCGGCACTTATGTGTGACTAAACTTGTCAAGCTCTTGAACTGAAGTCAAATACTGTTTCAGTTTTTGTATTCTGGAAAATGAGAGGACTGTCGTAGAAGTAAAAATGGAAACCATAAAACAAATAAACAACTACTGAATGTTTCTATGCCACAGAGCACTGAAGAGAAAAAAGGAAACAGCATGACATCTAGGTATAGTGATGGTAACAATGATGGCACCAGAGTTTGCTAGGTGTCTGCCGAGGCTCTCAGCGCTTCACAGCCTCAGCGCTTCACTTACATCATCTCATTCATTCCGTAGAGCATCCTTAGGAGGTAGGTGCTATTTTAAGCCTCATTTTAAAATTGAGGAAACTGGTAAATCAGGGTGCTGGAAAACTGCCTCAGGTCATACGTCTAGCAAGGAATGCAGCTGCTACACAGAAGTGAGAAGCAGTCTGACTCTGACACTAAACAGCTTTACACTGTTGAGAAATACATTTGCTTATATGGGTCTCAATTCCTGAGCTTGCACAGAGGAGGTCGTAAATGCTAGAGCAGAGAAAGCCTGGGCTTTGTTGCTGGTTGGATTCTGCACTCAGGATTCTGGCTACATGTCTGGGTAGGTTTTACAGCTACAGTATCCCTCAATAACTTTATTGCACAGAAAATGGAGGTAACGACACTTACAGGCATTTTGGGGGATTTGAAAATTTAACATATTTTAGAAGCCTTACAGGGTTCCTGATACATTGGCTATCAATAAGTATGAGTTCCTATTCTTTCCTTCTGTCAAATAATAGAAAGATGATATCCAAGGAGTCTTATAATTCTAAACCAATGATTCCAAGACAAGTCCAGGATTTGGAGAATTCAGGAATATAACTGATGATAAAATATATAAGTACATGGAAATGCAAATGATTGCAAAATGCAATATTTTAAGAAAAATAATAGAAGAATTATTCAAATTGGATTCAGAGTATGGTAAGAATGCTTTGCGTTTGAAAAAGTTTGGAACTTATGAACTGAAGAGTTTTGGGAATTTTCCAGGAGTAGGGAGACAGGTCAAATATTGAAGCCTGCGTAGCCTTTTTAAAGAGGCAAAAATGTGTTCACCATCTCCAAAGTGAGAACACGTACAGAAGAGGCCAGACAGCGCAAGACTTGTTTAAGAGATCGATGTACCCACATTTGATAGGAGCAGAGAGTTAATAATGATGCAGAGTCAGAGAGCAGTAAAGGAAACTTTCAATCAAAGTTGGGATGATGGTAAAAGTAGAGGGAATTTGCTCTTGATTCTGGTGATAAAGGAAGTTAAGCATTCAAGGTTAGACTTCATTGCTTCTTGCATTTTTTTCATTTCCTCCTAACTCCTTGATTCCTGTAATATTCAGTTCAGAATCATTCTCTCCTCCAAGATTCCATAGGTCTGCAGCCCGTTGTTCTGTGCATCTCCACGGAACTCTTATAAGCCTCAGGCTTCCTTTTGTCACAAAACTTACTGCACTTGACTGTAATTTCCTGGGTATGTGTCTCCTCTTTGGACTGTGAGCTCCTAGAGAACAGAGATCCTCTCTTCCTCATCTATGTGTTTTTTATAAACCATTTTAGATTTACAGAAAAATTGAGAAGATAATACTCCCCACATACCACTACACAGAGTTTCCCTTATTGACATCATACATTATTATGATACATTTATTAAAATTAACAAACCAGTATCAATGCATAATTAACTAAAGTCCATAGTTTATTTGGATTTTCTTAGTTTTTATCTAATGTCCTCTTTCTGTTCCAGGACCCTATCAAGGACCCAACATTACATTTTGTTGTCCTGTCTCCTTAATTTTTTCTTCAGTGCGAGTGTTTCTCAGACTTTCCTTGTTTTTGATGACCTTGACAGTTTTGAGGTCGGATATTTACCAGGAACTGGTCAGGTATATTGTAGGATGTTCCTCTATTGGAATTAGTCTCATGAATAGACTGCTCTTATGGGTTTGGGGAATGAAAACACAGAGGTAAAATGCTATTTTCATCACATCATATCAAGGCTATCGACTGTCGAAATACCTTATCATTGTTAATATTGACTTGGTCACCTGGCTGAGTCTCTCAGGTTTCTCTACTGCAGAGTCCCCCGCTCCCAGCCTCACCCCTTCTATACTGTGCTGTATTCTTTGGAAGGAAATCACTATGCACAACCTGCACATAAAGCGTATAGAGTCGGGCTCCCCCTCCTGGTGGGTGGAAAACGTACGTATATTATTTTGAATTCTTTGGCACCGGAATTCTCCACCAGTTGTTAATTTATTCAGTCATTTGCTTATCAACAAGTGCTTGTGGTTATTTATTTATATTTTTGGGGGGTCATAATCCAATGCAATTTTCTTTATTTTTGTTGTCTAAATTGTTCTTGTTTTGGCTACTGGGAGCTCTTTCAGTTGACTCCTGTGTCCTTTGACATGCTCCCATCCCCCATGGATGTGTGTTTGTGTGCATGTTTGGCCCTTTCTTACTTTCTGACTCTACAATATGTTGCAAGTTCATCTTGTATCTTTCCTGTCTCAATCCTGGAATCGGCCATTTCTCCAAGGAGTTCTGGTTCCCATTTTTGGAGAACAGTATTTTTAATCAAGATCTGGGAGCTGAATGTGCTTATTGCTACTGATGCGTAATTTCTTTGCAATCATCTCACCTGACTGAGCAAGGATATATTTGTGTGTGTACTAACCCATGAGTATCCATACATATTTGTATCTGTAACCATCAGTACCTATATTGAGTGAAACATGAGTTCCCACTGAGGTCTCCGACTCTGATGCATTACCACGTGGATTGTTCTAGCCTCCTCTCCTTGTTTATCTGTGAAGTCCTGCTCCAACAGTGAAAAATCTCTTTGCCCTTACATGTTTAATGCCAGTATGCATGCACCAGAATTGTCATAGCAGCATCAGAATTGTGAACCTGTATATCCCCTTGAAAATCACTTTATCAACTAGAAGACAGTGCTTGTACACAGTACATTTTGCCTTTAGTCTTACAGACTCCACCTATTTCCAAAGTTTCTAGGATGAGCACTTCACTCCCATCCCTTGGTGTGAGGATGTTTCATACATTTGTAATAGAGTTAGATTCTCTTGTCACAGTCCTTCCCAGGAAGCCCTAACTGTCCAATGATTTTCTAACTTACATGCTTTTGGTTGAGTTCAATAGATTTTGGCAAATGTATAATGTCATGTATCTACTATCACAGTGTTATACAGAATAGTATAAATTCCCTAAAAATCCCCTGTGCTTGATTTATTCATCCTCCCTATCTCCCCACAGACTCCTAGCAACCACTAATCTTTTTACTGTCTCTATGATTTTGCCTTTTCTGGGATGTCATATAATTGAAATCATACAGTATATATCCTTTCAAACTGTCCTATTTTATCTATCTATCTATATCATCATCATCATATTTCTTCATGTTTTCCATGGCTTCTTAGCATATGAATAATTGAAATGAACTATTTCAATTATAGTTTATTTATATAATAGAGTATGTTTTCATCTACAGTTGTTATCATGAGAATGTGAGGAAGCACTTGGGTTTTTATTATTTTTAGTTATTTGTTTGTTTTGTTTCTGTTTTTGTTACCGAAGATGTGCAGTGCTAGAGTCATGGACACCTGTAATTCAAGGTTATGAATCAGGGAGTCTGCACATCACTCAAAAGAACATGCAGAATATATATGTATATATACAGACATGTATGCATGGGGTCTATGTCTTTATTTAATTCAAAATTATCTTCTTCTAGGGCTTCCCTTGTGGCACAGTGGTTGAGAGTCCACCTGCCAATGCAGGGGACACAGGTTCGTGCCCCGGTCCGGGAAGATCCCACATGCCGCAGAGCGGCTGGGCCCGTGAGCCATGGCTGCTGAGCCTGCGCGTCCAGAGCCTGTGCTCCGCAACGGGACAGGCCACACCCGTGAGACGCCCGTGTACCACAAAAAAAAAAAAAAAAAATCTTCTTCTAATATCTTATTTATGCTGAAATCACAGTCAAGCTATATTTGACGGTTGTGATAACAAAGTAAATGTCTTATACTCTCAAAATCTATTATTGAATTAACAATTTCTGGTATTGATCACTAGAAGAAAGAGCAGCTGTGTATGGTGATTTTTTAATTTTTTTTTGCGGTACGTGGGCCTCTCACTGTTGTGGCCTCTCCCGTTGCGGAGCACAGACTCCGGACGCGCAGGTTCAGCGGCCATGGCTCAGGGGCCCAGCCGCTCTGCGGCATGTGGGATCTTCCCAGACCGGGGCACGAACCCGTGTCCCCTGCATCGGCAGGTGGACTCTCAACCACTGCGCCACCAGGGAAGCCCGCTTACGGTGATTTTGATCTCTGGTTGTTTCAACTTTAGTGGTAAAAGCCTTGAATGTGTCCCATCATTGCTGAAATACACTTATAGAAATAAGTGTGTCTTGAGTAACGACATGAAAAAGTCACCCATAAACACCCTTTAGTAAACTGCAAATTATTGTCTATTACAATGTCCAGAAATGTAAGCTTCAGGGAAAGTGACAATTCTCCCAGAAACTGCATCCCTGGAAGGGTGATTCAGCTGAGCCCAAGCTTTGATCTGAGCACTCCTGTGAATGATGTGCAAGATAGCAATGACGAGTGAGAAGGTAGGTCAGATTGCCACTCTGAGAATAGGATTTTTCCACTAACTTCAAATCCCTGGTGGATGAAAACACTATTCTGGGCCCAACCTGCTTATCTTTACATTAATTTCATTTCTTTTCTTTTACAGAAGCACTGACATCTGGGCTCTAGATAATAATACAGCTTTTTATCAGTAAGTTAAACAGAAAGCTTCTTGATCCTAAGATTCGGAGGTGTTCAGAGAAGAGGCTGTTTCTACTGGCACAGGGGTTGCAACAAGGCCGATGCAATGTACATGTCCCCGGGGGCTACCAGGCCACTGTCACAGCGATCCGGGGGCCTCTCCACAAGCTTTCACTTTGCATCCCTCCGGGGCATGATGCCGTTTATATTTTCCTTCATTCTCTAGCCCTTGTATATAAGCTTTCTTATTTCTGTAACTTGTAGTGGCTTTTTCTTCCTGATTTGCTCAGAGTGATGTCTTAATATCAAAATTCTTTTTTTTCAAAATAGTTGAGGATTTATTTGCACATTTGTAGGCTGTTCTATTTGTATATGTATTTACTTTACCTAAGAGCAGAAAAAAAAGTAACACTCAAATTACACGTTGAGTGCTTATTTTTTTTTTTGAATTTGCACTCAGGTGAAAAAACTTAAAAATGCCATAGATTTTATGTTGTTTTGTATGTAATGTAAACACGTCCCATGTAAATCAAAATTATAGAAGAGTAATCAAATATTCTTAAGTGATACCGAGTAAATACCCCCTGGTGCATTTACGGTCATTACAAAGTGCATAAACCAAGTAGGATATAGAAATAAGTATCACTAATAGTTCACAATTTGTAGCCATCTGAATACATCTATTGAAAACTGTTTGCAAGGCAGAAAGTTTTAAAAATCTTATTTTTCGCTCTTATTCAGACATGGGTCTGGAAGAAAATCTTACAATGATTAATATTGATTTTGTCTTGAAATTTCTTTCATCTGCACAAACAACACTCAAATTCAAGATTTAAATATACATGGCTCTACTGTTCAATTTGCATATTTAAGAAACAGTTAATTGAGGTTGCTACTTGGGTTTTTACTTAGCAGTTCTTGTGATCCAACCTGTCAAGGTAGAGTATGAGTCCCACCAACATGTTGAGAAAGATTTAATTTCCAGCTATCAAAATTGCAATAGAATCTGTCCTTCAGCGTCTGTACTGAGCACGCCCCGCACGTGTTCTTTTGCTATTTGACAGTATTTGTTACTTTCGAGGCTGCCATCTCTAATGATGTCAACTAGACTTGCTCTTATCACTCAGAACTCATTTTACAAACAGGATAGGATGGAAGGTGAAAAAAATTTTTTTTCCAGAAGTAGCCAGAAGATTGTGCATTATTATCTATTCCTTTTGACCGTAGACGGGTACTTTTCCTTTACATGTATGTAAAGCTGGGGAAAAGTTACCACATCTTGATGGTCCTGTGGGTGGGAGGTCGTCACAGCTTCATCTACACCTCTCTTAGGGTTACTCTCAATACCTTTGGAGTAAAATACATTAAACTTTGTGATGTTCGTGTATTTAAAGATCAATTAATGCCTCATTCAGGGATAATATTGTGGACTTTGCAACTCTGAGGTTGGTGAATGTGGAAATGTCCAATTACAAGGCATTATTAAGCTATAGATTATTAAGTCTCTATAATGCAAGAGTAACTGTAAAAAAGCATTTGAGAAGTGGAGCTTCTCTATTAATAATACATTTTTAAAGTCACTTCTGTATGCTATTAATTTCAAATTTCTTGACGCAGCAATTCTATTATCATGGTGTTTCTGATAGCTCTAGTTCATCTCTAGGAATATCCAGTTAGCATTCCAAAAATTAAAGATTCTTGACGTTCTACAGAAAATACTATTTACTAGAATTGAGACTGACATCTGACATTTTTAGCACGATATGTGCATTTCTGAGCAGTTATAGCTTTTACGATTTACGTTAGAAATAACTGATCCGTCGGAAGTGGTGACACATCTGTAAGTAATCTGTCATGTAGAAAATTATATATAAATGCGTGCTTTCTCAATATAATGTTACTCAATTCCCAGAGTAAGTAAGAAGACTGAGGCAACTTTATATTTCTCACTGAAATAAATAGATTTACATGATTGATATAATCAATCATTGTTTCTCCCCTCTTGAAATAAAAATGTTAGGTAGCAAACTACTTAAAACACAAAAAGCAGTAGAATATTTCCCTTTTTTAATGTTATGAAATGGAGAGAAAAGTAATTTGTCCAGCACAGTATGAATAACAAACACAGAGAATATTAAAACTCTTAGTTCCATTATGTTGTTAAGAAGCAAGTGTTGATGATTACCATGTCTCTAAGAGAAAACTCAACTCATATAAGGGTACGCCCTTTTAAATCTATCAATCATGACTCTGCAATTCATTTTGTACTCTTGCAATGTTTCAACAAAATATTACTTCATTGAGAATAACAACTGCTAAGATTTAAGCTTCACGAATAGTTATCTGTGATTGGATAGCTCCCGTACATCTATACACTCAAACTGGAGTAGCAAAACAATTAAATTCTTACAGACTTTGTAATGGATTACCAATCTGGTTGATTTCTTTGTGGCTGCAAAAATTGTGATGGGTATCACCTGTATCCTAATTTCTCAGAAATATAATTTATGTGGGCAGAAATCTATAAGAAAAATGACTAACCTTTGGAAAAAAATGTTTTAAGGTATGGTTACAATTTTATGCACACATCAGATCTCATAGACCTAATATGCGGATATATATGTTAAAGCATTACCAAGGGCATGAGATCTGGAATCAGAATCCCAGCTCCTCCATTAATAGATGTGACCTTAAACTAGTTATTTATATTTTCTGTATCTCTGTTTTCTATTTTATAAAAGGGGGAAAATGATAGTATCTATCTCACAGGGTTGTTGGGAAGATTCAATGACTTAGTAAATGTAGAACATTTTGAAGAATGATTGGCACATAAGTGTTTTGTAATTGCTAATTACCATTATCTCATTTAACTTTATCAAAACCCTATGAGTTAGTAATTACACTTTTCCATTTTTTGAGATGAAAATCCCCTGAGATTTAGCAATTTTAATTAAGTTGCTCAAGGTCACACATCTTGTAAGTATTTTAGCCTGAGTTATACCCCAGATTTTATGATCAAAGTCCATGGATTTTATTTCTATGCTATGATTTCTCAATCCATATGCATTTTTCATCTCCCTTTTTATTATCCTCATGTTTCTCTAAAACTTCCACCACTGATAACATTATGGCACAGATCAGAACTTACCTATATACTGCTTTATAAACACTAATTCCCATGTGTTTTAATTTTATTTGTCTGATCGGTTAGAATCTCATCAAAGAAATGGACTATGCCTTAAATAACAAGATTCCTCCAGAGTCTGTACTATTGTTCTGAGGAAGTATTATTTGCTTAATAAATATGATTTGATTGGAGCAATTCTGGAAAGACATGCTAAAAAATGTGCACAAATTCAATTACAAATTTCTGTAGAAATTTTCTGAAATGTTGGCAATATATTCAGCAAAATATTTTCCCTCAATCAGCAGTCATACCGTTCCTGAAAGTTCTTGATGCATAGGTTAAAGGTTGAATAGAGGATTCCTGCATAGTGCTAACAAGAGGAAAATGTCAACCGGGCCAAAAGAAAAAGCATGTGGATAATTCCACCTGACCAAAAGGCATGTGTAATAATTTAACTGCACAGTACAAATGGCATTCAAAATCTGCATTCTCTTTAGTTGCCAAGTCTAAGCTGGCTTCACAAAATTAGAGTTACTTGTAGTGATTCTGAATTATAAAATGGTAGTCTGCAAAGAACATCTGTGGTCTAACCCTCTAGTATAATAAATGTGGAATATGTTTATTTAGGATAATCTAGAATAAAATGTAATTGCTTGAGTTACTGAGCTGTGAGCTTGCATATAAAGGGGATAGACATTTACCTGGTCTCAGGCAGCTGAATACTTATTAAATCATATTTTGCATTATAGTGGCAATAAATCAAAGACTTGTGGGACTCAAGTGTCATGTGTAAACGGCTTAGTAGCAGTAACCTATACTTGATCCCTTTCTTAAACTTTGGGTAGGTGTCTATATTCAACAACACTTGTAACGACTGTGATGAATGCCAGGGTAAGAGAAAATGGAAATGTAACTTGAACACAGATATTTCTAATAGCACATGCCATATCTTCTTTATAAGAAATATTTTAATAAGGCTATGCACAAATATAATTGTGATAAAATATGATGACTAACATATGTGCTTCTTCTGCATTAATTTATATACGTATAGTAAACATGATCTATTTCCCAAAGCTCCCTTTTGCAGATAGATAAGATATTGAAGTTTATGTAAACAATGTCATTTATGTTTCAGCTTGAAAATGAAAGAAATTTTAATAAGCTATGATCTGAATTATAGTGTGTGTTCACTCACGACAATGTGTAAAGCTCTTAACTGATAAAGTACATTTTTCTCCACCAACAGGGTTTAATGTTATAAAGTACTTCCAATACTGAACTACCTTTTACAAAAGAGCAGTAAATCTCACTAACCAGAATTTTACAACACTAAATTCAGCCATTAGCAGTGTTTTATGGGCTAGTAAAATGTTTAAAATGGACTCCAATAGCCAAACGTGGTCCATAGGGAGAAACATTCTTTTCTTACCTAAATTTTAGCACTTTTTCCTTGAAACAAAAATCATATATTACATAATCATTTTTTAATAATACACTATTCTGTGACACAGCCTCTTCAGATATGTTGTAATATATACTTTTCTTCTCACAATTTTGAGGTTGTTATATTTATTTAAGATAATTTAGTGACTAGATTTTTTTTTGAAATTTATTTTACTAATTTATTTTTGGCTGAGTTGGGTCTTCACTGCTGCGTGCGGGCTTTCTCCAGTTGTGGTGAGCGGGGGCCACTCCTCGTTGTGGTGTGCAGGCCTCTCATTACAGTGGCTTCTCTTGCTGCAGAGCACGGGCTCTAAGCATGCAGGCTCAGTAGTTGTGGCTCATGGGCTCTAGAGCGCAGGCTCAGTAGCTGTGGCACACAGGCTTAGTTGCTCCGCGACATGTGGGATCTTCCCGGACCAGGGATCGAACCAGTGTCCCTTGCATTGGCAGACAGACTCTCAACCACTGCAGCACGAGGGAAGCCCTAGTGACTAGGTTTGACAGTACAAATTTGCCTGACTAGAGATCAGATTAAACTAGTGTTTAATTTAACTTGCTATGTAAATATGAATTGCAATTTCATTGAAAATACTTATTCATTGGTGCCTTGACTATCAAAGAAAGGAAGTTGTGGTGGCAAATGAGAATGACAAATTATTGAAATAGAAATTTTAAAAAGAGCAACAATAAATAAGAGAGAAGCTTCGCAAACATTCTGACTTGAAAAATGTCAAAGGTCAAAGTTGAAAAGGGTAAGATTAAGATGGTATTTGGACACGGGATATAGAAATATCTAAGTCCATTTTTTCTGTAGCTCAATGTTGGGTTGTTGCTGTTTTTTTCAATGAGTTTTTTTACATCAAATTTACATCACATGTGAACTCTCCACTCTTACCTAGCATGGAACCACTGGCTTTTATGTTCTTCACGAATAGGTTGTAAAATCTTCCCATGAAAGATGTATGCTGCTCACCGTTGCTCTTCCCAAGCCACATAAAGACAATGACTTTCCATCATAGCACAGAAACTCTATATCACCCCTAGTTCAGCTTCTGAACTTACCCACCTGGCAGACTTCTCGTCGTCTCCTGTATCCTGAATCTTTTCTAAGAAATTCTCTCTCTATTCCACCTTAACGGAATCCTCTTTTTCCCTGCGGATATCAAATTTCCTCTACCTCTTTAAAATCTCATTGTTTATGTCCCATGTTCCTGAGGGTCACTGTCCTTTTTAGTTCACATTTTTAAAAATTAAGCTTTATTGGAGTATAGCTGCGGTTCACACTTTTGATTCCATATTATTGTCACTTTACCACCTCATAAAAAGGCATAATGGTCCTATAACAGGACAGAAATTACTTTTCTATTGCTACCATAACCAGGTACCACAAATTTAGCAGTGTAAAGCAATACCCATTATTATCTCATAATTCTAGAGATCAGGAGTATCAGAAGTGTGGTGAGCTCAGCTGAGTACTCTGCTTAGTGTATCAGAAGGCCAAAATCAGGGGTCCATTGGCCTGGGCTCTTATTTGGAGGTCTGGGGAGAATCTGTTTCCAGCATCATTCAGCTAATAGAATCTAGTTCCTTGGTTATGAGGTTCCCATTTATATGCTGGCTGTCAGCATAGTGTCACCCTCAGATCATAAAGACTGCCCACACTCCTTGACATGTAGCCTCCTCCTTCTTCAAAGTTGGTGATGGTGTATTGAATCCCCCTTGAGCTTTGAATTTCTCAGAGCCTTCCATTTTTAAGGGCTCATGTGATTACTGGGGCTCACCTGGAAAATCCTTAAAGTCCACTGATGGGTAACTTTAACCACCTACACAAAGTCTCTTTTGCCTTATAAGGTAAAGTATTCATAATTTCGTGGATTGGATAAGGGGTGGGTTTGCCATATGCCTGTGACCATTCCACTAACTTCTTCATTGTTTTCACTCATTAATTCAAGACTTTGGCACCCATATCACACTCTGCTTTGCCAAGTCTGGGTGATTTCAAGGTCTAGGAGAATGTTATCTCTGTACCTTGGGAAATCTATGCACCTGCCTCTTAATTTTGCTGTGAACCTAAATCTTCTAAAAAAATTAAAGTTTTTATTAAAAATATGATTAAGAGGAGTAAATTGTCTAATCCCATCTGTATAGACAGGACTCTAATTACAAGTGATATCTAAAGTTTTCTTTGTTTGGTTTACTAACATTCATTTAAAAATATAAAAAAAGGACTTCCCTGGTGGCGGAGTGGTTAAGAATCCGCCTGCCAATGCAGGGGACACGGGTTCAATCCCTGGTCTGGGAAGATCCCACATGCCATGGAGCAACTAAGCCCGTGTACCGCAACTACTGAGCCTGTGCTCTAGAGCCCATGAGCCACAACTGCTGAGCTTGCGTGCCACAACTAATGAAGCCCATGCACCTAGAGCCTGTGCTCTGCAACAACAGAAGCCACCACAACAAAGAGTAGCCCCTGCTAGCCGCAACTAGAGAAAGCCCGAACACAGCAACAGAGACCCAACACAGCGAAAAAAAAGGATAAATAAATACACATTTATTAAAAAAATTTTCTTAAGTCTACAAGAGTTTACAATTCAAACATAAATATAAATTGAAAACTTTCATTTGGAATATTGTGGTGTAAAAATGAAATGGAATAAGAGGGGAAAAGTCTTGACCAAGGTATCAGAATATATTAAAAACAAAACAAAAAACAAAAACCTGCTCTTGAGAGGTAAGCACTTTAGCTCAGGAATATTGAGCAAATCTCTTGCTCTTTTATTTTCAAGGTCCTGGGCTGATGGGATAAGTAATTTTCATATCTGGGTAATAGTAGCTGGAAACAACAGCATGTCAGGGGATTTAAAAATGCCTGCCTATTGTACATAAACCTCCCTCCTCAAGTTGCCTCTGTTTTCTTTAAAAGAAAGGAATAAAAATCTCAATATCTTTCACCAAACTAAAATAAGGGAATAGTGACTTATATATGAAATTTTTCATTCACTTCCATCACATTCCTCCTTTTGTAAAACGTTTGAGGAATGAGCATGTGTTTCAGCATTCTCACTTTAGGACTGTTCACTCACAGGGTTTTACTTAAAATTAGATTTGGATCCATCTGGTATTGCAGAAGTAAAAGATCTTCTCTTCAGCTGCAAGGGAAAACACATTGATCATATACTTCTACCCTGCTGGAAAGCTGAATGTTTTTCCCTTTTATTAAGTAGGAACGCAATGAGCAGGACCATCAGGGCACAACTTATGGTCGTGAACCACAGGACTTGGCAACTCTAGCCCCTCATGGATTTTGGAGCACTTATGCTCCCTGGATAAATGAAAACAGAAAACTATCTAACTTGCCAATTGGTACACCAAATACCCATAAAATGCTACCCCAAGGGTGGTCATGCCTTAAGGCCCATATGCTCCAGCATCTGTTGTAACTTATCTTCCAACCTCCAGGGTAAACATAGCAACTTGTTACTTGGGTCACATGGACGAGTTGTCAAACTTTTCCTCTGCCTTAGTATTTCACAAAACTAAAGAGACAAAACAGATTAAAGAGAAAATGGAAAGGCCTCAAGAGAGCATTATCATCCATACCCTGGTATCACTAAATTGGAGGAAGACATTTCTCAGCTTGAGAAAGAATGATGTACTTTGCAAGTGGAATTTTTGCATCAGCTGATGTGGGAAACAGTGTGGCTTTAATATAACTTTTCTAATTAACAATTGGGAATATATTTTATTTGATTAATAAATTTGAAGAA